>NC_140448.1:6791002-7406002 GCF_963576455.1 Neolamprologus multifasciatus | reverse complement strand
GACATCATGACCAGCAGCTTTTACAGCTGTGGCTCCAGCAAACATCAGCTGATACTAGAAATTAATATTAAATAAATGCTAACAACAGCTGATCAAGCTTAAATGTGCTGCTGTTGTTTAATGCGACCTCCGCTGGTTTCCTTCTTCTGGCGCAGAGAGAAAAGCCGATCAGCTGATCATTGATCAGTTTCATGATTGAATTAGCAACTTTCTAGCTGAAGTAGTACGGGACAAATCGCGTTCCTTTTCACCTTAACTTTAAAGTTTGACCTCCTCGGCTGTAATTGGTCCAGCCCAGAGTCGATCATGACCAACTGGCCAATCCACCACTGTTCATTTATACCGTTAAAAAAAAGAAAAGGAAGAAAACCCCATTGGCCCATAAAAACGAAAAATCACGAGAGGCCCACTGGGCAAATGCCCAGTATGCCCGATGGCCAGTCCAGCCCTGAAATACAGTCATGACAATAAATGAATATGAGTTCAAGGACTTAACAACATTACTTCAGTTACATTACACCAACATCTCTGATACATTAGCACTAAGGGAACACTGAATGACCTGATGGTTTATGTCCATCTAAGATTACCACAAAGTAAAAGATCTCTCAGCAAAATTATGCAACATTTTAGCCACACTATTGCCCCTATCAAATCAATGAGTTGGGATTTTTTTATTCTAAGCATGAGCTACTGTTACAGCAACAGACATTAATACTACTGATGTCCCACACAACAACTCAATGCCCACTATGTGAAGGAGCCAAACACATGCCTTCTCCTCTTGTTAACAGAGATAAACTGCTGGCATATTGGCTTTACATCTATACTGTCCAGTTTCTCCTGGTGGACATGGCATACAGCAGCATTGTTTAATCTCATTTGAGTCATTGTTGACTTTAATAATAATAATAATAATAATAATAATAATAATAATAATGGATTGGATTTATATAGCGCTTTTCAAGGCACCCAAAGCGCTTTACAATGCCACTATTCATTCACACTTTAGCCATGTTTTTAATCTTTTGAGAGCACTGAAGCTTCTTTCAGCCTCAACTGAGGATACTGGGATGACTAAAAGCAGCCTGACAATTGTCATGATAATAAATACTAGTTAATCTATAGCACCAAATCATCAGTCAGTCACCTGTGACCTCACCCCTTCACCTCTGTCTGAGCTACAACATGGCAGAGCTGCCTCTGTCACCTGATAAATAACAATGAGACATTCCAAATACATGCAGTCACATATGTGCTTCAAATACAGTCATGAACCAACAAGTCATCATCAAATTTCACCTTTGATCTTGTATCACCATTACTCTCTGAGCTTTGTGTTGGTTCTTCTGTCACCTGACAAATAGGACATACATGACAATAAGAATAAAATGGGTAGCTGCTTCAGTGTTTCTGTCAAATTGTGCAGATCTTGACACATCAGTAATGTTTGTAGGGTGAGTGCATTTTTACAACAATTTGTGCAAACTGCACTACAAGGTGGAATATTTGCAAAATCGTGACTACATTATATTTTGTCTCAGAAATTAACCCTATGAATATGTCAGTACCATTAGGATGAAATTATTGTGTCACCAACATTTTGACGTTAGACATATAATTTTAACAGCCTATGTAAACTAATATCCTGGCTCACTCGAGGCTGCCGTTTTCTCCGACAGCTTCAATCAAAATTAGAAATGCTACTCTGGGAGTGCTGCCTGTTGTGCAGTTAGTTTCCAAAACACGTTATTAATGGTCATTAATGGCCCACATCAATTTTAGACTGATGTGGGCCAAAGCCTAGCATAGCCTGTAACGTTATTATGACGGAGACATTTTATGAGTGAACTTGAGTTTAAGTGACTTACAGGTTTCTTTGAAAAATACTTTCTTATATCCAGGTTCTTCCTTTTTGATGCCATCCTCTTCTCCTCCTTGCAGACCCCCGCAGCGCAGGCTTGCCGCTGCTAAAACTAAACAGAGCTCCCTGAAAGGCACAGCCAATCACATTGGCCATATTTGTCACATGACGTAGGACTCCAGTAGAGAACGCAATTTAACTCTTTCTGCACCACTGGGTGAATGACACGCTGACAGATCGTTTTTTTTCTTTCCATCGGGTTGTTTTTCTTTACTCGAAGAGATCAAATTATTGGTGGGGACAATTCAATAATCGCTGGATATTGGTGGGGACACGTCCCTTCCGTCCATGCCAAATCTACGCCCTTGAGATACACTCAAAATGTCACGCTCACTATGTGAGCACACTAATCAACAGTTTGTCTCCTGATCTGCTTCTGTTTAACTTAAGTGATTTCACCTGCCTACGTGAGTCACAGGATTCTGCAAGCTTGGTAATTGCAGAGGCATTAACTCTGTCTAATACTCATAAAGCATTAGGTAAGCTCTAGGTGTGTCCCTTCATTTGATTTCAGTATTCACACCAATGCTGGAGCCTTGAATGAACTGTTGAATCAATAGCGACAGACCTGTATGATTCAAGCAGATGTTTAGTCATGCTGACTCTCTGCCAGTTTATTATCACCGCAAGCCCATTGTGAGTCATCCTCACAGGCAGACTGCTATATGGCTTGAGCTGAGGCAGTATGGCCACGAACTTAAGTGGTTATCTCCTCTCACTCTCTGATTCTTGGCACACAAACACACTTTAGACACACTTTTAGCCAAGGTGCCAGCTAAACACGTCACTCTGGTTAACAAAACAATGCAATATCATTAGTCTTGCTGTCCTCCTGCTAATGCCCCGATTTCATAATCAGAACTAAACTACTACTCTAGGAACCATTTGTTTACAGTGAAGTGACCTATAATCCTCAATCTAGAAAAAAACCTATCCAGTCCTATTATTAAACTAAACTCTTTTTTTTCCTTCTTAAAACTTTTTTCTGGTTTAAATGTAAGTAATTAAAAATAGTAGGGGTTTTCTTCTAAAGAGCAGGAAATCAGCCCAACCCTCCAGACCTCCCGCACAGGTTCATTACTTTGCCTGAAGGTATGGTACTAAATCCCCAGCTGTTCTAACTAAATACAGTAGTTTGTTATTATATGCTGAATATTAAAAACTACAACCGTCAGAAGTGGCTTGCTACAAAAAAACATTCAGCACTACTTGATCAACAAAGAGTTGCTGCTCTCACGTGTGACATTTCACTTTAGCAAAGCAGCTGAAAGCACGGGGAAGCAGCTAACATGTCTCTCTTCAAAGGTAAGGAAATCCACCTTCCATCACCTCCAAAGGTCACCGAGGGAGGTCAAACGGTTTAACAGTATGATTAGACTTTGTTTTATTTATAAATTAAATTAGGAGATCAGAACATTTAATTAAGCGCCTTACAGGTTCTGGTGGACAGAAGTCTGGTTGTGCTTTCTCCCAGATTTCTTAGAATAAGCCAAGCTAAACTAAAGCATTACTTAAATTAACTTTAATGTACATGGTCATGTGGACATTAAAACAACAAGTAGCCTATAGAATCACAAGTCATATCTGATTTTTTTAAAGCACCTAAAAGGTGTTTTGACTTTGCCCCAAAAGGTTTGAAAAAGCTCTTCCGCTTTAAATTATGCTTCTAAAGCTGTCTCTGCTGTTGCTACATTGCCCCACAGATTTCAATTCAGGATTCTCTCAGTGGTATGTCTTCTTTTTTATAGTTTTTCTGGCTAACCTAAGATAAGGTAAGCCCATTTAGGCCATCATAGCTAAGCTAAACTACTGACTCCAGGATTGTATTTCATTGATTAAACGCTTCACAAAGTGCATGCGTAGGATGTTAGAATAATCTTTTTTCATAACAGCAAAGAATATTCTTTTATGTTATGCGAAATGTGTGTTAGCTCACATTAAAATGGAAAAACAAAAAGAAGATGGTGCTCAAGATACATTCAATTCGACGATATTAATCATTTATTCAGAAGCCCTAAAGGCTAAATATTATAACAGGGTGTATAAATGAAACATATGATTTCAAAGTGCATTAATCCCACATTCATCAGTAATGATTGCACTGTTAGAAAGAGTGAATTTGTGAGTTCACTTGGAAGGTGGCATAACACCAGCAGTGGCTGCCTTGACTCCAGACATGCTCACAAAAGTACAGGATAAGTTTGACTATCATACGGACATGCTGTGCTGTGGCGTGTGAACATTCTGAGTTTTGTATATGAAGCATTATATTCACCCAGGTTATTTTTAAAAATTTATCTCAAACTTCTATGTCTTTTATTACTTTAAAAATGTTGCCTTTTGAAATCTGATTTTTCTTTGTGATGCACCCTGTATTACAGATAATTAACACGAGGAAGAGAAAGTCAGCATTATTGTTTTAATGGTTTTCACAGCGCCAGTGTGTTTTTGCCATAATGTAGAGACAACACAGATGGACAGATTTAGTAACTGAGATGGGACTGTCAACTCAGGAGAGATGGATGAGCTAGGAGTTCAATGCAAGGGGTGTGAAGAGAAGGCGGGAAGGGAAGGAGGAGAGGCGTGTGTCTCAACATGCACCCCCTCTGGGTAAAAGGGCAATGACATCCAAAGCACTTCCTCTGTACTCCTTCCAAAGGAACATGCTGTTAAGGTAGGGAGGCGGGCTGCGATTCTCAGACATTCATCACATGGGAGTGCTGCTAGCTCGTTGGCAGGGTCCCAACAGGAAACATGCCAGCGTGATTGTTGTTTATCACGCCCCACCAACTTGGTCAGTGAGTTTATCATTTTATCACTTAACACCGATCCCTTTAACACTTTCCGGCTTTACCACAGGTGCAAATTAAATCATCTTCTTTAAAGTGGCAACCTTGACTTTGGGCGTAACTTCAGAGTGTGTTCAGAGTCAAATCTGACACTGAAGCCAAGCTGTGTTTGCGACTGATTCGAATCTGAAACAGCAAAACAAACTGTAAAATGAGGAAATATTTCACATAGCTAAGGTTGAATTCAGTGGAATAAACTACAAATCTCAGGAGGATTACAAAAACCAACTGGCATGTGAAACCCCTATCGTCTGAGGAGGAAGTGGAGACAGCCGAGGGTGTTTTCCACATTACATGCAGCCCTAATATCAAAGCAGATAACAATTCCAGCTGCGTTGCTGTTGCTGCTGCGCACAGGATGATCTGGAGGAGTTATCCCCCTCCAGTGGCTGTAGCCCCCTCATCTACCCACAACAAGCCAACATGATGCAAAAGCACAATTAGATCCCCCACCACACACATGCACAAACACATGCACACACATTTTTCTAATGCACATAAAAATGACACAGGAAGCTCCACAAAAGGGTTAAAAGAGGCTTACATACAAGGTGTCCCCCATTTAGTTGTTTTCCTTCATTGCAGCAGGGGGAAGGAAATATGGAGGAGGCAAAAGTTGGGGAAACAGTTGCACAATAAGTTATATCTATACTTTTAATAAAGGCTGTTGCTCCCTTCAGAAGCTTGATTAGAGGCCGGGGTGGTTGCATGCGATGGATCTGGCCCCAGGCACAGACCTGCGACAGCTGAGCTGCTACACTGCTTTGTTGTAGATCCACATGGAAGCATGCCGTCTGTTTTGGCCCTTCAGGCCGATCGGGGGTAAAAGTGGAAGAAGAATAAGCGGGTCAAGATCAAGCGCAATTTAAAAACATGCCTGTCAAGCCGAGAGACAAATTTGTTAAAGGATAGCTCCATGAGATGTTGCAACTCATGTTTGAGGGGGTCCTCATTCTCAGGAGACCCTCTAGGAGAGCCAGACTGCAGCGTTCTGCATTCCTGTTCATAGATTTGTGCTTCAAAGAAGTAAAAACATTATGAGCTCCAGTCTCACACGGCGTCTCCTGTTTAAATCTTTACAATAACAGCAAGTCATACTTTTACATATTAATACTGAGCTTTTGAGGGAGATTTGTCTAGACTTTAATGTACATGGTCATGTGGACATAAAAACAACAAGTAGCCTATAGAATCACAAGTCAAAACTGATTGTTTAAAGCACCTAAAAGGTGTTTTGACTTTGCCCCAAAATTCAAAACGCTGGTTTTGTTTTGTTTTTAAAAACTGGACTCTGCTGCATAAAGTCAACAACCAAGCTTATCTTGAGCCAGAGCACAATCTCTGTCTTTAAGAGGCGGTAAATCTGACTGATAATGTCATAAGAGACATAATTCATGTTGTTTCAGTGGTGACCCTGTTATCATGCAGTCCATAAACAGCGCAGGAAATCACTCATAGTCATTAGGTTAAAAAATAAAGCAGCAAAAGTCCATTGCTTTAAAACAAGGCAAAGTGTGTTGCAGACATTGCAAAGCTTTTTATTTCGATTTGGCCCGAGATATAAGCATTTTCCAATTATACTTTTTTTTCTACACAAAGACACAAACCCAACCCAGCCAAGGGTTTGCATGCTGCTGTTCTCCCACAGCACCTGTGGGGACAAGAAAAGCTGTTCCACTAAAAGACATGTTCTTTATCACAACTGGGTGCATTTTTTTCTTTGAACTCTGAGTAAAATGGCAAACTAAAAGGTTCATATTTATTAGCTACTTCTTTGCCACTCCTTCCACTCCTTTCCTTAAATAAAAAAATTCTGTCTCAAACACTTGATGTCTACCATGTATACTAGCAGATGGTGGGGCTGGCTCCATGTTAAATTTTGATGTGACAGTAGTGTGACAGACTAAATTAGCTTTTGCCTTTAACGGAGGGTTTTGATTGTGGCAATAACAAAATTAGGGGAAGGCCAAAAACAAGCCAATATGTGTCTCAAATACAAGCTAAATGAATAAGTCTTGATGCCTTCTCAATCATCCAGGTAAGTAAATCTCCAAAAGTTGATTCTGTTCATCTGGACGTAGCGTTTTCAGTGGGAGAAATGTTTCATCACTCATCCAAGTGACTTCTTCAGTCTCAGCTGACTGCAGGTTTCCCCAATCTTATAAACAGTACATTTCCATAATGACTGAAACCAGCCCACTGAAGGAACAATGGGCCGGGAGGTCAGTTCCTTCATCACGATTATGCAAATTCTCATGACCATTGATCAACAAACACCGATCAACAACCACTGATCAAAGACCACGGATCAATGGCCATGAGTACTATTCCCAGAGAGTTGGGGAATGGCTGCAATCACAGCATTGTAAGATGGCGAAAGATGTATCCTTAGGCCCCCTCCTCGATTCAGAGATGGTCTTTCCCTTTTCACGTAAATGGCCTCCTTGACTCCGCGCTCAAACCAGCATCCCTCCCTGTCCAGGATGTGTATATCCTCATCCTTGAAAAAGTGTCTACAGGCCTATAGGTGTGAATAGACGGCAGAGTCCTGGCCTGACAAGGTAGCTGTTCTGTGTTGTGCCATTCACTTCGCCAGTGGTTGGCGAAGCCGATGGCCTCTTCTCAGAAGCGAAAACCGCTTCTGAGAAGAGGTTTTCGCTTAGTCAACGGTTGTCCTTCTCAGAAGGACAACCGCTGACTAAGCAAAAACCTGTAGTGATCCCGTACGTGTCAGGAGTATTGGAACAGTTGAGACACATTTTTTCTAAACACTTCCTTCCTACTGTCACCAAATGCTTGCTCTTAGAAGATCATCTGATTGTTGGGGCTTTCTCTTTCTTATTGTAAGTGGGTCTGCCTTACTATATAAATCCCCTTGAGCCAAATGTTATTGCAATTAGGTGGTATAAGGACTACAATTCACCAATTGAACATCATGTTGTGATTGAGTAAGACCTGAAACCAGCAACTGAGACCATAAACTCACCAGGAAATTAGGCTGATCACCTTTTGTTGTTGTTGTCAATTCTGACTACAACATAAGTATTCTGTTCATGAATGGAAGGAAAGGAAAACAAAACATATCTCCAGTAGTATCACAGCAATCCCATTAGAAACCACAGAAGTACTGCTGTGACTCAGACTGCATTTTTACAGTACAGCTGCAATGCACATAACTGAACCTAAGAAAGCCAACATCATAAATAAAACAAATCCAAGTAAACAAGATCTAACTTATGAGGTCTGTATTGTTTCAGAGATTTTTACATGCAAACAAAGCTTAAAGATGCATGCTGCAATAGAGAAAAAAACATATTTCCAATCACTGACAATTATCGGTCTTCCTTATCTCCAGTCTATCTTTATCTGTCCACTTTGTATGTGCAACTTATGACATCACCACTAATCCCATTAGTATCCGTCTCTCAGTGAGCAGCGAAACATCAATGGCCTTGGAGCAGGACCAGCCTATGAAGGACTTTATTATGAGCAACTGTGGAAAAATAAAAGCATGTCAACAACAGACGAGGAAATAAAGAAAAATCCTGTGCATAAAAGGGGGGACTGATAAGCAGTGCAGATTGATGATAAGAGACAAAGACTGTACATGCACAAACGCGCCAAGTCCAGGGAGATGAGGGTCTGTGATAAGAAACGCTGAGCTCAAGGTGGCAAAACACAAGCGTTTGAAATGTAGGGGCAGGAAAAACATACAGAGTTAGGGAGAGAGAGAGAGAGAGAGAGAGAGAGAGAGAGATTTGATGGACAAGAAAGAAATGCATGTTTGCATCTTGCACCTGTGAGTAGTCTCGGGTTCTTCGTGTGCTTCGACAGGCATCTCTGTAGGCTTCGCTAGCTCTAAATGGGCCAGATGAATAAGCAATCTGTTCTCTTTCATCCACATCCTTTATTTTACACACAGTAAGGTCTGCATCAGACCTTGCAGGGTCAGATCTCCTCCGGTAGCCAAACAACTGAGCCTGTAGACAACCTAAAACCCTTTAAGGTGCCCGTATATGTCTACATATATACGGTACATAATCTGAGGTATAGAAAAGTATACAAAAAGGTGCTGCAAAGAAGCAGGGGCCTCTGAAGGGAATTTTATTGCTGCTTAGCATGAAACAACACAGCGATGCAAATGAAAAAATACTGGTAAGTATAAAACTCTCCAGATGGTGGAATTTCAGGACTTTTGTATCTTACCGAAAACTGCCTTCTACTCCAGATATGTTTTATTACATTAGATTATTACATAAACACAATTATTTGCCACTGTGGGCCCTAGACTATTGAACTCTCTCCCCCAAACATTAAGCACTGTGGTGTCAGTGGTTGTTTTTAAAAACAAATCAAAATTCAACTTTTTAAAATTGCTTTTGGTTAATTTTTGCCTGTTTTATACCTTTTACGACTTATCTTTTGTGCAGCAGTTTGTGATTCTGTTTTGGAAGGTGCCATATAAATACAATTTTACTTATTATTTATTTATTTTATTTATTACTTTAAATACATTACTTCTTTTGGGATATTTCCTTGAACTTATATGACACAAAGAGGTAAGCAAAGTGGAAACACCTGGTTGTCAGGTAGGACATTAGACTACATTTTTGGGTAGTCTGTGTCTATAACGACCATCTTGTTGGGGGAAC
The DNA here is from genome assembly GCF_963576455.1 of Neolamprologus multifasciatus. Classification (NCBI taxonomy): domain Eukaryota; kingdom Metazoa; phylum Chordata; class Actinopteri; order Cichliformes; family Cichlidae; genus Neolamprologus; species Neolamprologus multifasciatus. Next base: position 7,396,577 of record NC_140448.1, on the reverse strand, counting down.
GGCAGGTGCGAAGTGGATGTTGGAAGACCTGCACAACAGCCGCAAAGCAAGCAACAGGGACCATGTGACCCTGACCTAACTGGATTTAAAGGCTGTTAATTATCAGTCACCGGTTCAGCTTCAGAAATCACGTGAGTTTCATGTCTAATGGATACTCTGAGATTTTCAGGGTTTTGGTGGAGGTTTTGAAGCTAAATTAAAATCCCATCAATGTCAAAGTTGAAAAATAAACACAACAGCTAAGTGTCAAAAAAACACAGTTTCTCTAATGGCCACATGAAAAGTGAGGTAATCCTCCAATCTCCCATAATAAAATATCCAGTTTTACACCACGTTTACATGTTTTGTTTTAGTCTCTATAGACAATTTCCCGCTCCATGACAAAACAGGCATTAGTTTCCTTCGTAACTTTCCAGTCTACACTATATTATAGCATTAAGCTGGACCTCAACAGCGTGTTTGGGGGTGCTGGTACCCTTTGGCGTATTTTTCCTGGATTAATCTGATAAATATAGTGGAATTCCGTGTGGTACAATGATCCAAGTCTGGGCTTGTGAATATGCCTCTGGTGGAGAAATTCTAAGATTCTATTTAAATTTTAATCGGCACTAATTAACAGCTAACTGTCTCTGTGCATTGCAAACAGTCCATGGCCTCATGTAAATATGCTCACTTCTGACTAACAGTATAACAGTGATCAGTGGAGCTCAACAAAGTACTGTATAGATGACTTAATAGATTACATGTTATCTTGTTATCTTATTTGGCCGATAGACTTCCATAACATCAACTTCATCTGTCTAAGCTTCAAGTCTTATGACCATGTTGATGTGACACGAAGGACGATTTATTAAGTTTAAAACATCCTAGGAAAGACTGTAAATCAAAACAGTTAAAATGATAAAGACTGTTTTGTCTGTTGTCATTTTTATGTGCTATGATTGGAACTGAGGGGATAGGGGAACCTGCAGGTTAATGCAGAGTTTACATTGCCATTTGATGTTGTCACACAGTCCAGCAGGAAAACTGTACAAGCAGATTATACTGTGAAACAAGCAAACCAACTGAAAAACAAACAAACAAAACGCAACAGAGGATTACTTTTTGCTTTAAGTGCTAATCTCTTATCTACTATTACTCCACATCCACCCATAGCAGTATTTTGTTTCCATGGATTCTTGGTTAAGTAGATTAGCAAAGGACTCTTGTTTTCCTGAATACGTGGCAAGCTGTCTGCTGTCAATCAGTCCACATCAAGAACATCCAATATACTGGCCTCCTCCTCCTGTAAGAAACTAAGGCTGAAAGATGGGCACCATGCCAAACAGACCAGATAGTTTCAGCCACCGCTGCAAGCAGGCAGCCAGCCCAAGTAACAAAGGAGTCCAGTCATTAAAGCTAACCCGCCTCAGACAAAGAGAAAAGCCAGGAGAGACAGAGAGCAAAGGCAGATGTATCGAAAAAATAAATGACATTACACCAAATGTAAACCGTGTTTGGTTATCCTTTGGCACATAAAGACTAGAACTCAATGCACAGAAACAGCTTGTGGTGAACAGCAACATGCAGTCTGTCATGAATGACACTCAAGAACTGATAGTAGCTGATATCAGATGTAACAGATATCTGGTTTTGTGCCCTCAGGCTGTGCAGAGTATGCTTCCCACATGCGGAAAACGAATCCAATCTCTCCTCTCAGTCAAAAACACCAGCACTACTGTCTGCAACAACAGCATGATATCAGTCTTCCAAATGCTGTTCTGTTGTCATGCATAATGTAACTAAAACAAATGTGTACAATGACAGCACTGACAGCTATCTTGTGTTATCTTAACTACACAGCCCCACCCTAGTTACAAAAAGCGCATAATCATATCAAGACTTCACTTCATGGACTTTAAATCTTTGCTGTCAGTTGCTATATTGGTTTCAGCATGTAGCTAATATGTTTTTATCTTGCGTTAATACTTCCAAAATGAATCATTCAATTACTTGTCTGCTGTGCCTTGAATATTTTTATGCTAAAATGTAAACAGAATTTTACATTTTACAAAGAATTTTACAAAGTTGTAATAATGGTCAGGGGAGTCTAAAGGTCTATAATTTCAAAATAAAAACCTTCCTAAGCAGTTTCTGTCAACTGACACGCTGAGACATTAACAATTATGTGCTGACTTTGTACTGTAACATTCTGGTTAGGGATTGAGAGAAGTCCCTGGTTTACATTACTTGAAGCGACTATCAATGAATATATATATATATATATATATATATATATATATATATATATATATATATATATATATATATAGTGAAACAAATATGATAATTTACTCTAGTTCTACTAATATAAGGCTACTTAAAACCTTCAGTAGTTTTACTAAATAAATGCCCCGATCATTATGTAAGAAAAAGGGGAAATACCACTATAGAGAACTGAAAGGTCTGTTTCCTGCAATGTTATAATAGCATGATAGAATGACTAAATGAATTGTGTTCCTTTGATTAGGGAATCATATCCCTTCACTTTTAAGGCAAAGCTAGAAGAAAATTCGCTTTTTGCTTTGTAAAGTGCTCTCAGCCAGCTGCATGTGGAGACCAGACACTTGTTTTAATCAAAACAACCTTGTAGTTTGTTTTCAGTCTTAAAGGCATGATCAGAAACGGCTGTTGTTGATCTTTTAACATTCATTATGTATTATTGATCCCAGGAATTCTAATATGTGACTATCTTTCCAATGGAAACTTCAAAGGTAAAGAAATACCACTCCTTCTTTAAAATTTATTAGGAGAGTATAGTACATAGAGAAGACAGGAGAGCAAGGGGGAGAACAACACACAGGGGAAAACACGCAGTCTGGGGAAAACTAGGCCCCTTCGATGGCCTTTGGGATTTGCCTGTTCAAGCAGGTGAGCTACAGAGGCGAACTTAACCTGCCATTTATCTCATAAATGCACGACTTTAATCTCAGTCTATCACAGGGCTTAACAAAATAATAAAAAAATTAAATGAAAAATGTACTAAGACAACGATTTGGAAACAAAAACTAAAAACACACACAGAGACACTGATTTTAACTTGTTAGTAAGTTTATTCTGAGACTCTACACTTTAAAATAGCACTTAAAGAGCATATTAGCATTTAGCTAACAAGGCTGTACCATAAACTACAAGGTTAACGTCAACTGTAATTATGTTTTATTTCACATAGGATGTTATCCGCAGTAACATTCCTCCCCTCTGTGTTTGATTAGCCGCAGTTTCAAAACAGTCAGAGATCTCCCTTCTCAGTAACATATGAGCCGACCACAGAAGCCTTCATTTTATTCCAAAGGGTCCCACCAGCAGCCTGTGTTTTCTCGAGGACACTCTAACATTAAAGACTACTCAGTTCTATTTCTGTCATATGGTTAAATTTTATAGAATTGTGCTCCAGCTGCCAGCAGCCTCCATGAGATGTGTGTATATGCACAACAGTGTCCTGGTGAAAGTGCAGTTGTAGCATGTACAGTATAGTTTAAAAGGTTTGAGTTGTTTCTTTACATATTGCTTGGAAAATTGGAAACACATGAACATATGAATGTGTAAACATGTATGGAAATAAAGTATATAAGGAAACAAACAGATGTTGGCTGAATTGAGATGATTCCACAATGCTTCAGTAATGTTGCGGTCAGGGCTCTGGGGAGGCCAATCCATGACTGATGGCATTCCATTGTGTTTTTTTCTATTCGGGTATCTGTTTACATCATTGGCAGCACATTTGGGTTACTTGCACGTTGAAAAATGAAGCCAATATGATGATTTCCTGATGGTATTGCATGGTGGATCAAAATGTTATGAGATTTTTCTGTGTTCATAATTCCATCAATTCTAACAAAATCTCAAACAACATTGGCTGAAGTGCAGTCCCAACCAGGTTTTCTGATATGCATAGTCACAACACTGGTTAATCTCTTGAAATGGGTAATGGGTGCCTTTTTATGTTGGAATGATTCAGAAAGTCAGGGATAGGGAAAACAATTCCTCCTCGTCAGGTATTAGAACTTGACTGAAAATAAGCGAAAAAGCAGCCAGTGTCCAAAGAAAACCTTGGAAAGAGCTTCAAAAATAATACAGAACTATTACTCGAGATCTTGTTAAAAAATTACAAGAAAGCCTGGCTTCTTGGAAGCAAAATGTGAAGAAATGAGGGGTGACTCCAAACTTTTGCACAGTACTGTAGCATAAAAGTTTCTCACCACATCCTTCGTTAGCAGTGGGGACATAGCTTGGTGCTGTGCCCGGGTAACCTGATGCCTGCTGGCAATGGCAGTACATGCCTTCACACGAGCCGGGCCTATCAGTATGTGTCTGTTTGCACGATGTGTGAGTTAGGGGTGGCCATCTAACGGCCTGCGCAGGCGGGGGCGGGGAACAGCTGGCCTTTCATTGACGGGGCTTTGAGTTCTGGCAGTTAAGATTTCACTCCAAAAGGGAATTTGAGAGTGGGAGGAGGCGTTGACATTGCCCCAACAGGAGCCAAATGTGCTTGAAAGAAATATGAATATAAGTTAAGGGAGGAGCGCTGGATTGTATTGTATTGTCTAGCAGGGAGAAATGATGCTGCCTCAACAGAGTTACTGCAAGGGAGGACTTACCACAATGACTGGGCATGCTATTTCTGGAGAAAAGCAAAGACTAATCATTATTTGTGTGCTAACTGTGCCAAAGCTACAAATCACAGCACTAAGACTCCAATCTGTGATGTTATGTCAGTATGGCTGCCCAATCCACAACAAAAGCCAGACTATTGTGTGGACTATTGTCATGTTGGTAGAGTAAAAAGAACAAACCAACACGTTTTTTTCAATGAGGGAATAAATAGGGGTCTGTTTGATGTATTCTTAAAAATGTTCAAAAAACAGAACTTGAAAAGCCACTGAATGTGCACTAACAATTGTATTGACAGGAAACACAATGCCCAGTAGACTATACATGAGGGTTATTGTTTGCAACAGATCCTTTTCTTTTGACTGATGATGCCATTCAACTTATGTCCCAAAAAGCAGTTCAGTGCCTTCTGACATTTCATATAATACACCCTTAAAATATGAGCTAGAACCCCAACCATGAAACAATCACTTTATAGCAAGCATGTGGTGACGGTGGGGAGGAAGAACTCTCTTTTAACAGGAAGACGTCTCCAGTGGACTCAGGGTCAAGGAGGAGCAGCCAGCTGCTACAACTGCTACACGGGGTGATGGAAAAGAGAAGGCAAACAGGAGGAGTTCATGCTGTTGTTCAAACAAATACAAACCCCAGATAAGAAAGTAAAGATCTGTATAAGCCTGTATTTTTCATGTTTTTCTACATTCCCATTTAGACTTTCCCTGTCCCCATGCTGTACATTCTTATAGTAGGCCCAGGGTGGTGCTGCAGGCCACTGTTTGGTAGAGCACATTCATTCTGTTGCCAAGTCCATGCTATCTTGTGAGGTTAGTTGGAAAGATTAGTGTCTAAGTTGTAATTCAGTCAGTGTTACTGGTAATTTCTATAGTCTACATACCACGTGGAGAATGGCCAAACAGTTAACACACAACTTGTGTAAATTGTAAACTGCAAGCAGATGCCAGTTGTGTAAGGGAGTCAACAAACCAGAAGAAGTTCTTTCAACAGGCTTCAACTGGAACTGAACCACACATCTCTGCATATATCTTTTATCAGTACATTCTTATTACCGCAAAATATTCTTCATGAATGCAATCTGAAGAAACAAAGTGTTCAGCCTTGTATCACTAAGCTTCATGATATTCAGCATGAAATCACAGTGCTTATCATACAATCTGAAAACACACACACAAACAGATAGACCTTCTGTTGATTCTTGTTCAAATAGACTACAAACTGTAGTTGACACCTCATGGAATGACTCCATCTTATTGTTGTTGTTGTTGTTTTTCATCTGCAGCAAGCAGCACAGCTCATGCATTAGCCAGCACGGTGGCACCCATATCGTCCTGACAGCCAGTGATCTGCTATGTCCCGCAGACCCATAGAATTAGGCCACCCAGTGAAGACATCAACATGCTGATTGTTGGGCTCCAGAACATTTCCCTCATCTTTTACCCCCAGCCCCCATCCCCTGTGCACTGGCCGGTTTGTTCCCACACTCCCCTTCTGTTAGCAAGCATCACTGCTCCCCGACCTCACCCCAACAAAAGGGCCACTGAACAGTTACTTTACACTTCGTATACACAGTTTGTCAATAAAAATCCACATTATGGCAGAATGAATCAGAATCTTCTCCTTCAACGCCACCATCCCTCTCCCACAGGTTTAATTTAACCACACACTGTAAACCCGAATGTTCAAAGTAATTAAATAGATTAAGTAGTGTATACTCAAAGTCTTTAAAAAGTTCTGTTAACTTAAATATGTCAAGTTCGTGTAACATGTTCTTCTTTTTGAGTAAATGAAACTAATAATTTTTGATTGAATTGAACTGTTTCTATATTAAGTAAGCATCACTTAAAATCATAACTTAAGCACAACGTAACACAGTTAAGTTAGGACATATAAGAATGGTAAAGTCCTGTTATTTTTGTTGTTTCAAGTAGGTAGGATTTAATAATAAACTTAATTTATGTAGCACATGCTAAAATGCAATAAAATCTCAAAGTGTTTCACCAAATAAGTAAAATCAAATTGTCTTAAATGCATTAGTGGAAGACAAAATGTATTTATTTTAATATTCATTGTCTTATCAATGTATCCTTTTTTTTTTTTTTCTGTAAGTGTTGAGCAGCTGCAGGAATCAATTTTTATTCCGAGTTAATCTCTGATTCACCCTCCGAAGCGGAAGGCGGCGCTAATGAGCATTATACACTGATCGTTTACCGCTATTTGGAAAAAATATGAAAACAGAAGAAGTAAAGGTATATGGGCGGGAAACAGCACCAAAGAGGCAACACGGACGACTGGAGAAAGTTGGACCTAACGGCAGCAACTAGCATCACTGGTAAGTTTTCAACGTTGATATTAGTTTATTGTTAAAATACGAATATTTAGTTGTATTTTGGGTGCGTGTCGAAAAGAATAGCAGAAATATCGGTCCGTGTTTTTTTATGTGCTTTGCTGCTGTCCCCGAAGGAAACTTTGCGCTTGCAGAGCTAGCATTAAGTTGTTGTAATGAGCGTCGCAGGCTGTTTAAAAAGTTAGATACTACTTGTTTTAGAGGTGGCGCCCGGTCGCCTAGTATGAAACAAAGTGTTTTAATCTCTCTAAATTTTGAAACCCTCATGACTCAGAATAGTTGGGTCCAAACAAGCCCGTTGTCCCTGCAGTTACACAGCGGAGATACCTGTCTGCAGTGAGAGTGCTTTCAAGCCGTTTTCTTGTTAGAAACGCTATATTTTAAACTATATGTGCGAATAAGTGGTGCAGGTGTATTAGGCGTTTGAGCGACGGTCTCAATAGGTGTTTTTTAATATATATATATCAGTCACTTTACGCCGTAGAATGATCGGGAAACTCATCCTTCTAATACACCTGCTCTGACGAGCCACGTTGTTCACAAGCCAGAGTTAGAGGGCCAATGAAAGAGCACGGCGCACGCATAGTCTCCTCTCACTTTGCCTAATTAGTGGAATCACTTGTCAATCAACTTCTGCCAACCAATTGGCACTCTTGGATCACTAAGGTCCTAAAAAACAAACCTGTCAATCAAAACAACCAGAATCGTTCAGAGAGAGAAGCAGTGATGAGGAGCCTGACATTTTTGACATTAACTGTGTATGCACATTAAATAATTTCAAATAACATATGTTTGGGGGAACCTCTCATCAGTAAGGCTTTAGTTTGTAGAAATGGCGTTGTTGTTGATTTAACCATGCCGTTAAAGTGCTGCTGCTTGTCTTCAGTATTGTAATATTTGCTCGATGGCTTTAGTATCTTGACTAGAGATGCATTCACACTTTGGGGATTAAATGAAAAGATCATTAACAGGGAAAAATTATAAATGGAAGTATTTATAATTTGTCACCGTTTGGATGCTTTTTAATTGTTCATCAGTTTATGCCTTTGGATCTCTTTGTTCCAGCTTCAAGAATTAAGACAGAGTCAAGGAAGAGAACTGGGGATGTGATAAAGACACCAGGTAATTCATTTTGTTTGTGAATTTTTCTACCAATCACCTCTCTCGCTCTCTCTCGAGTTGTCTTAAAAATATGTTAAACTAACTACTAAACCAACTTTACTTATGCTATTTTCCACCTATAGATTCTTATTCTTATTTGTGGACATATATTCTGATTTGACTGTTGTTGTTGTTGTTCAGTAAACTCACCAGTATATACAATTCTGTTTTTATCTGGCAATAGGAAATCCATGATATCCACACCAAGCGCACTACCGTTCTCCACGCCCTTCCTGTCTATCTGCATGAGGATGTCTCTGGATTTTTCAGAACCTGCACTGTGAGTGTCCTTAAGTATCTAACAGATACTACTGTGTATATAAACAGTGCATCAAAGTACAAACATGTATTTTGATGCACTGTTTGGACTTACCTTTGTTTAGTCTACCCATACGGTTTCCATGTATGGTCTTTTCTGTCTCCTCACTACGAATGAACTGAATTGGTGTTTTGTTGAAAGTGATAAGATGTTTAATAAAACATTTTCCTGTGTATTTCCTTTAGCTCAGTTTCAGTCTATCTCACACCACTTGATTCTCTGGTGAATTAGCAGATTTATGTGTGCAGAACATGGATCTTCTGTTTTTCACCTCTTACAGTGAGACCCAGGTCTCCCTTGTAAAAGAGGTATTGGATCTCAATGGGAGTTGGTAAAATGAGAAATTATATGTCGTCTGTTGTATTTCTTGGGTTAGATTGTGATTATCTCTTTTTCATTCATTCAGGACGAATCTGATGAGTTGGAGCTTGATGGTGTTGAAGTGGCCCTCTTCACTGTCATCAGTGACCATGACACGACAAGTCCAGTTCACTACCAACCTGTGAAAATCTCTGTCGTCATTGAAAGTGATGCCGTGGTCAGTCTCCCCAGATTTGGTGAAGACTTCCTGGTAATGTTTGGACTGATCTATGCACTTCACCTCAGCTACCCCAAAGCCCTGACCAACACTTTAGGATTTACTCAAAAGATTTTACTTGGTCTAGAAAGTGGTAAACTGTAACCCAGGTTACAGACCCTCAAGAATGACTTGGTTATGTAGGAACTCATCTGAAAGAAGGATGCAGGGTGAAGCATTATAAAAGGCTAGTTCAAAGTTCTCTCCTTTTATCTAAATAATGCCTCAAAACGTTATTGCATTACTCTACAGGTGTTCAGCCAATAGGTCCAATCTATACAACGTGCCTTTGTTCTCATTAACATAATGCAAAGCAACACTAATGTTTTGTATGTTTTAATGTTTTTTGTAATACTATTTCTAAAACATTGTGGGCTGCGCAAGATGACCTAAATTTCACTGTTTGATACTGGTTAATGTAAAACAAATAGCATTGTAATTCACTCAAATTGCTGCCCTGTTGCCTTATTCAGATATTAGCCAGAGAGCCAAAAGCACATTTTGATATTATTTATTATTATTTGGCTTTATTTTTTATTACTCTGACAGTTTTCCTGACTAAACAATTTTTGGTCTACTTATTTTAATTTATAAATGTTTTTGTTAATTTTTTTAAATTATTATTATTATTTTTTTTAAATGTATTTAATTTCAACATAATGTGCTAAAAGGGAGCAGGCAAGATGCTGTTCAATGGCAGATGTTTATGACTTTTGCATATTAAGTTATCGATACTCAGTGTAATTGAGGCAATCAATTGCCTCAAAAATTTTAAGTTTTGGGTCGCATGTTTTTAAGTATCAAGTAGTCAACATATTTGACTAACGTGTACTTAAAATAATGACAACACAAACTAATAAACATTTGAGTTTTGTTAACATAAAAATGTTGTGGTTGTGTACTTATTTTTTATAAGTTCTGTGAACTTATTCCTTTGAATTTGTAAACTTGAAACTTTAAGTCAAATATTTGCAGTTAATATTTGAGTTGACCGTTCTCAAAAGATACAAGTACCATGTAATCCAAACTTTTATGTTCTGGAAAAATTTGACTTATTCGGGTTTACAGTGCAGTTGAATGACACACACTCAAACATTTAAGCATTGCAACAATGCTGCCGTGCATCTCTTGTGTTAATCTCTTGATACATAATTGCTTCTTCCTTGTAGGTACCATCAAAGTCAAAAAACTTAACTGCTTGCATGGCATAATCTATATAAAATGATTGGGACTACAGGAAGATGGCTTTATAGTTCCACCTGACAGTCCTAACAACTGATGTAAACATGAATCAAAATGAAGCTGAAACCCTTGGAGCACATGGATGTGGAATTGGGTTTTGTTCTTTTTCTTCATAGAAGACAGAAGAAGGCTGAGTATGCGGCTAAAAAGAACACACATACAGTGTAACAGCCGACTTTGCATCCTGTTGCACCCACATATCAGGGCTCGCAAAATTTCAAAATCCCTGGTAGCCCTTCGGGCAGGGACTCTTCAGTTTTTGGTAGCCCAAAATAAATTTAAGTAGCCCGAATAAAAAAGAGCAATTCTTTGATTCATGTTTTGTTTCCTTTACAATATTATACATTAAAGTATAATATTGTAAAGGAAACAAAACAATCAAAAAATTGTTGAAACAGAAATTACAACATTGTATAAAAATTACAATCATCAACTCAAATACTTGGTTCTAATTTAACAGAAATTTCTATGAACTTGTAAGAACTGTGTAGAACATGAATCAGTTTGTGTCAGATCCTGAATTTGAAATTTCCACTGAAGTCACGGGTAAAAGGCAAGTGGAACAAAGATCTAGGACATTTGCTTTTTGAAGTTTGCAAAGACTGCTAAATTTTGCCAGTGGTAGCTCACTCTTTGCAACATAGTACGCTGTTCTAAAGAGAGGTTTATTTTTAGTATGTTATTTGCAATTGGTGTTTGTTCTGGGAAAGATATTGCAGACAGACTTTCTCATGGGTTCTAATGGGGGCCTTTCTTAAAATTACTGGTCCCAGTAACAAAGGCGCTTGTCGACTCAGAAATCGAGGGAAAACCAACAACACACCCGGCAGAACATTATGTTATTTACACAGGTGCACATAAGTGGTCCGCATGTGCGCATTTGCTGTCAAAATATAAGACGCGCACCAGATAAGAAGTTGCAACGCGCGTTTGCGTCCATATAAAAGGCACTGTTTTTGTCCGCTAGAGTGGGATTTTCACGGCACATTCTGCACCAAATTTCTGTGTGTTCATCATTTGTTTGAAGCCAGCTCACCTCCTGCAACCACCTTTCCAAGAATACGCGCTTCTTTTGCGGTTCGGGCTCCTTCTGACATTTCTTTGGAGGTGGAGGAACACCAAAGTAATTGCTTAAAGGAGCTTGCTTCTTCGACATCTTTAAGAGTTCTAAACAAATGTCTGTCCTCCTCCAGAATATCTTATGTACGCAAACATGCATTGCAACTTCTTATCTTGTGCGCGTTTTTTATTTTGACAGCAAATGCGCACCTGCGGACCACTTATGTGCACCACTGGTTATTTAGCTTGTTATATTGCAGCCACAGAAATTCTTTTGTCCATGAAACCATAAAGCTACACTTTCTTTTTGCCTTATAGTCTGATTTGTCATAACTTTTCCGTTTTGTGGTAAGCTTTTCTTTGGCTGTCACTTCTTCACCCTGACCTGTCTTATTTGGCTCAGCAGAACTAAAATATATATCCTGCTGCTTTTACACACGCACTCACATAACGCTCAGCGATTCTCTGCGCGATTAACCTCTCACATGTTTAAGCTTGCTGCGGGAGATTTCACTTGTCATGTTTGCATAGTAAGCTAACGATTGATAAGACGATGTCAGAGGAATTGGTGCGCAAATTATCGTCACTCACTAATCAGTGCTGTTGCTCTCTATACACAGTTTGCGCGATTGCAAAGTGAAAGCAAAAAACAAGCGCAAATTCAAACGCGATTTCAATATGTCACATATTGACAGTGGCTCACCAATGCCAATGACATAATTACCCAGCTACATTTCTGAAATAATGCAAAAGCATTGACATATATTTTTCCTTCCTTTGATAGCCCGACGGGCAGGGCAGAGATAGATTTTGGTAGCCCGACTGGAAAAATCGCTAGCCCCGGGACGTCGGGCTAGCAATTTTGCGAGCCCTGCATATGATTAGTTTGGTCTTATCTTGGCCTGAGGGCGAATAGTCAAATGGTTACATCACCATTTCCCACGCATAGATTTTATTGGTATATGCCAAAGTATATGTTGTTAGCAATAGCTGCTGTTAGCAAATTTTTTCCACCCCTGAGAAGGATGTCACCCACGACTAGGGATGGGTACCGGTATCCGGTGCCATGATGGCACCGGTTCTGACATAAACGGTAGTAACCAGACCGAAAAGCAGCGCACATTTCGGTGCTTTATTTCGGTGCTTTTTTTCCTGAGCTGTGATACACTTTCTTCTTCCTTACATTTGTATTGGCGGTTGGCAAACAACTGAAAGGTGCATTACCGCCACCAACTGGTATGGAATGATACACTTTAGATTCTAGCCAATCATTTTAAGTTTCCGAGAATAGTAGGCGGGTCCAGGTACGTACGTTCTTTTAGAGCAGAGCTACAGATTAAAAATGTCCAAGGCGAAGCGGTCAAAAGTCTGGCTGTACTTCACAGCAAAAGATGCAAACTCAGCAGCTGCAACAAGTGCTTTAAGGTGATACTGTGATGCTGTCAAAGGAGGTAACACCTCAAATCTGATGAAACACCTGGCGACGCATAGTGTTTTTTTTTAAAGCCGAGAAATGCGCCGTATTTGATAGCTTGCTGCGAGACCTCACACCGAGCACATCTACTGCTTGTGGGTTGCCTGTTATCGGACCCGGAATTAGCAACATCCCCCAAAAACCCGAAGAGGAGAGTCCTGGCCCCTAGCCCTGCCAGTGTAGCAGAAATGATGACGGATGATGATGGCAGCAGCAGCCGTTCTTCTCTGCGTGAGTAGCTTAATGTTGTTCGTGTGTAATTTACGTTGAGTAGGCTAACCACGTTATTACATTAATGCATGTAAGGTGAACAGCAAACACCATCATAGCTACATGCGGCTGTCTTCTTGTTTGATGGCAGATACTCCCTTCACCCTGGCCAAAAAGGCTAAAATGACCAAAGAAAAAGTGGAAAACAGTTAAACATGAGAGGTTTTTGGACAAAGTTTGTGTTTTTTTCCATTGTTTAAGCACTGCTTCCAGCCAAGAATGATACCATATATGCCCCATAGCTGCAGAAAAGGCTAACATTGTTATCTTTTTACAAAAAAACAGCTGAACATGAGAGGTTTTTGGACCACTTTTGTGTTTTCCATTCTTTAAGCACCGGTTTGAGCACCGTTTAAGCACCGGCACCGTTTCAAAAGTACCGGTTTGGCACCGGTATCGGATAAAACCTAAACGATACCCATCCCTACCCACGACCAGTGAAAATCACTCTGATGCTCTTATTTTTGTAGTCACTCTTAGTAATGTAGTCGCTGCTAACCAACTAGCTCTGACCCTAATGCAATATGATGCTTTAGACAACTTTTCACATCAATCTGACTTACCTGATTTACTAATTCATGACTCCTTATTGTGGTGTTCATCAAATTAAACGGAAAAATTGAGTGAACATTAACAATCTTGCAGTAAAGAAGCTTTTGGGTTAAAACTGATGATAGTGTTTAAGAAACAAACCAGAGAGCTAACAAACTGAACTTACACGTTATTAAAATTGGACAATATTGACACACATGGACAGACATTACAATGCACTCCAATTTTTGCACAAATATCACAATATACCTTAGATGTTTATCTTGTGTATCAACTATCACATTATTGCAGCATTGTAGAACCACAATATTAACATTATCATGGGTAATGTAATACAAATCAAGCAGGATTCAAGTACGCTGGTATTTTAGATATGCCAAGTGAAGAATTTTGGGTGTGCAACATATGCAGATATACTTGTGTGTAACCCTTCAAAATAACAAACGAAAAAAAAACTCAATCTTTTTTTGTGACGCTACACATATGAATTGAGGGCTTATACAGCTGATTACACCATGAAGAGAGGGGAGCATGACAAATCACATAAGCCACAAAGACAGTGGCTGCAATGTTCCCTTTTAATACGACTTCGACCCTTTCCAGAGTGGAAGCTAAGCTAATAGATCAACAACAGCACAAACCAGTTGTGTTTTTTGACACTGCATTCTAGTGGCAGCGAATCACTACAATAGCTTTGCAAACCATGTTGTGCAAAGCTGTGCGTAGTGTCTGTGTAGGACCCGCTCAGAACTGTGTTCCCTTTACCTTGTGATTCCCAATCCACAGGTAGTGATCCTCAGTATCACCCTGGTGCCACTCTAGTGAACTATCTTTAGCAACTTATGGAGGTTAATTAGTGTTTAAAGGAATAACAGAGTTAACTGACATCCAAATGATAACGCTCATCCTTCAGATGATGATGGGCCAATTGTATTTGCTGCACTGGATCACTGCAGCTCAATATCCAGAACTGTGGTTGCAAGTAAGTATTGCAGTATTCTCCTCAGTGATATGTGTCAATATACAGTGGGGCAAAAAAGTATTTAGTCAGCCACCGATTGTGCAAGTTCCCCCACTTAAAATGATGACAGAGGTCAGTAATTTGCACCAGAGGTACACTTCAACTGTGAGAGACAGAATGTGAAAAAAAAATCCATGAATTCACATGGTAGGATTTGTAAAGAATTTATTCGTAAATCAGGGTGGAAAATAAGTATTTGGTCACCTCAAACAAGGAAAATCCCTGGCTCTCACAGACCTGTAACGTCTTCTGTAAGAAGCTTTTCTGTCCCCCACTCGTTACCTGTATGAATGGCACCTGTTTGACCTCATCATCTGTATAAAAGACACCTGTCCACAGCCTCAACCAGTCAGACTCCAAACTCCGCCATGGCCAAGACCAAAGAGCTTTCGAAGGACACCAGGAAAAGAATTGTAGACCTGCACCAGACTGGGAAGAGTGAATCTACAATAGGCAAGCAGCTTGGTGTGAAAAAATCAACTGTGGGAGCAATCATCAGAAAATGGAAGACATACAAGACCACTGATAATCTCCCTCGATCTGGGGCTCCACGCAAGATCTCATCCCGTGGGGTCAAAATAATCATGAGAACGGTGAGCAAAGATCCCAGAACCACACGGGGGGACCTGGTGAATGACCTGCAGAGAGCTGGGACCAAAGTAACAAAGGTCACCATCAGTAACACACTACAACGGCAGGGAATCAAATCCCGCAGTGCCAGACGTGTTCCGCTGCTGAAGCCAGTGCATGTCCAGGCCCGTCTGAAGTTTGCCAGAGAGCACATGGATGATACAGCAGAGGATTGGGAGAATGTCATGTGGTCAGATGAAACCAAAGTAGAACTTTTTGGTATAAACTCAACTCGTCGTGTTTGGAGAAAGAAGAATACTGAGTTGCATCCCAAGAACACCATACCTACTGTGAAGCATGGGGGTGGAAACATCATGCTATGGGGCTGTTTTTCTGCCAAGGGGACAGGACGACTGATCCGTGTTAAGGACAGAATGAATGGGGCCAAGTATCGTGAGATTTTGAGCCAAAACCTCCTTCCATCAGTGAGAACTTTGAAGATGAAACAAGGCTGGGTCTTCCAACATGACAATGATCCAAAACACACCGCCCGGGCAACAAAGGAGTGGCTCCGTAAGAAGCATTTGAAAGTCCTGGAGTGGCCTAGCCAGTCTCCAGACCTCAACCCCATAGAAAATCTGTGGCGGGAGTTGAAAGTCCGTGTTGCTCGGCGACAGCCCCAAAACATCACTGCTCTTGAGAAGATCTGCATGGAGGAATGGGCCAAAATACCAGCTACTGTGTGTGCAAACCTGGTAAAGACCTATAGTAAACGTTTGACCTCTGTTATTGCCAACAAAGGTTATGTTACAAAGTATTGAGTTGTATTTTTGTTATTGACCAAATACTTATTTTCCACCCTGATTTACGAATAAATTCTTTACAAATCCTACCATGTGAATTCATGGATTTTTTTTTCACATTCTGTCTCTCACAGTTGAAGTGTACCTCTGGTGCAAATTACTGACCTCTGTCATCATTTTAAATGGGGGAACTTGCACAATCGGTGGCTGACTAAATACTTTTTTGCCCCACTGTATGTCACCAGTCAGACAAAATCCCCACCTTATAGGAGGAGGAATTAGAAACTGAAGCAAAGAAATCACCCTTTTTTTAATTTCCTAGAAAACTTTTCAAACTGTTGCAAAATCTCATCCTGTATAATCTGTAAATCTTTGAGCTCCTGTACTGTTATATCATTGGTGGTAACTGAGATATGCATGATTGTCCAAAACGACACCAAAGTGCACCCTGTGCCAGCAGATGTCATGTGAGATGACATTACAGGAAGTGTAATGGGCTCATGAGTCTCTCATCATTCAGATTGGTATGTTTAGTTACTTTTGTCACAAAGTACAAGACAATTAAAACATTTCCAGACTCTTGTATACTGTATAATTTAATGATTAAGCTAATGCTGATGTTGGCATCAGCACAGAACCGCTAGCAGTCAGTTACAATGTTTACCATATATTATAAAGTACTGTTTCTGTGATTTGACACTATGAATGCATTAAATTGAATAGAATTATGTCCAGTGACATTTGGAATAAAGTTTATTTAAACTAGATGACTGCAACGTCAGAGTTGAGAAAAGAGAAACATTCAGGAACAGATATCTGAAAAATGCAGGCACTCTGATCCCTTTGCTATGAGGCTCTGTTTTATGTTATAGCAAAACCAAATTTTTTGACAAAAGAAATAGCAAAACAAGATCCTATTAGCAGTGTTGGGGAATAACGGAATACATGTACCGCCGTTACGTATTTAAAATACAAAATATGAGTAACTGTATTCCTTTACAGTTACCGTTTAAAAAGGTGGTATTCAGAATACAGTTAATTTGTTGAAATACACGGATTACACAGCGGTATTTTCATGTAAGGCTATGTCCTCTCTATTTTGGGGAATTCCACAACGGTGGAAACCAAAACAAAACAGGCATTAAGAGGCTCTAATGTCTGTGTCTCAATCTCGCGGCCCACGTCACCCCTACTTGCGGCCTGCATAATGATGTGAAGAAAATTTTTTTTTAAATTATTCACAAAATGTATTTAATATGAAGGCAATAGTGTTAGGCAGAGTGTTACAGGCATAGCCCTAAACAATATAGCCTCATGGGCAGTGTAGTCCGTGCTGCAGGGAGAATGGACTGTCATACCCGTTATGTGTCTATGAGCGTGAGGGAGGGAGAAAAGGGAGAGTCAAAAAGTATGAGTTGTCACTGACCAGAAACGGGAGCTGGAAGCATGCAAATATAATAAAAACCACTGCAGCCAAGAAGAGTGCCTGACGAGCCCAGTTGTAACTAAGCTATTAAGACTCGACTGTACACTGTAGTACAGTTGAACCAGCCTTTCAACGCCTCTGTCTGTCTCTCGCTAGCAAAGTTGACCCAGACAAAGTAAAGCTATTTTTCGGCTACGAGCCCGACACGGAACCCAACGTATTATCCAGAGGTTTTACGCCTTTACGGTTCAGAGCCACGGACCTCTTTTAAATACGCGTGGAATAGTTTTCTATACGAGATCGCTGAAAAAAGTGCAGCCTTACCTAATGTTCACCTTACTGTTACTCATTTTATATTGAGATTTAAAAATCTAGTTGGTATTGCTATGGCGAACAACCTTCAGTAAAAGTAATAAATCACACAGCAATAGTACATTCATGTAGTTGTAAAAAGCATGATAATATATTAACCTCTTAAGCCCCAAGCCTAACTGATCTCCTGCCTTTTGCCCCCGTATCAGGGGGCGTTGGGGCTTAGGAGGTTAAGTAATCCAAAGTATTCAGAATACGTTACTCTCATTGAGTAACGTAACATAATACATTACAAAATACATTTTGGGGCATGTATTGAGATATATGAGACCTTGATACAAATCTCAGCTCTGTTCCTTCCACCTCACATTCAGCCACACTGCCGCTCTTCTGGCTGCTTCACTGCACTTCCAGCACTCTTCCAGCTTCTCAAGCTCTTTAGCAGAATAAAAGGCCCCTCTGATCAAAGGACCCACAGACAGGTTCCAACCAAAAAAAGTGCACCTATCCAAATGGTCTGTTTACTCTGCATTGCCATGACAATATCAGATAAGAGATCTAAAAATATAAGGGGTTAAAAGAAGCAGTCAGACAATGACAGAGCAAGCGTCTAGGTTACACTGACTGAATCTGTATAGGAGAAGAAACACAGGCAGACAAAAGGGGAAATGCCTGTTTCCATTGCTACTGGATACAAATATGGCAACAACAAAACAGGCCTGGTCACACAACTTGGCTATGGACCGAAGCATGTATGTGCACATTAGCCTTCAGTGACAGCAAAAGCATTCATACTAAAGAATATCATATGCAAATACTGGTCAAATACCTTTTAGTCGACTCGTGAAACAAAGAGGGAAACATAAATGGTGAGCTTCAATGCTGATTTAAAATAGCTGAGTGATATTAAGAATCTTTTATCTGTTTACATTAGATAAGAATTTTGAATAACAGTAAAACAATGAACAATGCAAGGTTTCCAAGCCAGATCTAAAGTGTGGTTGACAAATGTCTGTGAGGCTTGAAATGACTGCACCTGATCTTGGTATAGTGAAGTCTATAGCTTAAACAGCCTGCAGCACAGATTGAGTTTCCCCTAGAGAGTCACCTTTGCAACCCTGCGCTTTTTATTTCCAGCATTCATACTTTTCCAGCACTTTCACTGCAATTAGGTGTTTCACAGGTAAGTTGAATGAAAAGCTGAACAGCAAAGAGCAGAGAATACAGGTATGCGCAAAAGCAGGTCATTGCCTTTTTCACAGTGCCAGAAGAACAAGTGTCCAAGAGTCAATCTAAGCAACATAGGTGGGGCCAAGATAGAGAGCTTTGAGTGGGCCGCCTAGTGGAATAGTACCCTGCCCGGGTGGCCAACAATCTCTGAAAAGAAAATGTCACCTTGGAAAAAAAAAGAAATTATTGACAAGCCACAGCTTTCTCTGTTGGCAAATGCGAGGAGGGAACAGGCACTGCATTCCCGTGTGGCTAGCGAAACATAACTCACTGCTAGGGTTGCCTCCCATGTCTCCGGTGCCTCCCATTCAGACCACAGCCCTGCAATACTATACCTGCTAACAAGGCAGCCGGACATTCTGCCTCCACTATTTACTCTCCTCTGTATTTATGACCATTTGTCTATTCTAGAGCCAAGCCCTCTTATATTTCCTTTTGATTTCCCGGCACTTTTCCCTCCATTAAAATGGTGTCATTATACTGTGTCAATGATTGCTGGGCCCGGTGCATGAACTTTGAACCCATAAGGCAACAGCGCAGGGAGGCGAGGCATGTGGAGAGGGCATGGGGTTGCGGGGTTGGTGGTGGGTTAACTCGTTTACGATCCGCGCCATAAAGCTTCCTGAAAGGTTGCTTGGGCTGAATAACCACGGGTATGTTAACCTTTCACCTTCCTACACATTGAGAGAGTAAAAAAGAAACACCAATGTGAGTGTGTGTGTGTGTTTTCTTTCAAGTTGTGTTTGTATGACACGGTGTGTGTGAAAAAGCAATGCGGACATATCTTTCTTTTCCTAAAGAGCAGGTGTTTGTGCAAGCTGTCCCAGGAGAGGCACCCTGGCTACAGTGTTGTGAGATCGCTCCCACCTGTGAAGATCAAATATGAGACATTTATTATACAGGGGGGACTTATCTGGTGCTCCCTATCTGATGGGCTATGTAATGGAGAGGCCCTGGACAGATCCACTTTCACTGCCCTGAAAGGCTGGAGAGGTGACCCAAAAGGAAATCATTATGCGAGAAAACAATGGCGTCGTAGGCGTGGAGGAGAAACCCTCTGAAGGGTACTGCCCTCTCTCCTCCCGGCCCGCCACGAAGGCTGAAACCACTAGTTTTGCTTCGGGGCATATCAGGTCTGTGTATGAACGGTGCTTAATGTGTGGGTGGTGTGTGGAAGATCTCACTAGTCACCAATTTTCAAGTTGTGCCTAATTAGGTTCTTTAAAGCAATAACTCTGTGTTCAGGAGGTGGTGAGTAACTATATTTTACATATAATTATTGACGGGCAAACTGCAGACAGTTGAACAAAAGTTGTAATTTATCTAGACTGTGGCCTATGCATCATAGTGCATACTGTATTGTAAAGCAATACCAAACTGTACAGCACTGCCACCGTTTGTCCTCAGGGCGCCAGCCAAAGTCGAAGCCGGCTCTTTACTTACAAGCTCTGCAAGAAAAGTCTCATTCAGCTGGGGCTTACCACGGGGCTATTTAGAAACTGTTAAAAACAAACTACAAAGAATTCTGCGTTCAAAGTCAAAATGATCCACAGAACATAAAACAGGTCATCTCCAGTTAAGGGAATGAAAGCTTTGACTGACAGGTGGACCTAGGATAATTGGAGCATGTTAACTGTACTAATAGCCCATCCAGGAAGTCTTTTGTAATTTAATTTCTTCACATGTTCATTCATCAGTTGTTCAAATTAGCAGATGCCTGTGTCTCTGTGATGGACCAATGCAGTCTATGGATGCATATTGATATCCAAAATAGCAATCTCCTATCCACTTATGGTATTAAAAAAAGAAATTTAAAATTTTTAATTTAAAATTAAAAAAAAAAAGTCAAACAAAAAACAGTGTACAAAAAAATCCATCAATAACAGGTGACTGTGGATATTTTATATGAACAGACATAATTCATGGTTGCCTTAAGCTGTACGCTGTATTACGCTGTATATTTGCCAACTGGTCCCAGCAGATGGCTGCTCTTCCCTGAGCTGCTGGAGGATTCTTCCTGTTAAAAGGGAGTTTTTCCTTCCCACTGTTGCCAAGTGCTTGCTCAAAGATGGTCATCTGATTGTTGGGGTTTTGTCTGTATTACTGTAGGATCTTTACTTTACAATATAAAATGCCTTGAAGCAACTTTTGTTGTAATTTTGTGCTATATAAATAAAATTGAAATGTGTGACAAAATTGGTAGGATGTATATTTTCAATATTAGATGTATATTAATTATCACAAATTAGTATAAAACACCTAAAATATGTACAATCTGCAGGATAAAATATAGACTTGGTAGCTATATATTAGTTGTCCAAACTTTGAATGGTCACCAAATGGTCCCGATTCCATAACTGTACTGTAGCTGTTTGCTAAGTAGTAAACATATTAAATGAATAAATGGAATAAATAAAGTCAGCTTTACAGAATTGTATAATGTTGCACCTCAATATTATAAACTGCTGTCATGCCATGAAGGCTTAAGGCTCATGGATCAGGTACTCAAACTGGAATTCCCAGATTGTACACCATGTCTCACTTTGCACTCAATGTGACTGTGTTGGCATTTCTACCAAAGGTGAGTGAATATTGTGCTGCATCACATTACAATTGATCCATGACATAGCTGACTTAAATATACAAAGTGAACCACGTAGAAGGCAAGGATTAAATTGTCACATTGCTGTTATTGTACCTCTAATCACCCCTCCCAGGCATGACAGGTCAGAGACTAAACATCTAACAGTTAATTAAGAGCTGCAGAGAAAAGGATCAGATGAGATGTAACCGTCTCCGAATCTTTGTCTTGGGTGAAAAAAAGGCCAGGACTTCCTTCTCGGGAAAGAAAGCGGGCTTGGGAGATGCACGGCTGCATGCGTGGCGATTATCTCTTCACATTACTCAGTTTGAGTGAACCAACAGAACGGCATACCTTGTAACCTGAGGATATCTGACATCACACTTTCAGTGAGAGTCTGTGCTGCACACACACTTCAAAGCTCCTCATGTTTACATATCAGTAATTAAGAGTCCAGGTTTAAAACACACACAACCATCCACGCTTTAAAGTCTGAGATGTTTACATGCCGCAGAGAGTGTTATGTGTACAGACATACTGAACTTAACTCAAATTACAAGAGAACACCTGGTTCAAATATGATGAGGGTGTCACCTGATCAAATAAGGTACATAATACATTATAACACACAAGATTATTCACAGTATTCACCTGGCTGCTGTCAGTGATGTAGGGTATACTACAGGTATACAAAAATGGCCTGAAATTAGATGATGAATATGGCAGGTCAGATCAGTATTAACCAACAAGGGGAATGCAAATGCATTCAATAGTGATCTCGGTTTTACCAAGGGGATAAATATTTGGCTCAATTGCGCCTAACAGTAGTCCTTATTTGAAACGCAGTTGTAATGAGACCCTTGTGACATGACCACAACAATCAAAGACTCAAAATTTCCTTCATAAAACTGGAAATATTACCCTGTGTCAGGACTTTTATTTGAAGCATGCATAGTAAATTATATGACAGATGGGGGAAACAAAGCTTGTTTTGTTGTCATCTAAAACAGGTCATGGCTCTGTGTGCGTACATCCCACTAACTCTGAAAGACAGAGTCCACTCACAAAAGAAGGTGATCAATGCACTTTATTCTCATTATATAATCATTACAAAGTTAGGGACGCTGAAACAGGTCTCAGTTTCTTGTTTTTCTTCTGTTATGTCCCATTGAAAATGCAACTCAGAGCAGACCCCCCTTATCTGGAAATAACTAATTGGCATTTTCTGCTCTTCACAGGTCTTATGAATGATATTATTATATAATTACCTCCATATAAAATCCTTTTCTTGTGATCTATATATCTCAAAATCTTGTCTTAGAAAATTTACAGCTTTGCCAGCTTCAAATTGGATTACAAAGCAATTCTATCCAAGTCGGCCAGCTCATTTTTGTAATCTTTTAATTGCTCTAAAATCTAATTTGATGTACAGTGCCGCTCCCTCGTCTCCATGGGTTCTTCCTCATGACCTGACTCCACCATGGTTGGATCGCAGTAAAACCATCAATGTGTCATCTTAAGATAACAAGATAATAAAGTCATGACCATAGGATCCTTGTTATTTGATATCCCATGATAGCAATATAATGGAACCATTATAGTCAAATAATGGGCTAACAGCCTAAAGATGCAAAAAGAAAAAAGATGCAATTTATTATCAGGAATAATTAAATTATTAAAGTTGTGATAACAAATTGATAGTGACAGCAGGTTCTATTCTTGTGTTTTGGTTTTTAGGAGGTGTGGCAGAGTTACATTTGGACTGTGCCACTGTGACGTGATGAGCTGACAGGCATAAAACATTTATGAGCAACTAAATCTGCTCTCAGTATATAAAGCTTCCACTTGCCTCCATATTCATTGTTTATTAATCTCTTCTAAATTTCTGTATGAGCCATCGTCCTCGACAGTTTCCTGCAATACAGCTAGTTCTAAACTCACAGTATTAAAAAAATCTGTATGATTAAAGAAAAGGAAAGGAATTCATCACCGTTATAAAATGGATAATATCCAGGACATTTTCTGTTGTCTTGACACAGTTTTTTTTTTTAAAAAAAAACAACATTTTTTTTAACCTGAATAGACATCAAAAGAAAACAAATTGAATGTTTTAAGAACTTTTGCTTTATCTTTTATATCTACAGGGTGGGCCATTTATATGGATACACCGTAATAACATGGGAATGGTTGGTGACATTAAAGTATATGTGAGGGGGCAAACTCCTCAAGATGGGTGGCGACCATGGTGGCCATTTAGAAGTCGGCCATCTTGGATACAACTTTTGTTTTTTTAATAGGAAGAGGGCCATGTGACACATCAAACTTATTGGTAATGTCACAAGAACAACAATGGTGTGCTTGGTTTCAATGTAACTTTATTCTTTAATGAGTTATTTACAAGTTTCTCTTTGTTCACAGCTATTGACATGTCGAAGAGGTTGACACGTGAGGAGCGGATCAAAATTGTGTTGATATCTGGTGAACGCAGTAACCAGGTCATTGCAGCAGATTTCCATGCAAGACACCCTACAAGACCACCCATCTCCCGTGCTACAGTTAGCAAACTGCTTGCTAAGTTTCGTGAAACTGGTTCAGTGTTGGATTTGCCAAAATGTGGACGCAAGAAAACTGTCACTAATGAAGAAACATCAGTGGCTGTCCTAGTTTCATTCAGCAAGAGCCCACAGCGTAGCACTCGCCGCATGTCACTGGAGAGTGGCATTAGTCGAACATCCCTTCGGCGGATATTAGCTACTCACAAATGGCACCCTTAAAATGGCACCTACTGCAGCATCTCAACGAGGATGATCCAGATCGGCGCACAGAATTTGCAGAATGAGCAAAACAAAAATTGGAACAGGACCATCAGTTCAGTGATGAGGCAAACTTTTATGTGAATGGTGAAGTTAACAAACAAAACCACCACTATTGGTCTGACACTAACCCATATTGGATGGATCCCTCCAAGACTGTTGGACCAACAAAAGTGATGGTTTGCTGTGGTATATGGGGTACAACGATAGTGGGTCCATTCTTCATCAATGGAAACCTCAAGGCCACTGGATATTTGAAATTGCTACATGATGATGTGTTTCCCTCTTTATGTTACTTTTATCTTTGGGGTCATCTGAAGGCAATTGTCTATGGTGTGAAGATACGAGATGTGCAGCACCTGAAACTAAGGGGTACTGGATGCCTGTGCTGGCATTTCTCCTGCGGTGTTGCATTGACAATCCAACACAATAGGCAGCACATTGAACACATTTTATAAGTGGTCAGAAACTTGTAAATAACTCATGAAAGAATAAAGTTACGTTGAAACCAAGCACACCATTGTTTTTCTTGTGACATTACCAATAAGTTTGATGTGTCACATGGCCCTCTTCCTATTGAAAAAACAAAAGACAAAGACCAAAGACAATTCAACCAACATGTGCGTGTTGAAGCAAGGGGGAACAGGAGAAAGAGGCTAAATGGGAGGAGGAGGTTAAAGAAGGAGAGAGAGTGTGAGCGGGAGACTAAACTGGAGGAAGTGCTGGGATAGTGCCGCAGCACTGAGATGGGTCTTAAAGAAGAAAACTGACTGTGACCTCATTGGAAGGACTCCAGGGCTCGTAGTGCAGGTCTTCTTTGATAATGGGCCACAGTATGTGTAACAGTGTTGGTCTGCCGCTACGGTACACAACGTTTTGGTAATAGTTAACAGAGTGGGCAAACAGTAGAAGTCAGCAGCAGCATGGAGGTAGGTCAGAGAAGTGCAGCGACACAACACTTGTCTGCTCCTCCACTTCTGTTTAGACTCACCTTGCTCTCTCTCAGATAGATTTGGCACTGCAGTGGGGATCTTGGCTCAGCTTTTCGCTCTTAGATTTGGACTGGAGCTTCATAAACACTCATATAAAGCATAGAGATGTGATGAGCAGTCACCAGAAACGTTCTACACGAAAGACAGAGGGGTCCTCTGAAGGCTTTGACAAACCTTATTCTGTGCGATGGAAATACATTCAGTTCACATCTCTAGCATCTGATGCTGCCAATAGATCTATATAGACTATCATGTAGATTGTTATTTATAGTAACAGGTCCAAATTCCACAGTGTTGTGCATGGTCCTCCTATTATATACATCCACAATGACTTAACACCGTGGAAAACAATGTTTTGACTCGGTGACATGAGTGGAATATTATATGTCATCTGTGTGTCCAAGCCCATTAGTGTCACAACTAATATGGCAGAGATTATACATGCTATGTTGTTTCTGTTACCACAATGTTAGCCTGAGTCTTCATGGTCACATTTCCTCTGCTTGTGGAAGAAGAGCTATGCTTATGTGTGGAGGTGTGTGCATGCCTTGCTTTCAAGTAGCCCCGCAGACAGACAGTCCAAGGACTCGGAAAGGTGGTAGGCATGTCATTACCCGATCCTCTCTGTCAACCTGCGGCTCTAATCTCAAACAGACCAAACACAGCTCTGCTTTAGTCCTATGGAGCTGCCCTTTGGGACTACAGTGGTCTAATGCTGTGCTAACCTTTTTTTTTTTTTTTTGCCTGTCCCATTTGGTTCTTTAGCCATCAGAATTGTTGTCTGAAGACCAACAAGGATACCCAATGGATTTATTTTGCCAAATGGATCATCATGGCATTGCCGTATTGGTCCATTTGATTGACCTTTGTTTTTATTATTTATTTTATTTTATTTTCAGTTGTTACAGACGGGACAGACATGAGTGAGGGATAGGAAAGGGAGAAAGAAAGAGGAAGGAAAAGAAAAACAGAAGGGGAGAGGGACAGTGAGAAAGGGGGGGAAAAAAATCTCCTGGATCACCTGTTGAGAGAGAAAGAATAGAAAACAAGCAAAAAAACCAACAAAGCAACATACTAAACACAACACCATCGCATTAATCTAGCTAAGTGTAAACAGCAGTAAATACTAAATATTGAATGTTGTTGTGCAGCACGCAGGACAGACAGCGCACAATGTGCTTTGAAGTAGCAGCCAAGAAAGGTGTAATTTAAGTCTACGAACAGTGAACACCCGTGTGCACACCTGTGTGGATCAGCGCGCTTGTATTCAAATGGTTTCCCCATGTAATGGTCTGCAAGAGGATGTAGAGAGCCATAGCCCTGTCCCCTCAAACAGACCAAACACAGTCCTATGGAGCTGCCCTTCGGGACTACCGTGGTCTAATGCTGTGCTAACCTTAACCTGCTAACCTTGTGCTAACCTTAACCTGTGGTTAATCAATCAATCTGGAGGGGATAAAATAGCAGGCCTGGAAACTTGAGCCACCAACAGCCCGTCTCAAAGCAGAAAAAGAGCCCATATAGCCCAAAACACATGCCTTGTTTGCTGTCAAGTACTATTTTTTTTGTTGCTTTGGAGCAGCTCCCACTTGGGACGTTATCAGGTTAACGGCCCTGATGACACATCACTGTCCTGTTCTCTCAAATACAGACTGCCTTTTGATCCGCCCACCTGATTTCAGTCGACTGTGACTGCACACTAAGGGCAACTGAAACAGAAAAAAAGGAACAATCTGAAGCCTAATGTTCGAGTAAATGTAAATGCACATGTTGTGTAACCTAGATGTTAAGGATATTCTACCACCACTATTACATTTAAAGAGAACCAACTGCAAAGCTTTCTGAGTGGAAAACCAACACGGTGTAATCACATGAAAGGGCTGAGATACCCACGCGTACTTTGCGAGAGTACAACAATGAGATCATTTGTGTTGCTGTTGTTGACTGGCGTTAGGTTTTAGCGTTGGCTGTACCAAGAGGGTTAAATGTAAGGGGAGTCAGTGACTCTTAAAGCCTCTCTCAGAGCACCCTAAAGAGCAGACTGTCAGCATTCCTCCTGGGTGCCAAGGTATTTACTTTGGACAAGAGAGAGGAGCACTGTAAGGGACTGTCTCTAATTAGGAGCAGCCAGTCAGGAGGTCACGGCCAATCGGAATGGGTCTCCTAGATACGCAGGCCTCTCTTAATGGCTGTTGAACAGTGCGTCCAACACAGACTAGTGTGGGTTAAGGTGGTTTTGGAGTATGCAACAGGGTCCCTGCATGCCTGTACTGAATCAGTTCTTCCACCTGGGGCTGGACTAATGCATGGCAGGTAGCTGCATTGTTATAACATGGGGTGCATAAGAGTTTGAAGTCAACAGCACTGTGGACGTTTTACTCATGCTACACAGGTCAGTTGGTAACTTAGCATTAAGTAAGCGAGTCATGTACATTTAAGAACATCAAGGTGATGCTGGATATCTTTTAGATTTTCTGTGCTATAATAGTTCTGCATGTTTGAAACTTGCATGTTTGAAATCACTGCATGTGACTGCTTACTGACAAGTAAAAAGCAGCAGGTGATGTTTTAGTCCCCAAAAAGGGATCTAAAAATATGATATATAAAAGTATAAAGCAAGTTTTCTTTTTACTAATATTTCAATTTGTATTTCTAAAATTACAAATGTTCATGTTGATGTGCTGCTGCACCAGATCTAGTAAACTCGGGCAGCTGATGAACTTTACATGGCCATGAATTTTTGTTTGTTTTTTAAATTCATTCTTACTCACAGGCACATCAGCAGGGCTAGTGTCAGCAGACAAAACAGCTCCCAAACAGAAATGACTACTGAAAGAGAGGCTCACCCTGATAAGTGGAGGTAAATGAGAGTTTGGCACTCACTTACACTATTGATTTCAAACCCTGAGCCATGATTGAGTCCTCACAATAACAAAGTTTTTAAAACTATGTTAATAGCTCATATACTGTGTATACAACCTAGATGTTAAACTTAAAAGCATTCATTCTCATAGCCGGCAGGTGGCAACTCCTCAAGCCACTAAAATGAATTCACATGATGTAGAAGTCAATGAACCTGATTTATGATGTTACTTTATTTATGATGTTACTAAAGAACACTTTCTTCATGAGATTATATTCTCTAATGTGAGTTTCAGGTCTCATTTAACGCAAGAAGGTGTTCATTATGATCGCACTCATCTCTTTCAGAATTAAATAGACAGTAAATCAGAAGAGGATTTAGGACATGACTACCTTTGTCAGATCAGTCAGATCCACCACTTACTTTAAACTTCAAAAGGGGATTCCACAAACCTGTAGGTCAGGGCCACTAATTCTGGTACTGCACAATATTTTTTTCTGTTTTTTTTTTTTTTATTTCTCTCACCAACAGCCAAACTAAATTAGTGACTATATCTTTAATGAGGTCTATCCTGGCACCAGGTGTAGATCTCCTCCATCCTCAAACCATCCTCAAACCAGGGTGCTTCCATATTTTGCGGGGAGAAAAGAGAGACTTTTAATCAGTTATTCAAAACAGACCTGAAGCATGTTTGGTCAATTCAGTTTATCCTAATAGAACACACTTCAATCAAATGAGTGCCATAGCAGTAGATTTTGATCCTTTCTCTTTTAGTTGGACAGAGTACAATGAAGTGATAGTGATGGAAGAATTGGTGATAGCGTTTTCTTTTTTTATCATGTTGCACTTGTGTGACTTGGATCTGAACCAGTATGCTGTAAAATACATGGACGCAACTGATCGAGCAGAGGAAGGCTGAGAAGTGGTACAGATGGCAGTAAACAAGAAGACCGTATTCATGAGGGCATGCATAGGTGCATGTACGGTAGTGCCAGAGTAGCGCCATGTGACACCAGTTCAAATTCTCTCACCGAGTCACATGGAACTTTTGGCCTGAGTCTGCATATTCTACAAACACTCCCTAGAAAGCTCTCCCTGCAGAACAGAAACAAACACATTAGCTGAAGTCTGGCAGACATACTACCCCTTTGTCTAGCTCAAAGGCAGGCACTTTTCATTTAGTCCAACTGAGAGAACAGCCATATATCATGCTGGCAGGCATGTGACTGGATGTATGATAAGAGAACAATCCCTTCCCAATCAAACAGCAGTCATTCAGTAGAGGCAAGTAACAGCAGTGAGCAAAGACACACAGCCTCCCGACAAGCCCAAAGTGGAATCTACTTAAGACTTGTTGCACTACCTGTCCCCGTGAGAAAAATACAGCATTCTCTAAAAAGTGAGAAACACCCAAGTCTCGCTGGGTGTTTCTCACCAGGTTTTGGAAAGTTATCCCTCACTGTTTACATTGCAAATTACAGGCCATCTGAAATCAACAAGACAAGGTGACAGTGAGAGCTGACATGTTAGCAAGGACAGAAAACATTATTTGACCAGATTCCATGAAATTTAACAAAATTACATGGAAAATTTGTTTGTTTTTTTTGGTGTTTTGGTTTTTACCCCCAGTCCCGCGACCCATTTCACAAGTGCTCTTTAAATAACGATAACTCTGTTTGTGCTAGAGACAAAATTCAAACAGTTTTGGACAACATGTGGTGCATCACAGCAGCTCAAAGGTGCTCCTATCTGAACACAGACAGAACAAATCAGTTCCACCAAGACGTTATGTAAGATGTAATGCTTCACATTACCATAATGAGAAAAAATTCGAAAGATGAAAATTATTTTTGCAATTTTACAGCCAAAATTATAAAATAAGTAAAGGCAGCTTGACGGATACATGGAATGCTAAAGGGTTAAAGTCAGCATTCAGCATCTACCTGGGGCTTGCAGATTTAATAAAGTTCAGCATTGCCCAGGATATCTTTTCCTTATCGGGCTTCACTGGAAATTACCTCGATAAGACCCAAATCCTGCTTTGGAGCACAAGCTACTGTAGCATTAAACCAGCAGCTGTCGTTACCACAACTACGGGTGTCTCCAGAACAACCAGTCTTAAGGACAACTACAAGTCGCTATCAGCCAAGACTTAACAATAACATGGAAACCTTGGCATTTTCTGCTTTAACTGTCTCAGCAGTGGCTTGCAAATAATGCAAACACCAGAGCACACACTGGAGACCTGGCACACAAAAAACACTTCCATTAAAGTGGAGGGAACTGTGTGCATCTGCCATCACTGGACAGGTTGTTATTGTTCTACTTGTTAGCCGCTGCATATCTGATGTTGAAATGTTTACACATCCACCACTTCACTTACGGTCCAGCTAACACTAATGCACGCGTGATGGGTGGTCCGTGGCCAAGATGAAAGCAGCCGATCTGATCACGTCTGAAAACTGCTCTGGAGACTTGAATCAAACCGTCTTTGTTGTAGTAAAATCTGACATTTGTATTTCACTTTGCAAATTCAATAAATCAAGCTTGGCATGAAAGTAACACTAAAGCCCTTCTGAGAAGCAGAGGAGGAAAAAAAACAGGTCAAAAACAGGACATGTTGTCTGTTGTTGGGAAGTGACCATGTGACTCCTAGAGACATAAAGCATTTTTTGTCAGCAGTGCTATCTCCCTGGTTCTGGGGTTACAATATGGCTTTTGTAGTCATGCAGCACTGAAAGATCTAAGTCACTTTGATCCCGCTTAATAGAGTTTGGTAAATGATCTCAGTATGGGAGCTCCACCTCATCCGCGCACACACACACACACACACACACACACACACACACACACACACACACTGTGGACACACTCATGCTTTTTCACACACACACAAATAAAGGATCAGGCCGCTCCACAGGTGAAAGCTCTTCCTCTTGCGGATCGCTGAGCCAAGCGTTCAAGCAGAAAAGTAGAAAATTTGCTTCTGCTCTGTGCTCCCTGCACATTCTGTCTTAAACAGTACCACACCATACCTCTGATTTAAATGCATCTGGGTTTTTTTGCATCTCATCATACACTGATTGAATCAACCTAATGTTACTAGGAGCTGCAGTTGGCGTTTATTCTTCAGAGCCATATTAACGAGAAAAGCCCATGAAAGTGACTAAAGGAGCTGCAAGGAGCCAGGGAGGGAGCGAGAAAGAGGGAGTTTGTTACGCAGCGTTTATCTGTGGTATGGTGATGACTCTTTTCCTCCAGCCTCTCAGCAAACTAAGCGCTTCCTGCCTGTTTTTTTTTCAAACAGCCATTTTTGTCCTTGAAACTAAAGCACACGCAATGAATTACAACTAAAGAGCTGTCAAGCAACAAGAGAGGGCTGGTTAGAGCAGAGGAGGTGAGGAGGAGGAATTCAAAGCCACACTGTTGGGGGAAAGAGGAGCGAGACAGGCGGCGAAATGAAAAACTGCAGAAGAGCTGCTGGGCCTTTGATGTGAGCGCGAGCATTAAGCCTGCTCTCGCCACCGCAGGCAAGGCTGAAGTTATTAGCAAGTGGCTTCACAACCAAAACGAATACTGTTGACTGAGTAGACGACAAGAACAACTGAGGTCCAAAATTATTCATAAGCCCCTAATCGCCTTTTAAATATCCAAAGTAAACAGCAAAGAAGCCGATCCAACCTTTAACAAACTGTATGCTCTCAGCGATATGCTGCATATCTACAAGAACAATCTGTGTTGTAATGTTTGTGCTATGAAAAGCTTTTGGAGAAGTTTGAAGTTTGTTTAATTTTGCTCCTTTAATAGTCAGAGAGATTGGAATGCACCAAGATGAACTGTTCTCTTAAGAGAATTTTCTTTTTTCCCCTCAAGAAACCCACAAAATGTTGTGATGTACACAAAATCAAGAGTCTCGCCATGCTCATGGCTCCACGAGGGAATTCCTGAGCTAAAAAGAAAAAAAGTAATCTGATGATTTTAATTTAGTGTTTGAGAATTTTTATTTTTTGACCACAGTAGGAAGTTTAACATGCTGATGTTTAGTGTGGATCTTATTTTATCACGAACACATCTTACGTTAGTATATTTAACTTTCGAAAACACACAGGACTGCTGCCTCCCGAGCGACAACCTCGTGCGAATGTGGTCAGGTCGCGTGCTAATCAGAAGTTTGGTGGTTTGAGCCCTCTGCAGGCTGAAGTGTCCTTGGGCAAAATACTGCAGGATGCATCAATCAGAGTGTGTGTGTGTAAGAAAATAGCAGTAGAAAATCTAAAGGCACAGAATAAATAAAAAGAGCTGTGTAAATGTGGCTTACAGCACAATTGCACTTTTGCATAAAAAAGCAGAACAGGAGTCTGTTTAGCATCTGAAGAGGAGTACTGAGCACAGTTACAGGACAAACAGTGCATCTTAAGGGAAGGACAACTCTATAGCCAAAAAAGGCTACATGCACTGTTCTTTGATAGGTTTACATTTTGTTGTCACAGAATGAGCTTCCTCACAAAGACAGAGTCATTTTTTATTTGGCTGGAGCTTCACCAGATTTGATTACACTTTTGTTGTCTTCATTGGTCAATGTGACACCATTTCTCAACCACATTCATAGGCATCTTGTGCCAACATGCAGTGAAGTGTGCAGTACTGACAGGCTGTGCTGGTTGTGTTTACAACTAGTGGCAGTGAGGCAGATTTTGTTCTAGCTGCAGATGAATGTGTAGAGAGTCATTACCATCTGACAGAGAGGACAGAACCTGAGAGTAGGGGTGGTGGGAAAAAAATCGATACAGCATAGCATTGCAATATTTTACACAGCAATATTACACTATACAGGGACACCAAACATGGATATTTAAATTGATCTAAATACTCAAGAACAAGAAAACTATGAACAAGAGTGCTCACCTCGGGGACCTCTGTCCTGAACATTAGCCGAGGAAACTTACATTAACTCAGCTCAAGCAAAATCAACCAATCAAACTTCCTAATTCAGAGCCAGCTAATAGCTAAGTCGGTAAAAACAGGACAGCGAGCTTCTTATATGTGATTGTAATCAATGTTTTTTCACATTCTGCAGCCAATATGACTAAACATTTGCCCAGAGCTTAAGGATGTTGAACCATGCATGACTTGCACAGATTGCCTGATAGGAGGCAACCTTTCTGCAAACAGTTGCAATCCGACTTGGACTGACTGAAGTCACTCTCAGAGAGATTGTCAAAATTTTGTAAATAATTACTATCTAATTTATAAACAGAGACAAATTGCCAACCTGGTGCCATTGGTCTGAAGGAGACTTTTTTACTGAGCACAACTTGAGGGAGCTTAACTCAGCTGGCTACCAGCTGGTTGTGTTCTGGTTTATATTCCTGTAGAATTGAAGGCTACTGAGCATGTAATGTAATAGTTAAATGTGAATTTCTGTCAATGTGTTTTTCAATGATTTATTACAGTTTATTGCTGTATTATGAGAAACAGATTGCATATAATTGCCAACTGACCCCATTAAATTGCAAACTGTTGTCAGACTAACTGTCTCATGGCAACATTTATGGCAGGTTTTAGTGACGTGCTGGTGTGCTTGAAGTTGTGATAAGCACTTACCAAACTGGGTTGTCAATTATAAAAAAATAAGATTGATTTAAATTACAGTTAAATATACATTAAGAGAAGAAGGCAGTCCGATTCAGATTCTAACTACAGTCATTAACACCTCCCTCTAACTCTGTCATTTCTGGCAAAGGCAAATGTGGACTTCACACGTTGTTAACAGCTGTTAACTGCCGGGAATTGTTTGCAGGTGACCTTTTATGCAGTGTCACACTAATTGAAAATGCACATACATCCATCTATCACTATATACAAAATTGTGCCAAAGCAAGTCTTACATAGTTAACAGACAATACAATCATCACTCATTAATTATACATCTTTTCAGTCAACTCATCCTTGTGAGCATAAACTTTAACCTGTGGGAAGATTAAAAAAAAAAAAAAAGACAGCCAACTTTCCCACCAGTAGCATATGAATCCTCATGCCATATGGTACAATTGTCATCTGTTGCAACATAGTTCTCTGTAAATCTCTATAAATGTGGCCTTGATCCTGGGGGAAAGGATAGCTTGGCCTCCACACCTGCTATGGATCAGCAGGCTTTCCTCTGTACTTCCAGTGGATCGGTTTCAACTGGAAAGAGACAGGTGCTTCACTTGACCTGAGTTGTCAGGACAAATTCAAAAAAGGTCACGCAAGATACGCATCTCACAGAGAATGCAAAAATGCCGCGGTATTCACGACTGTTAAACCTTGGATATTTGACATAATTAAATTCCGCTGACCCTGAAATTGCCTGGACCCCGTGTCAGTTGTCCTGTCATCAAAGGAACATATATGTGTGTGTGTCTGCTTTCACAGTCGGCGGTGACTCATTCCTCTCCACTGTAACACATGTGTGGCTACATAATGGCACAGCTTTAAAAGGGCCGCATGCTTTTGCTGCTCCTTCGGTGGTTTGTGTACTAGGGAGGGACAAAAAAAAGTGCTCAAAATGAAGAGCGAGACAGAGCTTCTGTGATTAACATTTAATTCAAGAGTGTGCATTTCTAGCTTTTCCACTGCCCCACCGAGTGTGTGTATGGAGTGTGTGAAAACACACACACATGAAAACAGGCAGATGAAGCCTTGACTTAGTGTGTGTGTTTACATGGGTGTGCTACAAAAAACATGGAATTAAGCATGCGACTCTTTTGTAGATGTATTAGGGAGTGGCTGAATGAGTGAAGCAGTGATAGTAGCGGAGAAACAGAGACCATCCCTGGTTATTTGCATAAGGAGAGCTATGAAAGGGGAAACAAAAACGTGTTGTATAACATTCAAGAATTCCAGACGTGATCTAATGACTAAAAAAGAAGGGGGCCAGCAGGATTAAGAGATTTGCCATGTTTCCCCCCTACCTGCCTCTCCCTTCTTCCATGTCCCCTAAGGAACATCTCCACAGCCATCTCTTGTGGAATAGGGCAGACAGGACAGCGCTAGCCCCTGCTTCCTGTGCTGCAGGCTGCAGCTCTCTCAGTTCCCTGCTCAGGAGAACCCATTAGTCCACAATTTGTTTGATAGCCTGGACACATGAGGGGGGTCTGTTTAATGCATGAGTTAGAGGAAACACATTACTGTAGTGTCGCTGAAGGAGGAGACCATTGCAAAAGACCACATGGAAATAAAAGAGATAAAGTAGATGATGTTGGAATGCAATGATTATAAGTAACAAATGGGCTTGTAGCCAAAAATGATATATTCTCTTAACTTTTGTTCCATTTATTTTTAATTGATTTTCTAAACTGTTCCACTGCAACTGTCTAAAAGAATGACAGTAACTATGCTGTCACTCATTTAATTTGGACTGTGTTGCTTTTTTTGAAGCTAGATGCTACCTAATATTGATGAAAGTGCAGTGTTCTAATTTACCAGCTAATACTGGCAAGCTTGGATAGCAACCTGTATCCATAAACTGTATGGGTACAATGAAAAACTTTGAAAAAACTGTCCACAGGGGGTAAAATAATGCACCAAGCAGCGGTCCCCAACCCCTGGGCCTCGGACCGGTACCGGTCCGTGAGTCGTTTGGTACTGGGCCGCGAGAGTTGAGGCTCAGGTGTGAAATGTATGGTTTTCTAGATTTTTATCGGTTTTTAGCGTTATTTTGTTATCGTTTTTATCGTTAACCCGGTTTTCCTGGGTCTTTTCACGTGTGTTATGAATAAATAAATTCTTTTTACACTACCGGTACTAGTTTTATTTTGTTGTATTTATCCGCGACACCTTAAAGGCCGGTTTGTGAAAATATTGTTGGGCATGAACCGGTCCGTGGCGCGAAAAAGGTTGGGGACCGCTGATGTAAGGCTTGGCACTTTAACATGTGAGTCTGTGGAGATTGACTCAGTTTTGGAGCATGCCTCAAGTGCCAGCTGGAGGAACTGCACCTGTGGAACTTCCACGATTCATAAATTTTCAGACCTGGATGTTGCCCCTTGGAAAAAAACATAGTCATCCTGTTTTAAAGCAATTTAGCTGTTCATGAAACAGTCAAACATTTAATAGAAAAATATTGAAAAGCATAAAATGACGTTCTTTTCTGCCAGTGGTCCAATATAAGTCAACTGGGCCAGTGCTGGCTGGTAACAAAACCAGTGTAACAGTTCATTCCTACAATAATCTTTGCATGATCACCACTGAACTTGTTTATAATGTTATATATGATGACTTCAAAGCAGGCTTTTGTTCCTAAATGGCCTCCACCTCCACACAAACAGCCAGTAGTTGCATAAAGCATTCAGAATTTTTAAAAAACAGGCGCTGTGGCAAAGCGGGGGGGAAATTGCGAGCTTACAGGGATTTCATTTGTACCTTTATGCAACTGCCAGTGTCGCCGAGGGGCAGGTGGGACGGATGGCGATGTGATTCTACTGCTGTTAATGTTGAGTTCTCATATGGCGTCCATACTGGTGGACACAGCAGTGCTGTGCATGCCAGACATGAGCGCTGTGAAGCATTCAGAGCAGGCTGCTTCACCGTTACTGTATTTTAAAAAGAAGCATGAATGGCAAATGAATGCCAAATCTCATTGCCAAATGTGGGGTTCATTTCACGAATTTTGCAAACACATTAGCTTGTTTATTATATCATATCAGTATGTTGGCTCCAATACATGAAGCTCACCTGCATTGTTTGCTGCTACGCACTGTTATAAACCACATGCACAAAAGCGAAACTATGTGAGGCAGTGAGGAGCCCTGAGGAGTCCTGGACAGGCTGTTATCTCATCCAGGGAGATAGGAAGTATGGACAGGAAATCTAGAGGGAGGGGGAGGAGAGGGCCCATATGGGAAGTGCAGTGTAAACAGTCTCAGCTTTTAATCATCCCAGCTCACGTTCGGAACTGGACACACTTTGATGTTCTCCCTCAGTACCCTCTCCACCCTCCCCTCCTTAGTTCCCAAACGGCTGTGCTGAGGGCCAGCCGAGGGGCGGGTGTGCAGATAGTGGCCTGGGACGCTTTAGAGAGACGGGGAGGCATTCACTACCTTGTAGGACACTGAGATGAAAAAATGTGAAGTGTTGCACAGTTACCCAGTGTCAAGCCTTAATTATAGCTTACGTATTTGAGGGAGCTCTCAAAGTTCACTTCAACATTTCAAAAACAACAATGCAGAAAAGGAATAAAAGAAAGTCAAGATGACTTTAAGTTAACATAGGTGGAGTTTTAAGGATACCTTAATTGGGCCTGTTAAAAGAACACAGTTTATCTCCATTTCTCAAAAAGAAGTTCCAACAACAATCCTCAAGTTCATCATTGTTTCAGAAGCTTTTGGGCTTCTCCTTGAATCACAGAGTTTCATTTTGGAAGGGAGAGGGAGTCAAAATTCCTCAGCACTTGTATTTGTCCAAATAGTGCTGGCCAGACCCCAGCCAGTGTTCCAGTGAGCGTGTTCATTCAGAGGAAAGGGCACACTTCCAGGGAGATCACAGTTTAACAGATCAGACGGAGACAAGTACCACAGTGAAATCTCATGGCTTCAGAACTTTGTCCCACACATGGTAGCAAACATGATCAAAGCAAGAATGCAATGTAATTCCCAGGCTCAGGGAAGCAACGTATCGATAAAGATGAACAAGCATCTAAAATGACAAAAGATGAAAACTCTGTCAGTCCATAAAAATTTTCAGAAAAGTGGAATTAGGCTTCATAAAAGACATGGATCGACAAGGTTGGCTTATATTTAACACAGAGACGAGAATGCTATGCAAGATGGAAACTGGAACTTTTTAGCCATCAGTCCCCTCGTCCACTGGAAGACAAGAACATAAAGTGGGACCATGAAGCTGCCTGCAGAGGCAACAGAGACCTGTTACAACAGGCCTGAGGTGCAACAAAGAGCATCCTGCAGCATAACACCACCTCTGTGCAGTATGAGAACAGCCAGGGCGGAGAGAGCCTCGCAGGACCATGCCCTCCCAGCCTCGGACAGCAACACAATTGGTGGTTTGACCCAAGGAAAACAGAGTAGATGTATAACCTATTTGGGCAGCCGAAAAAAAAGAAAAACAGAAAGAAACAGGGGGGGAAAAGCAGGGATCTTATCAGCACAAAATTAGGCTGTCGCCATGCTGACGGTGGCAGAGATAAAAAAGAATGGTTTGAGGGTGGCATTCAACCTTTCATCCACACCTTTAGGGGAATACACAGCTTCATCAAAACCCCGTGTCGCCCTGCAAACATTGCAAAGTCTTAAACAACAACAACAACAAAAATCTGGAAATCCCAGAAAGCTGGAAGTGCTTTGATCTCAACAGCTATGTGATACGCATCCGCAACATGTTGTCAACATCCCACACAGACAGGGTCCAGTCAGATCAGCTTAAAACCGGAGTGGGAAAATAGAAGTGGCTTTTCACTGTGACTAATGCTGGGCTTTTCTCCATCAGAGCATTATAAATCCTTATCAACTATGGCAAACTGCAGCATTTGGCTCACCATTCACAAAACCTCCCACACCTGGTGAGTGAAGAGAGACAAGATCCCACAGAACCTAATATCTTTCGTTCTGTTTCTCCGGAGATGGCAAATAAATCGACACGGCCGAGCTTTACAGCGCAGGGACCTTAATCCACTCTTGAATCCTAAATATGCACACTGAATAGAGAGCATACTTCACATTTGCACAGTTAAAGGTAAGATTTTTAACCTAAAAAAAACAAACATTAAATGACAGGTTTTATATTGGTCTCGACATGCTCTCATTTTGCAGTCACTGGCCACACCTTGATATTAAATATAATGGGAGAAAGCATCAAATGCCAAAAATAGTCACTGCAAAACAAAACAGTTACCTTAGAAAAGATACACGTTAGAGAGGCTGGCGGACTGAGCCAAACCACTGTTTCTCAGGAGAGAGCTAAAATAGACTGAAAATAAGCTAACCTCAATAACACGTTTGTCATCACTGTTGTTAAAGGAATTCATATGTTCTATCATCACAAGCCCAGTGTTGAGTGGAAAGAGTGCTGCTGTAAGCAGCTCTCAGAAAGGCACACTGTGCTGTAACCCATAGTCTCTGCTGCAGGAGTCTGATGGCAGTGGATGCTGTGTAAACTGTAGGGAAACATAAGTCACTCTACAGAGGGATTGGTGCACTGAAAGAGGTGGGAGTGTAAAATAACTTTCCAATTAAGGCTTTTAACACAGACTAAGTTATTAGTCAAGCGGTGATTGCAAAAGAGGTTAAAGTGACTCTCTTGAGGGGGTCCAAAGAATAACACTTGCTGTGTTAAGTGTTCCCAGTAGTGTACTATAGGAGACGTTTTCAGGCTGGTAATCCATATCGGACAGAGCAGAAGTGTAACTACATGTGTTGTAAAGCTGTCCTATCAATACACAAAATGAAGATCAGACATTGACAATATGAGCATTGAGTTATTGATCCAACAGCTATAAAGCTGCTATTCACTGAGCTGAGTAGTCTATGGAAAATTGTTGCACCAGGTGCCACAAAGGTGCTGGGCCACCTGTGCACCAGGTGAGCTTTGAGGTAAATGGACAGTGATGTGGTCATGTAGTGCAGGTACCCTTTGATGACACCCTACCTGCATGAGTTTTCCCTCTGCTTTGCCGGCACTTCCTCCCACGAACACCCCTTCCAAGGTGAGGGGTTTCCCCGTGGGCTCGTGCTTCAGCAGCGTCACCTTGATAATCGCTCGGAGAACCGGCCGCTCGGACTCCAGGCCCTGCTGGCCCAGCACTACCTGCAGGGCCGCCATGAGCAGCCACGGCCAGAGCCCGGCCGGGCGCCGCTGTGGGACGGTCATGGCCTCGGCTGTAGCGGCGGGTCCCGGCCGCACATCTTGGACTTCAAAGCAGGCAAGCACCGCGGATAAACAAGACGCAGGAAAGCGGTATCGACAAGTACACGCACAGATCCCGCTTTATTCCTTCTGCCTACTTGCTTAACAGATCTGGGCTTTCAAAGCCGGAGGACTTCCATGGTAACTCATAAAACTTCCATTCAACACTAGAGTTAATATTCCCAGTCTAACACGTTACAGATATTTATATGTCTCACGTGAAAAGTGACGTCTCATACGAGGAAAAAGCTCCGATTAACTGTTATCCAGTGTC
This sequence comes from Neolamprologus multifasciatus, assembly GCF_963576455.1. NCBI lineage: Eukaryota > Metazoa > Chordata > Actinopteri > Cichliformes > Cichlidae > Neolamprologus > Neolamprologus multifasciatus. The sequence goes on along the minus strand of NC_140448.1, from coordinate 7,356,125 downwards.
ATTAATGTGGGTTGAGAAGCACTGCATGCGCCAGTGCACTGTGAAGACGAGCCGTGCCGTATTAGATCTTAAAGAGTGCATTTGTTTCCACCGGGGTGCTCTTCATCACAGGCGGGTCTATGTCCTCGTCTGGAGGGTGTTTACGTGGTAGCTTAACTGCGGTATCCTCTCCAAGAAGGACGGGGTCCTCTCCTGGCAACTGTGTATCCGTAAATCCTTAGGACTGTTTTTACAATGCAGCGCACATTGGCCACTGTACCTTCCAGTCACATTTTGCGAGCACACAGGAGGCAAAGCTTTAAAAGTTAAACCCGTCCCGTGAGCGCAACACTTTGTGGATAAATCCACCAAAAACGCACGAGAGCGACGTCTACGACTTCAAAGGCTGGCTTACAGGTTGCCGCCGGAGAGTTATGAGGCATGCTGACGGATCAAATGCGGCGCCGAAAAGTTGGGCAATGTTTCTTACAGCCGAGGAGTTGCGAAAAAATAATCCTCGAAGAAGCTGCTCCGTTCAGCACACAGCTCTGTGTAATTATTAACCGAAGCAAACGGGCCGTTGCCTTACTTTGCTTGTAGCCTGGTAATTAAAACTGGGTCCGAAGCGGCTTCAGTGACACGGCCATCAACTTCTTTTAAATCTACCCGTCAGGGGGGCGACACGCGCGCGCGCACGCATACACACACGCAGGCTTTCCCTGAGTTCAGTGCCTCCGTTGCACTGTGAGAAATTAGACCCGATCCTCCTGAGAAGAATGAAGGAAATTGACTCGTTTATCAAAACTATCACTGAAAGCGGAGGGGGGAAATCTGCAAAAAGTTAATTAAAAAAAGTTGCCCAGCCTCCTTGTAGTGTTTGTTTGAAGGGGATAAAGCATAGAGACAGTGTACTATTATAACACCGTTCTAGAACTTTATCTCCCGGACTCTCTGTCTCTCCTCTGGGATCTCATTGAAAGTGTCTACCTGCTCCCTCTCCTGCTACTTTCACGTGCTAACGGGGACGGGAGTTTTATCAACACTTCACCCCTAATCCTGTAAACAGATTGTGTTTCAAGTGTTTTACGTCGTTATTTGTATAAGCCATTAGTGGAATTGCAGCGTTAGTATTACATTTTTCTAACGTCACTGAAAATCTATTTTGCGGTAAGAATCAAACGCAAACTAATTTTCTTGCATGTGTAAGAACGTAAACATACAAACAAACAAAAATCGTTAATTTTCTTTTAACGTTATCGTAAGTGGAGTTAACGAGGAGCACCTGAATGCAGCATTAGTAAGCGGAAGGCGGATCCGCCGAAAAGCAGCAGTTTCACCAAAAACAAGTAAGTGGCTCCCTCTGGTGTCTACAACAAGCAACACCCCTTTATTATTAATAATGCAGTACACACTAAACATCCAACCATAAACTGTAATCACGTTTATTTAAAATTCTAGTTACATATTTCAAAAAGTACATCAATAGTGAAAATAAAAAGGTAGGGAAAACACCATCACTACAATAAAGCAAGCAATCAGTAGACAAAGTGTTTCTCCCTCATAAAATAATTTGAGTCCTTTTTAAGCACTCCAATACCAATTTATGGTTTACAAGACTTATTTTTCTATTTCAGTTCTTTGAAAATAACATTACAATCTGGTAAAACTATTTCACAAAATCATGTGCGTAAATATGCATGCTTTATACAGTTACATAAAGCATACTTGTTTTAAAAATGTAATTTAAAATTTTACAGAAATAAAAGCATCAGTGTTAATTACAATGGATGTGTAAAATAAGAGGAGAAAACATTACGGTACAACTACGTACAATGTACAACATATATGTACTTCTGCAAAAGACTTTGTAATAAGATTTAAAAGAGAACAAAGCAACAAGCATTCACACAATAAATCATCTTTCCAATTCGAGACTCAAATATGGTAATAGTAAGAGCTTAAGCTCACATCCTGGATTGACTCAAGGCTCCCTGTCACATGCCAATCAAACCAACAAGCTGAGATCTATAATGAAAAATATGAGACACTGTCATCACGGATCTGTTGATTTTAGCAAGCATAAAAGCCTTTACTCTGGAATTTGACCCTAAACAGCCTTACCTAAAGAGTTGGTGTATTTCCTGTGCAGCTGCTGTTATAATTTCAGACTGGAATCACTGGAAGTATCACCAACTGTAATGGGTACAATATCCCTCTCATGATCTGTGGTAACCTTAATGTAGGGACACAGAGAAGGCAAATAATCTAGGCTTTCTGCTAAACTATATATAAAGCCACTAAATATACACACACACACACATATATATGTATGTATTCAAATTATATAACAATATCAATAATTTTTTGTAACATCCTGAAACATAATCGGATTTTCACATTTTCTACATGTTGCTCTAAACGTGAAAAAGAACCAACTTCAAAACAGTATGCAAAATATTTTCTACGTTTTTTAACTATGCGGAAAGATCCATTATTAATGATCTGTGTGTGGAAAAAGCTTCAGTGTCAGGTTTGATCACCTAGAGCAACAGTTGATCACATTGCAGTAATCCAGAATGTGCAACATCAGACACTGATGATCTACTGGGATTTCCACATCTCTGAATGCATACCTCCTTGAACCTTTATGCAGATGTACTACAACATTAGAGGATGACGCAGAGTGCCACTCAATTGCTGCTGCCACACTCAGATGGTCAGAATCTCGCATGTACAGCATGAAAGCATGGATCTATCCCGTCTTTTTATAAATGGTTCATGCTGATGGTGATGTAATGGTGTGGGGGATAGTTTTTGGTACCAACTGAGCACTGTTTAAACTCCGCAGCCTGTCTGAGTGTTGATGCTAACCTCGTCCATTCCTTTATCACCAATGTGTCCCCATCTTCTGATGGCTGCTTCCAGCACCATGCCACAAACCTCAAACTGGTTTCTTAAGCACAACAGTGAGTTCACTATTATTTTACTCAACTGGTCTTCACAATATCCAGATCTCAACCTAATAGAGTACCTTCAGGATGCTCTATTAGGTTATTCCCATCGTATGCAGCTGACAAAACATCAGCTGCATGTCAATTGCAGCCTATCAAGAACCAAAACCACTGTGCTGCTCTGATCCACCCTCCCGCCTTCCCTTGCAAACTTTCCTACAAGTTTGGGTTACTTTACTGTCTAGCACAGTAAAGTAGAAAACATCTTAGATCAGGAAGGTGATGCATCAAAAAATACCTCAATGTCAAATATTACAAAAAAACATAAAACAGATGCACTTTAGCTTCAGGAACTCTTCAATGCGCAGCCTTACCTCAATGATAGCATCCTCAGGCATTTCCTCTGGTACAGACTCCACACACTGCTCTTTGTATGGAATTAGAGGAGCAATACTCGATGCAGACACTATGGTGGGTCCAGCAGAGAAAGGGATAGACCTGATGACACCGTTGCTGTCACACAGTGGGCTGTCACGGGTGTTGGATGAAGACTCTAGCTCAGGGACCACCTCGTCTTGGGGCTCAACTTTAACCAGGCAGGTATTGGGTGGAGTCTGCATGACCTCATCTGCGATCTTAAAAATTGCCTCCAAGTTGATTTCACAGTTTTTCATCTCCTGCTTCTCATTTTTCTGCAGGGATTGGTTATTGTCTTGGAAACACAACATACCGACAGGATATCCTGCCTAAAAAGGTGATATAAAAGCATATGTTAAAGATGGCCCAAATACTCATCTTCCTATACCACTCACTGACTTGTTACGTCACATGACAGTGGTCCTACCTGATAATAACTCTGAGGCGAGAATAAGCCTGTCTGAAGGCCACCACCTGCCATATGAGGGGCCACAAGGTTGGGATGGTAGCAATGACCAACTTCAGGAAGGACAAAAGATAGCATGTTAAGTGAAGTGGTACACTGGCTATATTTTACTAAATAATATTTAATGCTTACATGGGGAATAGTAGCCAGGCTGGTACTGAGCATTACAAGGACTATAACTGGTGAAATTTGGACTTCCATGGTTTGCGTGGGCCAGGAAATTCTGCTGAATGTGCACAGCATTGGAGCTTGAGTTTACTCCAGTGTAAGGGCGGTTTAAGGGTACTGGTAGCTCTTTGCCTGAGGAAAACAAAGCAGAAGGAAGAGCCGCAGTCCTCATCAGGAATCGTGGTGGGATGGGGGTCCCAGTGTAGGCTTGGGTTTTACTTGGATAGTAAGGAGGAGTGGCCTTTTGATTTGTGGGGCTCAGCAGAAAAGAGCCTCCCGAAGAAACTGGAAGACACAAAGCACAACAACGACCTGTTAGACAGTACGAGAGGGCTTAAGTGTTGGTACAGGGGGGCACAGACTTATTGTCCTTAATAAGTTCAATATGGCGTTCGGAAATATGACAGAAAACCCTATCAGCAGGTAATATTTCTTGAAAACATCTGAGTATTTTCTCTGTGACATGTAAGATTGTCAAATGAAAGTTTAGTAATTCCTCTGGTCAACAGAAAAATATATTTAGAATACTCTTAAATGAGGTCAACTCTCCAGCAACACTTATAGTACAGCTTTATTACTTATGTCAAGGTCATCCCTCATGAAGGCCACAGGCCCAAACATGTCGATCAAGTAATAAAGCTGTGCTTCAACCTCTTTAGACCCTTGTTCTAAAGAGGAAGTAGGCAAAGTTGCGGCAGAAAGCTTTGTTCCATTTTAAAGAATATTCTTCAGTTACAAAGTTTATGTACATAAAATGGGACCGTGTTGTATTTTTTAAGGAGCTGATGACCCTTTTTACACAGAACTGCTGTGCACTTTTGCAGAAACTACTCTTGTGGCTGAGGAACGGTTAGTGTGAACTTGAGCACCTCAGGGAAACCATATATTTCCACTATTATCCCTTAATAGCACTTGCCTCTTCTCATAGATGTTCCTCTGTCGTCCCCATCCGGATACAGGCGCTGATATCCACTCGGGGACCGGCACTTTATGTTCAGACCGGCTTGCAGCTTGGCCTTATTGTCCACGGTGAGCCTCCTCAGCCTCGCAACGAGTTCAGGCTGGTCTCGCTTGAAGTTGGGGTTGTAAAAGCTTTGATACTCCTTGCCGTCCAGGTCCTGTTGAGGGTCGGCCTTCTTGAACCCGTACAAGTTGAGCTGACGGACAAAGCTGGAGAAGTTGGTGGTTTTGAAGGAGTCGGCGCTGCCCGCGGTGATGGCACTTGGAGACAGGATCTGCTTCTCGAACAGCTGCTGGTCAATGACGATTACCTCACCCTGGTGGTCCCAGCAGATGGCGTTGTAGGCCGGGTTGTTCACCAGACGCCACAGCTTTGCAGGAAAATTGCTGGGGTTGATTGAGTCCGGGAGTGAATTTAAACCGACTTCCATGCCTCTGCCTGTGCAACTGAGACAGGTATAACAATATTAAACAGCCCTGGTCAAAGCAGCTAACCTGCTTTACATGTTTATAACGTTACTATTTAACTTTAGTTTATGTCTTACATACACTCAAGTTATAACAAGTTAACAAAGTTATTTAACCACCATTCATTATATTAAACACATAATTACCCCTGTTAATGAAAACGGATTAAACTTTTTTTAAAATTATAAATAAAATGCTGTAAAAAGTGAAATGTTATCTTTCACTGTTTCTGTTACTCTGCTAGCATTAGCTAACATTAGCAGTGGCTGTGTTATCTTGTCAAACAGCCTCTCCTAAGTAAAGAACTTTTTAGTTAAGAGCTGTTAAAGTTTTATCCATCTCCATATTGTCTCATATATTTTAAGTAAGGTTAAATCTAAAATAAACACTGTAATAACTGTACCTGTATCACCAAGTCGCACTGGGAACCGTTGGAAGTTCACTGCCGTTGGTGGAGGTGCTGGAGTTCAATGTGACATCCCTCCGTTACTTTAAACAACGCTTAATTTTGGGGGACTACAAAGCCCAAGATCCTTTCACATTTCAAGACCGAAACTTGGCCCTAAACATCACACAGAGAGCCAAAAACAGTTTACAGCCTCTGGTTTACATGCTTTTGTTGTCACAGGCACACAAATGCCTTTAGGTAATATATGTTACTTTAAATAGCTCCAGTGAATGCATCGCAGGTTCTCACACAGCCTGCTGTTTATAGCTTACATTTCACATCATCTGAGTTTATTTCTGAGTTTATTTACTTGCAGCTTCATACAAGACGCAAGATGATGAGCCTCTCCAAAGTTGGATGTGGCACGGCAACAGTGCAGTGACAAACGCAGGTTAATTATCCATGATAAACAAATAAGAAACAAAATGTGAGAAAACGATGTTAACTGTTGAAAGAGATTTGACTGGTAACATAATCAGTGTTTAGGTCAATGGAATTAATAGATGTCACCAAGCACATGTGGTGTGAAACTGTACCAAATGAAAACACGCTGAGCTGTGTCGCCACCTAGTGATAAGGAAGTAGTTTATTATTATTATTGTTGTTGTTGTTGTTGTGATTATTATTATTATTATTTGTATTTAGATGTAGACAGCATTATCTATCTACATTTTGTGAAAACAAAAAATCTCACTGCCAATCCAGTAAAATACATCCAATTTGTATCCTTTCATTGTCAAAATCCGATGTGTTGCTAATTCTATGTAATATTAACAACCTGTTAAAAACATTACATGAGACTGGTGTGTAGCACCGCTTGAGGAGAACGTGATGCCTTTGTTCAGGTATGCAAATTCTGAAGTCAGTGACACAATAACTCCAATCTCCACATTTCGACCTTTCTTCGAATTAGGTTTTTTGACTTTAATCTAAAAAATTCGACTTTATTGTCAAAATGATTAATAATATTTTTGTTTCTTAAGGTGGCCCTAATACTATGTCGTAAATATTGCTTTAGTTTATTATCAAACCTGGCAGCTCTGCACTCACCTTCAAACTGAGGACGTGGTGAGAGCCTTCAGGAGGACCAGGGAGAGGAGCTCACCCGGCCCTGACAACATCAGCAGTCAAGTTCTGAGGCACTGTGCAGGGCAACTAGGAACTGTGTTCCGGACTCTATTTCAACACTCAATTGACAGTCACACCGTCCCCCAGCTGTGGAAACACTCCACAGTCATCCCCATCCCCAAAAGAAACAACCCAAAGTCTCTCAATGATCTTCATCCTGTGGCCCTTACCTCCCTGGTGATGAAGGCCATGGAGAAGATCATAAAACAGCACATTGTAAGAGCAACTGACCCCCTGATGGACCCACTTCAGTTTGCTTACCGTGCACACATAGGCGTCGACGACGCAAAAATCTTCATCTTGGACTCCATCCACAAACATCTGGAGATCCCTCACTCCTCCGCCAGACTTCTCTTTGCTGATTTTTCATCAGCGTTCAACACTCTGCAGTCTCATATCCTGGCCATTAAACTTTCTTCCCGATTTCACCTGTGGATATTGGACTCTGGTCTCTGTTCCACCTCCACTGGCTCCCCCCAGGGCTGTGTGCTCTCCCCCCTGTTCTTCATCCTCTAGACCGATGACTGCAGATCCACACAGCCCAACTGTCACCAGGTGAAATATGCTGACGACACAGTTCTCCTGTCACTGCTGTCAGGCCCCTCACAACACCACGGACCTGCTCTTCAGAAGTTTGTAGAGTGGTGTGACAGCTCCAAACTTGAGCTGAACGTGAGCAAAACCAAAGAGATGGTGGTGACCTTCTCCAGTAGGCAGAGGGATCTGGCTGCTTCAGTCACCACCACCATCCATGGGAAGCCTGTGGAGGTAGTTGAGGAGTACAAATACTTGGGAACCATCTTTGACAACCTCCTGAAATTCTCTGCTAACACAGAGGAAATTCTCAGGAGGTGCCACCAAGGGCTAATGGCCTTGTTGGCTGAAAACCTGTGCAAGAGTTCTGACAGGCAGGCCAATGATTTTTGAGCACACTGGTGCAGTGTGCTGCAGTCTGTTCCTGTTCTGAAGGCTGAGGGAGTGGAACCAGCAGGTAATGGAGAAGGTCATGATGCTTTCCAGGAAGACATAGTAAAAAGGCATAGTAAAAATTAATTAACTTATTAATGACCCCTCTCACATTCTTCACCCCGCATTTCAATGGCTCCCCTCTGGGCAGCGCCTCTGCTGCACTTCCTGCAGGACTGAGAAGAGGAGAGCCACCTTTGTCCCCAAAGCCACTCTGCTTTTTAACTCCAGTCGATAAGACCATTTCCCACACCCATAAACATAAATTACTCTACACTCTTTTTTATGCTGCCGACACTTTATTCACTTTTAGTCACTTACAGTTATTTATTCACTTATTCAGTCACTTTAATTTTAAAACTGTGTACTGTATATTTTAAGTATTTTTTTTTATCTCATTCTTATTGCCTGTTTATGCCCTGTCCTTATTTTTAACGTCATGCTGCTCTGTTGTATTTTAATTGGCCCTTGGGGATGAATAAAGTCTCTCTGATTCTGATTGTGTGCACGGACTTTTATTCAGGCGGACTACAGGGACGCCTCCGGGTTGCTAGGGCCTTATAAAGTGACGCAATATCTAGGCGACTAGAAAATCGTCATAATATTAGTCGGCGTGATTGTTTAGTGTTTTTTCAATTATTTCGTCCGAACATAATGGCACTAGAAACAGTCCCCAAAGACCTGCGCCACCTGAGAGCCTGTCTGCTTTGTTCATTAGTGAAGGTAAATCTTTATCTGAGAGAAAAACACTGTGAGGCTAGCTCCTGTGCTAACGTGGTGCTCTGCGCAGTGTTTTCCTCCTGTTTGGCCTAACAGGAATTAAAACTTCGAAATGACGCTTGGTTGCTTTTAGTCAAGGAATTATACCTAAGTATTCACTGGGGCTTTTTTGTTTACAAAAAGACATCTGTGCTAGTTTGTTTGGTTTCTAGTCCCACGATAACGACTTGGGGCCGTACTAGAAAAATGTACAGAATGGCAGAGCCTGGGCAGGTGGTGATATTATTGTGACAAAACGCAGAATAAAGTTATTGGGTTTTTTTTTTTTTTCTTAAGGTGGACAATAAGAAAAGAAACAAGGTGGACAATATTGTCCACTGAAGCGAAACTAAATATTTTGAGATTAACTTTAAAGTTAAAAATCCACGAAAAATGGAACTAGAAACATTTATTGTTCCTCAATGCTTCCTCAGTGATTTATTTTGTAAGGTCGGGCGTGCAGGCAATCTGACTTTATTTTTGAGAAATTAAAGGTTTTTATTTTGGAGAGATTTCATTTACAGTATAGCATGTTTACAGTAGTTTAAATGCTGGCTTCTTTTTGGGTTTTTTTTGTTTGTTTGTTTTTTTTGTGGGTTTTTTTTTTTTTTTGGCAAATACCAGAAATGACACTTTGGCACAACACCAACACACAATCCCATCTCACTTTCTTCTTCTTCTTCTTCTTCTTCTTCTTATTATTATTATTATTATGATTGTTGTTGTTGTTATAGTAGTAGTAGTAGTAGTATTAATACTATTATTATTTAACCATGCACAGCCGTTATCAGTGGATGTGCCAAGGTTTGTTGGCATCATTATCTATGGTGGGTTCCAATATATGTATGACCCTCATTAGAAATAATAGTCTTGCTACACTGAAGTGCAGCATTTTTAAAGCAGTTAATATTTCTCAAGTAATATCTCACTTCTCATTTTTTTATCCTTTCTTCTGGCTCTTTTTATTGGACTCATGCAATCTGATACCTCACTTTTCTCTTGTTCTCTTCCAATTTAGACCATTGACCAGTTTGAATATGATGGCTGTGACAACTGTGAGTCATACCTCCAGATGAAGGGGAACCGAGAGATGGTGTATGAATGCACAAGTTCCTCGTTTGATGGGTAAGTGTTGACAAAGCAGTAACTATGTGTTTCTTTGTCTGTTCTTCCCTATGGTTTACTGACACTGATTAAATGTTTATAGTGTGATCGCCATGATGAGTCCTGAAGATAGCTGGGTGGCTAAATGGCAGAGAATAGGTAAGGATCTGCTGAAGCACACAGTCGTGGTTTAAAACAAAAAAAGAAGAAGAAGAAGAAGAAAGTACATTCAGTTCTCAGGTTTTATGTATCAGGACATGATAAGAAATGTTAAATTGTTCATTATTTATTTAAGACAAAAAGGAGACACTGTTTCTGGAAAAACGAAGTACATCTTACACTGCTTTTATAATAATTGAGAGGGAAAATGGCACTTGATCATCAGCCAGTCTGAGCACCTCTATAAAAGCAGATGATTTAGCAGGTGTTTGTTAACATAGTGCCAGGGTGAAAAACAATCAGCGGTGATCTCATGAAAGCAACTGTTAGTGCCCATCAATTTGGGAAGGATTATAAACCAAACTATTGGAATGTCATCATTCTATAGTGAGATCGATTACTCACAAGTGAAAAACATTTAAGATAGATATAAATTTTCCCAGTGGTGGACATCACAGCAAAGTCAACACAAGGTTAGACCATACACTGCTCAGAAAAAATGAACAACTAAGGCTTGTTTGAAAGGGTTGTCAGGAGAAAGCCTCTTTTCTCTAAAAAAGAACATGGCAGCATGGCTTTGGTTTGCAAAGTTGCATCTGAACAATCCACAATACTTCTGGAACAATCCTATCAAAAGAGGCCAAAGTGGAGATGCTAAGCCAGTTGGTTGGAGAGAACCAACTGTCAAGCACGGTGGTGGAGGGATGATGGTTTGGGCTTGTTTTGTAGTCATTGAGTTGACTATGAACTCCTTGGTATACCAGGGTATTCAAATGTGAGGAGATGTCCCCAAAGCTAAATGTACACTAAAATTGGGTCATGCAACAGGGCTATAACCCTGTTGCATAATCCACAGCAGCAAATCTACAACATAATGGCTGAAAATGAAAGGAATCAAGGTGCTGCAATGGCCCAGTCAAAGTCCATGCTTCAATCTGACTAAAATGCTGTGGTGGGACCTGAAGAGACTGTGTGTAAAGGAATGCTTGCAAGCCTCAATGAACTGAAGCAACAGCAACAACCACAACAACAAAAAGAATGAGCCAAAACTCTTCCACAAGGATGAGAGAGACTGATAGTCAAATGGAAAACTGTTACTTTAAGTTATTGGTGCTAAAGGTGGTTCAGCAAGCTTACTGAATCATCCAGAAAATCCAGAAATTAGTTTTTCCACAGTGCTTATAGATTTTGGCTTTGGATTAGTTTTTGTTAAATAATGACACAGTGTTAATATGTTATGTTGTTGTTCATCTGAAGTTATTTACCTAATTTTAAAACCAGGACTATAGCATTTTTTACATGCTTTTTAATAAATCTTGTAAAACCTGCTAGTTATTAATGATAGCCACATAGTTCAGATTATGATCCATTTGCGTAATTATTTTTTTCCTGCTCTGTCTTTCAGGCAACTTCAAGCCAGGTGTATATGCCGTTTCAGTGACTGGCAGACTACCTCCAGGTACATTCAAACACATCAGGGCACACACATTGGTTGGAATTGTCTTCTCACTTCATATGTTTCGGTTGCTCATTATTCTCTTCTCTGAAGGCGTAGTGAGAGAGCTGAAAAGCAGAGGGGTGATCTACAAATCCAGAGACACTGCAGTGAAGACGTAAATCCTGCTGATTGTCCCCAGAGCTGGATCATACTGTTTCACCATGTCTGTGATGTCTTGTGGAAATGTTAAGTTTTTGGAGGTTTTTAAATTTGGGGGGGGGGAACAAAGATTGCTGACACATAAGAAAAGGTAGATATGTCTTATTTGTTTGAATAGTTTACGTGAAATAAAAACCTGTTTTATAAAAAAAGTGAGTGAGTGTCTTAAAATAAATGAATACATTGGATTTATATGCACCTGTAATCTGTGAATTAACTAAGCTTTCAGTGTCCCCGAGCGAGTGAACATGATCAGTTAATTTTTAATGGGACTAATCTGTCTACTGTGCAGAAGGGCACACAATGTGGTTTCTGACTGATGACCTTGAGCTGCAGTCTAAAATGATGATGGTGGTGAGGTCTCTAAGAGGACTGTGGTTAGACTCAGAGTTCATTCAACCTTTCTGGAACAGATTGCTGATATATGTTGACCAGAGAATACAAATAAACGCGTCCACATTCATGACTAACCTGGATATTTATTTGTTTTTAAAGGTACCTAAATTAGGTGGACCTTAGATTTTAGGTTTTAGACCATTTTTGACTTTTCAATTTATTTTATTTTTTGAAGGTTTTCTTCCTATTTAATCTTTATGTTTTCAACATATAATGTCAGTCTTTCCACTCCTACAAGCCATTATGTTTGTTTATTTTAAAGTTCTTTAGCAAATAATAACTAGAAAATGCATTTTCTAACGAAACTGCAGTGTGGATGCTGATAGCTGAATGTTTTGAGCGGAAATGAAGCAACTGCTGATGTTAAGTTAAAAATGTTTCACTTGAAAACAAAAGTGTAGAACTGTTGAAAGCTGATTTTCAGACAGAGGAAGAAGTTGAAAAGTAGCTGACCATGTTTAAAATGTACAGTAGAAAAAGTTGAGTAATGACAAAAGAAAATTCAGAGTCACAAAACATCTGAAGAAATATTTGAAACCTCATATTATTTAAGTCCCCGAATGACTGAAATGTGGGAAAATCCACTACAGACAGTTAAATACTGTAACTTTTAATCATCCAGTCAGAAAAGATCTTTTCTGACTCCACTGCCCACATTCTCCCATTGAAAGACATGGTAAATTTTTGTTGAATGAAGTTGAATAATTTAAAAAATATAAAAGTTAAAAATGAGGAAAATACAAGCAGTCATGTCCAAAAGAAGAGGAATCTAACGGTGGTTGACTGGTTTTTCTAAGTTGAGAAAAACCAGGTTGCAAAAAGACCCTTGGCTCCTTTTTCTCTACAATCTCAGCAAACACAGACAGCTTTATGGTTTTAATCTCTAGTTTCACATCATATTGAATAAAACTTTCTTTTACAAATGATGAATTCTTAGAGTCAGAAAGGAGGATTATTCAGGGTCATTAGCCAATAAGTTATATAATCGATTTCTCTCTGTTTCTTCCGTCACCATTTGTCACATATGGGCACAAAACACTAAGATGGCAAAGGCGGTTCATTCTCATTGTTGTTCATTCTGAGCAACAGTTTCACAGAGGTCATCATGTTTTTTTTAGTTGGCTAGACCCTTTAAAAAAATCCTTCCTGTACTTCTTTAGCTGCACCACTAGATGGTGCTTTTTACTCAGTGCCTGAATTCCCTGCAGCCGCCGACACTGCCGACAGGTGGAGAACTCTCAGCCAAAGTGTGAACGTGTAAATTTGGCCAACCTTTCACCTGAAGGTGCTGCGTGCGATAGTCTCCAGTTAAATTTAAGCCTTTTCAGATCCAGTATCTGCTGTGGTTACTGTTTCACTTACAGCACAATAGTGTGAAGAGAATAACATCTTTATTGTCATCCTGTGCTGTTCCATATATCAGGTGTAGTTCAGGTGGAGTACTACACTACTGGATTATATTATCACTTAAGAAAACACCTCCACTTAACACCATGTGTGTCCTTTGACTTAACTGCAGCCTGGAGGACATTAAGTCCTTGCACATGATCTCGGTCCGCTTCTCCTGTTGTCTTCATTTGTGATGCTCACAAAGTCTTCACTACACCGACACCTGCTCCTGACATTTTGTTGCAAAGGCACAGTTAGTGAAGCCAGTCTGTCAGAACTCACTGAGAACTCTTAGCCATATTGAAGACCAACAAGCGGACCCGTAACGCTGGCAGGAAACTGCATAAAAAAGATGCGATGCGATATGAAAGCTGTGCCGGTTTCATGTTTCACAAAGCATTTCTCATTTTACTTTTGCGGGTAACCTGAAGAGACGTGCGATGACGTTAATCAAATGTCATGACCTACAATGAACGAAGAACTACTTATTTTCATTGTTCTTATCTCCATAAACTGGAGAAAAAAGGTTAATCCACCAGAGGATAACTTTTTCTCCATCTATTCATAATGATGACATAATCTCTCTAGAAGAAAATATGCAGATCAGTGCTGAAGATCACTGCCGGTTGAAATCCTGTATTTCACAATTGCTGAACCACACTGAGACACATCATTTTCTCCAAACTCCAAACACAAAATCAGTTTTTTTAAAAATGAAAACACAGTGTTCTGGACATATGACTTCTTCTTTCCGACCTCCTGTGGCTGTCTTGTGTGTGTGTGTGTGTTCTCTGACTTCCTTGCACCATCCACAGACATGCAGGAGAAGTTAATCGGTGTTTCTCGATTGGCTGTGTGTGTGAATGGTTGCCTGTCTCTCTGTGATAGACTGGTGATCTGGTGTTTCACCACATTTCACCCGGTGACAGCTGGGATAGGCCTCAGCCCTACCATAAGAAAGTAAAATGGATGGATGATGTGCTCTGTATACTAAGGGGAGTATAACATCATAGTCAAGTACTGATAGACACATAGACACACAGTAAATTCTAGCTAATTCTAGCTAATTTTAGCAATGGTTAACTCTGTATTCAATTTGCATTCATGTATTTAATTCCCCCAGCTGCCACATTCGGGTCAGAGGTCAGGGTCAGCAACCAACCCTGTAGGACCTGTGCAGTTTCGTTCATGGCAGGCGACCTGCTGACTCTCTGCTTTGTGTAACATCTGGTATTTTGCAGTAAAGGAGACACAAATTATTATGTAAGTTTAAATATTGCACAACTTCATGCATTTTACAGAATAAATAAATATTGCAATGTAAGTAAATGTAATAAGTGCCTAGATTCTGGGTATTTTAAAGGAAAGGATACATAAATTATACTGTAAGTAATTTTAAGTACTACATCATTTTAAATACTGTGTAATTCCTTGGTTATCTTGTGGAAAAGCAAACAATATTTCCCCAGCTTACATTGTATTTACGGTTTAGTTTTCAGGACACAGGCCATATTGTGGAGTTGCCTAACTTCCAGTTATTTTAAAGGAAATGAGACAATCCTTTCCTGTACACTCCCTTTGAAATTTGTGTTTGAACAGTGATTGTTACGCGGAAAAAATAGACTTGGCTTCATCATTACGATCACGTGGGTCTGCGAATTTTGATGGTCCTTAGTTCTTCTTGTAAGTGGTTAAGAGAGGACAGTCCTAATCTATCTATCTATCTATCTATCTATCTATCTATCTATCTATCTATCTATCTATCTATCTATCTATCTATCTATCTATCTATCTGTCGATTGATATGCAAATGTGTAAAAAAAATAATAATTTCACTAATTATTCCCTGTAAAACCTGGCTTGTTACTTCCTTACTCTAGTATGCTTTAAGTATTTGTAGATAAATATTATTTTAAACAAAATACACTGAAATTGAATGTAATTACAGAGGGATTACACTCTTTGTCACGGGTTATATTATAAAGTGCTACAATAAAACTTCAAAGACACAAATGAGAAAATACTCATTTTGTAAGTCTCATCTCATCTTCAAACACAATTACAGCCACTTTGCTGACATTCCTCCCTCTTCACCTACAAAACCATACAAATTAAATATCACTGTTATTCAAATGCACAGCAGATTAGACTTCTCTTTCCATCACAAGTAGAACAGAGACTTTTTGAAGAGACGCTTTACCCCCAGTGGTTGGAGGCAGTTGATAACCAAATGAGAAATAAACCACAAGTGTCAGTTTGCACTGTTCCATGTGGGCCCTGAGATCAGTCAGTGCATGTGCACCATCATTTAGTTGTTCACCTTGACACCCCCCCCCCCCCCACACACACACACACACACACACACCACCACCACCACCATTTGCAGTGTGACACATAGAATACTAAAATGCAGTGTTTTTTTTTTCCATGTGGCCTAAACCTGTCTTCATCAAACTACACGTGGGTGAAGTCATTTCACGAGAGCTGCAAACTAAAAACAAAACTGAGAACTCGGCTTCCACGACCGCAGGCGCTGTCAGGAAGGCTTTCGGCTCCGCCCATGTGCTGGCTTTTACTCAGATTAAGTGCTGCAGCAGCATTTGAGAGAAGCAAAGTGAAGTATGGCCTTCATTTTCTCTCTCTCTCTCTCTCTCTCTCTCTCTCTGTCTCTCTCTCTCACACACACACACACATACACACACACACAGAGCAACACCCATGAGGCTTCACTGGTGCCTTTGCCCTTATTTGGATGTATCAGTGCTCTGAGCTTAGGGGAAAGTAATAGATCATGAACTGAGGTGTTAACTTCAGGTTTGCACTAACCTTTCTTGAGAAAGAAAAAAAAAGCAAGTGGAAAGTTCTTCAGCTAAGTTTCGATAAACTGGGATAAACGGGAATTAGGGAAGCGAGGGGATGTATTTTGCATGGGGGATGGACATTAGCAGCAAAAGGTCACACACACTTTAACTTGCTCTGTGTGTGTGTGTGTGTGTGTGTGTGTGTGTGTGTGTGTGTGTGTGTGTGTGTGTGTGTGTGTGTGTGTAAATGTGTTTCACAAGGCTTACAAAGCTTCCTCTCTTTGGCAGCTACAGAACTGAGAACAGTTCATCATACTGAAGGATTTCAATTCCTTTTACAAATGCTGGCAGCTTCAATGGACAAAGCGATTGTATGTTAACGCTGGTCAAATACAAGAACAGCAGCATATTCACAAGTAAGCAAATGGTGAAAATCAAAAGGTATCAAAGCATGTATGAAAGTACTCATTCTGTAGTAAAATCCTCACTCGGGCTGTATGTTTCAGATTAACAAAAGTGTGTAAGGTGGACCTTTCTGTGTAGCATCTGAAAGTGAAGACACTGTCAACTGCTAACTAACTGCTATGTCTGTGAGTAGTTCAGATACCTCACATTTAAAATCTTTGATTTCAGGAGCAGAATTTAGTTAGAGTTTGGTGTTTGGGCCCTGCATTCACAAGATTTTACAACTCAAGAAGACTGCCAAATCAGAAGATGTATTTGCATATCAAGTGAGGGCAGCTTGGAAGAAGCAATGTTGCTCATTTACTGCCTGAACCACTTTGCAGGCTTTGTTCCATTTCCATTTGCTTCATCTTAAAGCAAAGACTTGTCAGTGCACAGGCTGTAGAAAACAAATAAAAAACTGTTGGATGATTTCAAAGTTATTTATCAGGGGTCCATTCTAAGACTGCTGCTGTTTATTTTATATATGAAAATGGCTTTAGACGTAATAAAAAACCCTCTAATTTTTTCGCTGATGATATGATGATGTACTACTCTACTCCCAACATCTTCTCTGTCTGCTAAATCTACTTGTGTGATTTAGAACTGGTTTATATGCTGACAAAACTAAACTGATGATGTTCTCAAATGCAAACTTAAAAAACACTGAACCTTTCATATATTACTACAGTAATTCCTGTGTACAGCTCTGAAAGTACACCGGAATTAGATGACAGTGTACATTTGGTAAAAACCTTACAGTGAAACTGGGTTTTTACTTTAGAATTGAGACTTCTCTGTCCTCCGAGGCAAAACCAGAGACTTGATGCTTCCACTTTTATCTCAGTAGTCTTCTTCACAATGCTTACATATTCTAGATACTGTTTATTTTGGAGCACTGAGATTTATTACAAACCTTAAAGCTATGTTCAACATTGTACATTCACCTGTTTTGTCATTTTGTAGACTACATTTGAAAGTTCTTATTTATGTCGCTATTTGTGCCTTGTTCCATGACTTACATTCAACAAGAGAGAGAGAGACAGAGAGAGAAGTTATTTTCTTTGGCATGAGACTCCTTCCTTTTGTATTTCCCAAATGTTCACACTTGACTCAAAAAATAAATAAAATATAATGAAATTCAAATGTGCACCTCTGTAAAAGCAAAGGATTTGGCGGTTTGCTGGTCTGGAGCATTCAGCTGTGTGTTAAGAAAGTGCCAAGGTTGAAAAGATATTAGCAATGATCTTAAAGAATACTTGTTTCTGCCCATCAGTTTGGGAAGACTCATAAGACCTTTGTAAACAATTTGAAATCCATCATTCTGCAGTGGGAAAGATTGTTCACAAGTGGAGAACATTTAAGACAAATACCCATCTTCCCGAGTATGGATATCCCTGAAATCTCACCCCAAGGTCAGACAATGCAATGTTTAGAGAAACTGCAAATAAACCAAGAGCTACATCTGACACCCTAGAGCCCTCAGTTAGCATGTTAAATGTTAAAATTCATGAAGGTACAATTAGAAATAAACTGAACAAGCACAGGTTGTTTGGAAGGGTTAGAAGAAAGCCTCTTCTCTCTAAAGAAGAACATGGCAGCATGGGCACGGCTTAGGGTTGCAAAGTTGGATCTGAACAAACCACAAGACTTCCTGAATAAAGTCCTTTGTACGGAGAAGACCAAAGTACAGTTGTCTGGCTATAATTCAAAGTGCGATGTTTGGAGAAAAGGGTTGTGTTTAGGGTTACGCTAGACACAACCTGCCAGCACGAACATCTCATAGCAGCTGTCAAGCATGGCAGCGGAGGGGTCGTGTTTTCCAGCCATGAGACCCACGCACCTTGCCATCATTGAGTTGACAATAACGTCCTCTGTATATCAGAGTTCAAATATGAAGACAACTGTCCGACAACTTAAGCTGGGCTGAAAGTGAGTCATGCAACAGGACAATGATGCCAAGCGCAGCAGCAAATCTTAAACAGGAGAGCTGAAATAGAAAAGAATCAAGCTGTTGCTATGACACAGTCAAAGTCCAGTCCAATCCCAGTCCTAATAATAAGACCTGCCAAGGACTAAATAATGTGTTTAATATGTTCTTGTTTATAAAAGCTAGGATTAATAGACGGTGAACTTTGTTTTTATCTTCACTGTACTTCAGGCTGCAAATGTTTTGCTTGAATCTTAATCTTTATACCTGTTTTTTGCCCTGAGACAGCTGCATTGATGTTTTAGGCTCCACTGTGGAACTTCATAAAGTAACTTTTGTATTATTTTGTGTTATTCACTTGTACACTTGGTATACTTCATGTGTATTTCAGCTGTGGGTATTTGTGTGTGTTACTAGACTATCAAGAGTGCTACTAGATCTCAAGAGTCACCTAATGAATGTGAGGACAGATGTTTTTCTTTTCTAATTTAACAAAATGTTTCCTTTTTGGTATTTTTATTCATCAGGTAGCAACATAGCTTTATTCATACAGTATGTTGATATAAGCTAGGAACTGTGAATTATTTCCAAAGCAAACTGGAATAAAAATTTTTGCATATATGTGTTATAGATTTCCTTTTTAGAATTTCTCCTGTAGTCTTTTGTATACACAGTTTGATTTTTTGGTAAATCAAGCTATTCCTATCCCAATATTGGTTTCAGTAAATTTTTGAACGCATTTTATTGTAGTTTTCCTTTTCATTTACTTTGAGCAGTGTTACTCTTAGCTGAAGCTTATGAAATCAGACTTAACGCTAGGTTTGTGCTAAGAAAAATTGCATGTAGGTTAAGGTGCTAAACAAAGACAAAATGAATGGAGGTAGAAGAATGAACCTGAGTGAGGGTTAAATGTGAAAGGTCAGAGGAGAAATCCATCTCTGTTGGGGCCACAGCCAGACACAGTTTTTTTGTTGGTGTTAAGAGCCACAAGTCAAAAAAGTTACAAACAGCTGGTTTAATATTTCAGGCTCAGGCCTGTGTGGAGCTTGCAGGTCAGCGAGGGATCAGGGTGGCTCTGTGGTGTCAACACCCAGGCTGTGGCCCAGGGGGAGCTTGGCGAGTGCTGGCAGGGAGGGGAAATGGCTGCCGGTCCAGATAAGGTCTATCGTAAGAGCCAGTGTGGGGGGGGAAGGCCCCAGTGTTAGAATATTCCTCACAGTGTTTGGGCCATTTCCTCAATGACATACGAGTGAGTGCTAGCAGTGTGCTAGCAGTGTCCTCTGTCCTTAACTCAGGAAGTTGTAGAGGGCAGGGGTGAGGAGACCAGTTTTTTAATTATTTTTAACATTAGTAGAAACATTAAGAATAGAAGAATCCGAGAAACATAATATAACAGTCTTCATAACAAGGAAGATGAGCTAAAGTTTGACGTTTGAGGCCTTTCACTGTATAACAGATAGAGCTGGTCCAGAGAATTCCACTTTTAGTTGTCGTGTAAAACCAACTAAGCATTCCTCTTAGTATTTTTTATTCATTTCAAGTAGTCATCTAGTAGCAAAAACAATTATCATCAATATGCTTTATACATATATACACATGTATATACATATCACACACACTTTTTACTGTTGACTGTCATCAGTTTTTAGCTACTCTTTCCTGTACCCTGGTTCTGCTCGAACTCCTTTCCTGTTAACAGGGAGTTTTTCGTTACCACTGTCACCAAGCACTTGCTCATAGATGCCCATCTGATTGTTGAGGTTTCCTCTGAAATATTGGAAGGCCTTTACCCTAACATGAGATGCCTTGAGGTGGCTGTTGTAAATTGGCATTATATAAACTGAAATACATAGTCAGGGAGCTGTAGCTCTTTTCAGGAGCAGATCAAAGTTCTTGGTTGCTCCTGAGAGTCTTCTTTCTGCTGTATCAGGTGCATCTGTTGTGGTTTTTATGTCATCTTATCTCTTATGTCTTTGTTGTGTCTGTAGCGGACAACACTCACATGGACTGAAGCGTTCACACCCAGTGCCCTTAAAGGTGTCGATGTCAGAGAGTGACCTCTGCTCTTTCTGTCCCTCATGAGGATGTAACGTGCGGGAATTCATTTATATTCTGCCGTATTGTGTCAAATGTTTTTCTCCACAAAAGATGTAGTTATTGATACGGGTATAAAATGTAAACAAATAGGTGGAGACATTTCCTGAATGATTGTTAGATCACAGATGCAGTGATATTCAAGGTTTTAAAGCTGTGATGTTCATTTTGGGTAGTTTACTAATCTTATTCTTTAGGATTCTTTATGTTATGTATGTAAAATTTGTGAATTTGTGCTGCCAAATACAGGGAGTGCAGTAGGAAGGTTGAATGGCTTCCTTTTGGAAGGTAGTGTAGATTAAAGATTATAGTCCAGAAAGCTGAAGTTGGTAGCGATGTGCCGTAGCTGTCACACTTCAGGGTTCACCCAGATGCCCTTCAGGGTTTGAATTATGAGAAAACAAACAGTTACAGTTGGACATTTACATTCAGGGGGAATTGAAACTTGTAGCCTTTCACTTTTAAAAACCCAACAGAACGTAAGCACATTGATGAAAATGTCACTCAGTGTGCCTTTTTTTTTCTTTTTAATGGCGGTCGCAGCTGACTTCTTTTTTTCTTTTTCTTTTTTTAACATTTCAGCAAGTTTGCCTTAAAGCAGCACTTCCATGCTCATATGGTTGCTGACATCAGAACCCAAAAACCCAGCATTCTCCCCTCGTGTAAAAATACATTCTAAAGTAAAGACTGTGGATTTTGTCACCTTCCTATTTCACATTACATTTCCTAAGATGTGTGCAGAAGAATGCGAGCAACGATGGCTGCGGTGTTGAACTGACTAACAGTAAGAACTGCAGCAGCTCTCCGCTCTAGTTAAGATTATCACCGACACCATCTTCTCACAGGAAATGCTCCACCAAACCTTACTGCACCTCTGGCTGCTCATAGATCTCATTTATGGAGAAATCCTAACTGCCACACTGTGCAACACGTAGAATGACATACAAAAGCCGTGGAAGTGAACCATCACTGTGATACATGAATGTGAGCTGAACCAGTAAAAGTTGACACTGCAGACATTATAACCTCGTTATGCTTTAATTTGACCTCGTTTCCCAGCTTGATGTGGATTAAGAGAAACATATTTGTTAAAAGCAACCAGGGAGGGTGTAGTGTGTGTTGCTCATGTCACGGTGGGCTCATTGTCCAACTGCTGTCTGCTTTTTTTAAAAAAGGCGTCTGCAGTAGGCAGAGTTAAGACGGAAGAAGAGAAAGAGAGCGCCTGTGACTGTTAAACCTCTTCCTGTGGTTACATCACGTGACTGTGGAGGGTTCAAAAGGAGACGACTTCTTCTTCTTCTTCATCATCCCCTCCTCAGACAGGCCGAAGACACCTGTGGGGCCACAGGACAATCAGCGTTCAGAACAGAGAGACAGGAAACAAAACAAAAAAGGAAAGGTCGAGGTAAAGTGTTAATGGTTGACATGCTTTGATTAATGCTAGAACTGTTTGAATTGTTTGTGTTTGAAATCTTTTTTTTTGTAAATTACTTTTGTGTGTCAGATGTGGAAAGCAAACCAACATTTACAGTTTTTATTTTGTTCATTCTGTACTTCTTTGATTTGACTTCTAGGCAAGCAGCCTCTGTTCAGAGGTTGGCTTAGATTACTGAGGAAACACATTTGTATTTAAAACTTAAAGGTTTTGCAAAGTTTTTCTTTGAGACTATGATTGAAATTCTTAAACGTGTCTTTTGGATCTTTCTGTCCGGTCCCATTTCAGTGTGATCAGAGCTGTTGTGTGTTATTGGTGGACTTATTTTAAACGTCTCCTGATTGAAGAGAGCAGCTCAGACAGAAAAGCTTACTCATGGCTGCTAAAATGGCTTCCTCAAGATAGCGCTTCCTCTGGCAGTTCGCTCCAAAAACAAAACAAAAAGAACAACTAATTTTTGCCTCACAGGGTTTTTTTTGTTTTTTTTTTTTTACATTTTTTTAGTTTATGTTCTTCAGAAATGTAACCAGACATCTGATGAATTTGAAACAATTGCGTGGAAACAGAAGGCACGCAAGTGTTTCAAGAGGAATCAGGAAGTGTGCTTTTTCTGGTTGAGCATGAGCAAGGGCTGCTGAGCTGTTAAGCACAGAGGTTTCAGGTCGGTCTATCTGTCAAGGGGAGGGGAAGGGAGGGGTGGTTGGTGTGTGTTAGTGTGTATGTGTGTGTGTGTGCGCAGCTGCCAGAGCAGGTGCACAAAGAACAGAGAAGTGGGAGAAGACAGAAGACGGAAGAGGAGCGGTGGATGTACAGTGCAGTCATCCATAAAGTAGAAAGCACTACTAAACTCCTCGCCACAGTGTAGTGTTTCCTACTTTATGGATGAGTGTACTGTTGGCTTCAGGGAGAGCAGAGGCCCGACATGGCGCCCCGCGCAGGAAGTTGCAAAAGAGGAAGCTGCTTTGTCTCACACGGCCACGCTCTGCCCAGAGTGTTGCAGCAGTTTGTTCACATGGGCAGCGTGCGGCACAGAGAAAAGCTCGCAACTCTTTTTCCGCTTTAGATCTCATCTGTTTCACCTACCACATGTGCAATGTATGATCTGCTGATATGAAATAAAGATAAACATTCAAAAATCGGGACCTTGTGTTTCAGCTTCTTTTTCAAATTACCACACATGACACACACAAGTGTTTTCTGTGAAAATATACATAATTTATTGCTGTAAAAAGATCCATATTGAAAGAAACCGTCACAATTTTAATCCTTTTAGTTCTAACATCTTCATACACCGTTCCTCCATCAACACTGCCTGGGCATGCATAAGAAAAAAAAATCTGAAAAACAATATTAACAAAAAATATTTACACACGAGCTTCCAAAAATGGGTAATAAAAACATTTATATATATATATTTATATATAATATAAAAAGGTAAATCTTACACTGGTTTCAAACAAATGAATGAATGAATAAATGCAGCTCAGGAAAGATTAAAAAAAAATCTGCACTGTATGAAAATAGTCCCAACACTGTTCAGTATATACAGACAGCTCCTACAGCTCCATCTCCCGCTGCATCCACCATCTACAATTCACGAGGGAGCCCGCGAAGACGGAGAATGTGACAGCAACATAAATAAGGCCAAACATGGGTGTAACATTAGTATGCATGCAGTCAATAAACATCCTGTAAACAACAGATTAAGACTAAACAAGGTCTTCGTGTAAGGCTAAATATGATCAGCTGAGCTAAAATACTGCCTACAGGGGTCCTACAACATATGGTGGGGGATGCCTATGTTACTACTCAGCAGGTAGAGAAATAATTGTGCATTAAAGGCCGTCAAATCCAACACAAGTACAAATGGTTGCTGTACATTTCGGCAACTGTTAAGCATCCGCCCTTGTTTTGATTCTTAAAAAAAAAAGAAACACATGAAGAAATCAGACAGTACAGCCTCGCTCTTGCCTCTGTCCCGGCTACTTCACATCTAAAGTGTCAATCCAGCCCCTGTCTTTTTTTTTTAAATTCTTGGCATCATCATGCTCCCTTTATTTTAACACTGACAAAATTCAAACATTCATCACATTAAAGAAAAGAAAAAGAAAATAAATAACGTGCCTCCAGCTTGAGCCTTCACTCCACCTGCCACACGGGCCTTCAAGCCAGCGCTAGTAAACCAGGGAAAGCACCGAACATTTTGGCATCTCCTGTTGCTTTTTCAACAACCACACGCTCAGCATGGAAAAGGAAAGGTGTGAAAACCTGAGAAGCTACCTAGCAGCCCTGTGTGTGTGTGTGTGTGTGTGAGCCGAGTGAAGCTCACAGACAGGCGCAGCACGGCTCTGTGTTTGTTCTCCTGCAGTCAAACGCAAGAGCTCAAGCTCTACTTTTTGAAGAAACTTTGACAGTATTGTGATGCAAATGTGCGAACAGAAAAACGCCGTGTGGGCTGAAGAGGGATCACATAACTGTAGTCAATTTGAATGGTGTTATGTGACTGCATTTACACGAGGAGGCAAAACTAAACACACATCAACAACTTATTGCAGAGTCTATCACATTACAGTAGTGCAGCTAACCACCACAGCAATGACTGAAAACTGCTCATTTTAAACACTGTTCTAAGAAAGTGCTGCTCTGTGTGCCACATTCAAACATCACCACACCCCACAGGCTAACACTGCTCAGTATCTATGACCAGCTACAATATTTTCACAGTTTTCATTTGGGACTACAGATTAAGCAGAGCTGCAACAGTAAAGCAATTGTTGATTAATCATGACGTTTTCACACTGAGAGATGTTGAAGCTGTTTGTGTCAAAACCCAGTTGAGCCACCACACATGGCGTGATGGCTCAACCCCCAAATACAGGGAAATAAAGTTCAAAATCTAATTATTTTTCAAGCACCTGCCTCCTCATATACAGGTTAGTCCCACAGACACAGAGCAGGAAGTGGGCTGAAAGGGGTCACACATGAGTTTATTCTAGTTTAGCTTCTCAAACATAATCACTGACTCTTCTTTTCTTCTTTTGGAGTCGCACTGAGCTGCAGGGATCTAATGGGCATCGCCCCGGTTTTAAACTAAATGACTGACCGATTAATCAACAAATACTTCATTCAGTTGCAGCTCTGTTGGCTACTGCTCATTTCTGCACACTAACACTCACACACAGACGGCAAACAAGTAACAGTTAGGTCAGTTATGACTGTTGACACAGCCATCAAGAGTTCCTGTATTAATGTCTGAGAAAGGCAACTGTTTTCAGTCTCACCAGCGATTGTGTGGCTTCATCTACACACACACACACACACACACACACACACGTGCCAAAGAAGGAGAACCCTTCACATTCTTTACATTGAACGCCAACAAACAGTCAGGACTGTTAACCACAAACGCCACAATATCTTGGCTCTAAACTACACATACCAAAGTGGATCCTTGAGCTCTAAACCTCTAATTTTACGCCCCGATGCCACTTCATGCGGTGTGACCACTGTTAGGGCAGGAATCCGATACAAATAAATATCACGTTCTGTACAAAGTAATGTATAAATACTCTTAAAGACAAGAAACACAAAGAGAAGCATCCATTCAGGATAGATAGTGCATTCTTAATAATGACACAGAGGAAGAGACGGCGTGCTGCCTCTGTCTGTTTGTTTCAAATAATAAATAAAGTGGCACCAGTACACGAGCATTAAAGCTAACACTTCATTAGCCGTCTCTGAGTTGGGATGACGTCTTCTCTGTTCCGTATTGACTGCTCTAAATAAAGTCAGTCCTAAAGGAGATTCAAACTGCTTTAAAGCCTCCAATGAGTTGAAATTTTGCAAATGCTCAGATTATTAGGACGTACTTGCTCACTTCAACATGCATCTATACATGCTCTTGTGATGCCGTTGGGTGTTTTAGGTATTCTATATTTAACAGCCGGTCTAGCAGTGCTCTAAGGCAAATGTAGAACTACTGACAGTTAAAGCATCAATTATTAGATCTGATAGCTGCTAAGTGCACCGACTACCAACTGAGAATTACAGTTACAGAAAAAGTGCTTTTAATGTGACACAAGTGTTGTGTGTCAGATGTCCAAAGTTTGTCATTCTTTCTTGCTGGATCCCAGCTTTTTGAACAGCTTCTTGCCTTTGGAGAAAAAACCTTTTTTCTTCTTTCCTTGCACAGAACATTCGGCCTGTGCAGGGCTGTCCACAGGACGGGGGTCTGAGGCCTTCACTACAGCTGGGCCCAGAGCAGGGTCCAGGTCTGACGTGGGGCTTGCAGTGGGTGCCAGTTGGGGTTGTAGATCTGTGTGCTCTGTCATGGCGGGGCAAGCAGGTTCAGTTTGAGGGGGCAAAGATTCTTCTAGTGTTGATGGCCCAGATTCCTGTGGCTCTGTGGAAGACGTCCAAGCATCCTAGGAAAAAAGGAAATCAAGAGTTTAAAAAGCAGCAAAGCAAAACACTGTTGAAGTTCATTTATACAACATGGGCTCATCATTTCTTCTATTAGAATTAATATTTGATAAAGGAAACAGTAACAGGGAGACACAGAGGAAGAAAGATTTCAACTCATCCTGTGGTTCACATTTAGGGGCAGGATCACAGAAGCAGTGTACAGCTACGGGTTGAGAAGGTTTTAAGGAGGAAGTAAACAGACAGCGAGAGCATTGATCGCCTAGAAACACTTACAATCAAGTCTCAAAGTGTACAGAACGTTTTTGCTTCTGGAAAAGGCCATGCAGGAAACAGTGAGATGAAAGAAACGTGACAGAGCAGAATTAATGAAACAAAACACGTTTAAAGAAACAACAAACTCAACAACCAGAAATTAGACATACTTGTGAGTGATAACAAAAAGAAACACAGAAATCTGGGATGTCGGTGACTTGTAACCATGTAGGTCAGGCCATTGCCCACAGTTTCAAAGCTACCTGTGACTCTTTCCTGGGTTCAGGTGCAGGCTGCACAGGAGCATCATCTGGGACAGCCTGCAGGAAGTTGGAGGGGACGAGGCCTCTGTGGCCATTTAAGTCACCCTGAAAGAGAAGGTGGTAATTTGATGAAATGCACTCTCTACTACAAAGGTATTTTATAGGTGGTACAGCTACAGCCAGTAAAGTTAAGTTTTAAGCAAAGTAAAGTTAAACGTTTTTCAGAGCCACATAATATTGCAGTCATGTCGGATCTCCTAGTCATTTTCAGACTTACGTAGAAGAAGCCATCTTCGTCCATGTCACCAAACACATGTATGATATCTCCAGCACTGAAGGTCAGCTCAGCCTGGACAGGGGCGTAACAAACAGAGCAGGTAATCAGCAAACATTTTAGCCCCATAAAGCAAAAAGAAAGCATCTGCAGTCCTAACCTCTATGTCGGTGTTGGGGGAGCTCTCTCGTGGGTCATAATCAAAGATGGCGACCATCCTTTGAGCTCCTGGGGCTGGCTTCCCCACAGCTGCAGTGGCTGAGGGATCCACCTGGCTGGGATCTGTCAGCCAATGAGAAAGGGGGTGGGTGGACAAACACTTTTTTTAGTCCAGAGTCCTGAAAATGGGCATTTCCAATAAACTGATCGTGTACGTACATTCGACTCGCTCAGCATCATGCTCAGCTGAAGGAAAGTCACATCAGAACAACAAGAACAGAAGATTAGCAGAGAGAGTTAGCATTTGTAATTCATGAAAAAGGTGATGGCAGCCTGAACTGTGCTGCCCCATTAAACATAAGTCGGAGCAAATATTTATCCTGAGGCGGGGAGAGTAAATTACTCTGCAACACTGTTAGCAAAAGTGAAGACAAATGGATGATATTAGATGACTTAATGATGCCACTGTAATGAAGCTGTGAAATGAAAAGAAGGGACAGAAGGGACTGTTTGACCTTTATAACGAAGGGTTAATGATAAGCCGTTAAAGAGTAACTATTATGTGATATTTAATCTTTGTATGATCCACAGTTGCTCTCACACTGGGAATCAGTGGAGCCTCTCAGTTCAACCATTGGCTGAAACAAGCTGCTTTTAACTCCTTTCACCCTCCCTCTTCTGATTGGCTGCCCCTTGCAAGCAGATGATTTCCCCTGCATTTGATGCATTTTCAACTCAAAGAAGATGAATTTATTGTTAGTGTTCCTTACTTTTAATGGGTTTAAAGACCAAGAGTCAAACGTTCTCTAAAAAGGATGAATGAAGGCGACATTATCAGCAACTCTGAATACAGTACCATTAAAAAAAACTAAACAAAAAGAAAATAGAAAATAACAGAAAATAACTGCAGCTGCAGCAGCAGCAGGTAAATGCATGCTGTCCTCCAGGGCACACTGAAACAGTCACCTGATCATGCAGGTGCAAACGGAGGCAGGCAGAGCTACAAACCTTGACTGGAGGAGTTTACACTCTCCTCGCAGATGTCTGCAGATTTGACTGGAAGAGACGGGGTGAGGGGAAAAGAGTACAGGAAGAGTCACAGAATGACACAAGGCACTGTCTGAAAATAATCCTGCAGGTCATCACACAGGCAGCACGCAAAGTCACAGGTGGAGTGCAGAGGGGAATGGATGTTTCAACAAAGTGATCTGTAGGTGACCATGTAATTCAACTGTGACACAGGAGCAGGAGACAAAAACCTTCTTTGAGGTTCTTAATGAATTAGCAACACATGGCAACATCCTGCTGCTATATCCGTGTATTACATGCATAGCCAATGACAGGACTCATGTATGTGTCTTTGAACATTTGAAAAGCTGTTGCACACTTAACCTGTGGAGAGATGGTAGCATAAACAGCCTTTAAATACTTGGCTTTAATTATAAAGTACGAAACTACTCGACAGATACTCCATTCATAATGGAAGTATTTGCCCACAATTCTAGGAAGCTGTCTGAATTCATTACTTCAGTAGCTGGTTTAAAAATCCCCCATGCCCCAGTTGCTGAATGGCAGGCAGCAAACTGAAAGAGCAAAATCTAAAGTGAAAGAGACAGAAAAAGAAGCAAACCAGAAGGGAGGATAAAGGAGAGAAGCGGGGGGCCGCAATCTGCAGCGAGACACACCTTTCTTGGATCGTCTCGGTTTCGGCGGTGGAACGGGGCGACGTGGAAGCTGTGCGTGTGTGCGAGTGCCTTAATGGAGTTTTAGAAAGGAAAACCAAATAATAATAATAAAAAAAAAAGAAACACAGATGTAATTTTTGACAGCAGCAGACCACATAAAGTAGACAATGAAAAGCCAGTGGAGAGCTATTTAACACATGAGAGCCAGTGAGCAGCTGACACAGCAGTGACAACAAGTGGAAGTGAAAAGGTTAAACCATCTGCAACAGCACAGCTCTGGGTACAAAGCAGGAAACAGAAGCAAAGTGTTAGCTTGATTCTGTTCGGTGGCCACAGAGACTTTGCCTCCCATTTCATTTTTAGACTCCTGCAATGGTTACTATTACCTTATTAGCAGAAAGAACATAAGAACATATTCAATATTTTGGGCCAATTTTAAATCAACTTAAAACCAACTGTCAGATTTTCTCCAAAAAATGAAGACATCAACAGAAGGATTGAAAATGAAGGATATTTTAAAGTCACTTTTCAAAACATTGAAGTTCTGCAACAATTGTGCTGCCATTTTCACTTCCCACTCAAACATGAACAGGGATGATATAATGAGTAAAATATTAGCATTTACATCATCAGTAACAGACAACCAAATCACCTTTAAATGGCAAAACAACAGAACTAATACTGCTGTGTTGGGAGAAAATGTTTGACTAACACAGTCACATACCTATCTTCTCTATGGAAGCTGCTGTGGATAAGAAGCCCTGCTGCAGCAGCTGCTGCCGGGTCTCCTCATCCTCCACTCGGATCTCAGACACCATGTTACATGGCACATAGCCCAGACAACCGCCTGACTCTCCTCGATAGAACCCATCTGCATCTTTATCTCCATAAACCTGAAGGAGGAGGAAATGCATCAACTAAAATGATTTGTTTTAACTGATGGCATATAGATTTTATACAGGTCAGCATTACATTAATACTCCAGAATGAATTATAAAGAGACCCCTGCGTGCATTAAATGTTCCTCTAATGTGCAAGCTGCATTATCCTCTGAGCTACAATTTGCACAACCAAAATCAAAATCAGCCCTTTTAAAATACATTTTCAAATCTTTGCAAATAAAGATAAAAACCAAACAATGTCAAAAGGATGAATTACATTCAGGCCTCATTAAAGCCATAATCACTTCTTTGTTATGAAACCTTCAGCAGCGTGATAATTACTTTTATCTGTGGTTTCCACTATTTCAGTATGCAGATTTCTGTCACTCTGTTGCAAGACAAGCAGGCCAGCAGTTTTTTGGTTAATGCTCCCTAGCGTGTTAGCTCATGTAACCATAACCTAAACTAATGGGGATGATAACAAAGAAGGCTTTAAGGCTTGTGAATAACCTACAGCAACCCTGGCAACTATACAAACATGCAGATTGAGCTGCATGTCTAAAACAGGAATGCTGTGAAATCAGAACATGCTGAGCCATCAGAGCCTGAGCAGTGTGTGGACATACTTTGATGATTTGTCCTTCGCTGAAGGGAAGCTCCTCCTCAGCAGCGTCAGGATTGGGTGACATACTGGCAGGGTCATATGAAAAGAGGGCCACAAAGATGCGTATGTCACTGTCTCCTTTCGTCTTTGGTGATTCCACACCACCTGCACACACACACACACACACACACACACACACACACACACACACACACACACAAAAATGATCAGAATTTGCAACAAGCATTTCACACAGGACTGATATCAGAATCATAAAACTTTATTAATCCATAAGGAAATTATGTGGTTACAGTTGCTCCAAGACAACAACAATGGTAAATGGTAAATGGACTGGTTCTTATATAGCGCTTTTCTACTCATCTGAGCACTCAAAGCGCTTTACACAACTTGTGCATTCACCCATTCAGACCCATTCGCACAAGCACATCTTTCTAAGTGCTTTATAGCTAACATTCACACACATTCATACTCCGATGGATGCATCGGAGAGCAATTTGGGGTTAGTATCTTGCCCAAGGATATTTGGCATGCAGACTAGGGGAAGCCAGGAATCGAACCACCAACCTTCCGATCAGTAGATGACCTGCTCTACCACCTGAGCTACAGCCACCCACCCCAACAGTACAAGACTGAACTAAATAAAATAATACAATGTATTACATAGTTAGAAATATAAAAATAGCTCTAATATATACAAATAGTTATAAATATCCAGAATATTACAGATTAAATATATTCTGTAAAACTTTGTTATTTTACTGTAGAGTATGTGCAAAGGGTGTAACTATTGCATTGTGTAGTGTACATTAGATGGAGGAGTTGTACAGGGAGATATGCATAGGCACAAACAATTTCCTGTGTTGTTCAGTGTTGTATTTGGGTAATCTCAGTCTCTCACTGAACGTGCTCCTATGATTGGCCAGCACCTTCTGGAGTGGTTGAGAGGTCTTGCCCAGTATTGTCCTTATCTTGGACAACATCCGCCTGTCTGACACCTTAAGGGAGTCCAGCTCCATCCCCACAACATTATGGCCAATCAGTCTGTTGGCATCTACGATCCTCAACCTGCTCCCCTGACATGCTAAAGCTCTCTAGATAGCACTGGCCACAACAGACTCATAAAAACAGTTGTTGAAAGACTTCAGCCGGCTCAGAAAATAGAGATGACACTGGACCTTCCTGTAGAGTGCAGTGGTGCTTTTAACCCAGTCCAGTTTATTATCTATGTGTACTACGAGGCATTTATAATCCTCCACAGTGTCCATATCGACCCCCTGGATTGAAACGGGGTCACAGGTTTCCTGGTCTTTCTAAAGTCCACAATCAATTCTTTGGTCTTTGTCACATTGAGCTGCAGATAATTCAGCTCGCTCCACGGGACAAGGGAGTCAACCGCACACTTGTATCATTAAATGATACCAACAGTGTACATAACTCTCATTCTGAATTAGCTACTTTGTGGTTAATTCCATGCAATTTATTTTATAGGTATTAAGATGCAATTCTCTCTTACTATTATAATATTGGCTATTTCAACACAACAGAGTTTGCAGAGCAGCCGTGCTTAGCTTGCAGTGAATTCTGCAAATAGAACTGCAAGCTTGCACCTCCCCCACTGCCCACCAACTGCGTTGCCATGAGCAGCGTTCGCCTAGCACTGGCATGTCCTTAAAAGAGGTAATCAAGCTAAACCACTGATCCTAAGCTGTGTGAGCCATTTGACAAACGTGCACACGCTCACAAACTCCAACTGTGCAATAAGGTGTCTGACCCACTCTCCAGTTTAACTTTCAACACCTTTACTCTCAGACCAAACCTAACATGCAAAAAACAGTCCTAGTATAATTTTAGAGGTGCTTTTAATACAGTGCATGACGCAAACTACACAAAGCAGGCAACAGATACGCACTATTGCACAAAAGATTCCAGCAGTGTGATTAAAAGCACTGCCACTGAAGCCTATGTGACAGCAAGAGACAAATTTGAAGAGCTGTAGTGAGGCTTTAAGCTGCACTCAAGAGATGCGTTCTCTATCTCATTAGAGAGAATCAGTCCATCTGTGGCAAGAGTCACGGGCAGACGACTCGCACACTTTCACATCCTCACTGATTTTCTAGTAGATAGAACAGAACTTCTCCCTAAGCCCTTCCTCTTATCTGTGCACGTGTACACTTGCGCATATATGTGTGCAGTCAACTGTGTATTTATCAGAACAGCCAGGTTTGCTAACTCAAAGGGCAACTTGTTGAATCAACAATGGGAAGCAAGTGAGACGAGATCTGGAGGAAAGAAGAGAAAAGCAGAGGGGTGTGTACGTCCAAACTGCAAGCCATTTCTCTGCTGGCTAATCGAGGTTACTATTTTAATGTCTGTCACTTCCTCCTGTCATGACAAGCCACTTTAGGTTAAGCCGGTTCTCAGCTTAGCGGCCTCTCTCTCTCTCTCTCACTTCACTCCACTGCAGCTACAGCACCTCCTTCTCCCTAAACCCCCACCCCACCCCCCTCCTTCCTACACAAGGTGCTAATCTGACTACCTCCATGTGAGAGAGGGGGAGGTTTGCCAACAGAAACCACAGGTGTGTCAGCACCGTCTCACACCCACTGTTTTCAGTTAAGAAAAGAGAAAGCAATGAGAAAGAGGGGAAGCACAAACATGAAAGGGGAAAAGGCCTCTGACCTTTGAGATTCCTAGCCTGCAAGCATGCGGGTTTACAGGAAAGCTCTGCTTGGCCTCTCCATGATGGACGTGCTTCAGCTGGAGGGATCTGGCTGACCTCCTGCTCAAGAATCAAAAAAAGAGAAAAGAAATATGAGGTATGATGTTTAAGCACTACATGGGAGGAGAGGAAAATTATTAAACTGTTTCTTATTGGAGCAGAGATCAGAGTCACATCTAATATATAACACACTCCAGGGTATTCTACATGCACGCAACATAAGCATATTATTTTCTTGCACTGCAGCAGTATTAGCAGACGCACACCCACGCACCAAAGCACAATGACTGTAAACGAATGCAAGACAAGGCAGTCTGGACTAGTTTAAAACACAGAGATGGGGTTTCAATGTGCAGGAGAATAGGAAAGCAGCAGGAATGAGTGCAGTCACGCAGAGGGGGAACATTAGCTGAATCCACTCGGTAGCAATGTATTGTGTGTAGCCATGTATTGGCAAAGTCTATTGAGTGGGAGGGTTATGTGTTTTCCTCTAAAGAGCTCAAGGGTTGATTAGCACAACTACAGAGGAGAGGATGGGTCTGGGACGGCACACCAGCGGACCAACATTTACCAGCGGATCAGCCTTCGGCCCTCGGCGCTGAGGAGGTCTGCTGTGCTCCATTTGGGCCCCCTCTACCCACCATTCAGAGCTCATCTGCTGCACCACCACCTCCCTAGGAGTATATTCCACAGGCTCCTCATTGTCATCTGTACCGTACTCAACATCAATCTCCACCCCAGGACTAATGGGTGACTTCATAGTTCGTACTGTTTTGCTGACTGGGTAGGGTCTTGGTGGGGTAGGGCCATCACCGGGGTTGGCCGCAGCGGCAACGGCCATCTGACTCCTGAGCATGGCCTCCCTCCTAAGGCGGTCCCCTAGCCCTCGAAGCAGTGTTTTGTCTTTGCTAGTGTGGGTTGGCCGAGGAGGACAGCGGGCAGAGACCCGTCTGTTGGCAGGACCCTCATATAAACTGGTGTCTTCTGCTTCCGGATAACTGACGGTGTCCACCGTTTCTGCATAGTGTACTCTGTGCTGTGTCTTAGGCTTGACCTGCAAGGCCCCGTGTTTGGGTAAAGGCTCTTTAATTAGGGATCTGGGTTCCTGGTTGAGGTGGTGATGGTGAGGGGGGATTTGTGGGTGTGGGTTAGGGTGATGTGGAGGGGCAGGATGGAGGTGTTCTGGGTTTCTGGAGTGAAGGTGGGTGGGCTGTGGCTGATGCTGGCTGCGGCGACTTAAATGCTCTTCTTGACTGCTGTCCTCCTCCTCTGTCATCTCGGGGATGCTGAACAGCTGCTTGTTGGGGTAGACATAAGGAGGCAACTTAAGGATCTTTTCAAGAACTTCCTCATCACTGTCTGGAGCCTCCAACTTACACAACTGCAAGGGCCACAGTTTTATTCATACAAGATTGGTTCGGTGAAGGTAGGATGGAACATTATAATGTTCAGTGAAAATAAAGCAAGTGCAGACAAAACGGATGAGAACGCCACCATGAAGAAGGAAGAGAAATGAAAGAGGAAGGAAAAAACCAAGAATCACAATCAGACACAATCATGGGTCCAACAGAAGAAACAAGGCCTCAAAATGAGAACTAAACTCTGGAAGAAAAATTAAAAGAAGCATGTTTTATTTAAAAAGCAGAACTTGGAAAGTATCTCTGCAAACAAGCATGTGTACAGCTGCGGTCATAGTACGAAATAATTTCTTTACCCTGTTAGCTCCAATTGTGCATCCCCTTGCCTGTACTTCACCGAGGTGGTCAGAGTAAAAGTCCTCTTCCTCTTCCTCCAGGATGTCTGACAGATCTGAGCGGCTGTTGTCTGCATGGTAGTCACTGGGAGGTTCAACAATCCCTCTGACATAACTCTGAGGAAACATTGCATCATGCACAGAATGAAATAATATCTATGCATCACAGCTTGAAAGGGCGCAAACGATTGTATATACAAGACTAGAGCATGGAAGGTATTTATATGGCCTTGGCTCCATGCATCAACGCATCAATCAATATGTTCAATATGGTCTTAAATTTGCAGCCAATTTATTAACTTTTAATTATTTAGGGCTTCTTAATAAGTGCGTAAAACAAAAAACTTGACATGTTGTGAGTTGATGTTGCTCTTCTACTTTCTGCAACTCCCTTTAGGGCTCACCACAACAGATCACCTGCCGCCATCTCACCCTACACCTCTTCTGTCACAACAGCCACCCTCTTCATGTCCTCTTTAGCCACATCCATGAACATAATCTTGGTCTTCCTCATTTCCTCCTACATGGCAGCTCCATCTTTAACATCTTTTGTCCAATATGTCCACTATCCCTCCTCTGCACATGTCCAAACTACCTCCACCTTGTCTCCACAACAATCCCACCTCTGTCTGATAGACATATATCCAATCTTGTATATTCTGGCCACTCACAAAAAAATCTTAGCACCTTTAACTCCGTCACCTCCAGGTACACGTCCTGTTTATTTTAAAGTCTGCATATATGAAACACTTTCTATTGGTTGGTTATGGAAACTACAAGTTGTGAGTCTTGATGCATGCTCAATCATCCAGATAAGGAAATCTCAAAAAGTTGATTTGTTCATTTGCACAAAGCGTTTTCAATGGAAGAAACGTTTCGCCACTCATCCAAGTGACTTCTTCAGTCTCCACAAGTTTGGAGTATGAAAAATATCTGTAGCCTACAACTTCTTGAGTAATACAACAGAATCTCAGGCCAAGATGTTGACTGTTGAGTGTCTTTGTGGGTAATGTAGGGTTGCACAGAGCAATATCCTTTAAATGCCTTCTTCCTTCAAATCTGATTTCACCAAGTATGACATATAATCTACACTGAAGTTAGGTGCACCTCTGAATACCTAAACTATAATCAGATTCAATAAACAGACACTTAGAGTACATGTTACATTTAATTTTGTAGTAAACAGTAATAACCCAGTTAAAACAAAGCTGACCTGTTGCCTCCTGCAGTACACTGGGTCTTGGTCCTGTGTCAGGAACTCCTCGATGGACACCAAGCGGGTATTTTCATGCTCCTCCTCTACCTCTGACTCCAGAGGAGAAGTGCTGGGGGGACGGATGAGGTTAGTGTCCTGAGGGTTAAGGAGATCTGTAATTGGGGCTTTGGGTGGGGTAGGGATGCGTTCAGGGGTCCCAAGCTTGGCACTGGGGTCCTCGATGAACTCTGTGATAGATGGGAATGGACGTATAGTTCCAGGGCTGTCGGTGTCTCTGTGCTGCTCCAACACTGGTGCTGCTGCTGCCACTGATGGAGCCTGAGCAGGTGTCGGTGACGCTACTGGAGATGGCTGAGGTGCTGAGTTGGCTGGGGA
The DNA here is from genome assembly GCF_963576455.1 of Neolamprologus multifasciatus. Lineage (NCBI taxonomy): Eukaryota > Metazoa > Chordata > Actinopteri > Cichliformes > Cichlidae > Neolamprologus > Neolamprologus multifasciatus. The sequence goes on along the minus strand of NC_140448.1, from coordinate 7,319,379 downwards.
GGTCACATTAACCTGGAAATGGAAAAAAATAGTCAGACAAAGGTGTTTATTATTCTGTCTGTCAAAAAGGACAGGACGCCTCAATCTAGCGTATTATTTACACTTTGGCAATGCCCCCCCCCCCAACAACAGAACACAGACATCACATGGGGAGACAGGTCGGAGACCGGTAGTATTATGGAAAAACACTGAAATGTACTATACAATGGGCAAGATGAGGAGGGGAAAAATAGAGACCTCTACTCATGCTGGGCTCCTATGGGGGAACAGCATGAGAACAGAAAACAAAAAAACTCCTCTGCACAAAGAGCACATAAATGTCCACATCACAACATCATGAAGCATGTGACAAGCAACAGGGGTGGGTAAGGGGTGAGAAGTAAGCCGATCCTGACACAGCCATCCTGCCCTGCAGCTATTCATCCAGCGCCGGGCCCAGACCTGCCGTCCGACTCAGCCTTGGAGATAAGCGTACAAGGGCGTTTGGAACAAAGAGTCTAAACACAGTTTGTTATCAGGGGAGAAATTGTTTGTTATGTTCAGCTCCAGCCTTGAGACCGCAGCTGGCGCCGATATGGTAGCCGCATGAAATAATGGTGGTGTTCTTGCTTTAGTGCGAACCACTGCATGTCAATTTTACAGTCGATCTAATGTCCATCACTGGTTCCTCACCATTCCCGTTGGAGAGCCGTGAGCCTCTCCACGATGTTATCCAGCTACACCAAGATGTTATCCAGTTTGGAAATAGAGCATGAGTGTTCACGACAGCTGTGAGCCTCTCCAAGATGTTGTCAGATGTCTCAGCACTCAAAGCAGCCGCAAGCTTCTCCAAGATGTCATCCGTGCTGCGTCTAATGAGCCCATTCTGAGAAGCCACGGCTCGCTCCATTGTTCCAATCAACATAGCGGGCAGCCTTGTGGGGATTTGAACAGCTGTTTCCGCTTTCTTTATTCTTCGATAAGCCAGGGCCAAGCCAGTGCCGATCAGCAAGAACCCTGTTATCATGGTTCCAAAAAGACAGATGTCTTCAATGGGCTCTCCCGAACCCAGGTTTCTCGTCAAGAAGAGTGTGTCAATTGCATTCAGGGACCAGTTGATCAAATCCATAATTCCTTTTTTAGGTTTTAGAAAACAGACTGTGAGACTCTTCCAGGGTAGAGGGAGAGAAGCAGACAAGACTAGACAGAGACATGAGAAAGCCAAGCAGGAAAGATAAGGGAAGGGAGAGGGAGAAAGTGCGACCGCCTTTGTCAAGAGCCAGAGATATCTATTAGTGGTTACAGATAAATTGTAAACTCATGTAGTGAAGGTAAAGTGCTACAGTTCCCTTCAGGCACCTATTGTGCTTTTCCTTATTTTGTATGATATAAACACTGCTGCAATGGTTGATGCTCATATTACACATGGCTTCAGTTGAATTAATGATGCATGTAATTCATTTTTAGTCTTTATTTTGGCTCCATATAAAAGTGGGGGAATTCATGTGTTCCAGCAGCACAGTCCAGAGGCAGATGGAGCATGAGGATTCACACAAAAGTTAAAATAAAAAACAAGAAATGTGCAGAGTGTGAAGGGCAAATTTAGAAGATAAGAAAAAAAGAATACTGTACAGTTATATATATATATATATATATATATATATATATATATATAGTATAGTTAAAAATAGCATACTCAGATTCAAAGAAATGCACAGCTAAGTAGGATAATCTAAAAAGATGTACAAAAAGTGCTGTGAAAAATCTGCTTAACCTCCTAGGATGTCCATGTGGACATCACATTTTGGGTTGTCTAGACCAAAATACTAAATTTTGCTCTATGAGGGCCTGATATCCACTAACGAGGACATTATACTGCCACTATTCTATCGAAAATTAAAGCAAATGTCCTCATATGTGGATCTCATTTTTCTCAGAAACAAAAATCTTATTTAAAAAAATTCACGTAATTCTTTGTTTTTACATTCACCAGGTCCCAATCAGGCCAAATAGCAAAGAGAAATTAAAAATGCATGCCATGATGCCAAGAGTTTGGGTCTTAGGAGGTTAAAACAACAATGACAGACTGTTTACAGGAAATTGAAAAACTGCGTATCTATTACTATCACCTTCAAGGGGCTCTCATATATAGGAGGATGGAAGTGTATGGCTCACCACTGGGGTAACGGTGGAGGCTACAGATAATGTGACCTCGCCAACAGCCAAGGCAGCAGCAGATGAAGGGTTGGCCCAGGCCTTCACGTATGAGGAAGACGAGAGTTCTTCTGAACGGAGGGCAGAAGGCGAGTTGGCAGCAGCCTCCACTGTGAGGCCAGTGATATGTATCTCTGATGGCAAAGAGCTGGGCAGCGTGGACACTTTGGCAGCAGAGTTTCCATAGGATGGTGAAGGGGGCAGGTTACTGGGACCTACTGGAATACAGGGCAGAGGTAGCAGAAGTGGGGCAGTGACAGCCGGGCCTGCCATGATGGCAGCCAGCTTTGAGGGCACATTAACCGGCAAAGAGTCACAGGACTCCCCATGGGCGGATGTGGTACGGACAGTGAGCTCCTGAGCTGCCAGCAGGGAGTGGATCTGAGAGGGACCCAGGAGGGCACTACCAGCTGTTGGGGAAGACACCTCAAGCACCTTGGATAGAAGAACGATAATCAGACTTTGGTTAAATATCTGAATACTGGCTTAAAACCAAGATTACAATTTTAAGTTTAAAACAGATATAAAGTTCTTGCCTTCTTTGCGTCAGCATATATAGTGTATCCGGTTACACGGACTCCGTTGGAGGTCCCTGCAGCATCTATAGTGACTGGTAGCCAGCTGATGAGAGCAATTCCAGGAGATGGACCATGCTCCAGCTGAACATCCAGAGGAGCATCGGGGGGGCCTGCAGAGATTTAAAACATCACAGCAAAATAAAGAGAAGCATGTCAAAAACTGAACATAGGACTGAGTAAATGACTCATACTGAAAATACAAAGCTTTGGAGGAGGAATAATGTTTACTATTGGGACATGTTTCTACCAAGAAAGTTGCCATCTATTACTCTAATGGCCACTAGAAAACCATATACCTGAAATCCCAGAATGAGGGCATGGAACTTAAGCAAATTTGAAGGATCATTTGGAGAGATGCAAGTCAAATATATATCACACTGATGATTATACATTATATAGCGTAGTTCATTTCTGAAATCTTAAATACTATTGCCTGGCAAAACGGTACCAACTTCATATGAGTTCATAATTAAAAACACAAAGCATGAACAGTGACTATACTAACATACTACTGTAAGCTTACTTATTTACAAAAGTAAATAAATCCACAGGATCTTTGAAACCTCTCTTTCCTTCACTGTTTACATAATGTAGAAATCAGTAGAAATACTGATATAAAAATGAAGCATTGCTTCACGCTGCATTTTCACACTGTCTTTATTTTGCTTACAGTCTTGATTTTCATCTTCATTTGGGTTGCCTGTACCAGCAGTACAGTCATGGGAGGTGTTCCCTACAAGCATTAATGATGTAACTCTCTCACCAATTTGATGGGGACACGTTGCCAAGAGCAAAGTGACATGTACATATGATTAGACTTCAAAGTCTTAAGGAAGCTGGCTTGATAAATTATCTAGCCAAAGCTCTGGTAAGATGTTGCAAAGATTCAGGAAAACACAGACAAATAAAATGATTTGAAAGGTCTTGAGTTCATTATACAAGTTAAGATTAAATAATCATCTAACTGGATATATGTGATGATTTGTCTGAGTTTAGTATAGAATTAATCTGCAAAAACCCCCATCTTTGAGTCTGAACAAACCTTACATGTGCTGCATTTACACATGTCCATCTTAAATGCTTTTACCACGTGTGATACCGGAAATCGTGACAAGCTGTCAGAAAGATAAAAGAGTAAGTCCTGACCTGCCATCAGTGTGGTGAAGGTGATCGTTGCGCTTCTGTGTTCACGTCGCTCCACGGGTAACTCCCATGGCGTGCGGTGCGGCCGTGCCTCCACTTTGACGGTGTACTGCAGGCTGGGCAATAGGTTATTGAGGCACAGCGAGTAGCAGCCAGCCTTCACCAGCTCACACTCCTCGTCATTCAAGGACACAATGTGCACATAGTTACTGTTGCTGGGCAGCCAGGTCAGGTTGGCATTAGTAGCGGTGATCCTCTCCACGCGCAGTTGCGTGGGCGCCACGGAAACGTCCCGACCGACGAGCATGCTGCAGCGGAGCTGGTCCGAGAGACCCTTCTCTGTCAGGCTTTGCACCGACACACGATAGGCCTTGAGGTTTATGTCTAGCCGCTCCAGCACCGCTTTGGTCTGGGCACCGAAGGGCACATTGAGCCGCAGCTCCTGGTCCACATACACATTATAGCTCCACACATTGCCCCACCCAGCCGGCACCAACGGAGGGTCCCAGCCGATGATGATACTCTTGGCAAGCTGCTTGATGAGGGTGAGCTTACGTGGGTAAGGCACAATGTCCACTCCCACCTCTTCCAAATCCAAGTCTAGGCCGTTGGTGAGGGGGGCTGGGACAGCCAAGGCTGATGCTGAATCTGAGGGGGCTGAGGCAGGGCCAGAGGCAGCAGAGGCCTCTGCCCTCTCTGAGGTGCTGACACCCACGTGGAGACGATGCTGGTGGCTGGCACTGTGCAGGCTGCTGTCTATCAGCGAGTTATGGGACATGTCCACCATCTCTGGGTGATGAGTGCTCATGACATCGTCGTCTGAAACACGTTCCACAAAGTTAGAGGGGACCAGCCCTCTCCGTCCATCCATCAGTTCGCCTGAAAGGAGCCACCATAAAACACTGTCCTACAGACCGGAAAGTAAAGATTTGTAGATTTACAAAAAAATTACATGATCCCATACCTTCATAGAAGCCATCATCATCCATGTCTCCATATACATAGATGTATTCTCCAGCAGTGAGTGGTAGCTCCACCTCAGGATTGTCATTGGGACCATCATAAGGATTATAGCTGGGGGAGATAAAAATTTTCCATGAAATCGTTTCCATCACATACTTTCATGTTCACCAGAACAATCCCTGTGTTAGTTAATTACTTACCTGTATCTTGCAATAAACACCTGAAGCTTTGCTGCTCCTCTGCTGGCTGGGTAAGGTGCTGGGGCTATGTCAATGTCCAACTCCTCTACTTCACTGGCTGTGTCCACCTGAGAACAGCATGAACAGAGAGACAGTCACCTGACATATCTAAAAAGAACAGGCTAAAAGTAAAGTAAGAGCAAAGTTAAATGGTTTTTAGTCTTTAGTAATAAAGTAAATCTATAGGACTGGAGTTGCAATAAAAGTGAGGTAACTAGGTTGACCAAGCACTGTGCTGTAAGTGCCACAATTTGCTACGTACACAAATCAAAATCTTCTGCAAGCTAACACAATGGTCCTGGAACAAGTCTTTCCCTATAGGTCAGATATCTTTCAAAGTTTATTACAGAGAGGTGTTTTAGAAGCTGTTTCTACTGCTTAATTTACTCCATTTATTGTTGCGGCTGACCTAAACAAGTGAAATTCTTTAGTGGAAATCCTTAACCTATTTTAGCCAGCATGAACTCTTTCTTCTGTATCAAGATGTCCTTTATTTTCTTGCCAAAAGGAGAGCACATTTCACGAGTATGATATGCTTTACACATATTATCATACAAGGCCACAAGATAAAGCCATGCCTGTTTGGAAATGACTGCAAAGAAAATCACTTTGTTTGCGAGTGACTTTTTGCCCTTTTTACTGAATACAAACAGGAACAGAACTACTACAGAGCTAGTTAATACCTGGTATAAATGGCTACCTGCATGAAATAACAGCACTTTTTAAGGATAATCACAAACAACTACTGTATACCCTTTATAATCCACAGAGCTGAGTGGATTATCTCACTAAATATGAGCTCTATTGATTGTATGCAGTCGAGTGACTGGATAAAAAGACCACCAGGCTGCATGCCATGCAGGACCACACACCGGCAGGACAAACATGCTAAATTTTTTGGAGCAAAACCAAAATACTCCACTGGACTCTTCTGTTACAGTGTGCACTAACGTGAGATGACCTCAAGTTTAAGGAGAGCTTTTTAATCCATTAAATCCATGCAAACAGTGTGGTAATCTCGATCTGCTTTCATGTGTCGAAACAAAGAAGGAGAATATCAGGATTAAGAGATGAAGTGCTTCAAACTAACCTATCAACCGTTAGGCTAACTTACTAGATACAGATGGTGGTTTTCAAATGTAGCAGCCACATTAGCTAATGGTGTCAGCTTTAAAACAACTTTACTGTATAACTATAAATTATATTTCATGTAAGACTGTGTTGAAATTTCACATATTTATATCATATTACCATTAATATATGGACCATGTATAAAATAAACAAAAAACCACAAAATGCATGAAAGCATTTTTTCTGATTTGAGAAAAAAGTGATGTACTACACATCGTCTTCACTGCTGGTACCTCGTGAGTTGGGCTTGATTTGTGCGGACTGAGATGGGTGTCAGACTTGGGCGTGAGGTGTGTGGTCTCTGACTTGCTAGAGGAAGAGCCTGACTTGCTGACGCTGATGGTGGGCAGTTCTCGATGCTTGGTGACAGGTGATCGCTCCACCCTGGATAGCCCTGCAGCATGGGGGGTAGCCCCCATGCGTAGTGCAGTGGCCACATCTAGCAAGAGAGAGAGAGGCAGAGGATAATCCACCATCTAGTGAACATACATCAGCCCTCTCAATGCATAACCTGGTTGAATCCACGAGCAGCTAGGCATGTGAAGTCACTGGTTGACATGCAGGGGGCTCAAGGGCTGAACATGGCTGATTAAAAAGAGGAAGGAAAAAAAGTCCTATCTCCATCTGTCAGTGGTCACACTATAAAGACAACATGTTTCACACGAGGACTGTTAAGAGACTTAACCTGCTCCATGCTCCACACACTGACTGTCTCATGCAATGGTGAGAGTAACAGATCAGCTCTGTTACGGTGCTGGACTGTTAACGGTGACCGTGCAGGTAAGATGACAGGTCAACGCATGCGGTGCTTTTGTAACACTGTCCAACACATATTATGAGTAACAGAGACGGCGGGCATACCAAGTGGGTCATTGCCCTCGGGGCAGGAGACTGTGTCACCTCCCTCGAGACTCCAAAAGGCTATTTCACCTAGAGTCACCATATCCCATGAGCCACCAGTGCAGTCTAAAACACATGAACATTGTAAGAGAAAAGAGTTGGATATACACAGTAGGAAAGAGTTGGTCTAGATTTGCACTATCTATGTATTTGTTGCTGCTGGAATTGAGGTTACATTATAACACACAAAGGTGGAAAAAGAGAGAACGTCACATTAAGAAGGAGGACTGGGTATTATGTATTGTGTCCTTATTGTTCAGAAGTCAATGATAAAATATCTCGAAATTAAAATCTGGAAGGATGCATTCCTGATCATTATATATATGGATAATTTTAAAGAACTCTTTTCTATAAGTGGCTCAGTGCTCTCTACCAAGCCATCATCTGTGTCAACTACACCAACTACGATTCTATAACATGAAAGCAAAATTATTGTTAAACAATGATTTGGCAAATTATCTTGAAACAAGACATAGTAAGTCAGATTGTTTGATTTTCTTTTTGGTCATTAAGCAAGTGAAGTGACGCAACCACTTACCTCGCTCTGTAGTCAGGCCCACCCCGTTGGTCAGAACCGACAGGGTGGGGTTGTTGAGGAGGCTAGAGCTGGCCAGGTCCACCTTTGAGGCCTGCATTCGAAACTTCTCCAACTCTTGGGACAGCAGGCCAAACTGTTCGCTCTGGCTTCGACATTTCTCCTCCAGCTCTCGTACCTTCGACTACACAGAAGGCAGAACCAATATAATGCACGCAAACAGTGCCAGTGTGACTTGTGTGTGAGAAAATCCACCTTTCAACACTATTAGATGTGATGTCCTCAATTTGTTAATCAGATCATTTCAGGTGGAACTGTGTGATGTGTTACCATACTTTAGGTTTCTTCTGGACACACTTTAACCTGATGTCTACGAGCAAATGAGCTTTGCCTAAGTTAGCAGTACAGTGTGTGAATGTAGGGATGTGAGCGGTAAGGTGGATTTCTCCTTTTAATCAGCAATCTATCACCGTCAGTGTCCTGCAGAAACCTTCAATGCCATTAAATCAATTTCCTTAGAAACTATGGAAAAGCTTTTTATGATTAGGGCCACTTTTGATACATCTGATCTTTTATGTTTATGACTGTTTTGGAAGGTGGACAAATAGGACAACAAAATGTGGCAAACACAAATGAATGCATGAAATAACGTAATCCACAACGCAAATATGGGTTTCTGCAAGACAGACAATGTTACGAGTCCCTACATCATTTGTTAGAATCTGCAAAGACAAATGACAAAGACTGGCTGGGTAAATGGAAAGGAAAAAGGGAGGCAGGCAAAGGGGGAGGGGAAACTGGAGTAAAGTATTTATGAGGTGTTACATGTTGCTTCTATTTAACACTTGACTTGCAATCACTTTTATGACAGCGGGGTAATTTGGCAGAACACTACTTGTCTCTGTCTTACTGGGTTTCTAAATGTAGCTGATTTCACTTCTGGTTGCGGTGGGAGTTTCCTGGCAGGCTGATCTGACAAAAGCCTTCACACGAAAGTGTCTGAACAACATTTCCTGTTAGTGCTCACCTACGCAAAGCCTGTAGGCAATTCTTATCTAGCTGCACTGAGCTGGGGAGTAATGAGTAGGGCTGGGTATCGTCACTGATTTTTAGAATCGATTCAATTCCATTCACAAGGTCCAGAATCGATTCGATCCACGATTCGATTTAATTCGATTCGATTCGATTCACTTCGATTTGAATATGGGAAATTTTGACAGTCAGAAATATTATAATTCAGATTAGTACATTTACATATTTTTGTATCTATAAAAAGTAAGCTGACACACGCAAGACTTTATCAAAGGTGTGAGCGTCACAGCAGATGCCTTTGTGTCAAAGTAGCTGAAGATAAAACACAGAAACACATGAAGGTGATTTTTCCTGGCCTGGGATTTTATAAAAATATTCTGCAGTACATCAAAAACGAAAGAAAACCATTAATCAACATATGAACATTACCTCTGAAGTTACAGCGGTTTTATTAGAGACACGGCTAAGCGTTTTGCATTTTGCATAATTTTAAAAAGTTTAAATTTGTTCAGCATTGAACGGCAGAAATTAGGTTTTCTTTTCGGAAGTATATAAAACAGAAAAAAAAAAAAGTCGGCCGATAGCGCTGTAAACAACGGTAGTCTTGTGCGTAACAAGCAAGCGAATAATGCAGAAAACTGTACAGAGAGAGAGAGAGAGAGCTGTGCATCGTGGTTGAAGCAAAACAGTAAAAGTAAGAGTGAATACATGACGATGTTTTTGTGAAGCGTAGTTTGGATCCTCTTTTGCTGCTGGTTCGGTCAATATTGTTTGGAGAGACATCAAACTAACAGCCTTAGAATCAGCGCATTAAGGGCGTGAACACAAAGCGCAGACCCGCCGACAGATCAGAATCAGCGGGCTGTCGGCTTTCAGCCCGGACTGTGAGAAAGGCGACATCTCACTGATTCTGATCCGCGGGCTGCGCTGTGTGTTTAAGTCTTTGTGCAGAATCCGTGTTCCTGCTCTCATTTACTGTTTTAGCTGTTTGGTGGTTGTTGAAATTTTGTGAGATTTCACCTGAGATTCTGGCATTTCGGGCAAAATAAATTTATATTAAAAAATCGATTCAGGATTTTAATGAATCGATTTTACGTAATCCAAGCCAGAATCGATTTTAATCGATAAATCGATTATAAAAACCCACCCCTAGTAATGAGTATTAAAACACTGACGCAAATCATTTGTAAAACCTCAGATGAATACTATCAGAAATTTACCAAATTTCCTGGAGGAGCCCACCCGAGGGATTAATAAAGTTTTATCTAATCTAATCTAAATGGCAATGAGACTATTTGGGTACATGGAATAAGATTAGACAACCCGATAATTGTAGTAAGTGCTGTCAGTGCAGCTGGGAGTGATAAATGTGTTATACACATACACTAACCCCTAACCCTACACCCCATATGAATGACCTGATTTAAATGCAAATCGGTAACCATAAAAAAATAAATAAATAAATTAAAGAGAAAGGCAACAGCCTCAGATGAGCAACTGTTCACAAGTGAAGCATTTCTGAGGGGCTGTTTTGCACTAATTAATGTTGAATAGAGTTCCATCAATTTCAAGGAACTAAATAAAAGCAACTGGGGTTTTGGTGGTTCTAAGGACCAGGGCTGGGTGGAGGTCCTGTTGAGGAGAAGATAAAAAGCTCTTGAACACGAGGTTCAAGAAATACCTGCATGCAGTCCAGTGTACTCTGCTTAGCAAAAAAGGCACAAAGCACAAAGAAAATATGCGAATGCATGTGTGTGAAGCAATGAAACTGGAAAAGACTAAATTAAATATTAATAGAGTAGAAACACAGCAGTCAGAGTCCAGGTCAGCAAGGAAATCCGCTCACAAGCCAAAATCACTAGAATGTCTCTCAGCCCATAGCAGCCCACACCTGACACACACACACACACACACACACACACACATCTCATAATCTAGCAAAACCTGTTTTTTAACAGAGTGAGTAAGGCTGGGTGTTTTGTTGGCAAGTAAAACATGGGCTTTTGGGAGGGAAAGAGACTTTCTCCTGTGATGCTTTGGTTTAAATACAGACAGAAAGTGAGAGAAACACAGCCAAGAGGAAGGAAACAAGGCATTTTGAAAACAGGAGCAACTATACTCTACCAGCTCTCTCCGCAACACGAGCTGAGTCAACTCCTAAAATAAAATACACACTGCTTTAAGTAACAAACTCTCGCAGCAAAATGAACCGTGAGAAATAAGGAACACAGACAACAGGAATGTAAAGTCATCAACTGTGGATGATGACATTTTTGATTTTTTCCCTCCTTTTTTAGTTTCTTTTTTTTAATGTTCAGCATCAGCAGCCAATCAGAGGCAGGGGGATTTCAACTGTCATCTGCTATCTGGATTCATTTTGAATTCTTACGCTGACACAGAGAGCAAGCACAAACGTCACAAAGCAGCAGAAGAGCCATCTGTTCAAACGGTTTTCAGGCCTACTAGAGCTACAAAAATATAAGTACTTTCTGCCACAGCTTCTCAGCCAGGTGTTTAGATAAGAATAAAGATCCCAGTAAATTATAATTCCAGGCTTCTTTAGAAGAATGAATCGTCTTTTGACCTACTAAAAAAAGAATGAAATGTCTTTAAACCTACTAAAAACCTGGTGAGAATTTTGCTCTGTTTTAAAAGACAGAAACACTTTATTTAGTGAATTTAAGCTGAAAGGAATACATTAGTGTATGTCACATAGAGACATTTTTTCTTGTTACTCTTTAATGCTTCACTCTTTTGTGGGACACTGCCAGCTTTGGATTTGATCCTAAGTCCTCCTAAATGCTTGAAAGCACCTCAGGGCTACGCAGTCTGGCAGTACAAAAGCACGGTCTGGCACAGAGTTGTTTTACTTGCTTTTGTGCTTCCCCGTGCAGACATAATAGTGTCACATACACTCACCTCCAGCATCTGAACCACTCCTTCATGCTCCCTCTTGGCGAATAACTGAGCCTGATGATTAAAAAAAACCATTCAATTCATGGTAAACTTTCATCATAAAATTCACTTTCACAGCATAGCAAACAGCACTGACAAAATTCTTTATTGGTGCCCAAAGGTTGCCCCCTGCTGGAGAAAGTGCCCCATTTTTCTTAACTACACTGAAAGTAACCCACAGGCTATGAGAGCATAACTTTAGCAAGATCAAAACCAAAAAAAACCCCCAAAACTCAAGGCTGTATTTCATACCCGCTGTAACCTTTTGATTTCATCCTGTTTGAACTTAAGGATAGCCAGTGCTTGCTCATGTTCCAATTCCAGCTGCTGCCTTCGCTCGGCGACCTCTCGCATATGCTGTTCAGAAGGAAAAGAATTTATCAGCAGGGACACTAAGGAGCAAAACTGACAATAGCGCACCGAGCATCTGACTCAGATAGTACCTTTAGGACCTGCTCTAGGTTCTCCAGTTTGGCACGGAGTCTCTGGTTCTCCTCGAGAACTGAATTGCGTTGAGCGGTCACTTCAGAGAGATCTTCCCTCAGCTCCTCATTCTCAGCCCGAGTCTGGGAAATAGCAACAGGTTATCCCATCATAGCATTAAGATTGGCTATCACAACTGTCAGTGATGATGACCAAAAACATGATTTTTATACACAAAATAAAACCTATATATCTCGAGCAGCGTCACCGACCTGGTCGAGCAGCTGTGCCTTCCTCCTGAGGAGATCTGCCTCCTCCTTTAGTTGCTCATTTTTGCCTCGCTCATCCTCAAGCTGGCTCTCCTGTTCCAGAAAAACACAAAACCACACTCATACAAACATGTGGAAATCCACGTCTACCCCTCTGCTGTCATTATGTCCATCGCAGCTGTGCTTTAAAGAAAGTATGACAGAAGGAAACAATGGAACACAAGGTTCACTTACCAAATCCAGACATCTCTTCTGTCGCTTCTTTACTTCATGCTCAAGATTTTCACATTCTTTTCTTTTCTTGCTCAGTTCACTTTCCTGAAAGAAGAGAAAAAACAAGGATAGTTACACTTAATCTTTAATTTGGAAACTCAGGTCAGGCTTTAAACTAAAACTCTCAAAATGCACATAATATATCATACAAAAACAAAACAATAAATACGAATCATTTGCATCATGTACATTTTGCAAAATGGGAAACAATCCTTGCAGTTTCCATAGTGACCTCCATAGTGACAGGACAGCAATGAGGCATTACAAAGCTTAGCATCCTTTAATTATTCTAAATGCAGCTTACATGCAGGAGCAGCATAGGAGAAATCAGCTTATTTCACTGTGGCTCCAGGACCTCAATCAAGCATTACCCCTGTGTTTGTGATGTGGGAGCTACAGGACAGAGGCTAATTGCAGACCACCAGCAGCTGACTGGAAGAGACACTGTACTCTCACCAGGGATGACACAGCAAGACAATAAAGATAATTAAACTACAACCTGTGCTCTGATTTGCTTGATTGTGTTTGAGTTGCGTTCTTTTGAAGGCCTGACTAACAGTCACATTACAGCTGGGAAGCTAAACTACCACATCTGATTGTACTGTGTGGAATTCAAATACAACATGGTCACATTACAAAAACATTTCTCACTGAGCTGATCATTCATTGTCACACTAAATGTCTTGTCTCCATGGTGAAGACTACCGCAGGTATCCTTTGATTCACACTTTTGTTCCTTTCTAACTTCCATTAGAATATTTAAAACAGCTATGCCACACATTATAAATATGAAGAAAACAAGACTTTTATTTTGAAAAACAGATGCAACAATGTGACAAGGAGGGGAATTTATTCTTCAGCACGGGGTCGTTTTTCACTCTAAAAATAACGATATTAGCAAGATCATCCTTTCAGAGAATGTTACCTGATCAAGACAGATTAAGTTGCCTGTGTCATTCTGTTAAACTAGAAAGATCACAAAACTTCTTTCCTTTGCAGAGGTCACTTCATCTAAAGTTCAAGTATCAATTTGACAATAAGGGGGAAGAAAATAAAGTTTTGTAAAACATGGACCCAACATCTATCTTATTTCACTGTTAATTCTCTTATTAGGATAACACAACTCATAACATAATATGATACTTAGTGCTTTTTTCGTACAGTCCTAATAAAAAGTTTAAGACCAGTTGAAAAATGGCAAAAAAAAAAATCATATTTTGCATGGTTGCATCTTAACAATGTTCCAAGTAGGGCTTCAACATGCAACAAGAAGAAATGGGAGTGAGAGAAAACTTTTTGAGCATGCAATTTATTGAAAGCAACGCTTAAACTGAAACTGGCTGTTTTACAGCTGATCAAAAGTTTCCCATATGGAAAAGATATATATAAATCTTATAAAGTTTGTATCTGTCTTGTGTGAAACTTGTATGAAAAGCATACAAGAGTGAAAACAGATATAAGATCCCTTGAAAAATTATATAAATGAAACTTGTATGTTTTGGATACTTACTAAAACAATATATGAAAGTAATGAGAAAGTGGCCACTTTCATGAGTAAATCATGTAAGCCTTACATGATTCACTATATGAAAGTGGCCACTTTCATGAGTAAATCATATAAGTTACTATTTCTTTTCCATATGGGTTAGGACCACATGCCTAATCTGTGCAAAAATGTGGATTCATTGTCATTTTCTGTCAGGTAGTCACGTCAGGTAGTCACACAGGTAGTCACACGTTCAAAAAGCCTTTCCCTTTTTGAACGTGGTCAGGTTGTTGAACTGTATAAGTAGGGTCTCTCGCAGCGCGCCATTGCTGCTGAGGTGAGATGCAGTAAGACAGTCATTTGGAATTTCCTAAATGATCCTGAGGGTTATGGAACAAAAAAGTAAAGTGGAAGACCCCAAAAAATTTCAACAGCACTGAGCCAGAGGATCCAATTGCCTGTTTGTCAAGACACTGGATGATACTCGACCCAAATTAAGGCTGTTACTGGTGCCGACTGCAGCCCCACAACCATCAGATGGCATCTGAGTCTGAACGGCTTCAAAAACAAAAAATATCTTCAAAGGCCTTGTCTCCTTGAATGGAACAGAACAGTTTGGAAGAAGAATTATCAATGAAATCTGAGTTTCTGTCACATCAGCCTCCTAAGACAGTCTCCAAGAAAAGAAAGGCTTGTTTGCTCTATGGCACACAACTGCAATGTTTAAACTTTGCTAAACAACACGAAAAAAAGTCCAGTGAAACCTGGAAGCACCTCCTTGGTTCAGCTGAGACTAAGATGAAATTGTTTGAGTCAGGACAAACACAATGAATGCATAGTCCTGCCATTAACACTCTGAGATGAGTGTGCAATAACAGTTGAGCTGAATGAAAACATTATAGCCAAATGTTGGCTGACAAAGATGACTCTTTGTCATCCTCAGTCTTCTGGCTGAGGAGGAATAGTCCAGGCTGATAATCACACGAGGCTTCCCAAAGAAGAAAAGAGTGAAAACCATCACAGGGACAGGAATGTTACCCAACTTTAAACCAATAGCTTATCAATGACATACTTTCAAAAAGGTAGCAGATAGCAGGTTTAAAAATGTTCTCTGATAAATGGCAGAACAATCCATGCAGCAGTGAAGCACTTAAGGAATGTTGGTATACTGATATATTAAAAGGTAAAGTGAAGTAAAGTTTGTCACTTGTGTGAACACATGACACATGCACAAGTGACCTCCACAAACAAAACAAACAATCACAAATGTCATGTATTCATATCTTGTGGGGACATCTAATTGACATAATGCTTTCCCTAGCCACTTATACCCTTACCATAACCATAACCCACTTGTAACCCTGTCACTAAAACCACATTTTGAGTCTCAAAAATGCCTTCAGACTTGAGGGGACTGGAATTTTGGTCTCCATAAGGGCTGTTCGTCCCCACAAATGTGTGTGTGTACACACTTGAATAACAATACAATACATCACCACCAAAGTCAGTACAATAAAACCAATCATAAAAAAAACAACATAAGCCAGAGAGTAAAAGAGCTTACAGCCCAGGTGTTTACCTTCTAAACAAATAAAGATATCTGCACCAGTAATTGACACAGAAGATGATGATGATGATGATGATGATGATGATGATGATGATGAAGGAAATTCAGCATTTAAGGAGGACCTACGACCAATGTGTTATTAATTGTATGCAAATACTTCATAGTCAAACAGGATCTACAGGCCTGCAGGCTAAAGATTAAATTCTCTTTAAAACAAAATCTGCTGCCATCCAAGCAGGTCTGTGTGTTCCTCTTAATGCACAGTAGTGCACTTATGACAGTGCTACATTAGCATGCCAACATGCACTCAATGACAGTGCTAGTGCTAGCATGCTAACATTTGCACTAAACACAAAGAACAGCTCAGCCTGAGAGTACTGCCATCTGTTTTGGCGATATTTGGTGACAAATCAAAGCATTAAGCAAATTAAGATTATGACTTAATGATGAAGCTAGATGAAAACAAACTAATGAATTAATTCTCTGGACATGATCAATATCAATGGAAAATTCCAAAGCACTCCTTTCCATAGCTGTCGAGATATTTCAGTCTGGACTAAAGCAGTGATCTGACTGTTGTCACTAGTAAAGCTAAAAATATTACCTGCATGGTGATCACCTTCTGATCAATTTCAGTGTTTACTCTGCTGTTATGATATATTCCACTGTCAAGATACCACTTCCTCCTTGGACTAATAGTCACTTTATGAAGAAACTAGTTAGTGTATGGGGTAAGGCTTCACCAGCTATTTGTCAAACAAAACACTGTGGAGAAAACGAGTGAACTGAACTCAACTGAATAGCCAAGTTGCACTTTACTTACATATATATATTTAAAAGAATTTAATCAATGGACAAGACAAGAAGATTTGTGTCATTAATTCAGTTTCCATCCAAATGTGATTTGTTTTGTGAGGCAAATCTTGACCACTGACCAACAGAATATAATCAGTTTATTGTTGAATTAAAGTAAATGTTTGTGTCAAAGGTAATGAAATTGCGTTCAGCTGTTCCTGATATATCACATGTAACTTATCTGATGTTTTTTATTGTCCAATATGTTGCATTTTTTATTCTGAGAAAAAATGCAGAGCTGAAGGAAACAAGGTCTATTTATGCTTTGTATCCTACTTGAAGCATCAGAAAGGGTGATGTGCTACTTTTCCAAAGGACAAGATCAAAAATAATCCCAGCATTACATAACAAATTTGACTGTAGATTTTCCTTCAGTGGAAGTCAGCTCAGTCACAGCACTGATATCCTTGCTTCAGTTTCAAATAAAAATACAAACATAGAACCCTCCCTATAATTACACTCAATATGTAGATTTAGCCAATGCGAGGTGTGTAAGAATGACTTTGGAGACAGGGAATGACTTGAAAGCCATTCAGGTGACATCTAATAACAGTCTGTATCACTAACTCTTAAATATCAGCAAGCAGCTCTATTATACACATAGCATTTGAACATGATGAATATTTAGCAGGTTATTAAATACAAACTGCTTTGTTAAGATTTCCCGTCTTCATTAAGACAGTAAACTGACATTTGCAACAGAAAAGACTTGCTGGTGGAGTAAAGTGTCCCTTTATTTACAGTGTAATGATTGGTCTGAGAAAAGGGAAATGAAAACTACAGTCCTCTTCACTTACCAGAAACTGTAGACGCTGCTTCTCGGTGTTTTCCTCCTTACGGGAGGGGGGCGGGCTAAGGCCCAGTACGGGCGTCACTCGCAGCCCCGACTCCTCTTCTCCGGGAGCTCTCTCAGACCTGGATGGAGCTTCATCTAATACCACACACGGGGTCTCTCCTACAACCTGAGAGACAGGAGGAATCATTCACTTTACATGTAAAAGTAAAAAA
Organism: Neolamprologus multifasciatus; assembly: GCF_963576455.1. Lineage (NCBI taxonomy): Eukaryota > Metazoa > Chordata > Actinopteri > Cichliformes > Cichlidae > Neolamprologus > Neolamprologus multifasciatus. The sequence continues at coordinate 7,301,829 of NC_140448.1, read as the reverse complement.
ATTTAAAAAGAAGAAGAAAAAATACAGTTCTGACACAGCTACAGAATGGGGAGCAAATGTATAACTGTCAACTGTTAAGTTATCTTTACACTCGCATTCCCCACTGTGAAACAGGGATTATTAACAAGCCTCCTTCCCAGTGTTCCATCTACAATCAATGAGTAATCCAGGGGGATTCCCTCTGGCTTCCAACAAGACTAGAACACACGGGTGGGAAGGCTGTCCTATCTAATTAGGCTGCGTGCAATGACTAGACTGTTTCACAGCAGGTTACACTTCTGGAACAGTCACATATTTATCTTCATACACTGTATGATCCTTCTAATGAATATCCAGGTGGGGGGGGACAGGCTAACACTGGTTAAAGGTTAAGAGTCGGGAATCAGTATCTAATTTTAGAGCAAACCTACTTATGCCTAGAGAACTGTGCTAGTGTAGCCAAGGCCAGGACCCAATAACAGGATCAAAGGCGCTCTGCCACGTGCAGCAAATGGGATCTCTCCTTTACAATCTCTTTGCTTTTACACTGGAAGACTATTACTATAGACATTAGACGCACCAGTTTAAGATAGGATTCACCTGGGGATCAGCAGACTACTTCAGGAATTCATATGCTGTATGAAAAACATTTACAGCCAAAAAAAACAGTATGATCTATGCCATATCTCTCTCTCTCTCTCTGACACGATATATATATATGTGTGTATGTAAGATTCTGTTTGCAAAAAAACGTATTTGTTTTTGATTTGTGCAAAGTTTGCATCAGCTGTCTCTAGAGAAGAATGATGTGGTAGCATATTCACAAGATGAAGATGCTCTTGGACCTTATTATGTTAAGAAACTATTCAAATGAGATAAGGGTGACTCTTGCCCACAACCGCTGCATACGATAACAAAGAAAGTGAGCTAAAACTGAAACCAAATGATCTCCAGACTCGTCCATCATGAACAGAAGCGTGTTGTAGTTTCACTAGGAACTATGACAAGATTGTGATAGGACCTTCGCCTTGAATGACTAGAAGTATTGTCTTCTGGCAGCTGTATGCAGTCATCATTATTTTTAGAAAACACAAGCTGTCACTAAAAACAACATGCCAATAACGGAATAAGTGTTCTAAACTGGAGACAGCTCTTTTTTGTATAAAGCAGCTGATTCTCTCTACTAGACACTAGACATCAAGATACTCATTTCACAGCATCAACACCATCATCTGCAGCATGAAAATAGCATTCTGACACCACACTGTTAGTTTCCCCCACCTTTTTTTTTTTTAAAGAAGCCGTTCAGGCTGCACGGTGGATACAGACTATGGGGTTCAAAAGTCATTGTGACAGAATCTAATCAGTGGCATGCCTGTGAAGTTAAGCAAAGCCACCCCTGGTTTATCTGTTGGATACAAGGCCAGATGGTGTTAGTAGTGGTGACGAAAGGCCAGCAGGAGGCACTAAATCCATTGGCCCCCGGTCAAAAAAAGTGCCCAGGAAAGAGGGTTTTAAATAGGCTCGCTGCTGCTTTTTGTTCTCCTTGTTCCTTTTGGTGGTCATTTAACATCCCATCATGACCCTCTCAAGTGAGGACAGGCTAGATGATCCCATCATTCTGGCAAAATTCCCATCTTTGTAACTGGTCTGACATAATTAAACTAGTCAGTCTTCTTGTCATTTCTAATTAGCTTGCAGGAGTACACGCCCATTCAGTGGGTTGGCTTAAGTGTGTGGAGTTTCTGCTACAACCTGGCAGCCATACAGCATGGTGGGTGAGGTACACTCTAACTCTTCTATCAACTTTTTTAACATAATAGTCCACTTGTGCTCGCATGCTACATACCTGAACTTTACTCTTTTATTATTAAACAACACACTTTATCAAAAGTAGTGACTATGTTTGCGGTGTTTTCATGAAAAAAATGTTGTTTACAGAGATAAATCAGGAGGTTTACATTATTTTTAAAATACAGGTCAAGCTCCCTAAAAGAGCAAGCCTTTATCTAAAGAGATGATGGGTTCAAAGCAAATATAATAAGAGTTCATGTGATGTGTGATATAATTCTGACATGGTTTTGGCGAATGAGCACAGAGAGGCGAATATTACATAATGCCACATTTATGCACTGTTGTGGGGAATAAAGCGGCTGTCAAACTGACAGAGAGCATTAGAGCACAGCTTAGGCTATTATGAATCATTTCAAAGGTTTATATGCCAACACACTAACCTAACAAAACTTACTATGACCGAACAGGCTGTTCTTGTTTTAGAGATTTTGCTTAGATATGGTGTTGAGTTTCGGTCTCTATTCTTATACAGACAATTCAGAGGATAGGTCAACTCAGCCTAGTGAGAGTCTTTGCATCTTGGCCTATATACAGCAGCAAAACTATAACTTAATTAGAGACAAACCCTAGACATTAATGCTCTCTTTACTGTGTTATTGTGGGGGTTTTCCCATATGATGATGATGATTATGAAATGCTTGGTCAGAGGCAGGCGGTACCCACGCAACAGTATTAATTATACCTGGTAAGTATTACATAACAGGTGTTCTAGTCCTTTATTCCAATGAAATACATGAGAATTCTTACTTGTTTAACTGAGCAACACTGAATTTAGTTTGAAAAAATATCAAAAGTAAATCCTGCAACAAAAAATAAAAATAACCCTCTGAGCATTGTATTTACTTAAACAAGTGAAGGAAAGAATCGGCAGTTGTTTCAATCCAACCACCTAAGTGAAGAAATGCTACTTATCTTAAGCCACTTTTATTTATTTAAATTTATGGCTGGATATTTCCTTGAGAGACAGAGTAAATCAAATCAGGGCATGATGTGAGTTACCTATAGGAGATTTCTCTCTTTAGGGTTTTTTAACACATCTGCAAGAAATTCTATCAAATACATGGCTTGGAGTTTCTGGGTGACAAACTCGTCCAATTTTAAGATGCAGTGGTTTGCATCTGCCCAATTTAAATTTGAAAAGTAAAAACTTTGGGTAGTTGTGTCCCACATTTAGTGAGCGCACATTATCTCTGCTGCAAGTAGTCATATCAGCTATCCGCAATAAAACGCTGATGTTACACATTTATCTGAGCCAGTTGGGAAAACAAACTCAATATAACACAGACTAGCAGATCATAAATGGTCATATACTCTAGTAAAATCATCCTTTGATAATGTCTACAATTTCAGGGGTCCGACTCTCTGTGAAAAGTCTAATTAAATATGAGATCAATAATCCAAGCAGACTGAACTTCAGTTTAGAATAAGGAGCTTCCATATTTGTAGAAAGAAGATATTAGAAAATATCCAGATCGAAGTCAGGAGTTTTTTGTTACTTCAAGACAGTGGTTAAATTAGTTCTCTTTAACAGCCACAGGCTGTGAACATCAGTTAGACTAATACTCCAACCTCTGTCATCTACAGATTTCAACTGGATACTTGATAATTTTGTTATTTAGAAACTTTTAAGTTGAATCCTTCTGGATAACACATGGAAATAGCTATGCAGTGAGCCTGAGAGGTTGAATGTATCATTAATCAAGCACAATGCAACCTTATCCTTTCTCTTTTCTTCAGTAATGTCATGAAAAGATTTTAATTCCATCTACCATTTTTAATACATTCAAGGCCAAGCTTACATGCAACATAGATGTATAACTGATCAAGCGCTTGTCAAGTGGTAGTGTTTGTCTGACCCTGCAGAAATCAGAAACACTGTCTTATCGAATTGCACATTCAAACTGAGGTGAATAAAGTAATGACTGTTTAAATAAAAAAGAGTCCCTAAATAAAGTCAAGAACGAAAATTAAATTAGTTAAGTAAATACTCAAATCCTACAGGATGTGTAAACACAGTCATGTAAGTCATTTACCAATAAATGACCTGATGAAGGAAGCAGGTGCACCTAGCGTCTGTTTTATGCTGAGACTACAGCATGTTTGCCTCTTGTGTTTGTATCAGACCAGGCCCTAGCTCAGACACCCCACCTCTCCTCACACCCTGCCTCACATGATGAGGTATGGACACTTCACACTGATGTGGTCCATGTATATTAAAGTACACCCTGGGGCCATGCGTACTAAAGCAGGGTCAGATCCCATTCAGCAGGCCCTGAATGCCATAAGCACATTGGTGTAATCCCTGCAGACTACTGAAACGGGTAACTGGATCACTTCTTTTAAAAGCACCTTAATGGATTGGCCTGGCCGTTGATTTTCTTTTTTAATACGGAACATATCGATGTCCACCAATCAAACGCTGCAGCACCATGTCACTAAGTCTGTCTGTCTAAATTCTACATCTGGAAGCTGTGAAATATGACTGTTACAAAACTGGGTTGACAGGCTGCCCTTGACTAGGCCTCACGCTTGCTCCGTCTTTCTGCACTGTAAGAAAGTGGCAGTCCATCATAGACAAGGGTGGGATTTAGCACAGGATTTACTGAAATTAATATTTAAAAAAAAAAAGAAGCAAAAAACAAAAGCTATAAGTCCTTAAAGACAAATCCCTTTAGATACAACTCAAGTTGGAATAGTAAGATGGGGCATGTAACAGCATAAGCAGCTGATTTTAATATCTAACGCAAATGAAACACCAGCTGCCTCGAGCCAGTTCTCTCACCCTCCCAATATGTCATGACACTGACTCATTTTCAGTGTCAAGTCTCAACTTTGAGTCCTGCACGGCTTCAAGCACACACACATACATATGAGGTTAGCCCAGAAGCACTACAAGAGACAGACCTTACTAAGTCCCAGAGACAGCAAAACTCACAAGATGACCTACCCCTTTCGTGTGATCTGTGGCAACGTCAAGGGTTCCCTTGGCCTGCTAGTTATCCAGAGCAGGGCGAGATAGAAAAGTCTTTACTGCGGCTGGAGTCTTACCTACCACCCAAAACCCTCTCACCGCTGCCACAGCAACAGCGAGCGGATTACTGGACTGTACCATTCTGTTGTTAGAGGGGATTAGAGTTCACACAACATGGCCCCTTTCTGGGTGTGCGTGTGCCACTGGCAGTGCGTGTTTGCGTCCCACAAATGAGAGATTACCACAATCGGCATTCTCATTTGAGCTCCACAGGCAGAGAATTTACTTCACTCCACAGGCAGTGAAAATTTTACAAAAAATAAAGAAACATTATTAGATGTATGCATTTAAATGACATGGATATGATGCAACTGTACCTCTAAAATTGACCAGAGAAATTACATTTTTCTCTGTTACAGATGTTAAGCGATAAAGAATGAATTTTACCATTACAATAATCCACATAATCCACACAAGAAACCTTTTCCTATATTTAGGTGATGTGTGTATTTTTCTACTTTCCAGCCAGTGACTAATATCCAGAGCATCCCTCCTCTGGAGTAGAGCTGTTTCTAAGAACTGAAAACAGCATTAAATGCACAGAAGATCAGAGTGTAGAACTTTTGTGTCTTTGATCAGGCCCAAGTTCAAGAGAGGGAATCATCTCATTATGGCCTGTGACAGATTAGTATAGAGTCCAACAACAAGCCATTATATAACACTGGAAAACATCCATGACAACATAAACAAACCCTGAGTTTCGGTACTCACAGCGTTATGTTTTACATTCCTATAATTCCAACTACACTCTGAGACCATAAATGTTTCTAGATTTAACTACATGATGGGGCCTGTTTGTAATAGCTAATTTTATCTCACTTTTAATGTGCATAAACAGAGTTCACTTGCCCTTTTAAAGCTGATTAAAACCAACAGGGGTCAGTGCAGAGTCTGAATGTTTTCTGGTGTGATGAAAATGACTTTACCTTCTTTCGCCCTTCCTCCTTCACATTTTCCCCACTCTTCACTGCAGCATCGTGGTCAGGAATATGGTCATGCTGCTTTCTGGATGGTGTGACCGACAGCTGCCTTTGCAGCCGCAGCACCTCCTTCTGAGACTCCCTAAGAAGCTTCTCAAATTCCCCTCTACCAGATGGAATAGGGGAGCCCTGCATACACACACACACACACACACACACACACACACACACACACACACACACACATACATACATATATATATATATATATATATATATATACACACACACACACACACATCCATTAAACACAGCCACAAGACAACAGTTTCAGTTTAGCACATTATTGTTTGTGTTGTTTTCAAACTGCATCCTGCAGGTACTAAATATTAAATTAAAGAATAAAAGAATATGGATGTTCCACTACAGTTTCCGATAAACACAAGAGTCAGCACATTTTTATTATGTCAATGTACAGCTAACCCTGCAACATCCAGTATTATGAAACCCAACAGATGTTCACACTCAAGAGAATCAGCTTTCAAGTCACTGGTAATTAAGAACAGCCTATTCCTGCAATGTCATCTATCTAGACATCAGCAGTGACGCAGCCTTTGCAACAGGGGCTTAAGAGGAGGTTAGGATGAGCAGTACCCATGCTGTCCAGCAGAGAGCAGGCTTGTGGCAGTGGTGACAATGAGTTTGGTAGATGGAATACTGCTTAAAACTTTAAATCAGCTTTCAGCTGAAAAATTGAGGCCAAATTAGTGCCCACATTTCAATCTAGGCTGGATGAATTTACTCAGCAGGAGATGAGTTATAAATACCTTAGTGATACCCAGCCGAGCCTCCAGCTCTCTGCATTCCTGCTGCAGGGCAGCAATTTCCTTGTCTTTAGAGAGCAGTACATCGGCATGCTGGGCCAGGTCCCGAGCTCGCTGACGGGCAAATGCCCTCTTGTACTGTTCAACTGACCCAGGTCTCATCAAAGATGGGGAATTGACCTGCAAAGAAAATACATATTCATCAGCAGAAATGTTGGAATACAGTCCTGAAGACACATGAGATATGAGTGGAAACTAAGGGGATCAACAGTTGTAAAAAGAACTAGAATCAGTAGAATACTTTTAAACTTTCCAAGTCTCATTCTGGTCTGCAGGAATGCTCTTGTGGAATATTAGTACTGGCACTGGTAGCTCACTGATTCATCAATAGGCAAAGACCAGCAAAGGACAGTACCAAGCCAATCAGTTCCAGTGCAGTCTTTGTTGGTGTAGTTTTACCACAACTGATTTACATCTTTGGGCATGGCTCTGCTCTGGAACTCTCCCACCCTTTGATGCACATACATAGAAAGTCAGGGAGCATGTCCTATATGTGATCTGCCATGTGGATGCATAAGAGAGTATCAGCTGACTTATCCACTGATTTGAACTGGCACTGAGATGAGCTGATCTATCATGATTATGTCTGGCGTTGATGTCATGGGCTGTCTGACTATTCCAACTAACTCTGGATAATGGTGTGGTATGTAATTTAATAGATTCATCAACTAGAATGGCAGCTTCACTGATAATCTGTAATTCATACCAAGATCCTTGATTGTATTGTATTGTATCTTTATTTTGAACATGTTAAAATAGTATGACAACAACAACAGAGAAAAAAAGATTTTTTTAATAACCCTAGTAACACATCAAAAGATATACAAATTTACAGATATATATACTTAAATAAACATACTTGTGCACCCACACACACACTTATATATACATCCCTATTGTGAAAGTAGTGGGTGAGAGCACCCGATCAAAGCCCGACCTCCTCCCTGTACTTTGAGAAAACCATATTTTTGAACCGTTTTTTAAACTGAGTCATACTGGGACTTTGCTTCAGTTCTTTACTTAGTCTATTCCACAGCTTCACTCCACACACAGAGATGCAAAAACCTGCTAGTGATGTATGGATGCAGGGATGTTTTAAATTTAATTCCCCCCCTCAAATTGTATCCCCCGTTCCCTTTTAGAAAACAATTTTAGAATATTGTCAGGAAGTAGGTTGTTTATTGCGTTATACATAATTTGCGCAGTGAGAAAATGAACCAGATCTGTGAATTTTAGTATTTTTAATTTAAAAAATAGTGGATTTGTATAATTTCTGTAACCAGTTTTATGGATTATCCATATGTTGCTTATCAAACATAGTGCTTTTTAATCATAAGTGAAATTTTCTAACTATAAAACAATACTGAATAAACAGTGTAGGTGCCAATGATGACTATGTATAAGATGGTTTCAGTGTCTAATGTCTGTTATGTTAAAAAACCACTAAACAGAGAACAGGCATCTAAAGCTACTGCTGTATATCATAAGGTAGCAAAGGGCATACAGATATACATTTTGCTGACGCTGTATATTTTCCCTATTTCCTACATGTGGGACTATTAAAGGTTTTCTTATCTTATCTTATCTTAAAGGCCGGTCCGTGAAAATATTGTCGGACATAAACCAGTCCATGGTGCAAAAAAGGTTGGGGACCACTGGTATAGATGATATCTAACTAACAACCAGTACTTGTCCATCTGACAGTGCAGCTACTATCTGATGACAGCTCACTAAAAAGGCTTTTCATTAGACCAACTCATACAGTCCACAACAGGCACTTATCACCTACTACAATAGGAATATAATATAATATAATAGGATTACTTAGCAGAAGAAGTGCTGTCTCTTATCCTGCAAACACTGCATCGTGAAGAAAAAGAGGAAGTCCATTGGACAGTGCAGTTACTGTCTCAGATTTACAGTATTCATGAGCTGTCTCATTAGCAATAACAATGCATGGCCAGAAGGATTTAGTATTTGACAACTGTGTTTAGTTACAGTCTTTTGCTAGATCTCTTTAATAAAAGTGTAAATTACATCTTATGGAACTTCTTTGTTTGAAAACGTTTTCTTTCGCATCTCATTTCTATGCATTACAATATTTGGTGTACAAGGCTGCTTTTATTCATGTAAGAAAAGAAGATCACACACTCCACAACTCATTTTTTTTTCATATTTAATAAATAGTGTGTGAGGTGTTAATTCATTTTGTCATGTTTTCTTGTGTTGAGAATTTTTTTTTGTACCATTTTATTCACATGCTCTGTGACTCTGTTTCTAACTTATTATCAGGCATTATGACAATGTGATTTGGACTGATAAGGAGTCACTTGCTGCGTGTGTGTGGTAGTACAGCAGGTACAGCAGGTCTACTAATCAGAAGTATGGTGGTTTGATCTCTGGCTGCTCCAATCTGCATGCCTTGGGCAAAATACTAAATCTCAATTTACTCGTGTGAGTGTGTGAATGTTAGATAGAAAACACTTAAGCACAGAAAAAGTGCTTGTATGAATTGGTGAATGAGGCATGTTGTATGTGTGCTCAGTAGAAACGCACTATATAAAAACCCTGTCCATGTACCATTGGTTCAGAGTCACTGCAGCCACACTGTTGGGCGACTCAGTTCGCTGTGGGAATGTTTGAGCTATTTTATATGTGCTGCATACCACTTTGAGGTTGGCCTCCTGCAGTTTCCGAGCCCTCTCTTCCAACCTCTTTGCTAGAACAGCCAGCTCTGTGTTCTTTCTCCTCAGCCGCCTGACCTTCTCCTCAGTCTCTGGGGCACTGCTCTTCCGCTAAACAAAAAAGGGATGCAGCAAATGCTAACACAGCAGCGGCAAAAAAATAAATCACGCAGTTATTCAGAAAGGCTTAATAATGATTCAAATCTGCAAGTTGGAACTCAAACACCTGCATAAAATGACTGAAGAAAAGAAGCAAAGGGAGTTACATCTTTTTGTTCACCGTTTGTGCACCTGGCCTACTTTCTTACAAAACCTTCACTCAAGTCTACACGCCCTCTGTTATATTTTTAGTCTTACCAGCAGACCATTCTCCTCCCTTAGTGTGGCACAAGTCTTCTCCAGCTCATCCAGGGCTCGCAGAAGTTCAGAATTCTGACGCACCAGGAACCCGTAGTCAGTACCATTCTGGAAAAAACAAAATGACACCAAAAATAGATGCAGAGTTTACCATCTACTGCACAGCTGTTTGTTTTGTCTCCTTCAGTTAAAATGTGAAAATAAGGGATTGGTTTTCATTCTGGCTTAATCCATGTTTTATATCTAACATGCAGAAAACCTCCTCTGCTGTCAGCCACTGTTTACACAGAACTGTCTAATGGTGACTGACAGATGACATCTCACTGAAAAGGCTTTTCATTAGACCAACTCATTCAGTCCAGAACAGGCACTGATCACCTATTATAACAGACCAACTTGGCAGAAGAAGTGCTGTCTCCTATTCTGCAACACTGCATCATGAAGAAGAAGACAAAAATCTTGAGATAGCCTACAACCTTCTCCATCCGTCACATTCTCATATAACAACTTAGCTTCTTCGTGAAATGGCCATTAAAAAAAACAAATACACAAATTAACTGATACTTTAACTCTCTTAAGCAATTTTTGATTTTAGCTGTCCCTCCTAATGACCCAAAGCCACTTTAGTGCTAAGCTCATCTTTGTTACAGAGATTTTTGCTAACTCTGAATTTTTATGTACCGTAAGTTTCGGGCTATAAGCCGCTACTTTTTGCACAAGCTTTGAACCCTGCGGCTTTTAGTCAGGTGCGGCTTTTCTATGGATCGTCCATGATTTTTGTGATATCGTAAGAGGATTTGTTTTGGTTGTTCCGCTGTTGTACGGCACTACATTGCCTGGCGGAAGGGCATGTGATCAGACACACAAGAGTACAAGAGTGGTATGCTGGTCACATGTCCGTCCGGAGCGCGAAAAACAAACTTGATTAGCAAGAGGAGTATTACAGGAGCAAAGGAAGCTTTCATTCACAAACCCTCAGTATGGCAAACAAAAGAAATGCATATGATGCAGCTTTCAAATTAAAGGCAGTCAATTTGGCACTCAGCAAGGGAAATAGAGCTGCTGCACGTACCCTTGGTATAAACGAATCAATGGTGAGACGTTGGAGACGCCAGCTTGATGAACTGGCTCTGTGCAAAAAGACGAAAAAAGCTTTCAGAGGAAATAAGAGCAGATGGCCCAAACTTGAAGACTGTATTGAAGACTGGGTGAACACAAAGAGAGCAAACGGGCGAGGTGTTTCAACTGTGCACTGTTGACGTTTGACCTGCCCCTCACTAGGACTGTTAACAAGCAAGGCGAATCAACCATCACGGTGAGAACCACTGGCCATGAGAGAATGAATTTCACTTGTGTGCTGGGCTGCACAGCATCAGGGTTTAAACTTCCGCCAATGGTAATCTTTAAGCGGATGACTATGCCAAGAGAAGAGATCCCAAGCGGCATCTCTGTTAAGGTCAACAAGAATGGGTGGATGGTGGAAAGCGTAATGAAGGAATGGCTGCAAGAGTGCTATGGGAAGTGACCTGGAGGATTCTTTCGCCAAAAAAAGCGTTGCTTGTTTTGGACAGCAGGAGGGCCCATATCACAGATTCTGTGAAAGCAGCCATTAAGAGCACAAACTTGATTCCAGCTGTGATTCCTGGAGGCACAACGAAGCACCTGCAGCCACTCGACATCAGTGTGAATCGTGCGTTCAAAGTAGCACTACACGTTCAGTGGGAGATGCCACTGGCAGACTTGGGCAAAACTTGCTCTTCACATGCGACCAGTTTTGGTGAATGATTTATTGCCGCTCGTCATCCACGCGGATGACGCCATCCTGAGCCTGTTTGTTTCCGACACTGGAGAAGAGGACTTTATGGATTTTAGTGCGCAGGAAGAAGAGAAAGTTGGTGGTGAATGACTGACTTTTCTTCTTGTTAAAGCCGTGTTACTGCACCTGAGCCTAAAAGGTAGGCCAAATTTCTTTTTCTGGTGTGCTGTAGGTTATTGTTACACACTCGTTTATAAAGCCCAGTACATGTTTCGTACTTGTAATTACCGGTACTTGTGCATATATGTAAAAAGTTATGCAAATATGTACTGGTAGCTTGTTTTTCAAAATATTAATAAAAGGGATGTGGTCCCAAACAGCCATCTCTTTCCTGACAATTCCCTTTGTGCATAGTCTCTTACATATGGTAACTAAACATTAAAACACCTGCGGCTTTTACTCAGGTGCGGCTAATGCATGTACAAAACAGGAGTTTCCCCTGATTTTAGCTTGCGCGGCTAATATTCAGGTGCGCTTTGTAGTCCGGGAAATACGGTACTAATTCTGCCACAACTTTTTATTTATTTGGTTATATTTTAACACAATTTATGCTGAGAAATTGTATTCTAAAATCTGCCTATTTCCATAGTGTTTTCCCCCATTTTTTCTTTCTTTCTATAGAAGATGTTGGTTTCAAAATTACTTTAACAATAAATAAACCAAGTAAATAGGGTTCAGTTTTGTTTTTATTTCACAGTGTCTCAACTTTCTGAAATCAGGATGGCATGTCCCAGTCCTAATGTATATTTAATTGTTGTATTCAGGTGTTATATATTAAGTGCACCATGAGGTTTATAAAGTGTAATTAGGTGCTGCAGTAATATTGCTGTGAGCTTGTGAGGGGCAGCTGAACAAATCAGCAGTTAATGTGGCAGAAAGTCAATGTGGTGATCAAGACTGTCATGGGTGTTTAGCAGCCACATGGTTGAAGCCTGGAAGAGAGGAAAACCTCAGATTGGTTGTTCATCTAAATGGAAGTGATACCACCCTGCCTCTGTGCCAGAGATGCTCTAAATGAGCCCTGAGGCTCAGACGTAAAGGTTGAGATTAGAGCTGCTGCCCACAAATGTAATGACTGCATTTAGAGCAGATGAACAGATAGCTATAAACCCAACAAAAGCTCCATCCTTACTGTAATGCAGCACATTTACATAATCTGAGTTTGGCTGCTCACATATAAGGAAAAAGCAGTTACAACTGAGACAGATATTTGCCATGGAAGATCCCAAGCATATGCTAAACTAGTATGGAACAGTCTGCCCACGGTTACCCAATGACAGCAGCAAAAAAAGACTGTGACATATTTCAGGTACTGTACGAAGCATGCAGAAGTCTCCATGTGTGGAACACCTGCTCACCAATATGTCTATGTAAAACTCCTTATTATTAACCTAAAACCACCCTCTTTTGTATCACCACAGACAATAGGAAAACATCCTCATGACACAGTTCAGATTAAAAAAGTGAAACAAACACTAAAAAAATCATGCAGCCATCATCTCATTTATGTTGTCTTGGTAACTGCAGCAGACAGGTGATCAAATGGCTCCCTGGTGGGATTTTAATGCTACTGTACCTATTACTGAAGTCAACACTAATGGCCAGCTGTTTACTAAGACAGCAGCTGAGGCTCCTGTGCTCATAAAACAATGCAGATGCTGTCTACCTGGTTAGCGGGTTACTAACTACTATTTATTTTCAGAATCTGGTTGGAAAAAAAAAACACAAAACCAAAAAGGAATGTGTGGCATTGGGTTACTAGATAAGGCATGATTTAGCTATAAATACAAATGTGCTTTAGTCAATTTCCAATACCTTCTAAATTAGTTGCGAAAAGCTTGCAGTCAAAGCACGATCTAATCAATGCAGGGGAAAAAAGATGCATCACGGACGGTTCTTATAATCAATACAGGCATAGAGTCAGCAAGTACATTCCCCTTAAACCTGAATGTCCTCTTTGAACTAAGCTGGCATGATCCAAGACAAAAGGAATTTTATTACTCACAAGTCTGACTTAAATGTTTGCGACGTGAACTGCTTAAGCTGTTTCAAAACTTCACATTTAAGAGGATAACATCAAGATTTTCCAAAGCAAACTGTGGTTTTGAGAAAACAATGCATTTTTCTGCAATAACCATTCAGGGTAGTTACATTTAGTGACTCTCTCCTTCTGACATCTGCTGCTTTTACATATAAAACAAAAAAACTCTTGCAGTATAGTCATTCATGTTTTCCCACATGTTTCTTTCTTTCAGATCAAGTTCACAGTTCATAAATAAATGCAGAAAATCCCTGCAATCCTTCATCAGAGTGTTTCCACCCAGAGGAAAATATGCAAACCCTATAATATGCTATAACCCTATAATACTCTATAGTAAAGGTGACAGAGTGGGGCACAATTGCTAACCTAAGTCTAAAGAACAGATAAAAAAAAATTCTCAGACTCTTTGCTTGCTGATGACACATGAATTTTTCAGGGACACAGGGACAATGCCTATTATTATATAACTGGGGGGGGGGGGGGGGGGGGGGGGAACATTATATATATATAGTCACCCAATATACATTGGGTGACTGTGCAGTAGTAGCAGTAAGCAGGTGAATTCTGTACATTAATATGAATAGACATCTGACAATTTTACAGAATAGACAATATAAACATATTTAAAATTAAAGGAATTTGGAATGTACATTGTGCCTGGGTTTAGAGTGTTTGGAAGAGAGTCCTGTCTCAGTCAATTATAGATGATGTGAGAGGGCGGGTGTGTGTGTTTAGGGCCCAGATGGCTTGGGGATAGAAGCTCCTCTTGAGTCTCTCTGTCCTTGCCCGGATGATTGCGGAACCTTCTACCAGATTGCAGAAGTTGGAACAGTTTGTTGCCAGGATGGGACGGGTCCTTCAGTATCTGCGCTGCTCTAGTCCGGCATCTCCTGGTGTAGGTGTCCTGAAGCGGGGGGAGAGCAATCCTGCAGCAACGTTCTGCTGTACGGATCACTCTCTGGAGAGCTTTTTGGTCCTTCACACAGCTGTTCCCAAACCACGATGTCATGTTCTGTGTGAGGATGCTTTTCTATACAGGCGCTGCCTAGCCTTTTTGGTCTGGACCTGAATGTGGGCAGACCATGTCAGGTTTGAGGAGATGTGGACACCAAGATACTTGAAGGACTGCACCCTCTCCACTGGAGCTCCATTGATGATAATGGGCTTGTAGTCTCTGTGCTGACTCCTTCTGAAGTCCACCACCAGCTCCTTGGTCTTGCCGACGTTCAGCTGGAGGTGGTTGTCCTGACACCATGATGCCAGATTCTTCACTTTGTCCATGTAGGCTGCCTCATCATTGTTGGAGATGGCACCCAACACCACTGTGTCGTCAGCAAACTTCACAATGGTGTTGGAGCCATGGGTGGCCACACAGTCTGAAGTGTAGAGGGAGTAGAGCAGTGGCTCCTGTGTTGATGGTGATGCTGTTAGAATTGTTGCTAGCGGTCCAATCTACAAACTACAGTAACTCCTTGGTTATGCAGGAAGTATTAAACTACTACAGTCATGTAAAAAAGAGATTAAGCACACCCCACAATCCAGTAGCTTATAGTTGGGTGCCATCTCCAACAACGATGATTACACAGCAGAAAATCAAAGTATTGGTTTTCAGTTTGACTTAATCAGTCTTACACATTGTTGTGGAGAAAATTTTAACCACTCTTCTTTTTACAGCATTGTTTCAGTTTATTGAGGCTTGGGGGCAACTCATTTAAGGTTTCACCAGAGCATTTCACTGTGTTTGACATTTGGTTTGGGCTCCTATTGTTGTGTATCTCCGCTTTGGTCACACTGATAATTAATGTGTGTATTTGATTAGAAGCACGCTAAAGAAGTGTACTTACTGCTTCCAGTGTTTTCCACAGCACTGCACCGTCCTATGAAAATCTATGTGCACATGATAAAAATTGAGGCATTAAAATGCCTTTTCTTTGCCTGTAAAATAATAAATATATATGTACAATCTGCTTTATAAAAATAAAAGCTGCTCATTCTTGCCTATGATGACATTGTTCAGTTTTTATTTGTCATATGCAAGTTAGCGCAGGCTCAACATTGCAATGAAATGTATTTGACGAGCAGATGACAGTCACTCAGCAAAATGGTACAGTAGAAGAAATGGGATATTGCACAGGAATGAGCAGCAGTACTGAACAGTACAAAAGTTTTTTAGTGGTAGTTATTACAGTATTGCACTTTTTTAAAATATAAATATCAATATAAATATCAGTAAAGTGGAGTGACCAGTGCAGATTAAACAGAGTACTTGTGAAACTGCAGGGTAGCTTCTGAGTGCGTCCTGTGGACTGTGTTGTGTGTGTGGTAAGTGTTCTGGTTGAGGTGTCGTATGGCTTGATGGTTAAGTCTTGTAGTCCGAGCAGACAGACTCCTGTAACGCCTGCCAGATGGTAACAAAGAGAACAGCTGATGTGCTGCTGTGGTCCTTGATGATGCTGTGTGCTTTACGGAGGCATCGCTGAAGATAAATGTCCTGAATGGCAGGAAGCCTCATGCCAGTGATGTGCTCTGCTGCCTTCACCACCCTCTGTAGTGATATACGGCTGCTGGCAGAGCAGCTTCCGTACCAAACTGTAATGCAGCTCGTCAGCAAGCTCTCGATCGCACACCTGTAGAAATTTGAGGTGATATTCGCATTCATGCCAAACTTCCTCAGCCTCCTCAGGAAGTGAAGCCGCTGGCAAGCTTTCCTAATAGTAGTGTCTGTGTGAAGGGTCCAGGAGAAGTCCTCGGTGATGTTGACTCCAAGGAATTTGAAGCTGCTGACCCTTTCGACCTTGACACCGTTGATGTGGATGGGCTGGTGTTCCCTGACTGGTCGTTTCCGGTAGTCCACTATCATTTCTCTAGTTTTGCTGATGTTGAGTCAGGTTATTTTCCAGACACCACACGTACAGTGCCATCACCTCCTCTCTATAGGCTGTCTCATCGTTGTCTGTGATGAGGCCTATGATGGTTGTGTCATCTGCAAACTTGATGATGATGTTGGACTCGTGTTTAGCAACACAGTCGTGTGTGAACAGGGAATATAGGAGGGGGCTAAGCACACAACCCTGTGGCGTACCTGTGTTTAGGATGAGTGATGAGGAGGTGTGCTTACCAACTCTCACCACCTGGGGACTGTTTGTGAGGAAGTTTAGAATCCATCTGCAGATTGGTGTTTCCAGCCCAAGGTCGACGAGCTTCGTGGCAAGTTTTGAGGGGTGTTAAATGCCAGAGCGATGGCATCCTCCGTGGCTCTGTTTGTCCGATAGGCAAACTGAAGAGGGTGCAGTGTGTGAAGGAGGGAGGAGCAGATGTGGCCTTTGACCAGCCGCTCCAGGCACTTCATGATGACGGATGTCAGTGCAACAGGACGGTAGTCATTCAGACAGGAGACCACTGATTTTTTGGGAACAGGAATGATGGTGGATGCTTTGAGGGATGTGGGAACCACTGACTGCCTCAGGGAGAGGCTGAAGATGTTGGTGAACACCTCTGCCAGCTGGTCGGCACACACTCTGAGAAGCCGGCCCAGGATGCCGTCCGGTCCTAGAGCTATGTGAAGATTGACCTTTTTAAAAGTCCATCTCACAGCTTCTGTTTTCAGAGTTAAAGTTACAGCCTCACTGTCCTCCTGAGGATAGAGCATAGAAGTTGTTGAGCTCATCTGCGAGAGATGCAGTGGGCTGAACAATGACTGTGTTGTCCTTCTTGTAGTCAGTGATGCAGCGCATTCCATTCCACAGTCGCCTGGTGTCAAAGCTGTGGTAGCTGGACTCCATTTTGTTCCTGTATTCCTTTCTGGCCTTTTTTATAGACTTTTGGAGGTCATACCTGGCTGCTTTATATGCATCAGCATCCCCGGAGTTAAAGGCACTTTTAGCTTGGCACGAACATCTTTATTTACCCAGGGTTTCTGATTTGGATATATGCGGACAGTGGATTTTGTGATGGTATCATCCATGCACTTTCCAATATATCCAATGACAGAGTCTGTGAGTTCATTGATGTTGCCATCAGCTGCATCCACAAATATCTGCCAGTCAGTTGTGTCAAAGCAGTCCTGTAGGACCTCCTCAGCCTCACTGTCCCATTTGTAGATGACCCTGGAAGCTGGTTTTTCCTGTTTTAGGCTTTTCTCTGTATGCAGGCAGCAGCAGAATGGAACAATGGTCTGCCTTACCAAAAGCTGAGCGGGGGAGGGGTTTGTAGCACTCTTTGAATGGAGTGTAACAATGGTCCAGTGTTTGATCACCTCTTGTGGGGAAGGAGATGTGCTGATAGTATTTGGGGAGAACCTTCTTCATGTTGGCTCTGTTGAAGTCTCCCAGCACAATAAAGGTAGCTTCTGGATTTTTGTTCTCAAGTCCAGTAATGATGTTATATAGTTCGTCCATTCGTACATTGGGGAATAAATGCAGCTAATTTCATAATGCTGAAGCTCTAAAATGATCTCTAAAAGAAGCTATTGTATCCCACATCACTTTCTCAGATTCCAGTTGATGACTTTACATTGTAAAAGGTGTAACAAATATCTGTTTGTGGCCCTTAGACTGGCAGGCTATCAAACATTCTTTGTATGATAAAGAAGGCACAAAGAGTGTTAGCCTCAGTTCACAGATACATTTTTGTGTCCTTGAGAGTTACTTTTCCATCACTTAGAGAAGTCGACCAGTCCCAGCGTCCCAATCTTCCTCTAAGGACAAACATGCTAGAGTCTAATCAATCACCTAAGAGGAAGCCAGTCAGCGTGAACTCAGCCTCCAGTTGGCTCCATTCTGATTCTAACGATCTTGGAGTCTGTCCACATCGCGTAATGGTTCATTGGGAATCATGCTCAGAAATGCACCGGAAGCTTTCCGTGGGCATGATGTTTGCAAACTACAACCAATCAAACTCCTGCTTTTCTCAGTGCCACAGAAAAGGGCTGCAGGTGGACCTAGGATACGTATTAACATTCAGGCAGCAGTGTCGTTTCCACATAGGCCTGGCTCAGGAAAGCAAGGCAGATGTAACTCGGTCACAAGAGGGCATGGGTCTCTACACCAACGTCTGTCAGCAGATCTTGAGCCCTGGGCAGGACAGACGTAGCGGTCTCCTTGTGCTCTGTTTGAATCTTTTTGAATATATTTATTACTGCACACATATATCTTAGGGGTTCCCAGTAATAAAAAAGTACTGTTACAGTCTACAGCCTGTAAAGTCACAAAAAACATTAACTTTTTTCCCCCTCAGTTGTATTTATAGTAGTGTTTTCAGAACGTAATATCTTTCAGTAAAAAAAATAAAATTGAAATGTTCAACTACAGCAAAAAATATTTTATCTGTAATTTAATTCAATATTAAGGAAGGCTTTATGAGACTCATTCAACAAGTCCATTCTTATTAAATTGTATTAAACTGAAAGCTTATATAGCACTTTTATTGACTGCAGCTCTGTGACAACACTTTATGCTATAATAATAATAATAATAATAATAATAATAATAATAATAATAATAAAAATACTAATAAAGAATCTGTTTTGGCTTCAGGCAATTTCTCTTGTGCCTTCTCTAACTAAATGTACCACTCACATTGGGTAATTACAGCAACCCTCATTGTGCACCATGACTTTTTATCCCACTGCTTCTTGTTTCCAAGCTATGTCCACCTTGGTCGATCATAACAGTCAGATGATACATCATACAAACAACTCAACGAGACCATCTTCTCTAATAAAATCCCAAACATTTTGTGCTACATGCTTTTGGGTTTGTTTTGATCTCTTCAGAAGTGCTTGAATATGATCCGTTTTGAAGCTCTCTCACTGTGCAACAGTCTGGACTAACATCCACCAATAACACCACTATTCATTCATGTTTTCCATCTTTCAACTGATATAGCACACGATCACGAAGCTTAAGATCGACTGGGTTTTTTTTCTATTACAAAAAATATAGACTTTTAGGTCTTTAAAATGACTACTCACTTACAGAAAATAGTTTCACACAAACACTGCCATACTTTCCTGTGCAGTGAAAGTGACTGTAAGTACGCCAAAGGAAGGGCAAACTCTGCCAATCACATGACTGTTACAGTTTTGCATCCCAGCAGATATTAGCATTACTGACCTTGTAAACAGAAGAAGAGAAATGTCTTTACTGACAAATCCAACATCCAAACTTAACAGGAACAAAGAATAAGGTTTTTTTTGTTGTTGTTGTTTTTTCATTAATCCATTTACACAACCTAATCAGACTAAAATGCAAGACAGTATATGGTTCAGTTTATTGAGTCATGGTTGGAGGTCTTGGTCAAACCCCCAACCCTGTGATTAGTGCCCCAGTCTGCTTCTCGTGTCAAACAACCCTAAAGTAACAATAAAAATGAAGTTTACAAGAGAAACCCAACAAGCAGGATCTTATAAATGATCCCCTTGAATTGCTTTTATTAGTGAGAGCAAGCCAAAACTGACAAGGTTGAGCTTTTTAAAGAGAACAAGCTAAATTGCCTTCTGATTATCTGGGTCAGTTGGTGTTTTATATGCCTCTAAGGTTCGACATGAAAATGGGTTAGGGACTTTCTGGCCTGCCTCTCGTGGGGTTTTTACTGGAAACTCTTACCTAGGGAAGCAACACAAAAAATGCATAGAGAGACTAATTTATGATAAATAATCTTTGTACTGAAATAACTACTCTGAGCGTGTGACAGGTTTTATTTAGCACTCTTGTAAAAAAAATATAAATATGTGAGGTGAGTCAAATAGGGAAGTATTAAAAACAGGTCATGTAATGAGAATAAACGTTTTTTATTTATTCTTGGATTTAATGAACTTGTTTTATTAGCACTACTAAAAGATAAACATGCTGTTTACATGGCACCAATTTTCACCTTCTCCCTTTTAACCCCCTTTATCCCCATATTTCATTTCATTTCTCACTCAGCCCTCTTTAATATTTCATTTCACAGTTTTTCTGCTGCAATGTTTGCTGAACATATTAAAAACTACAATATTAGGCAAATATCAGTGCAGACATACAAATTCTGGGAATGGTAAACTAATATAAAAAAGTACAAGGACAGCAGAAGAGCATGTGTAGTAGATGATACATTTTATTAGATTTTTGAGACAAAAGAGGACTTTAGAAGATAGAACAGATCATTAAATGTTCAGAGATTTATTCTTACATATTCATAAGGTTGCAACAGCCAGATTGTTCTTTTGTCTTGTATCCATGGGGAGCTTTTGTACGCCGTATGGAAATGTCTGGTTTTCACAGAAACACCAACATCAGCATTTTTAGCTGAGCTAAAAATCTCCTGCTATAAGCCTCTGAGGAGACTACAAGACAAAGACGGGCATGCTTTGCCTTTCTTAACTCTTTGCTGGGCTTAGATCATGCTTGCTGTCTTAGTGCTGACTAAGTAATAAATAAAGGGAAATAAACAAAAAAGAGCTGCATATGTTATGTCAATTCAGGTTAACGGTGATTTTTTTTATTCAATATCCTCCCTAGCAACATATAGATTCATTTTTATAAACACTCACTCTACAACCTCCATGTACATGCTGCTGACTTTCATTCATTGGCATGAAGAAGGCAGCCTGCTGAATCTGGAAATGTGCCTTAATTAATGGAAGCCTCATGTGCTTCTAGCAATACTGGAAGAGGGAAAAGCCTCCGCCCACAGACCCAACCCTCAATCACTGAGCGGTTGCGCAGACAACTCATAAACACAGCTTTAATTACCAGCGCAGGCGAGAAAAAGAAAAACGGTAATGATGGCTTGGGAATGGCAGCCCTTCTCCTGATGCAGATACTAATGGACTTTATGGTATCAGTGAAGCGGTACAATTTAAAGTCAAATCAGTGATGCTCCTTATCTTGGCCTGCAGCAACACGAGTGGTTTGCTAATGAGGTTGTGTAAACTGCTAAGTTGTCAAATACCCTCAAAAGACATGAATCTGAATCCCATATTCCTTCAATTTTAACAGTATTATTATTTAATATGGTCCTGATTATCTGCAGATAAACCTGCTAATGCACAAAAATTATACACTTTTATCTGCACATAATTTTTATATCATTGGAAAGATCCTTTCAAAGCTTGTGTTTTAAAAGTCACCAATATCTAACTCACTTACAGGACAAAAAAAACAGCAACAGCAACAGCAACTGCGTAAGCATACTTGCAGCCTGTAGGAAAGGCTGTTTCCTAGGAAAGGAAAGGCTGTTCAGCAAAGCTGAGGCTTTTCTCTTTAAAAAAAATATGAGAAGAGCAACAAAGCTGTTTGTGGCCTGGGGTGTTTTATAAACAGCAGCTCTTGCTCTACACTCATATATAAGTCATGAAGAAACCCTCTTTAGTGTCCTCTCAAATCCCTTCCTGTATTCATCACGACTCACCTCCCCCAGGGTACCTGACGGTGACAGATTAGGGGGTCCTCTCTCATACAGCAAGAACAAAGAGCCAACACAAGGCACCCCATTACTCCCCCCCACAAGGCGTCCGGCAATCTACCTCTAGCTCATACAAACGTCCACTGGGTGAGGTTGTGCAAAAACAAAATCCATTGTCTGGAGATAGCTGTTAGTCCCTTTTCATTTAGCATATATGGAGGATAAAAAGAAGAATGCATGTCCTTGATGTCCTTCACATGATCTGAACGTTCTAGCTTACATCTGGCGATCAGACTAGAAATCCTGATGCAAGCACATATTATGATGTATTCATTCATGTTAATTTAACTCTGAAATCAGTAGCAATTCCATGTTTGATCCAAGTATAGACATAAATATAGAGGCCATGATGACTGTGTTTAACCATTTGTAGTGGGTGGCAGATGACGACCACAGATGACCACAGTAATTAGATTGCATACAAGCACAGCTTTCCCATCATCTCAAAGTCCCCAAATAAAAATGTCACAACCCCCTCGTCCCCCAGAGGCTTAATAAGGTGTCAGACATGCAGAGAACATCATCTGGCCTTTTAAAAAGGCAAACATGAAAAGAAGGAGGGGTCACTAAATTATTTCATTTAGTACAATGTCAAGAGAAAATGGACTGATGGGAGACAGTATGTAGTTGAGATGATTTGTGTCTCCCCCCACCCCTCCACGGGATCAATGCCAAGGGCGTCAAAAGAATCCTTCATCTTGTTGGAGAAAACTGCATATGCATACAAGCCCCTTAACCCCCCGCTATGGCCCAGCAGCAAGCAACTTAATTTGAGGAAATTAGAAGAGAGGTTTTTGCGGAATTTATATTTAAAATGGTAAATGGTAAATGGCCTGCATTTGTATAGCGCTTTTCTAGTCCTTAAGGACCCCAAAGCGCTTTACACTACATTCAGTCATTCACCCATTCACACTCACATTCACACACTGGCGATGGCAAGCTACATTGTAGCCACAGCTGCCCTGGGGCGCACTGACAGAGGCGAGGCTGCCGGACACAGGCGCCACCGGGCCCTCTGACCACCACCAGTAGGCAAACATGGGGCTAGTATCTTGCCCAAGGATATTTGGCATGCAGCCAGGAGGCAGCCTGGGATCGAACCACCGACCTTCTGATTAGTGGCTGACCTGCTCTGCCACCTGAGCTACAGCCACCTCTAAAACCTCATAGATACGTCATTATGTGGATTTATGAAGTGTGATGGAGATAGCTTCAAGTGACTAGAGATCATGCTCATATATTCATATCCACAGCTTTGCTTATACTGTACATTAAAATTATGTCCATACTGTATTGCTTCCAAAACACAAACTCTGTGGTTTGTGTTGGTCATCATGGTATTGAATTTAGAAAATCAATATCAAAGAGACAACACAATGGCCACATGTGTATTCTTCCAAAATGCATACGCAACTGCGGTTAAACTGCCTATCTATCTGCAACCAAAGTGAGCAAATGACAACTATGGGCACACCATTCAGCCACTTTCATTCTACAGATTGTCCTGACCTCAACAAGCTGCAGTGCATTCAGCCAGAAATGGAAGTGTTTAAAATTAATTGAAAAAATACTTCCAACCAGGCCCACAAGGACCCTGTCGCTACTCTTGGAGTTGCCAAAAATCAACCCTCCCACTCTGTCATTGTCATCACAGCAGGATTCCCAGAGACAGAGACAGGTCAGGTGCAAACACAGTAAAGCATAGTTAGCTGTTGTTGAATATTTGCTTTCTCACTCTCTCGGTCACGTTAAAGAATGATTGGACTGTCCTTGACCTCAAGTGTTAACACAACATTGCTCTGCAGTACATTAGATCAGGCAAGATCAGCTTTAACCCTGGAGAACCCATGGGGTCAGAGCCGACCCCATTGGTTTTCTAGGGAAACCATGGGGTTAAATTTGACCCCAAATTTGGTAGATTTTCCTGTAATTAAAGGCTGAGGTGACCTTTTTCTGATGACCACAGGATCAACAAAATGAGACTCCCTTTCATCGTGCAGGCTAAAAGCATTTCCCATTGTGAAGTGGAAAATAGGTAATCATGGGTTTAATCTTGCTAGCACGACCCAATGATGTAGAAATGTCACAGGCAGCAAAGAATGCTTGAAAAATGCCAACTACACAAGAGTGTGAATAGAGGCTGGCAGATGTAGGAGGAGGGATGACGAGATGCCCTATGTGTGATATAAGCTAAAGACTTAAAGAGACAACCAGTGAAGAACTCTCTATAAATGAGCTAATGATTCGATCCTATCTGCAGGGGGGGAAATGAGGGCATGAAAAAAAAGGTCAGGGAGCAAATGGGTTGAGCAAAGAAAGAAAAATGAATATTAACTTTAATGCTACTGCCAAGTGTGAGATATGTAAATGATGTTCTTAGCTAATGGAGGATGTACACTAAAGATTGGCTGCAGTGCTGCAGAGAATTTCCAGCACTGCATAAATTATGGTGTTTTCAGTTTTTAGAAGCTTTCTTTATATATTTCAGGCTTTGCCAGAGCAACTGAGTAAACCTGAGTAAACGTGTGAGGACACAACCCTACCCTACATATATAGTGTTGAACAGATACCCAGTCTACTGGGTCCACAATGTTAGTAAAAGCAGCGCAATGTTTGATCTCCGTTTCAGCCAGACAACAGAGAGGGGGACATTCATGTGCAGGCTGGTATATGGACTCTAGGGATTACCCCCCTATAAATTATTCGCAAGAAATAACATGGCTGGCCAATATAAAACACACACATTTCCACACATGGAGGAATAAATCTTAAATTCATGTTACATTTTTCTGGATTGCTTGATACAATTGTCGGAAAATCAACTGCTGTGACCGTGAAACTCCATGATTATTCCATAATCAATTTGCTGACTGAAAGAAAATCAATCAGCAGTACTTCTGCTTCTTCTTCCTCCTCCTGCGGGGTCTGCTTTTCTGCAAAGCCGCCTCCATTCGGCACGATCAAGAGCACCATTCAGGTTGGCGCCGATCTTCTTCACGTCGTCTTTGATTCGGTCCATCCATCACCTTTTTGGTCTGCCCCTTGGTCGCTGGCCTTGGGGGCTGAGTCGCAGTGCATTCTTGCCACTGAGTTTTCGTCACTTCTGACCACGTGCCCATACCATCGCAGTCGCGCTCCTTGCATCTTCTCCGTGATCGGCGCAATGCCCAGCCGCTTTTGGATGTTGATGTTCATGACGTGGTCCAATCGTGTCAGGCCCAGGCACCATCGCAGCATCCGCATTTCCACTGTGTGAAGGTCCTGTTCGTGCTTTGAGGTGGCCGGCCAACACTCTGATCCGTAAAGGGCCACAGGGCGCACTACGCTCTTGTAGATCTTCGACTTAAGGATGTCAGGCATTCATCGGTCGCACAGGACACCAGTGACTTGGCGCAACTTCATCCAGGGCGCATTAATCCTGGGTCGTACGTCTGGCAGGATGTCGTTGTCATTGCTGATCATCGATCTGAGGTACTTGAAGTGAGATACCTTCGCCAGGTATTCTCCGTTGATGCTGATGGTGCCGTCGGTTTGGGGGGCCGGCTTCTAAGTACTCAGTCTTCTTGGTGTTCAACCTCAGCCCATACTCACTCAGGCGTGTCTTCCATTGCTGTGTTTGGCATTGCAGCTCCATTCGGGATCCATCTGCGAGGAAGACCGTCAGCATAGAGAAGCGTCCAAGGGTGGGGTGCTCGGAGGTCAGCAGTCATGGTGTCCATGCAGAGGATGAAGACAAGCAGGGACAGTGCGGAGCCTTGGTGCATGCCCACAGTAATGTTGAAAGATGGTGATGTTCCCACTGGGCTTCTGACTGTGCTAGTCACATTTCTGTACAAGAGCTTGATCCAATCGACGTAGGCCTCTGGGACCCCGTGTGATCGCAGAGAGTGCCAGATCAGGTCATGAGGGACTCGGGTGAAAGCCTTTTCCAGGTCTGCCTGCCGCGTCGTGTATCTGACTGGCGACGTTATCCCAGATGGTGTCTACTGGACCATTGGGGTCCACGATGAAGTGCCCAAGTGTGTCCACTAGCTGTTTTTTGCACTCGTGAAGGTGCCACCATTTAATCTTCTCTACTGAAGTGATCGGTGGTGGTCATTGCTGGCCAAGGTTGAGTCATGTGACCAGGTTCTGGTGGGGTCTTCGGATTAGCTACTAGTCGATTTGGGTGTCCCCGCCGCCACTAGAATATGTAATGATATGCGCTGGCCTCTTTCTGAAGAAACGGCAAGATTGTGTGGAAATAAGTATTTGATACCCTATTGTTACGGCTGCCGTCATGGGCTGGGGTTCTGACAAGTAAATGTGAGTGTGCAGGTGCGCCTCCAGGAGTGGTGGATCCCGAAGATGGCGTGCCCGGATTGGATAATGATCTGGAGGCAGAGTATAAAACGTCAGGGTTGAGGACGGCAATCCATCCATCTTCGGTTTTACCCCAACCAGCTGGGGCTGCGACATGCCCTTCATGGGTTTATGGGTGATTAAAAAACATACTTAAAAAGTAAGTGCTTATGAAAAAATGATCAGGCAGTTAAATATGCTGACCAATGAATGCGTGCAGGCTTTTTCTGCAGGTTGCTGCAGCTGACTCTCTGAAGTTTTGTGAATCCAGGAGGAATTGGGGTGGATCGCCTTTTCAGTTGGGCAGTTTTCTCATGTTTTGTTAGGCAGGGAGGTAATTGATTGTCATTTGGTTATGTTTCTTTAGGGCTAGGCAAGCAGTCGCTCCTCTGAGCTGTTTTCCTTTTGTTTGTTATTCCGGCGTGGGTCCACCCCGAAGCCTGAGTGACTCCTGTGAAACCCGTTTTTGTTTCGTTCCTGTAAATAAACCATTTCTTATTTTAACTTATGTGTGATGTGCTGCTTGGGGTCGAACTGGGGGTGGATCATTCGTCTTGTTGCGGTCGGGTCCCCTAGACCGGCTGTAACACTATCAATCAGCAAGATTTCCAAGTCCCAGGTGTATTTCACACCAGTATAAAAGACAGCGGTCCATAGAAGCAATCAATCTATCCAGATTCCAAACTCTGCACCATGGCCAAGACCAAAGAGATTTCCAAGGATGTCAGAACAAGATTGTGGACCTACACAAGGCTGGAAAGGGTGACAAGACCATTGCCAAGCAGCTGAGTGAGAAGGTGACAACAGCTGGTGTGATTATTCATGAATGGAAGAACCATAAAATAACAGCCAATTTCTGGAGCTCCACGCAAGATCTCACCTCGTAGAGTTTCAATGATAATGAGAAAGGTGTGAACCAACCCAAAACTACTCTGGAGGAATTTGTCAATGGGACACCAAGTCACCAAGAAAACCCTTGGTACCACTAAAATCCTGCAGTGCCAGCAAGATCCCCCTGCTCAAGAAAGCAGTACAGTACAGGCCCGTTTTGAAGTTTGCCACTGAACATCTCATCAAATCTTGGGTGAGAACCTCCTTCCCTCAGCCAGGCCATTGAAAATGGGTCGTGGGTGGGTATTCCAGCATGCCAATGATCCAAAACACACAGCCAAGGCAACAAAGGATTGGCTCAAGAAGAATCATATCAAGGCATTGGATAGGCGTAGTCAGTCTCCAGACCATAATCCTATCGAAAATCTGTGGAGGGAGCTGAAGGTTCGAGTTGCCAAACATCAGTCACAAAACATTAAAGACTTGGAGAGGGTCTGCAAAGAGGAGTGGGACAAAATCCCCCCTGACATATGTGCAAAACTTGTGGCCAACTACAAAACACATCTGACCTTTGTGATTGCCAGGTTTTGCCACCAAGCACTAAAGCATATTTTGCAAAGGGATCAAATACTTATTTCATTCATGAAAATGCAAATTAATTTATAACTTTTTTAAATGATTTTTTCCTACTATTGAAATAACAGACTAATCATTTCTTTGTTGGTAGGCAAACTTACAAAATCGGCAGGGTTTTAAATCATTTTTTCCCTTAGTGTATATTAATCGTGTATATTAGTCACAATTCATAGACTCTAGTCAGATGGAGTGAAAACATCCTCTTTAAGACTGAATTAAGGAAGTTACAGTCAAATTTAGTATAAAATCAGATCTTTTGGGCAAACCAATTCGCTTTTAAGCCCAGTTGGACCAAACAGCGTTGCAGTTGACCTGCAAGGTGGGCGTCTAGACCTCTGATTGGTGTAGCACACAAATAAATGTGACCCAAGAATATCTCATAATAGATAATAGTAATACTGAATTGGAGACTCAGCTTCGCACCCTTGATTCACCCGTAGCTAGCCAGGCCCCTGTAGCTGGTGCAGCCGAAGATAACGTAGGACCCACTAGCTGTTCCCCGGCAAACCCCAAGCAGCTGGGGAAAGAGGGCGGCTGGGTGACGGTGAGGAGGAAGCATAAACAGAGATTTAAACAGAAGCCCCAGGTACACCACCAACCTGTTCATGTGTCTAACCGTTTTCCCCCACTCGGCGACACACCCACCGGGGGTCAAACTCTGGTAATTGGTGATTCTGTTCTCAGACATGTGAAGCTAGAGACACCGGCAACCATAGTCAATTGTCTTCCAGGGGCCAGAGCAGGCGACATTGAGGGAAATTTAAAACTGCTGGCTAAGGGTAAACGTAAATTCAGTAAATAATTCACATCGGCAGTAATGACACCCGGTTACGCCAATTGGAGGTCACTAAAATCAATATTGAATCGGTGTGTAACTTTGCCAAAACGATATCGGACTCTGTAGTTTTCTCTGGTCCCCTCCCCAATCAGACCAGGAGTGACGTGTTTAGCCACATGTTCTCCTTAAATTGCTGGCTGTCTGACTGGTGTCCAAAAAACAATGTGGGCTTCATAGATAACTGGTAAACCTTCTGGAGGAAACCTGGTCTTGTTAGACGGCATCCATCCCACTTTGGAGGGAGCAGCTCTCATTTCTAGAAATATGGACAAATTTATTAAACCCCCCAAAATATGACTATCCAGAGTTAAATGGTAATGGTAAATGGACTGGTTCTTATATAGCGCTTTTCTACTCTGTCCGAGCACTCAAAGCGCTTTATACAGCTAATTCATTCACCCAATCACACCCATTCACACAAGCACTTCTAAACTTAAGTGCGCAGTATCTAACATTCATACACATTCACACTCCGATGGATGCATCGGAGAGCAACATGGGGTTAGTATCTTGCCCAAGGATATTTGGCATGCAGACTGGAGCAGCCTGGGATTGAACCACCGACCTTCTGGTTAGTGGCTGATCCGCTCTGCCACCTGAGCTACAGCCACCCCGGGGTTGGGGAGTTGGGATCAGGAAGCAGAGTTGCAGTCTTACACGCCTTTCTGCAGCTTCTCTCCTCCTGTTACCCCCCCACCCCACCCCAAAAACCCCATCTCCATAGAGACTGTGTCAGCTCCCAAACAGACAAAAAAGAAACTAAAAACCAGCAATAAACAATTTAAACATAAAAAAAATCACAAAGAAAGAACAATACAGTACTTTCAGTACCATTGATATTCATTTAGATTCTTTTTCTCCAATTGATCTTTCTGAGTTAACTTCAATAATTACTTCCTCCAAACCATCAGCGCGTCTTTTCCTGCCATTAATTAATGCTTCAATCTTAAATATGATCAACCTATCTCTAATAATTGGCTATGTACCACAGGCCTTCAAGCTGGCAGTAGTTAAACCTTTACCTAAAAAGCCATCCCTAGACACAGCTGTCTTAGCTAATTATAGGCCAATCGCCAACCTTCCTTTCATATCAAAAATCCTTGAAAGAGTAGTTGTCAAACAGCTAACAGATTATCTACAGAGGAATGGATTATTTGAAGAGTTTCAATCAGGTTTCAGAGGTCATCACAGCACAGAAACAGCTTTAGTGAAGGTTACAAATGATCTTCTTAAAGCCTCTGACAGTGGACTCATCTCTGTGCTTGTCCTGCTAGACCTTAGTGCAGCGTTTGATACTGTTGACCATAATATTCTATTAGCGCGATTAGAGCACGCTGTAGGTCAGGGGCCAGCAACCCTGGGTGGCACGTGAAGGGTTAACTGATGGCACGACCATAGCTGGACTGGCCACCAGGTAGGCCGATGTGATTTTTTGTTTTTATGGGCCGATGGCTTTTTGTTGTTTTTTTGTAACGGTGTAAACAATGAAAGGTGGTGAACTGGCCAAATGCTGGCTGATGTGTAAAATGTAAAAATAACTCTGTTGTTTGGTGGTGGCTATGGCGGAGCTTCCACGGAGGCCAGCAGGTGGTTGAGGGAAAGGGGAGGCAGGAGGCAGGAGAGACCCGAGGCGGCCGCCGGTCCGAGTGTCAGGTGAACTGAACTTCAGGTAAGAAGTTATGACCTGCAGTCTATCTGGGTCAGATATAAACCAAGTTTAGGTGTAGTTTATTTTCGTTGTGCTGACTTTTTACCGTCAGTTACAATTTCTCATACTGTGTACTAGCTAGCATGATGGAGTTTCTATACAGCTAGGTGGGTGCTATGATGTTACTGATAGTGAACTTTATTTTATTCATAAGGTTAGTTAGTAGAGTTCCCAAAATATTACGCGTTTCATATTGAGCCGAAAAGGAACAGTTTGTCCCATACTTCAGCTAGAATGGAAAAAGACACAAAGTTGGAGTTATTCTGCGTCTTTACTTGTCTCTTCTTCTCTCATTCTCTCCCCCTCCCTCTCCTGTTGCTACTTCAATCATGAAAATGATCAATGATCAGCTGATCGGCTTTTCTCTCTTGTTTGTTTATCTCCCACTTTGGGCCAGAAAGAGGAAACCAGCGGAGGTCACGCTAAACAACAGCAGCACGTTTAAGCTTGATCAGCTGTTGTTAGAATTTATTTAATAATTTCTAGTATCAGCTGATGTTTGCTGGAGCCACAGCTGTAAAAGCTGCTGGTCATGATATCGTTTGGTTATCTGGTGAGAGGGAAACATGAAGATGAAACCAGGAGATGTCCTTACTGAATCATCAAAGATGAACAGGTGATGGAGAAACAGGTTTACCTTTTAGATGACGTGAATGAGTTGAAGTTATGAACTGTTTCTGAGAGACAAATAACACCAGGATCCTTTTCTACGTAGCTGACAGCTGGTAACTGTGCAGAGGCGGGTCTAGCAAAGTTTTGCCAGGGGGGCCAGGTAGGGCATTAACAGGGAGAGGGGGGCACAAAGAAATACTTCTCTTTCTTATTCTCATTTAAAATGTCTCGCTTTTAATAAATAATTATCTGAATCTTACAACCAAAGTTTTTGTCTGATGTAAAATGTATAGAAATCATAGATATACCAACGAGACTGTACATCATTGTCACAACAGCATTTTTGTTTTCAGCGTTGTGAGGAGACCATACATAGCATTTGCATTTTCTGTTGTACAGTTCATTTGCTGTTATGGATAAAAAGTGTCTTTTTTTGTTTCAAAATAGCTGATAACTATTCACTGATAGCTGCCAACATCTGCGAACAAATATAATTCTGTAAAGTTGTTCTATATAGTGTGTAGCTGTTCATATAGAGCGTTATTAAATTTATTGCTAATGCAATCATATGGCACATTGACTTCTGAGGAAATTTTAGATGGCACTCATTATCAAAAAGGTTGCCGACCCCTGCTGTAGGTATTACAGTGCAGTGGTTTGGATCATATCTATTTAATATACTCCAATTTGTGCATGTAAATGGAGAGTCCTCTTCCCACACTAAGGTTAATTATGGTGTTCTACAGGGTTCAGTGCTAGGACCAATTCTGTTTACATTATACATGCTTCCCCTAAGCAGTATGATTAGGAGACATAGTATACATTTTCGCTGCTATGCAGATGACACCCAACTCTATCTGTCCATGAAGCCAGATAACACACACCAATTAGTTAAACTGCAGGAATGTCTTAAAGACATAAAGTCCTGGATGGCCGCTAACTTTCTGCTTCTTAATTCAGATAAAACTGAGGTTATTGTACTCGGCCCTGAAAATCTTAGAAATATGGTATCTAACCAGATTCTTACTCTGGATGGCATTACCTTGGCCTCCAGTAACACTGTGAGGAACCTTGGAGTCATTTTTGACCAAGACATGTCCTTCAATGCTCATATTAAACAAATATGTAAGACTGCTTTCTCCCATTTGCGCAACATCTCTAAATTAGAAATACCCTGTCTCAGAGTGACGCTGAAAAACTAGTTTATGCATTTATTACTTCCAGGCTGGACTACTTTAAATCATTATTATCATGATCTCCTAAAACCTCCCTGAAAAGCCTTCAGTTAATCCAAAATGCTGTAGCAAGAGTACTGACAGGGACTAGAAAGAGAGAGCATATTTCTCCTGTATTGGCTTCCCTTCATTGCCTTCCGATAAATCCAGAATTGAATTCAAAATCCTGCTCCTCACATACAACGTCTTAAATAATCAGGCCCCATCTTATCTTAATGAACTTGTAGCACCATATCACCCTATTAGAGCACTTCGCTCTCACACTGCAGGCTTACTTGTTGTTCCTAGAGTATTTAAAAGTAGAATGGGAGGGAGAGCCTTCAGTTTTCAGGCCCCTCTTCTGTGGAACCAGCTTCCAGTTTGGATTCGGGAGACAGACACTATCTCTACTTTTAAGATTAGGCTTAAAACTTTCCTTTTTGCTAAAGCATATAGTTAGGGCTGGACCAGGTGACCCTGAATCCTCCCTTAGTTTTGCTGCAATAGACATAGGCTGCCGGGGGATTCCCATGATGCATTGAGTTTTTCCTTTCCAGTCACCTTTCTCACTCACTATGTGTTAATAGACCTCTCTGCATTGAATCATACCTGTTATCAATCTCTGTCTTCCACAGCATGTCATATCCTGTTTTCCTTCTGTCACCCCAACCGGTCGCAGCAGATGGCCACCCCTCCCTGAGCCTGGTTCTGGCGGAGGTTCCTTCCCGTTAAAAGGGAGTTTTTCCTTCCCACTAGGGCTGCTCAATTAATCGAATTTTAATCATGATTACGATCTGGGCTTTCAACGATCATTAAAAATGACTGAGCCGATTATTAGCCCCTCCCTCGTGCTTTACTCTCGCGCTGCTCCGTGTGGTAAATCGAGCGCACCTCTCTGCATTTCGAACACGTGTCACAACAATTAAGAGCAGTGGTCCACAACCTTTTTTGCGCCACGGACCGGTTTATGCCCGACAATATTTTCACGGACCGGCCTTTGAGGTGTCGCGGATAAATACAACAAAATAAAACGATAACAAAATAACGATAAAAACCGATAAAAACCCTGAAAACCATACATTTCACACCTGAGCCTCAACTCTCGCGGCCCAGTACCAAACGACTCACGGACAGGTACCGGTCCGAGGCCCGGGGTTTGGGGACCGCTGATTAAGAGGACCCGAGGGAAGCTCGGAAAGCTAAGCAGAAGTTATTTGGAGAAGAGAGTGACTGCCGTTGGTTGAAAAGAGAGGTAAAAAAAACTTCAGTGGTGTGGAAACATTATGGGTTCGCGGAGTCAGACGTGGATCAAGTAGACATAGTGTGTAAACTTTGCTACAGTGTCGTAGCTGCACCACAGAGCAACACTGCAAAGTTCACTAAACATAGATGTTTACATTTTTCATTTATTTTTTATATTGCAAACATTTGCACTGTTATCAGTATTTGCACACTATTTTATATTATTTTTTGACAATCTTTAAAGTCATTATTCAATACATTGTTATTGTTAAATAAATATCGTCAAATAATCGAGATCTCAATTTCAGTGAAAATAATCGTGATTATCATTTTTGCCATAATCGAGCAGCCCTACTTCCCACTGTCACCAAAGTGCTTGCTCATAGGGGGTCATATGATTGTTGGGTTTTTCTCTGTATCTATTATTGTACGATCTACTGTACAATATAAAGCGCCTTGAGGCGACTGTTGTTGTGATTTGGCGCAATATAAATAAAATTGAATTAAACTGAATTAATAAAAATAATTATTATTACAAGTGTATTTGTATTGCCCAGAAAATAAGATACATTAGTCTGATGTCTGATATTTAAATTGTATTTTTCACATAACTACTTAATTGCTTCGATTCTAACCATTACTAATAACTTGGATACAACTGTCCATCTGTCCTCTGCATGGTGTTTTTAATTGCTGCAAACAGTCTTTAGTTTGTGAAAGAAAACCTACACAAACCAGGGGCAAACATGGTAACTGCAACTCAACACCCATATTTCATTCATCTGAACAAAATACAAAAAAATATAAACTACTTAAAACCTCAATTGACTCATTTGGATTGCTGAGGTGAACAATGACTATGACCAAAAATCTGAAAACGTGGCCTTTAAATCTCCCTCTTAACCTGACAAACCTGCATGCATGTGTCACTGAGCTAATCCGAGTACGAAGAAACAGCTTACCAGATTTTCGCTGAGTAGCAGTTATGCCACTTCATCCATAGCGGGAAAATTGACACACTGACAAGGTAACAAAAACTATATTTACTGGCTTTCAAACTACATCTGACAACACACCCGAGTGACACATATTCTTATGATTTGGATATTTTACAAAGCGGTTAATATCCCCTCAAGAGTGACTGAGGTGATAGAGTAGCTTGAGCAGATTCTCAGAGCAGAAACACAACTGCATACCACTGCACTTCTCTCAGGCCAAGAAAAATATACATAATCATTGTTTTCAGCAGCTGGAATTAAACCGATGTAAAACTGAACAGAAACCACAGCTTGTTGACCTTTAATGTAATCTGAACGCAGGGTCAATTTTAAAGATACACGCGTCAGTAGAGTGATCGGATAAATGGATTTTGTATGTAGCTCCATATGGAACTTAGCAATCAGACATATGGAATCAAAGCAGGTGTTAAAAAGTGCAGATCACAGAGCACAGAAAGTCAACAATGCTGTTAGACTTAAGTAAAACCATGCCTCTTTTGTGTATGGAAATGTTTACAGCAGCAACTTCTTAAAAAATGTATGTAAAATGAGTTCTGCACCACTTCTGTGAATTAATGAATGAATAAAATACTTTCTGATTCTTAAGCCAAGCCACTCTGTATAATTAAAATCTGATAAATTACACCAAAACATTAAAACCAACCAATTTTCTCCACAGGGCAGTTCCAGCCACTGTTTCTAATGCCTGCTGTGCAAAACATGCTCTGTTTCTTACATCAATATTTTACTCTTTTTTTTCTTTTTCTTTTTTTTTCTTTTTGGGGGGGGGGGGGGGGGGGACAATTTAGTACATTGTTATATAAAAGCATCCTAGCATACAACAACATACCGCAGACAGTCATCAATTATGGGCGGGACTAGGGAAACAAAACAAAAGGCCAACTGTGGTACCCGCACAGCAAATAACAGTGTAGTATACAGTAATGTAAGACTGGCAGATTCCTGGTGGAAAACACAGCTGCCGATCGCTACTATAAAAAGACCAAATAATCATTTCTTAGGCATCATTTTATGCTCCCTCTCAGGGTGTGTGGCCACAGATTTTCTGCCAGTATGTGTGTTGACAGTTCATTAGGGGCTTTTGCTAAACGGTGATTGTGGGTAATAAAGTTGTGGGGGTGGGGAAGAGAGTGGGTAATATTGCACACAGATTACTACTTTGCTTAAATGATGAAATTGTGTCATAACTACAGAAACATTCAGAGCCTCAGATAAACAAGGAAGGGCCAATGTTTTTGGGGAGAAAAAATGCTGTCAAAAAAGTGGAAATTTCTCTGTGAACACTATGTGATTGAAGAGATAAAACTAAAGACAATCACATGGCAAAACAAAGATAAATGGTGTAGCAAGTTATAGCAGCTCAACGGGGCCCAGACTGATTCAGCTGTCTATGTATACTTTAATGGAGATGCTGTTTTGACATGTGTTTTTCCTGCAGCTCCGAGGGACTGCCTGCAACTTTCAACAGAACTGACCAACTTTTTAGAGCAGTTTAAACCACTCGTGTTCAGTTATTCCAAATATTTTTGGATACGCTTTGTTTCATTTGTTGGTATTTTATTCCAAAGCTGTATTACCTAAGGATGTTTTGGCTGTGGTAATAGCTTCTTATACTACAACTCCTTAGAGAAGCTACTTGAATTAGTATCTACTAGCCATACTACAATCTTGTGGCTTCAGTGCTGACTTTGAATATTTAGAGGACATATAGAGGTTAAAAAAAGTCACCATATAAAGAAAGATTCCTGTTTAACAATCTATTTCTACTACAGCAACTTAATAAAGAAGCTTTAATGAAAAGAAGCAGTGCAACACCAGTGTAATCCCATACAAATGATTTGTACTTAAATAAAGGCTCTGTGACTTTCAGTTACAGAGGATATGCAGAACTAGCCCATATTATGGTTTGCAACACAACCTGAACATTACCTTGAGTATTGAGTTGAAATCTCCTGTCAAAATGATCCTGTAATACTCTACATACATTAGCTTCTCTCTAATAGTAGGTTGACACCTATCCAGGCCCAAACATTTCCAAGCCATTAACCATCAGAAAGACACATTGGTGTTCCGCACTTACTTTATGTATCCCTTCCATTTCTAAGCCACTGAGGTTTGCGTAAAGCGAGTGGTGCCTCTTTCCTAACAGTGATGTTGTAGTGACATTAGCTGTCGTTGGGGTTGCCTTGTCTGAGAGGCTGCCTGGTTGCTTATCATGTTGCTCCACCGACCCCCTCAACTCCGGCTGTTGTGCCCCGAAAGCTTTCGCCTCTTCGCGGCTCTCCATTTCTCTGTTTGCCGGCGTGGGCTCAGGCTGCTCAGGCCGAGTGCACAAGTCGTACATCACTCTCTGTCAAAGTTAAACAGAGCGGAGGAGATCAATATGACCACAAGAGGTGCTCGGCCAAGACCAAGCCATTGCTTGTGTTTCATTTGCTGAAGGAGAATTACATGGACCGCAGGTTGACTTCCACCAGTTCACGAGCAGGACTGGGCTCTTATTCAAGGCTAAGGTGAAGTGTCTGAAAACAAGCAAATAACTCTTACTGCCATGGTATCAAGCTCTTAATTTGTAAATCCATGCTAAATGGTACTGACAAAAACAGCTCTCGTGCTGGATGTTGAGGGTTGATTAAAAGCAGTTATAACTCCTGGTCCATCTCTAAAGTACCTCCTCTCTTTGCGCAGTGACGTTTTCCAAAATGAGGACAATCAGCTCCAAAGGGATATTATATATTTTTGGTCTTCGCTTGTGAAAACCAATCAATGAATGTCACAGCACAGCAGCATTCTTGAGCATACTGTTATATTTATCACAGTGCAGCATTCAGATTCAGAGTCCAGCTCACAACATTGAAATAACCCATTTCTTCTTGCCTCGCTGCTCGTCTGCACGAGGGGGAGGGTTGTCATAAACAGAAAAAGGGAAGACACGCTAGTTCACTCATACCCTACGTAATGTTGAAATAGCCCGTGCAGTCCCAAATCAAGTGGAACACGACAAGAGACGTGTGATGGAGAAAAAAAGAACAGACTAACAGGTCTTCGCTTCAGCCCTCATTCTCTCAGCAAGGTTGAGATGTGGGTGGCATGCTTACTCCTCAGCTGTGAGTCTCTCCGTATTCATACTGCCTCGTCAAGAAGCATTTCATCCAGAAGCAATAAGACTCAACAGGGTGCTTAATCCCTTCTTGGTTGCTGCGCTATAAAGGTGAAGCAGGAGGACGAAGAGAAAAATGTGTGTGTGTGTGTGTGTTGTGTGAGATGCCGAGTGTCTATGAAAGGAGGGGGCTGGGAGGACTGCATCCATCGTCCTATCACAAAAAGGCAGGTTTTGAGAAGGGACCCAATCATTACAGGGACTAGAGCTCGTTTCCATGGAGATGACGCTGGAATGATGTTGGCTGCCTATTGATTGTTCAAGGGGCAGTAGACAGTGCAACAGAGGGAGGCTGCAGGAGGCAGGCAGACAGACAGCATGACCAGCAGAAACTGACTGTAATGTTTTACTGTAGTTGTGCACTAGGGAAATGGACGCAATTAGAGTAGATGGATATGTGAAATACATCGTATAGTCATTTACTTGACTGGATATGAGAAAAAAAAAGT
Organism: Neolamprologus multifasciatus; assembly: GCF_963576455.1. NCBI lineage: Eukaryota > Metazoa > Chordata > Actinopteri > Cichliformes > Cichlidae > Neolamprologus > Neolamprologus multifasciatus. The sequence goes on along the minus strand of NC_140448.1, from coordinate 7,263,768 downwards.
ATGTTTTAGACAGTGAGGGCGAAAAGTTCATCTTAAGAGTAAAGTTTCTTCATGTGAAACTGTAAAGAAATCAGAATCAGAATACTTTATTAATCCCAAAATTAAGGAAATTATGCAGTATTAAAATAGGCCTCTATGAATAATTTTTACTTTCCCGACACAGGAAGTTGTAGCCAATCAGTGTCTGACAAGCCTCACCTCTGTAAACTGTAATAAATTTACTAGAAATCTCAGCTGTGCTATGCTGTTGATGTCTTTTTGCTGCATTTTGATAGTTTATCTAACAAATAATCTATCTTACTGTGCATTTTTTTTCTAGTTGTGAAAATGCAACTTTCGTATAAAGCATTACTTTAGACATTAGAGAGGCTGTAGTTAGGAGCAACAAAGACTAACTGGTAATTTTGGCTTTTTAAGATTTTTTTCTACCTGGTATTTTTCTGGTGTGTTGCCAGTGCAATCAAAAGTAAAATCACATACAGTTCATCCTGAAAATTAAAGTTCACATTTCTTTTACCGTGCAGATTTTGATACATTAAATGGTTAAAAATTGAGACCCACAGACTTTTGGCTCACACACACAAGGTTCCTTTTTTTGTCCTAACATCGGTTTCCCCAGCTTCAACCTATTCCATTATTAATTAGTTTGCTCACAAGACCTTAAGTAGCCTAAAGACAAACCAACCAACACATGAGTGCCTCTGAACACCATCTATATTCTGCTTCAACTCCTTTGAAAGTTTAAATTTGCTCCTTTGTTAGTAGCAGTGTTCTTGACAGCAAAACAACTAAATAATATGTGAGAGAGCTGCAGTACACATGACCACTGCTTAGGGCTGTGTGATATGACCAAAATCTCATATCCCGATATAAGACATCTATTGTCCCGATAACGATATAAATCACAAAATGTAACATTTTCTGTAAATTCTCTGAATCTCGGGCAGCTCGACTTGCGTGAAGTGTTTCCAGCTGGGCGTCGTGTACACTGTACGATGTATGAAACTATACATTTTTAGACATAAGTTGTAACGGCCGCCGTTTTCTTTGTGAGTATTTATTACACAGCGTGCTGCGGGAAAAAGCCTGTTCTAACGTTTGAGTTTATTAAGGTTTATTTTTTTTCACCTGACGACTCTGTTTTGCTTCTCATCCATAAATACTCAGCATACTCTTTCACGTGATTCAGTTTATTTTGAAAAGTCTCAACAGGATCTTGAGCTTTATTGTGAAAGGTTTATGTGGAAAATAAACAAGCGGACACGCAGTGGTTTTACCGTCGTTGTTGCTAACGACAACGCATGAAAACAGCCGCTTGTCCGTCCATAGTGTGGTTATATTAAATATAAGAGAAAGGGAGAACTTTAAGAAAATTAATATAGCCACTACAGTGACCATCAAAACGATGAAAAAATATTGCCGCAGTTTATTTTGCGACACCACGAAACAAACGATAGCGTAAAATGAAACGATAGATGTTTTTATATTGTCATCCGATATATATCGTTATATCGAACAGCCCTACAGCCCTGCTTACAACAAGATACAGTAACTATGAAAAATCTTACTGAGCATAAAATAATAAATGTCAAACCACATATGCCCCTGCAAAGAAAGGAGCTTCAGCCAGGCGCATCATAGATCAATGGCAGAGACATCCTTTTATGCTCATTTTGGCACAATCGGAAGAGCATCTCACAAGGAAATAAATATTATGTTACACTCACACACTTCACATTGAAATTTAAACATTATTACAAGATATAGAATGATTAAAAAGCCCAAAAGAAAAAACAATGAATATGCCTTTCCACACATGCTGAAAAATATTATCAGCAGATCAGACATGACGAAAAGAAAGAGGGATGAGTCAGTGCATTCTTGTTAGAGTATTAGTATTTGGGTCCAATACCTTAGCAGCAACGTGTAAGAAATATTAAAGAAAAATATAGAGAGATGAGTAATTGCCCACTTTTGAGACACAGTTCAAGCTTTGATTAATTATTCAAATCCATGCCTATGAAAACTTTATCCAAAATTTAAGACATGGAAGCACAGTGACCCAATTCTGCCAGTCCTACAAGAGACACATAAACACACACACACTCCACCCTCCTCTCTGCACATATCATGCAATATTCACCTCCAATAGACGGTTCAATCTTAAGAAAGTGTGAAAATTAAGTTTCTAAGCTCTCATATCGGCCAAAATGGCTGTTTCAGACTTTAAACTATTTAACACATCTTGCATCATTTTGACATTTTAAAAAGCTGCAACATTTGCTGATATTTGCTTCTTCCCTTTTGTTTTACTTGACTGTTTCGGTGCACAACTGATATACAAAATACAGTTCCTGATAGCTTAATCTTTTAGATTTCATCCATCCATCTGTTCTTTGACTATGACTTAACTTTGCAAGTAACAGCCAAACAGAAGAAAGCTGGCTCAAAAGAAAGAGAAATGGAGCTAAAGCAAGAAGCTAAAATAATTGGCTGCAACAAGGCATATGTATAAATGGAGGTTAAAATGGGCCGAAAAAATCCAGAATGATGTTCGAGCACCTTCACATGATAGGTAGGTTAATGTATATTACTCTTGAAAGAGGTCATTTTTCAAAATTATTCAGTAATAACACAATAATGACATCCAGTTTCCACCCACAATACTATTAAGACCGTAGGGTCTTAATAGGGACCGTAGGGTCTTTACCTTACAACAGCGGTCCCCAACCCCCGGGCCACAGACCGGTACTGTGAGTCGTTTGGGACCGGGCCACGAGAGTTGAGACACAGGTGTGACATTTATGGTTTTTAGGGTTTTTATCGTTATTTTTTATCGTTTTTAACATTAACTCGGTTTCCCTGGGTCTTTTCCTGTGTGTTATTAATAAATGTTCTTTTTTCTGGTACTGGTTTTATTTTGTTGTATTTATCTTAAAGGTCGGTCCATGAAAATAGTGTTGGACAGCTACCTTACAATATAAGGCACCTTGAGGCGACTGCTGTTGTGATTTGGTGCTATATAAATAAAAATTAATCTTTTTTTCTCATCCCTCTGAGATCTCTTTGGTGGAGATGTAAACAAAGTTGGTTGTGGTAGTTCAGCATCTAGCTAGAGAAGAAATGTGAACATAAATGGAGTAAAGTTTATTTTAAGGAAATTTAAAAGTATTTTCAGGTAATTTCAAATGCAACTCGTCAAGCAGCTCAAAATATCATGACAGAAACACACAAACAATTTCTGCATAGCCCATCAAAAAATGTGTCTGCAACCTAAAGGCACAGCTTTCCTTTTTTATATACTTCTCACAGACATGGAGAAAAAAACCCATTGATATGTGAAATGGAGTAAGATATAATAAACACCAGACACCATCCCTCCTCACCATCTATCACCAAGAGCAACTCCAGAATGGAACAGTCCAACCGCTCTCCAGGAAACTGATTACAGACCCCAAGCTGTGCATCATGGTGAGGCCAACTATATCAAGCTGGTATCTCTCGGCGTCAAGCACCGGTTCAGGCTCCTTCTCCACCAGAGCAGTGATGCTCCATGTAAGCAAAGCCGGTTGCAGCAGATCAGACCGATAAGGTCCCCACCCTCGACTGCCACTGATCTATATTGCACCAGGTATTGGGTCCACATGAGGCGTGGCGTGTTCTCGCAAGTCTGACGTTTCAGCAAAAAACAGTTTGCTTAGGGAAGGGGTGGGGAACTCCAGGTATCAAGGGCTGGTGTCCTGCAAGTTTTAGATATTACCCTGGGTCAACACACCTGAATCAAATGATTAGTTCATTACCAGGCCTCTGGAGAACTTCAAGACATGTTGAGGTCATTTAGCCATTTAATCAGCTGTGTTGGATCAATGACACATCTAAAACCTGCACGACACCGGCCCATGAGGCCTGGAGTTCCCCCACCCCTGGCTTAGGGAGACACTAGCAGAATACTCACAATAATGTAGCTCATAGGATCACTAGGCCACACAAATCCCCATCATCACAATAAGGGGGAGATGAAGAGGCTTTAACTCCTACATATAAGATAAATAAGAATAATATATGGAGCTTAAAAATGAGCAAATTTCTCCTTTAATATATTTTTTATTTAATTATTACAGATAATAGTTAAATGAGCACCGCATAAAGTCAGAGAAACTTTGTTATAATTAACACCTGTGGCTGTTAAGTAAACTGATCTGATGATCATGATACTTGAGACCATTCCGCACTACAAGTCACACTGTTGTATGTACTGTATGTAAAATATTTTGTACAATGACTTTGAGATCAGCATATATGCTGTTTCCATGTCAGTATATGACAACAAAGTTGACTTGGAAATGACAAAGCCATCCATACTAGATTCATGTTGCTTAGCCAGGTTACAGATTTAAGTACTATTGAATTGTTTTTCCATGTGTGGTCACATGATTCTAAAGCATCATGATGCTTATGGAAGGCATGTGTGCAGCTTTTGACTCATGAGATCCAACAGGAGCAGGATCAGGCAAAGATATGCAGCACTGTCCAAGTAAAGACAGTCAGGACGACTAGTAAGCATGGACTGAGGACACCAAGGACAGAAAATATTTTCATATAGAAAAGTTTCTACTAACATACTGAATGCCAACCATAAAAAAGTCATAACTGCCAGGAACTAGAAGACTGTTGCATTATAACAAGATGATAAATGTTTTTAACTTTATCACTTTTTTTATGTGGTGGGTTTTTTATTTACCTCTTGTTTAAAAAAACACAAAACAAACATGGATAGGTTAACCTGGAAATATGAAGTTGCTCACCTCCATGTTTCTTTTCATACATTTGGACGGCGAGGACTCCTCAGATCTAGAAGACTCAGTGCAGGACAACGGCTGGTCGTCCCAGCCTGCATGGGGAGTGTTGAGAGAGTGGCAAATATTCGGAGATCTGTTCTGACAGGTGTCCAAGACTGTAGGAGTGGCACAGGGGTCCGCTGCACATAAGTTCCTCTCTGAAGGCTGCTTCCACTGATCTAGTTTGATTTTGCTTTTTGGTGAGTGGGAGGTGCTATGGGGTCTCTGTAGCAAGCTCCTCTGGGGGGTTAGGAGGGGGGTCGTCTGACAGTATTTACTGCTGTCTTCCTGAGATGGCTTCCTTGACAGGCTTTTGAAAACATGCCTGAGGGGTGCTGCTTTCTGTGCCCCCTGCAACAGTCTTCCATGAGCTTCTAGCAGGTGGCAAAGGAAGATGGCCTTTTCTAGCTCAAATTTCTGCCTGTGATGCAATTTATAAGCTGCCTGCTCACCGTTTATCTTCGTATACAGAGTTAGCAGTAAGTGCTCCAGCTTTGTATACGTCTGTCTGCTGCAAAAACAAAAAGCCTTTTTCCGTGTGGAGTCAACGCTACCGTGCCATTTACTGCTTTCAGTGTCCACCTTTTTAGCCAGAAGATACCTGTGTCTGTTATAGTTTCTGTCCTTTTGGTCTCCTCGCCTGGCTGTCAGCTCCCTCACAGCTCTTTGCTGCTCTCTCTCTGCTTCTTCTCGTAGCCATCTAAGCTCCGCACTGAGCGCTTCATGAGCCTGTCGTGTTCTCGATTTTGCCACTTCCCAGTCAGCACGCAGGCTCTCTAGGTCTTGTCCACAGCCCGACAGGTCCTGCCATGGTTTCATAGATGACAGTACCACAGGGTTATCCCTGTCTTCAGTCATGATGCCTCATTCACAGCACAACATGGAAGGGCAAACAGTTCTCACTTCTAAAGAATTGGCTAAGTATCAGAACTGAGTGGCCATGCAGGTGAATGATGGGTTTGGTGGGTTAGAAATTCAGCATGCAAATAACATAAGGTCACTAGAGGGGGGGTAAGAGAAATTGAAAAAAAAAAGACAGATGAAGGTTAAGGATGAAGGTAATATATGAAATATGAAATGTAGTGTTTTTAGATTATTAAGAAATTGATCGTTTCTTAGGGAGGGTTTTGTTATGAAGGGAGAAAGAAAGACTGAACATCTTTGTGCAACCAGGAAAGGACATTGTGATGGTAGCTGACTGCGTTATGTTCGGACAGAGATTTCAAATTTACCTAGAATAAATATGGCACTCAATAATTAGTTTTTATCTAACGTTGCCTGGATGAACTCAAACATTTTAACAAACACAGAACAAGGTACGAACAATGGAGTTTATGTAACAGCAGTCAAACATTAAGCTGAGGATGCAACAAGTGATATGATGCAAAAAAAGATCTGTCTTAGCTGCCGTTACTGAAACCCGTTTTGCCCATCACTAGCTCAACTTAGCGGTTCCCATATGGACGCGAGAGTACGGTTCGTATTACACGGAGGATGGGGACTCTGCTAATTCAAGCTAATTAACTAGCTTAATCTTGGTTTAGCATGTTACTGTCATGCCCTCAAATAGGTGACGCTAAACTCTATTACCCTATTCTGTAATGTGAGTAACACTCTCTAGCATCCTGGAGTCGGAAAAAACAAAACAAGGCAAAAGGGAAAAAACGAAAAGAACACTTCTGGCTACTACGTCCTGTTAGCCTGTGTTAGCTTAAGGTTTTGTTTTTTTTTTATCCATAACTTGTCTCAAACTCACCTCTCAGCAGACTCAACTACTATAATGAACTTTTCATCAATGGGGACATCTTCTTTTGACTAAAGTATTTCTGTCAGCATTCAAATTAGCTGTGTAATAACACTAATACCGCCTACGTTAGTTGTTAAAGGTCCACAGAGCCATGCAAGAAGGGGTTTGTTTATGTGACAGACACCAGTGTCACACTCAGCCTCTGTCCAGCGTCATCCTGGGGGCCCGGCCAGGAGCAATGCTGCTTTCACGTACTTCACGTCCTTTCTCACCATGTCAACGCTTCATGACATATGAGATTGGTAATTTTTCAAGGTTGGATAGATTTCAGTTGTTTTTATATGGCTTCAGTTTCTTATATTTCTGTATTTTATGTAAAGATTTGAGTAGTTCATGGGCTCATTTGAAGTGTTTGTTTTTATTCGCCCTCCTCCCAAATATGGAGTATTACCTACTGATATGGAAGGCAACAAACCATGGAGTTTGAGCCGTCCTTCTCTCTACTTGTGGGAGATGAAGGACCACTAGTGGTTACACAGTGCTAGTGTGATGTAAATCCGCCAATTTTCTATGTATTAATAATAATAATAATAATAATAATAAATATTATTATTATTATTATTAATAATAATATTATAAATGGGGGTCATTATTTTAGTTATCTTCCCATTGCAAAGCATCTGATATGACTCTGTGATTTACTAACGTCAAGAGCAAAACACAATTATAATCAGTGTAACTATGTCTTGTGATTTTATACAACCAGAATGTCTTCATCCATCTAACAAAATGCTAAATGCAAAAGTAATTTTCAGATGCAGGACAGGTTTAAACAGAATTTTTTATTAATATTTATTTAGCTGCTTCAGACTCAGCAACTAGGTATCGAGCAAATGCCAGCGAGACTTTTAATGAAGGAGAAGCATCGGTAGTGTGTGAATACGTGTGTAAACATACTGACAAACCTTCTCTTGTGTCACTGTTCATGATCGCTGGCAAACAGGAAAGAGGAAACGGAAGGCAGACACAAGTCACAGCAGGCTAGGCTAAAAATAAATCTCACTAAATCAAAGTTCAAAGCCAAGCTCGCTGAGACGTGACAGGCTCACATGACTTTAAAAAAACTTTCACATGAAGGGAAGGACAGACTGAAAAGCTCTACACTCAATTAACTGTACCACTGCCACACCGAGAACTAAGGGGAATGACTAGTGGACAGGTGTGGAATAGCAGCACTGGATAGCTCTGCTGCAGTTATGGACAGGAAGATGCTGTGTCCCAATTCAGGGTCTGCACACTTGAAGTACGCATTTTAAGTGTGATTACGTCACCGCCATGCGACCACGGCTGTCCCAATTCGAAGTGTACTTCAAATGCGTAGTCCGGTGCACGCTTCGTGGTCCCATATATCCCACAATTCATAGCGCTGCGGTGGGGGTGGATAATTTTCCAGCAAAATAAGGCAGAAGGGAGCAGCCGAAGAGTGAACTGTCAAAAGTAAGTACTGAATATGACGTCACTTATTTATGTGCGAATGTTTAATAACGAAGAACATTAAAGCATTGCTGTTGGCCACATGTGGCAAAGTTGTGTGACATTAGTGATGTTTGTACTTTCAACGTTAACATAAAGCCTTTTATATATATATATATCATAATAATCTGACAATAACTATAATATTGGCCATATTATATTTACATTACCACAGTGAGATGAATTTAGTCTCATGAGCTAATTGTTATTTACTAACTAATCTTAAATGACTGTTCAGTACAGAAATGAAACCCAACAATCGTGTTTTACAGTCCCGTGGTCTCAGCCTCAGATACTCAACTAATCAAAGTGATGTCATGACAAAAATGAATGACCAACAAAACATTTTTTCTCCTTCATTTATGTCACAAAAAGCTGTATGTAACGTTTCTCGCGGTTAGTATCATGGTTGCTAGGCAACCTGAACAGAGCGACGAAGGCTAGACCGTCCCATTTCACAAGCCTCTCACTTCCGCACTTCTTGTACTTATAGTACATGCCGTACGTAGTACGCGCAGTGCGCGTACTTCAAGCGTGCAGACCCTAAATTGGGACACAGCCAGAGAGTGGGTGGGTGGAAATCAAAGGAGAAGGTGCAGATAACGTATCGTTATTTAGTAACAGCTGAGATTAACATTTTATCTAATTACACACTTTCACTACTACTTTTTAGAGAGAAACAAGTAATATTATGTAAAAACAGTTCATAGGCCATTAGAATAAGTTTGATTACACTTTTACATGCCATGAAATATTGTCTGAAAAGAAAAGAGAAAGAAACAAAAATGCCTGAAAATAGCCTGTGATTCCTGTGATTATTATTATCCTCCCACCTTTGCAACCAAACCAGTGTCAGCATAATATAATCACCAGGAATGCACTGTTTAAAATGATCTGCTGGACCTTGATAAAATGCTTCCTGGAGTTTCATTATTTGGCAAAGGTACTGATATTGTAAAATCTCAAAGGTATGTATATACCTTTACAATGTCATGTTACCGGAATCCATCAGACACTTTCCACTGTTTGGCGTTTGTATCAGCAGAGAGCTACACTATTTATTTATTTTAAATCATCACTAATGAAAGCTCAGCAACTGACAGGATTTCTAATGGTTTGAAGATGAACGATACAGAGACAGACAGAAAGAGAGAGCCTCAGCATGCGTTATCAGGGTGTCCTTGAGCCGCTCCCTCTTTCATTCCCATCTCTGTCTGATCACGTGTGGCAGACTGTTGGGAAGAGGCAGAAACTGATACACAGACAGAGAAATCATATCTACTGCTGCCATCCAACTATAAGCTACTGCAACTCCTTTAATTATCTTTTACCTCTAAGGTGATGATAATTCCAAACATATCTCTTATCAATCAATCAATCAATCTTTATTTATAAAGCACTTTTCATACAAAAAAAAAAAATGTAGCACAAAGTGCTTTACATGGTTAAAAGCAGCCCCCCCTCCCCCCCCACCCCACACACACACACACACGCGCACACTTAAAAAGTAAAATTGGGCTGGGTACGCATGAGCCAAGTGAGGAAACACTATCATGGGGAGCCGTCTGCACCGGAAGCCGGTCACAGACCGCAGCCTCCAGGCTGGGCACACAGCAGGAGGGAGGCAAAGAAGCCCCCCAGCCAGGCTGAGAGGACCCCCAGAGCCCCAGCGGCCACGGTCGATCACAGCCCCGGTGCAGAGAGCGCCCTCTGAGGAAACACTGGAGATATGACCTAATAAGAGTATATACTGGGTAAAAAGATAAAATAAATAAGAACGGGATACAATATAAATATAAATAGAGTAAGAAGATTAAAAAATGAATAAGAATAAAATCAATAAATATTAGGTAAAACCTAAATTAACAATAGAATAACAGGATAGAATAAATAAGCATAAAATAAATAAACGTTAAGTAAAAGCCAAGTTAAAAAGGTGGGTCTTGAGCCTGTTCTTAAAAACATGTACGTTCTCTGCGGCCCTGAGCTCCTCCTCTTAGTTGTGATTTGTACAGTATTACCAGATTTCTGGACATGCTTTCTGCATACTTGTATCGTATCAGCCCTGTTTCTCCTGTACTCACCTGAAGCCTATGCCCATGTTTTCATATTCAGTGGTTCCTCGCTATAACGCGGGTCACCTTTCGCGGCCTCGGTGTTTCGCTTTTTATTTTCTCTTTTTTTAACAGCGCATTGTGTTCTGCGTCCTGATCGGCTGTAAACCATTGTCAATCAATCTCGTGCCGTGTCTCCTGTACAGTACAGAATGCATTCAGCTTGTCAAATTTACATAAATCTTCGATCGCTAGTAGTGTGACTCTGAAGTGCTATACTGTATGTTTGCAAGTTTTCTCCCCAACAAACACAACAATGTTGACGAAACGTTTTGCATAATTGTAAAAAATAAAGTCGGCTACTTAGCGGATTTCACCTATCGCGGGTTATTTTTAGAACGTAACTCCCGCGATAAACGAGGGAACAGTATGTTCTGGCAGTTATCTCAGTAATATTTTTGAATACTAAGACATTTATGTGCCTTCTGTATATCTTTCTGTAAAACTACCAGTACACATTCTGATAAGTCTGCAAGAAATGTATTTTTATATAGTAATTTTGCAAAGATTAGAGTTCGTAGCTACTTGATTCCTTCTTTCTTATCAGTAGACCTATATGCGTTTCACTCTGATTCACCTTTTCGCAGTCAGTCTTTGCTGACAAAATGTGACACTGATTCAACATTAGAGTTTTTATTCAAACAATAATTATTGGAGTAAAACAACTGCAAACAGTTTTCATTTACACAAAACAACCGACTCAAGTCACATACAGAACTAGCATACACCTTTTTTTCAAAATATTTGAGTCGCCTTTTTTGTTTTATTGTGAATCATGCCTCAGAGCGTATCATTCATCATTGACATCATGCAGCAGTATCTCTATGAGAAATAGGGCATTTAAGGGAAAGTTGGCATTTCCTTACTGTTTTTGGTTAACTTAATATCCTCAAGGTTACATAATCTTATGACAGTGTTTTGTTAGCAAAATCCTTTAAGCAAACATGTGATATCGAATTTGTCATTGAACCTATATGTTGTACATGGACACAGATTACAGCAAGGGCGTAGATTTGGCATGGACGGGAGGGACGTGTCCCCACCAATATTCAGCGGTTATTGAATTGTCCCCACCAATAATTTGATCTCTTCGAGTAAAGAAAAACTACCCGATAGAAAGAAAAATAAACGATCTGTCAACGTCTCATTCACCCAGCGGTGCAGAAAGAGTTAAATTACATCCTCTACTGGAGTCGAGCTCTGTTTAGTTTTAGCAGCGGCAAGCCTGCGCTGCCAGGAGGAGAGGAGGACGGCAGCAAAACGGAAGAACCTGGATATAAGAAAGTCACTTAAAGCCAAGTTCACTCATAAAATGTGTCCGTCATAATAACGTTACAGGCTATGCCAGGCTTTGGCCCACATCAGTCTAAAACTGTATGTGACCATGAATAACCTGTTTTGGAAACTAACTGCACAACAGGCAGCACTATTAGTTCTCTCAGTCTCAGAGCAGCATTTCTAATTTTGATTGAAACGGCAGCCTCGAGCAAGCCAGGATATTAGTTTACAGAGGCTGTTAAAATTATATGTCTAACATTAAAATGTTGGTGACACAATAATTTCATCCTAATGGTACTGACATATTCATAGGGTTACTTTTTAAGACAAAATGTCATGAGGTAGTCATGATTGTGCAAATATTCCACCTTGTAGTGCAGTTTGAACAGTTTTAAAATGCACTCACCCTACAAACATTACTGATGAGTCAAGATCTGCACACATTGACAGAAACACTGAAGCAGCTACACATTTTATTCTTATTGTCATGTATGTCCTATTTGTCAGGTGACAGAAGAACCAACACAAAGCTCAGAGAGCAATGGTGACACAAGATCACAGGTGAAACTGGATGATGACTTGTTGGTTCATGACTGTATTTGAAGCACATGTGTGACTGCATGTATTTGGAATGTCTCACTGTTATTTATGAGGTGACAGAGGCAGCTCTGCCATGTTGTAGCTGAGACAGAGATGAAGAGGCGAGGTCACAGGTGACTGACTGATGATTTGGTGCTATAGATTAATGAGAGGAGCAGGCATGTGTTTGGCTCCTTCACACAGTGGACATTGAGTTGTTGTGTGGGGCACCAGTAGTACATGTCTGTTGCTGTAACAGTAGTTCATGTTTGGAATAAAAAAAATCCCAGCTCACTGATTTGATTGGGGCAATAGTGCCTAAAATGTTGCATAATGTTGCTGAGAGATCTTTTACTTTGTGGTAATCTTAGACGAGTAGTTTTATGGACAAAAACCCACCAGGTCATTCAGTGTTCCCTTAGTACTATAAGAGATGTTGGTGTACTATAACTGAAGTAATGCTGTTAAGTCCTTAAAGTCATATTCTTTTATTGTCATGACTGTATTTGAAGCTGTTTTTATTTTTGTATGATACCTGATTTATATGAAATATGGCTGAAGTGAACTAAAGTCTAAAATACTTAGTCATTTGTTTAATAGTAATTTAACATTATATAATTCACATATAAAACTGAATTTTATTTAAATGGTTTAAAAGCAGGTAGAATAGCATATGTAGGCAAGTATATTTACTTCTTTTTTTTTTTATCAAGAAGCAAAGACAAAAAGGGAAAAAAAGAAACAGGGCAGGGTTTGATGGCTGAATCATCCGTCCCCACCAATGCCAAAACCAAATCTACGCCCTTGGATTACAGTTTTATTTGATTCTAAAAGAGGGATTCACACAATTGGAGACAATAGAGGACAGCCCGCATCAAGTAATTGCCAGTAAGCTAACTAACCATGTTTTCTCCACCTCTGGGACACTGAATGCTATCAGTTTTCAAGATCCACTTGAGTGTTTTTGTATTCTAACCTCACATTTATACCCAAGGGGTTAAAAAAAATCCCTTACATAATCAATACCTTTGTGAAAACTCAACGTCATGACCCCATATTACAAAGGCATAACCCCAGAAGGTTGGATGTCATTTCTCTGTAAGCTCTTTGTATGTTATGACATCTATTGTTCCAACCTGCCGACATAAATAGACCTGATCTATATATGCCCTACTTCTAACATAAATCAGACTCAATTGGACACAAATAATATGTATAACTGCTACCCTCACCAAGTCATCAACAGGCTAAAAAGGTATGTTTTCCAGAAACTTAATTCCCAGCTGAAGGTACATTTGCTTACATGGTGTGTTTCTGCTTGGAAATTTTCACTGATAGGTGAAGTGACTGTGCTTCCTAGAACCTTCTCTTTTATAAGGCCTTTTGTTTGTAGTACCTTTGTTTCCTCTTTTCATTCTTTCTCTGTAAACTGTAGCTTAGATGTGCACACAGCTCACTGCGCAATGGTTCTGAATCCGAGTCGCACATATACCGAGTTCAAAGGAATATGGCTAGATGAATATCTATCTTATCATTTAAAAAAAGAGAGACAAAATTCATCACAAATGAACCAGCTGGAGTGCCGTTTTCACAATAATCAATCTTTTTAAATGAGGAAAGGCCAGTTGAATACAGTATGTCAACTTGAATGGCTGATTCTTTTATGATGATTCTTTTATTTTAAATTCGTTTATCTTCCATAATGATTCACACATCATTTTAAGTGTTTTGATGTGGTTTACTTTACACATCACATCAATTTCTTGTTCATTTTGTATGTGAATACAGAAAAGTGTAAAACTCTATGTAGCACTCTCTGTCTCATTTCTTCCAAAGAAGCTGTTGAAGGCTTTTACTATAACTTCATTTTTAGAGAAATCTTCAACCTCATTGGCCAATTATAGTTCAATTCAATTCAATTTATATAGTGTCAAATCACAACAACAGTTCCCTGAAGGCGCAAATGTCAGAAATTCCCTACGAGAAAGCACTTGGTGTAAGTGGAAAGAAAAAACTAAATTTTAACAGGAAGAAACCTCTAGCAGAATTAGGCTTAGGCAGCTATCTGCCACGGGGAGACAGGACAGAAGATGAGTTATGGAAGAGTGCCAATGATTAATAATTAAAAAGGTGAGTGAAGAAGAAATACAGTGCAACGTGGGAAGCCCCTAGCAACCTAGGACTTTTACACTCTAACTAAGGGTTCAGGGTCACCTGCTTCAGCCCTAACTATATGCTTTATCAAAAAGTAAACTTATAAGTCTAATGTTAAAAGTAGAGAGGTTGTCAGGCTCCCAAATCCGAACTGGAAACTGGTTCCACAGAAGAGGGGCCCGAAGGCTCTGCCTTTAAATACCCTAGGAAACAAAAGTAAACCAACAGTCAGAGAGCAAAGTGCTCTATTGGCATGATATGATACTATGAAGCCTTAATGGCAAGATGGTGCCTAATTATTCAAGACTTTGTATGTGATAAGAAGGATTTTAAATTTGACTCTGGGTTTAATAAGGACACAACAAATAGAAGCTAATATTAGAGAACTATGTTCTGTTTTTTAATCTCTGTCAGTGCAGCTCCCTGCAGCATTTTGGATCAACTGAAGGCTTTTGAGGAGTTTTTTAGGACAACCTGATAATAATGAATTCAGTGCAGCTCTAAAAATTATGTTTTTAATTTTAGAGATACTGCGCAAATGCAAGCTGCAGTCGTACGTATTTGTTTGGTATGCACAATGAAGGACATATCCTGGTCAAAAATAATTCCTAGTTAGGAATCTGGTTAGATGCTATGTTTCTAAATTTGAAGGGCAGAGTACAGTAACCTCAGTTTTATCTGAATTTAGAAGCAGAAAATTAGAGGTCATCCAAGTCATTATGTCTTTAAGACATTATTGCAGTTTAACTAACTGGTGCGTGTCATCTGGCTTCATGGATAGACAAAGCTGGGTGTCATCTGCATAGCAACAAAAATGTATACAATGCCTTTGAATAATACTGCCTGAGGGAAGCATGTATAATGTAAATAGACTTGGTCCTAGCATGGAGCCCCATGGAACTCCATACTTAACCTAGTGCATGCTGGCTCACTGTCTTACTTTAGCAGTTGAATATGATGGCAACATTTCAACAAATTATGTATGGCTTTAAAAAGCCACCTTATAGCACCTTATAGCATGCAGCAACTTGCAGCAACTGAAAGGCTTTATACGGTTATTAATATCAGTAAATCAATCATTCTTTTTGCATACTTTTTCCATCCTTCTTTGTTGGAAAGGTGAAGAGATGTAATATTTTGAAAAACAAAAAACCCAAAAAAATTAAAGTTAGACTTACAGCAGTATCAAGTACAATTACGGTAGGAAGTTAAATGAAAGTTGGCCTGTCCATGCTGGAAAACAGCCCATGGAGGTATCACACAATGGCCTTCAACCGAGCTATAGAGAAAACATTGGAACCTAATTTTTAATTTCATGCTTCCGTAAATCTAATGTAAGCTGATCCCACAAAAAATCCGTCTTTCACATTAACAATATAAAAGGGAAAAACCACTATAAAGGAAATAATAGTCACCTAGTTAACAAAGGGATTCTTTTTCAAAGTGCTGGCAAATCCTGGGGGATTTCTGACTTGTAGTGAAGGTCATAGATCAAACAGATCAGGTTGTGCTCTTCCAACTTCCCCTTTATATTTTATGCAAATTCCCAAAAATGTGTTAAAAAAAACATGTCACCTGTATACTGTGTGCTGCATAAAAGCATAACGCAATGGATATGGAACATGATAATATTAAGTATTTAAAAATAATACAGTGTCATTATTTTTTTAATCCTTAACACTGACTGCAGTAATGAAAAGCTATGAGAAAAAAACGTTCTCCTACTTCTTTTAGACATTTCTCAGCATCCTGGGAGCATCAGTTACTCCCCCTTGTGTTTTATGTTCTGTCTTCTAACTGGTAATGAGACTGAAGAGGGTGGAGTCTCTTCCTCCAGTAAACAGATATTGTTTAGTATAACATGTCTGCAGACTCCATCAATTGCTCCTAATATTGTTATAGTCTAACCCTTTTAGCTTTAAATAACGCATCTGTGCAGATTACAAATTGCTAAACATCAATGATTTAATGTAGACCACTGTCTTATTGTTTTATTTGGTAACTATTTTAGATCTGTGCCCAGTCAATAGTCAATCACATGGCTACTTGAAATGATCACTCATAGTTACAAAGACACAATATCTGCCCCCAACTGGAAAGGAGCATTTTACTGTCTTTCAGCAGATTCTATTTGTTTAAATCCTTCAACTTTACAGTTTTAATGCACTGTCCAACTTATTGAATAAAGTGATTAAACCTACTCCATTTGTTATTTTTTGCTACATATATTCTAATACATAAAGACTTGGTATTTCTACTTCTGACAAATGCCATGTTTGGGTTTATGAAATAGTTTTAAACTTATACGTGAGTTGAGATTAATATTGTCATACTGATGATCCAGTTAGATTGATCTTATTAGTTCTTACTGGATGTTGAAATTACACTGCACAGTCACCTCAACTGTGGAAGGGTAATGATTTGGGCTTGTTTTGCAGCCACAGGTTCTGGCCACCTTGCAGTCATTGAGTTGACTATGAGCTTCTCTGCATACCAAAGTATTAAAAGAACTGTGGATAAACAAATGCCCCCAAACCTCAATGACCTGGAAAGATGCTATAAAAGAAAAGTGGGCCAAAATTTCGCTTCAAAGATTTGACAAAGAGAGACTAATTAAGTTCTACAAACTATAAAAATCATGGGTTGAACTTTGTTTTGCATAGGACTACATAGAGTCTTGTGTAAATTTTCTTTTCCACAACTGCATCTTTACAACTTAATAAATATACCAGCAGTTAGCCAGAAAGCATGGGGGCATTTTCTTTGTTTTAAGTTTTTTTCCTCCTCCTCCAACTGCCACTCATTCAGGTGTGCCGAGATTTTGCATCAGATGTTTGTACTGTCCACAGAAAATTGTGGCATGAATAGAAAATTGAAATAAGGTATCTTTTCTGTCCCCTAACTAATTTAAGATGATTGCATTCCATAATAAAATACAAAGGAATAAAACATTAGCTCCATGAGTTTAGTTGCTACCGCAATTTTTCACGCATGATGATGACAACAACTAAAAATAGCATTTTAAATTATGGTTTTTCACCCATGTTAAAAACAGTTTGCACGCATGCAATTAGACTCTGAAAACCTTCATTTAACCTAACATTAATTTACAGGAAAAAAGCAAAAAAAGACAGAAAATATTAGCAAGATATGAGTGAATATTTATCTCCCCAGAAACTTGACTTCAAATGAAAGACAGTGCGCCTTTGAGCTGGATGTAAAATATTAGCTGCTTTTTGCTAGCAAATGACCCTTTCTTAACTTAAACTTAATGCATTTAAAAATGTGGTTCTGTGTAGAAGTGACTAACTTTTAACTCTTTAATTGTCATATTCATATTTGTTTGCTTCCCACCATATATGGAAAAGAAAAAGTTGCCAACAATAGATTTTCAAGACAGAGCAGTTGGTCACCTCAAAATATGTAGACTTGCTCTGTGTGTATGGTGATTGTTTATTTGTCGTCTCCGAGAGGTTTGGAAAGTTAGCCTGGTGTAACTTAATCCTTATATTTTTGCTAAGCCACTGTTTTGGGTGCCACTCAAGGAAGGAGCCCTGAATTAGTCCTTGAAATCACAGACAAAGGCTATGAACAGCCAACACGTTTCTCTGCACCTCAGGAAGGAATTAGTCTTTGGCAGTAATTTGTTAACCTGCTCTGTGATTCAGAGGCTCCAGGCATTTCCTTGTCAATATCATATAACAGAAGTAGTTACAAAATATTTTCTGTATCCGAAATATAATCACAGAGTCACCTTAGCCAACTCACTTGGAGTGTTAGATATTAGATTAAGGAAGGTAGGCAGTAATTTGTGGGGGAAAAAAGAAAAAATAAGTTTTTACATAATCTTTACCCAGAACATTCATCTAAGTTCCACACTGCACATAAGTTATGCCTTTGTAGCAAACAAACAGGCTTGTTTTTACCATCATGCATACAAGAAGGTACAGAGTGCTTTGCCTTATGCTTTCACTTATTTGTCAGTCATCAGCTTTCAGTGGGAATAATTGCCTCAAAATCCCACAGCTCTCCTGTTTTAGAGCACCTCTGTGTGGGAGAGTCCTACACACACACACAGGACCTAAGCCACAGCCTTGTCCCTCTCTGCAAGTGTGTGCAGGGATGAGTAGGACCACACCTTCTGAGAGCACTACCTGAAACTGGAGATGCGGGGGTACCAGTGAAGGGTTAGCTTTCATTGTCTTTGTCTTTTTTTTTGCCCCTCCTGGTTCTTTTAAGCATAGACAGGTACAGGGCCTTTGACTATTAACATACAATGCTCTGGTATTTATTGTTTTACGTAATCTCTATCACTAAATCCAGGTACTTATAGTCAAGCAGGGTTAAGGAGATGAAAGACCTAAAACACGTAGCACTGGATACTCTGAGCTCCCTGCCTCCATTTCTACGCAAACTTTCTGTATATTCTGTGTGACTTTTGGAATTAAGTTGCCAGCTATTTGTGCTCTGATGACATTTTTGTAGGTTTTTTTTGTCGGGACGAAACATTTTATTTTTATTTAATTTTTTGTTGTGGGGCAAGATTATTTTTTACATCAGGTATGTATTTTTTTATATGAAATACTGAGTTTATATTGCTTTATTTCAAATGCTGTCTTTGATCATCATGACCATTTTTACATGAATCGAACTTGACAAGTCAGTGGATGTTAATGTCTTTAAATCTACGTTTTATCTGTCACTGAAGTGACCGATAAGTGCACATTGCTGTATAACTGTACATTTACACTGATCTCAGAACATTAAAATCATGTAGTGTTAAATTTGTTGAGGTACTTTTCTCTAAGAGTTCTTTCTTCTTTCATAATTTGTCAGAAAAACTACAAAAGTATCACTTTTTTAATATCTACAGTGAGATTATATGTTAAAAACCCACCAATTCTCTATTTCAGTGGCACAAAAACGTCTCCGTTAAAGGGACTGACAGTGTTATTCTCTGCTTTTTCTCCGATATTAAGGGGTATTTTTGTGGGGCCAAGATCTTTCAGCTATTTCTGTGAGAAGGGAGGGGAAGCAGAGCTGACACAAAAGGCAACATTATTCCCCAGCGGATCTGCGCTACATCCTACCATGAATGGAGTATTGAAAAACATAACATTGGGGACTAGATTATTTTTCATCCCTCATAACTGAGCCATTTGTCCCAGAGTTTCAAGTGGTTTGTTGGTACAGTCTGCAAATGAGACAGCCGTGGTTCTCCAGTGCTGCGCTGGTGTTAAAATCCCCACCTCCCAATTGGATGTACAATGACTTCTCTGTGGGCTTCTGGCCTTTGGAACTGTACCTTTGGAGACAATGCAAATGGAACTGACCTGGATGAAAACATGTCAGTCCAGAGTTTCTGCTTTTACGCTTTCTTGTCACTAAATGGCCTTGCAAAAGTGGTGTGTTAAATTTGCCTCGGCGAGCCCCCAAACGTTATATTTATACCGTAGAGCTGCTAAATATTTTAATGTCCCCCTCACATGCCTTTGTCTCTTAGCCTAACGCTCTCCAAGGAGACTAGAGGCGCCCCCACAGTGTCATCAGGTGCCTAAGCATTTTGGAGGTTTCTAGTGACAGATTGCAGGAAGCAGCGTTTTTGCCTGACGATGGGGACCACAGAAAGCAGAAATGTCTTTTTGTGCCCCCTAGGTCCGGAATGTCCACTATCTCGAGGGGCCAATATCAAATTCTCCCCTCATCATCCCCTAATACACATTCCTGTGTAAGGTCAGGGGGGATTCTGCATGAGCAAAGACACTTCTTGATTCTTTGCTTGAAAGCTCCATGAGAAATTTAGAATTGAGCAATTGCAAAATTCCTCATCACTGATGAAGAATTGAGTCTGCAAAATGAAAACAGGCTTCACACGCCAGTCCTATAACATCAAGGTGAACTGGATACTAAAAAAAAAAAAAAAAGTGATCAGGGTGTTTAATAAATTTATATGTTTGAATTATATAAACAGAACACAAACCTTCTGATCAGGCTGAAACTGATTTGAGCAGTTCAGGAAATTTAGGTCCAGCCTAAGCTAAATGCATCTACGACACAATTCGCTGGTGTTTCTATACTTAACTGAAAACTGTGTTCCCTTCCAGTCCTGTTTTTAAGGAACAAATAAGTTTCACAGCACTCAGATTTTAGAAGTTTTTGCAATGCCCTTGTCTTTGTCCTTGCCCTCATAATAATTTTTCCTGTGAAATTAAAGTAAAATCCGGTGTCTCCTACTACTACTTTCTAAAAAGTAAAAGGGCACGATTTTGATTGAAACTATACTGTAACATACCATAACACAGTAATGTGCTGTTTGTATTTATTTTTCTTCAAAGACAACAGCACTGGTATTAATAAAGCATACTACTATGCAAAAATTTTGTATTTTTTTCTGTATTACTGTAGGTCCTGTAAGTTAGAATATAAAACACCTTGAGGCGATTGTTGTTTAAAGCCTGACCTGTGAAATGAATAATGGCCAACGAATTATTTTAAAAATGGGGAGTTTATTGAACCATCTGACAACTTTGTTTTAAAAATTAATTTCCATATATGATTTTTAATTTGCCTTGTATTGCCACATCTGACATTTATTTTTTTGAAGTCCTTAAAAATGTTGTAAAAACAGTATTGTTTAATTTATTGTTAAATTTGTTTAAGTTTTTAAGGTGAAAAAATAATAACACTAATGATGAGGAAGTCTCCACTACTACTACAACTAGATGCGGAGGAGATATAAATAAAATTGAACTGGATTTTCAGTATAATGCTACTGTGCAGTTTATGTTGAAAATTTTAAACCTTTTTGCACCACTACTGTGCATCCTTATACATTTTTCTTTTAATTAATTTGCGGTACTAAATAAATGTCATTCATTTCAGTTTCTCAGTTCCGAAGAATGAAGGGTATATAGAATCTGGTTACATTACTATCTGACGATGATTACTGAGTGATTTGTCGGTGAATCACAATATTCTCTGCCTGATGGAAAACCCCTTGAAAAAATGACACAGGTATCCAACTGTGCTTGTAACACAAGACTTCTCCAGCTGCTGATAATGGTCACAAGCTAACCTTCTTCACTTTCAACTATGAGGGCAACAGATGTCATCCTGCTGCCAGATCTGACCACTGTGTCCATTTTGTGCTTACAAAACTGCAATGTAACACAACACTTTGTTGTCTATATTCTCCTTGTTGTATTGGCAGTACCATTAATAGATGGTGCCATGTCCTGATATCTGTGAAACGTGGGTGGCTGTTGAATGAAAACAGAGATTCCTCACATCCTTTTCGTGTCACTTAGGAAACAACCAGCGTCATGTGATTCCTGGGAAAGATTTTTGTCTGAGCTGTCCTCTTCTATCAGGCTTGACCTCAGACTACCATCAATACAATACCAACAGCTTCGGGCTTAATCAGTGAAAACAATCCAATACTACTAATTAGGCTTGTCTGAACCAAGATTAAAAACAGCTGGCTGCTATGTTGTAGTAGAAAAGTGTTGCCCACTGGTTACATCTCAACATTACGGGACACCAAATTAGAGGGACTGAGCGAGTGTGAATCTGTGTTTTGCAGGCGGATGGCCAGTCAGGGAGCCATGCGAGGCCAGCGCGTGGTGGAGAGTGAATGCAGGTGCTGGAACCCAGCCGTCTGGCTCCTGGTTTCTCTGCTGGGAACCCTCATCTTGGTAGCCGTCAGCATTCTGTTGAGACTTGGTGAGTACTTGGAAATGGGAGTACATTCAATGAATTGCTGCACATAAGGGAAGACCGTTCACTCATGATGCTACCTGAATGTATTAATGCAGAAAGCTTTACTTCATGTCATGTGATAGTAGACAACAAATTATGTTTGATCTGCATCATCATTGCTGTGCATTGTTGTCCATTACAATGTGACAAAAGGAAAAGCTTAAGGAGTTTATGCTTTTCTTTCAGATTCTCGGTGACCAGTTTTGGATAGAGCAGCTTATTAAATTATGTCATTTCCCATAGGGGACATATTCCCACTAACCAAAGACTGGACTGTGGCTGTAAGAAGTCTAAAATCTTAAGTATGCTGTACACTTCCATTAGATTTTTTTTTTTCAGTGAGTGAAAAAAACATACATGAATTCACTTTGAGATTTGGGACATCTCCTAAAACAGAAAATGTTCCCATGGAGATGAATTGAGCCAGTTTGTGACACATGAGATGATTTCTTCTGTGCCACTGTTTAAGCACATTCGAGGCACTAATAATGCTCAAGAACCTGGTGTACTTGCAAGTAAACGCCCTGTAGATGAGTGTTTTTGTGTCCACAGCCACTGCCTGGCCAGTGTTTCCACAGCAATAGCTGGTTAAAAGCCCTGCAGTTGATTTTGAAGTGAGATAAGATCAATTTGACTCACTGAATCAACACGTGGGCACAGCAACTTATTTAAATGTGCTGACAGCACATGACTGCTTTTGTCTCTGGACAGAGCCAACAGATGACGAAACGTGTGCCTCACTAACCTTTTAATTTTGTGATTTAATTTCAGGGGACATCAAAATAAGCAGACGGGCTTTACCCGGTAAGTAACATCCAAGTTAATCGCCACTTACTTTTCTATTTCCTTGCGTTTCACTCTTCCAGAAAACAAATGCAAACCCTGCATGAGACCTTGGGTTTCATGTATGTTCATGTTTCAGAGTCACAAACACACGGGACCAGCCCGTGAAGTGACCCACATTGGGTGCAATGGTTATCTCTTCAGTGTCTTTGTTCAGTGCTGAAATCTGAGATATTGTATTAGTCTTCGGGCATAGACTGTCCTCCATCCATTGTGGGATGTAGCCTCACATCACAGTGTTGCACATGGACCCATTGTGTTTTGCATAGCAATATATATACTTAAGCATGAAAATGCTTCAATGTAGTCAGCTTAATATAAAGTAAGCTGTACTTGATGAGAGTATTTGCAAAAGTTAAAGCAGGATGCTAACATATTTCTGTAGCAGCAGGTACAGTCTGAACAGGCCTGCTGTTGTGATTTCAGTCTGTCTCTCATGTTACAGGACAACAGATATAGTAGATATAGTGTACAGTAACTATAGAACAACAAAAACCACCTTTCATCAAATAATTTAACCATACACTCTCACTTTCTTTCACATCCTCCCTTTGTTTTCAGACAGTGGCGTGCAAAGCCCAGTGAAGACGGAGTATCAAGGTAAGTTTGAAATATACAGTGTCCTCCACATCCAGTCCACACATTCACATCCATCTGGTAACAGCCTAAAACATTCAAGGTGAAAAAATTATCTGCATCCTAGTCACGTCATGAAAACCTATCAGCGTCTGGCTGTATGTCAGTGAAAGAAAGTACAGAAGGTAGCACAGCGCCTGGGGCTCTTTAAACAAGGTCACTTTCCCAGCTCTCCATTTCTCTAATCCCTACTTAATTGCTATATAACCTCCTATCCTCCTCCTGCATCCATTTCACTCACTTCCAAGGAGTCATGTGGCTTATTGATAGCCTTAATTTAGGATTAGACTTTTTTTTTCCCAGAGGAATTTTTTCTTTCCTATTACCTGTCATTACATTAGAGCCTGGCCAGTCTCTTTTCTTCATATCAGAAGCACATGTTTTCAAAACGTCTCCTCTGAGAGAGAAAGCCTGACAAATATTTTCTGCTCATCTCTCTGAAGTACAACTGGTGAATGGGCGGAGCAGGTGTGAGGGCAGAGTGGAGGTGCAATACAACGGCTCGTGGGGCACCGTGTGTGATGACGATTGGGACATGGTGGATGCAAATGTTGTGTGTCGTCAGCTGGGATGCGGGGTGGCTGTGGCAGTGTCCAGCAGCTCTAAGTTTGGACAGGGCACTGGGCTCATCATGTTGGATAATGTGGACTGCAGAGGAAGTGAAATGGAGCTCAGCCAGTGCCGTAGTCTGGGGTGGGGCATCCACAACTGTTACCACTATGAAGATGTGGGTGTCACCTGCAGAGGTAAAATGCAAAATTCTAAGTGGATAAAACCCCAAGTGGGAGGAGGAGAAAAAGGAATAAACATAATGAAATTGCTGCTTTTCTTTTCATTCGGCCGCTAGAACCAACCTTGCTGGGGTTCAGAGGTTTTGAGGAACCCAGCACACCACCCCAGTCCATATCTGGATTACGTAAGTGCCCTCTGCTTTTATGAAAATGAGACTGGTCTTCTGCCAGTGTTTAGATAGATAGATACATGAAAATGAATATAATAAATATGTCATGACTGACACTTTGTTCATATAAAAATTAAAGCTGCACTAATTTGTATACATAGGTTTATACAAAGTCATTTGTATGTGAGTGTGTTAACTCTGTATTATAATCATTTACCTACAGAAAAATGATCCTCAAAACTCAAGTTTCTCTCTGTCTTGTAGACACTTTCAGTTCATACTTGCTGTTTTACTGCACTTTTTGCTATTTGTCCTTCTCTCATGATGGATGTGGACCCAAATGCAGAAAGCAAACGCCCATAACCTCTATTCCAGCATAGCACGTCCAAAACTAGGGAATACTCACAAGCAGCCATGCAGGAAAAAAACAGTGAACAAAAACAGCATGACACAACAGAGAACTAAGCCCAGCTGAGGCTTTAAATGCCGGGGACTAATCCTGGAAAAAACAACAGCTGGGGAAAATAAAGAACAGGTGAAACACATGAATGATAACAGCACAGGGGATATAAAACTTAATACCAAATACAGGAGAGAACTAACTAGCAAAGTAAAGCAGGACACGAGTGACAAACGGGGCACAGAGACAAAAACTCAAGGTAAACTGAAAGCAAAGAATAATATGAATAACCAATAACCATAAACTGAAAGAAAGATTATAGTAACAAGCCTAGAAAACAAACTCTAAACAAAACACAAAATATAGCACAAAGAACTAGATTAAAGCAACAACTCTAAACATATATGACACAGAAAACCCAGGTCATGGGATGACTAAAGATTCAAATGAAACAAAAAACTGCTCAAACTTAAAGTATACTTTAAACTATGGACCGTGACACCCCGAGCAAAGGGAGAACGAACTAAAACCAACAAATTGAATTCATCTGGTGGCCAGAAGCATGCCTGCTTATATTACTCTGTTTTGGTTGGATGTGCAGCTAGCAGATGTGTGTGAATTTGAAATTGAATGTTTGATTACATAGCAGAGAGGGGTTTTTTTGTTTTTCTCCATACCATCATGCACCCAAGCAAATCTATTGTCGTAGGTTTAAGCATGTAAACCAACAGGTGTGAAGATTAACTCCACACCTGTATGTGGAGTTAATCTTCAGGGGACAAAACTGATGAAATTGCTTTAAGCAAAAGATGCTACACTGCCTCGCTGTTAAATAAACAGATTGGGTTTTTCATATACATCAGTGCAATACAAATTTTAAAAGTAGTATATAAACAAACAAAGTATGACACAGACCACAGGGAACACATTTAATTTATGTTGTATACTGTAAAGAATTCCCCATCAGATCAGTTTTTCTTTAGATGGTTTTCACGCCCTAATCAAATTGTTGCTGACAGGTGGTATGCCAGATGTTGCCATGAAATGCAAGGGCAGGTTGCATTAAAGAATGAACAATGGTTTATTTTGTCATTGTGCTCAGTCAAAAATGCGGGAAGACTCACAAAATGAACAACTTCATTAATCAAGGAACACAAATACAACTGAAGCAATATATTATTTCAGTTCACCTTCAAAGACTTGTGGGATAATGGAAACCTTTGAACACGCCCCAAAGGCCTCATGAATTCCAGGTCATACCTATTGTTTGCTGGGTTTGCCTTTGTAGCAGTCATCCTCTTGTGTTTTCTCATAATCCCCCAAAGAATCGTGAGAGACCAAAAGAAGAAGAAGAAGAATTTAGTTAACAAGTTGACGTATCTAGCTACTTTTCCATTAACCACTATGTAACCCTGTGGGAATTGAGTAAAGGCCTCCAAATTCAGGGCTTTCTTAAATGATGGACACATAAGAATGGCTATTGTCTCCTTGTTTTTGTCCACAAAGAGGCATATGATGACAACATCTGTGCTTAGTGCAATATTAGATGTCAATTTAGCGCTTCACTTTTGGTTTTTCCTCTGCACTCTGTAGTGTGCATTGTATTGCCTTCTTTCTGTGTATCAGTGTCAAATCACAGCAGCTGCTGCTCCCTTTGATACCCCCAAATTGAAATATGTAGAGAATCTAATAAAAACTTACACAGTATAAAAATATGCTCTGTAAAGAAAAAGCTTTATCAAGATTAGTGCCTACAAATCCCTCCCTCTCCTGCTTACTTTAGGAGATGGCACCATCCGTCTGGTTAATGGACAGAACTCGTGCCAGGGCCGAGTCGAGATCTTCTACCAGGGAAACTGGGGGACAGTGTGCGATGATGACTGGGTCCTCAACAATGCCAAGGTAGTATGCCAACAGAGTGGCTGCGGCAGTGCTGTCTCTGCACACACCAACTCCTACTTTGGCTACGGTACCGGGCTAATTCTTCTGGACAACGTCAACTGCCAGGGCACGGAGCAGGACCTGACTAAATGCAAGAGCCTGGGTTGGGGTAAACACAACTGTGGCCATCATGAGGACGCTGGGGTCACCTGCACCGGTACTCTTAGAACTGTCACATTAGCATGAGTAGCACACCTGCAACTAAGATATTAAGTTCACAATTACACTTTAGCTTGATAGCCTGCCAGAGTGAAAGTTATGTTATGGAAGTGAAACTTATGGCAAAAATTTAGCAAGTATCAGAAAATCAGTCAGATTCATCTTAGCTGGACAGCAAAAATGTCTGCACAGAATTTAGTTGCATTTCATAAAGCACTGGTATAAATTTTATTTTTCACCCACTTTAGGGTTCACTACTGTACCACCAGTAGCAACAGGGGCCCAGAAAGGGCTGTGGGGAACATTGAACACTGAAGGTAAAGCGTACCATTCACTACACACTATGTTCAACTTTGTGCAAACAAGCTCAGTGATTATTGCTTCTGTTCACCAGCCTGTTCCATTTGTTGTCCTGGGTTAATAATTAATAATAGGAACAAAATGTGCATTTTGATATATGACCAACAGGGTGAGCCATTCTTCCCCTGTTGATCATATACATGCTGCACCACAGTGCCACAAAACAAAGTGGTGCATGTGTTCCATAACCTAACCCTGCCATCATAAACGGGTTGTCTGGTGTATTCATGTATCAAGTAATTGTATTTTTTCTGTCTTCCCCTACAACTACACAAAAAGTTCCAGTCACCATGTCACCAAGCACAACAACAACTGTTACAACAACAACAACAACAACAATAACCACCCAAACAAGAGGTAGCATTCTGTTTGATGTATAAAAATTAAATGTGTGTGTGTGTGTGTGTGTTTTTAGTATTGAACACTGTGCACCATCAGCAATGTAATCTACAAAGAAAAGAATTTCTAGTCTAAAATTGCAATAACGCATCCGTGTGTTTCGCCTCTTGCAGTTACGTCAGCCGTTCGTGTGATAAATGGCAACAGTAGCTGCCAGGGTCGTGTAGAGGTCCTCTACAAAAATGTTTGGGGGACAGTGTGTGATGATGACTGGGACATGCCCAATGCCAAAGTAGTGTGTAGGCAGCTTGGATGTGGCGCACCTATTGCAGCCAAGTCCAATGCCTTCTTTGGCCATGGTTCGGGCCCAATCTTGCTGGACAATGTGGAATGTAGTGGATTTGAACTAGAGCTATCCCAGTGCTTCCACCTGGGGTGGGGTCAGCACAACTGTGGCCATCATGAGGATGCTGGAGTTATCTGCGCACGTAAGACCTTATTTATTTTCTCGCAGCACTAAACTAGGCTTCATTAAACATACACTTATAGCACTTGCATATACTGAACTTGGTAAATGTCTGTAATGTCTGTACTATAGTCATATGAACAATGTTGGGAAGGTTACTTTTAAAATGTATTCCACTACAGATTACAGAATACATGCCCCACAATGTATTTCGTAACGTATTCCATTATGTTACTCAATGAGAGTAACGTATTCTTTGGATTACCTATTATATTATCATGCTTTTTACAACTACATGAATGTACTATTGCTGTGTGAATTATTACTTTTACTGAATGTTACTCGCCATACCAATACCGATTAGATTTTTAAAATCTTAATATAAAATGAGTAACAGTAGGGTGGACATTAGGTAAGGCTGCACTTTTTGCAGCGATCTGGTATAGAAAACTGTTTCACGCGTATATAAAACAGGTCCACGGCTCCGAACCGTAGTAAAGGGACCTCTGGCTAATACGTCGGGTTCCGTGTCAGGCTCGTAGATGAAAACTAGCTTTACTTTGTTGTCTGGATCAACTTTGTGTACAGTCGAGTCTTAATAGCTTACTTACAACTGGGCTCGTCAGGCACTCTTTTTGGCTGCAGTGGTTATTATATTTGCATGCTTCCATCTCCCGCTTCTGCTCTGTGACAACTCATACTTTTCGACTCTCCTTTTTCTCCCTCCCTCGCTCACAGACACATAACGGGTATGGCAGTCCATTCTCCCTGCAGCACGGACTACACTGCCCATGAGGATACATTCTTTAGGGCGATGCCTGTAACACTCTGCCTATTGTCTTCATATTAAATCATTTTTGTGAATATTTTTTTAAAATATTTCTTCACGTCAATATGCGGACCGCTAGTAGGTGTGACATGGGCCGTGAGATTGAGACACAGGCAGTAGAGCATCTTAATGCGTGTTCTGTCAAAAATAGAGAGGCTATAGTTAGGCATAGCCAAACATATGAAACAGGAAAATACCGCCGTGTAATCCCTTTATTTCAGCAAAGTAACTGTATTCTGAATACCACCTTTTTAAACGGTAACTGTAAAGGAATACAGTTACTCATATCTTGTATTTTAAATACGTAACGGCGGTACCAGTATTCCGTTACTCCCCAACACTGCATATGAACATATGAATGACTCTTAAGTCATGAGTTCCCCTAAAAGCCCATACCACCTATGTATCTAGTCATCTACACCCACCCTGCTGGGCTGGCCAGTTGCAATGCATGACTATAGTACTTTGAGGACGAAACAGCCCAGAGAGCATGAAAAACAGTGGATGAGTCAAGGCACATCAGCGTCACTGAATGCCTCCATGCCAAATATGACTTCTTTCAGGCTAAATCAAAAGCACAAATATCTTCTTTTATATGTACTGTAAATCCTTGGTTCCAAATTAGTCAGGAAATGTTTTAATGCAGTTTCTTTTTAACAGTAGCAGTTGCTTTGAGTAGTTTTGCCTTTAGTAAGTAATTAGAACAGATAAAGGGGTGTAATTTGTGCATGAAAATTAGGGCTATAAGGGCAAACATCTTTACAAAAACATAGTCTGTTATAAACAGACATTGCAGAGTCAATATCTCGATGAAATTGCCTCTGCAAAGTCTGTGTTATTGGCTTCTAGGAACAGAAGAAGCAAACAGGTTTCTTATAAGTCATTAAAATCACCGTTAGATAAGTGTGATATTACTTTTGTGACCTAATATTCCATTACTATTCCTTGAATACATGAATATAATTATTTCTTCTCTGTTTCCCCTTAGCTTTTGAGCCCCAGTTTTCTGACCTTGCAAGTGTGCGTGAATTCAGAGTAACAGAAACAATACCAACAACCACCACCGCAACCACCACACAACCACGTGAAGGTAAGTCACATATACCCTCAGTTATTTCACAATAATGTCACCTTCCTCTGGACTGATTCTCAGAAGCAATCAATGCTCAAAGTTTAAAATAATTGTTTTTTATGTAGGTTTGGTAAGACTGGTGGGTGGCCAGCACCGGTGTGAGGGTCGAGTGGAAATGTACTTGAATTCAGGATGGGGCACAGTGTGCGATGATGCCTGGGACCTCCCAGATGCCAAGGTGGTGTGCCGTCAAGTGGGCTGCGGTGAAGCCATAGCAGCTCGGGGAGAAGCTTACTTTGGGCCCGGCACGGGAACAATCCTGCTAGACAACCTCAAGTGCAGAGGTACTGAGAGATCCCTGCAGAGCTGCTCCCATATATCCTGGAATGTACACAACTGCGACCACTCTGAAGATGCTGGTGTCACCTGCTCGCCATCATGATTTCAGCAGAACCACACTCCCATCAACATGTGTTAGGATGTGGGTGTACCGTCCTCGGACTTGTGTACATTATGTAAATAACAGCTGTCACATTGCTGAAGTAATATTCCACCATCACCAACATAAATAACAGTTAATATGCCATTCCATGATTATATTCTATAACTATATAAGCCTATTAAGCACTTTATAAATATATTATATAAAACAAAATGTACACAGTTGTTTGATAAATGAAGAAAAGCAAAGCTTTTAACTGTCTGTCTTTCTGTTTTTGTTAAAATATATACTGTACATGTTATTTTTCACTTAAGGAATATACTTGAGGAAGTCTGTGGATTAAAGTAAAGCTATTTTTACAGAACAACCTCTGCTCCACAATCCACAAATATGTATGATAAAACATAAATGACACTGTATACTATAATCTATAACACTGAAATACACATAAATAAATGTGCTATAGCTTGTATATACATGAAATAACTGTGCTTTTATTCCATAATTATCCATACATATATATATATATATGTATATATATATATCCAAGAATACATCACGAAGATGGCCCCAACTGACAGCGTGCTCAGTGAATACCTCAGGCAGCAGAAACCCAA
The DNA here is from genome assembly GCF_963576455.1 of Neolamprologus multifasciatus. NCBI lineage: Eukaryota > Metazoa > Chordata > Actinopteri > Cichliformes > Cichlidae > Neolamprologus > Neolamprologus multifasciatus. The sequence continues at coordinate 7,232,762 of NC_140448.1, read as the reverse complement.
GAAAGAGGAGGGAGATGAGGAACCATCATGGAAGGACAGGCCCCTGCACGGTATGTACCACCGGCAGATAGAGGAGGTGGCTGATATCCAGAAATCCTACCAGTGGCTGGACAAAGCTGGACTGAAAGATAGCATAGAGGCACTAATCATGGCAGCACAAGAACAAGCTCTGAGTACAAGATCCATAGAGGCTGGGGTCTATCACACCAGACAAGACCCCAGGTGCAGGCTGTGTAAAGATGCCCCAGAGACAATCCAGCACATAACAGCAGGTTGCAAGATGCTAGCAGGCAAGGCATACATGGACATACATGGAACGCCATAACCAAGTGGCCGGCATAGTGTACAGGAACATCTGTGCCGAGTATAACCTGGAAGTCCCGAGGTCAAAATGGGAAATGCCCCCAAGGGTGGTGGAAAATGACCGAGCTAAGATCCTGTGGGACTTCCAGATACAGACGGACAAAATGGTGGTGGCTAACCAACTGGGCATAGTGGTGGTAGACAAACACAAGAAGACGGCCGAAGTGATCGATGTAGCGGTTCCGAATGACAGCAATATCAGGAAGAAGGAACACGAGAAGCTGGAGAAATACCAAGGGCTCAGAGAAGAGCTCGAGAGGATGTGGAGGGTGAAGGTATCGGTGGTCCCCGTGGTAATCGGAGCACTAGGTGCGGTGACTCCCAAGCTAGGCGAGTGGCTCCAGCAGATCCCGGGAATAACATCGGAGATCTCTGTCCAGAACAGCGCAGTCCTGGGAACAGCTAAGATACTGCGCAGGACCCTCAAGCTCCCAGGCCTCTGGTAGAGGACCAGAGCTTGAAGGATAAACCGCCCACAGGGGCGTGCTGGGTGTTTATATATATATATATATATATATATATATACAAACACACATACATACATACATATATATCATAGCTTATATATATATATATATATATATATATATATATATATATATATATGTATGTATATATAAGCTATGCTCTCGTTGCAACATGGCAAATTGAACCTCCTCCACCCTAATTCAGATCTGGCCTTTGGAACTATTTTGGTCTTCATGTGAAGTATGACCCTGAAGGTAAGCGCGTCATGGACAAAAGTAAAACAGTATGTTGGATGTGCCACGCAATGCTCAATTACATTGGTGGGAACTACTGCGTCAGCGCAGTTTGCTCGTTAACGTGTTGGCCGTCCAGCCCCACACACGGGGCGATCCGCGGTAGCTCGTTAACAGAGATTTGCCGTGTTGTGGCGTTAACGTCATTTCAACGAGATTAACACTGACAGCACTAGTGGGAACACAACGAATATGACTGCACATTTACACCGACATCATCTTAGTGCAAAGACAAGTGGAAGCAGACAAAAACAACAAGCACGCATGCTACAAACTTTACCCGAGTCATTTAGATTTTGCTGTGTAGTTGAATTGTCTAGAACGTTCCAGCGAATAGGTTTAAGCTACAAACCTATCAATACTAACCACCAGTTGCTCTTTGATGCATCCATTGGAACGTGAATGTGCATGAATGTTAGCTAAACAGCACTAAAGTATAGAAGAAAGTGCTCGTATGAATGGGTGTATGAATAGGGTGAATGAGGCATGTTGTATAGAGCGCTTTGAGTACTCCAGGAGAGTAGAAAAGCGCTATATAAGAATCGGTCCATTTACCATATATACTGTACATACATATATATTAGGGGTGCAACGATACACAAAATTCACGGTTTGGTTCGATACGGTTCGATATTTTTTCGATACAAAAAAAATGTTCAGGCTTTTTTAATTTATCATTTATTAAAATTAGAAATATATATTTTAACTCAAACGTACAGTTTTTAAATTTAATGTTGCTGAAACAACAAAGGGATAAAATAATAAATCTATCTGATCGAGAAATCACTCATCTTTGGAAAAGAGAGTTTATTACAGAGAAATGGCCCTTTCCAAAATAAAAGCTATACCATACACTTCTTCTGGGGTATGTTCTCAGCAGCATATTAAACATATCAGGTCCCCATAAGGAGAATCATGTGCTAACGGCTGTCTAAATGACTCGGGTAAAGTTTGTAGCATGCGTGCTTGTTGTTTTTGTCTGCTTCCACTTGTCTTTGCACTAAGATGATGTCGGCGTAAATGTGCAGTCATATTCGTTGTGTTCCCACTAGTGCTGTCAGCGTTAATCTCGTTGAAATGACGTTAACGCCACAACACGGCAAATCTCTGTTAACGAGCTACCGCGGATCGCCCCGTGCGTGGGGCTGGACGGCCAACACGTTAACGAGCAAACTGCGCTAACGCAGTAGTTCCCACCAATGTAATTGAGCATTGCGTGGCACATCCAACATACTGTTTTACTTTTGTCCGCTTACCTTCAGGGTCATACTTCACATGAAGACCAAAATAGTTCCAAAGGCCAGATCTGAATTAGGGTGGGGCAGGTTCAATTTGCCATGTTGCAACGAGCTTAGCTTCTGTCTTGCTAGCTTGCGCTGCGATCAGTGGATCTGTGCTCGACAGTGCAGCCTAGGCGAAGTAGTCGAACGCAGATCCACTGAGCTGTCAACACAGACAGCATCGTCAGAAGAAAAGTTGATAAAATAAATTAAAAATCTTGTATTGTTCGATACATATGCGTACCGAACCGAAAGCACTGTATCGAACAGTTCAATATCGATATGAGTATCGTTGCACCCCTAATATATATATATATATATATATATATATATATATATATATATATATACATATATATATATATATATATATATATATATATATATACATATATATATATATACTTTGGCCAGCTTATTATCCCAACAGGGTACCTGATCACTAGCACGGTGTAGGTGTTGATAGCCCGGATCTTGTTCTTTCGATTCAGCTGACTCCTCAGGACTTGCTTGACCCTCTGCAGGTACTTGGTGGTTGCAGCTGTCCTCTATGTCTGGAATGTTGCCTTCTGGTAGTTTGATCCAATCAGTTCTGATTACCTTCCCTCTCTTTGTTATCACTGACACTTCTCCAGTCTGAACAACATTCCGATGTCATTGCTATATATCCTGGTGGTGTGGATCAGTCAATCGATGTTGCGTTCACTCTTGGCATACAACTTGATGTCATGCATGTAGAGGAGGTGGCTGGCGATAGCCAGTCTTGTTAATGATCTCACTGAGGGGGTTCAGGCCTATGCAGAACAGCAGTAGGGAAAGAGCAATTGGTTTTTGCAATTCAAAAAACTTTGAATGCGTCCCCATGAATTGAAGAAGATTCTCGGATGATAGTTCCAAGCTCCTTAGATTACCATGACTTGGATAACTGAGAACCTTCACATAAAATGTGTCCCCATACAATATGGGGACAAAATTTATTTTGCCCAAAACGCCAGAATCTCAGGTTAAACCTCACAAAATTTCAACAACCACCAAACAGCTAAAACAGTAAATGAGAACAGGTACACGGATTCTGCACAAAGATGTAAACACAAAGCGCAGATCACAATCAGTGAGATGTCGCCTTTCTCACCCGACGGCACGGACACGGTCGGGGCTGAAAGCCTACAGCTCACTGATTCTGATCCATCGCCGGGTCCGCGCTTTGTGTTTACGTCCTTTTTGTGCTATATTCTGAAGCTGTAGGTTTATCTCTCTCCAAACAAAACTGACTAAACCAGCAGCAAAAAAAGATCCAAACTATGCTTCACATAAACATCATCATGAATTCCCTCTTACTTTTGCTGTTTTGCTTCCACCACAATTCATGCACAGCTTTCTCTCTCTCTCTCTCTCTCTCTCTCTCTCTCTCTCACACAGTACACTTCAAGAACAGTTTCCCATCTAAAAATCTGTTTTCTGCATTATTCGCTTGCTTGTTATGCACAAGTCTACCATTGTTTACAGCGCTGTCGGCCGCTGTTTTTTTCCTTTTACTTACTTCCGAAAAGAAAGCCTCATTTCTGCTGTTCAATAGGCTACTGAACAAATTGAAACTTTTTAAAATTATGCAAAATTGCAAAATGCTTAGCTGCGTCTCTAAAACCTCTGTAACTTGGTTTTCTTTCGTTTTTGATCTACTGCAGAATATTTTTATAAAATCCCAGGCCAGGAAAATCCCCTTCACGTTTTTCTGTGTTTTATCCTCAGCTACTTTGACACAACGGCATCTGCTGTGATGCTTACACCTTTGATAAAGTCTCACAAGTGTCAGCTAAAATATGGAAATGCATGATCTGAATTATAATATTTCTGACTGTCTGAGGCAAAATTTTCCCAAATCGAATTGAATCGAATCGTGGATCGAATCGATTCGGGACCTTGTGAATCAGAATCGAATTTATTCTAGAAATCAGTGACGATACCCAGCCCTATTCAAGACTGTGTGGGGGTGGGGGGGTGGGGGTCCTTGGACTACTCAGTAACAGTAGTTGTGGGCCTTTCAAAGAAATCCAGACAGGGGGACCACAATTTATAAAATTTGTTTTTTGACCCACGAACTGTATATCTAATTTTTTCTAAATCCATACAGGACATATCTTTTAGCCATTCTGCGTGTGAGGGGGAGAAAGAGTCTTTCCACTTCACCAATATAGCTCGCCTGGCCAGCAGTAATGAAAAGTTTAATGCTCTCAGTCTGGAGTTGGACAGATTCAGATTCTGGACCCCACCAAACATTAGCACTGGCTCAATTTGATGCTGCAGGATATCAGACATCGTATGGAAAACAGATTTCCAAAAGGTGGACAACGAAGGACAGGACCAGTACATATGAAACAATGTACCAGGAGCACCCCCACACCTTCTACAGGCTGGGTCCACCCCTGGGTATAAGTGTGCCAGCCTATCCCTGGACCAATACCCCCAATGAACTATCTTAAATTGGATAAGTGTATGTCAAGCACACATTAATATATTGTGAACCTGGCCAAGGATAGAGTCCCACAGTTCATCCGTAATATGAAAGGTAAGGTCCTGTTCCCATTTAGATTTGATAGCAGCTACTGAAGAGCATTGTAAATTGTAAATTCAATTGTACAAGGCTGATATTATGCCCCTTGAGGTTGGGTTGACCATTAAAAAATCGTCTACTGGATTGTGTGGAGGTGCTTGGGGGAATTATGCTGTCACAGTCTGCACGTAGTGTCTGGCCTGTAAGAAACAAAAAAACTGAGCTGCAGCAATGCCAAATTTGGTGGATATTTAAGAGAAACTTGGCAAATTGTCCATCTACATATACGTCTGCAAAGGATTTCAGGCCCTTTCTATGCCAGATATGAAAAGCATTATCTGCCATTGAGGGAACAATGGCAGCAACTGTTCTTTGAAGTGAGAAAGCCCGGAGAACCAGACTCTTCCTAAACTGAGACCAGATTCTAAGAGACTGCTGGACAACTCTATTGTTACTGGGTAGAGGCAATGCCAAAGGGAGTGATGAACCTAAAGTCGCAGGTAGAGAAATTTTCCCACTTGAATATGACTCCATGGTAACCTAAACTGGTGGTGACGGTTCGAGATGGTAGTGTCTCCAATTGTCACGGTTCTGGGTCCGTTGGACCCAGTAATTTGAGTTTATTATGTTTTGGTTTACTTTTGCATCATGGATTATTCTTTATCTCTCTCTGGTACTTTGTGTTTCAGTTATCTTGGTGTTTTGGATTGTTTTCTCATTCTCTTGTTGTGATGATAGTAGTAATACACTTGCACTTTTTTTGCCCCCCCCACCCCCCCACCCCCACCCCACCCCACCCCACACCTCCCACCCCTTCCCACCTAGACAAATGGTAGGGGGGTGTAGTAAGGTTGTTGGCGGGAAACAGGACCTCCAGAGCAGGTGTCTTTTGTCTCTTCGAGAACTCTGGGAAGTAGCAAGGGAGTGTTAACCTTAAGGTGTGAAACAGGTGTGTACTGAGGCTAGACTAATTTTATAAATCTGACAATATCTCAGCTTGCTGCGATGCATGCAATTTATTTTAAAAACGGCACAAGTGGGAATTTCTTCTGAATGGGTAATGTCGGCATGTTCACAAGCGTTTTATTTAATCAATCCCCCTAGTTTTAATTTAACTAGTTTTTTCACACATCTACTGGGTTTCTTTCCAGGGTTGATGCGATCATTTTATTTAAAAATCGGGATTTCGCAATGTTGAACTAAGAATGAGACAAAGCCGCCTAGGCAAATGGTAGGGGGGTGTAGTAAGGATGTTGGCGGGAAACAGGAACGTCAGAGGACCCCACATTCATCTATTGGAGGACTCTGGGAAGTAGCATGGGAGTGTGAACCTTAAGGTGTGAAACAGCTGTGTACTGGCATTGTTCCTGGAGATGGTATTTAATTGAGAACCAGGCTAGGCTCAGGGTGAACTCTGCATTTGTCGCGACAACACCATTTTCTTTGAGATCATCAAAACTAACATCGTTCTTTATAACATGGACATCTTAAACGGTAAGTAAAACAAAACCTATTATTGTATTTTTAAAAGTGTTATGTTAACATATTATAGGATATTCAAACTATCTTTTTCCTAAAACAAAAGCTTAATTTTCAGGAGTTCGGGAGAATGGCACAGCACCCTTTTCTTTAGAAACGGGGGCTTTTACAGATGGAACAACATCTCTAACAGGCACAAGGTGTGTACAGAATTACGCGATTTTTAATCGTATGTATGTTTTAAGCTTGCGATTGTTTTAAATTATATAATAACAGAGTTTTTCTTTGATTTGTTCCAGGGTTAACAAACTGAGCAGGAAAACATTCAGACACCGTGACCACAGAGCCCATCCTTACAAAAGGTATGTATACAACGGGGTGTATAATTGTGTATTTTAAAAAAAAACAGCAAATGGGTTTAAACAATTCCAAATGTTCTAAAACCGACCGTTTTACACATACAGAGCCACGCCAGAGAACCTTATGTGCGGAGAACCAGGGCCGTCGGGAATAACGCACACTACAAGGTAAGCATAGGTATATATAAATTAGATAAAAAGAGATAGAGAGGGAGACACGCTTATTCTGTTTGAAATGGGTACATGTATAAATGTTTTAACACATATCTATCTTCACAGACTGCAGCACAGTACCCCTCCTCATAATGATCAGGACACCGTACTCCAGACGTTTTTGGAATGTTTAAACAGTATCGACCTCCCAGAACAACAAAAACCTGGAGCTTTGTGCAACAGTGGAGAGTCAGAAGCGATCTTCATCAGCGGTCCTGCAACACCCCCGAGTGAGTGCTTGCCTCGTGATTTCTCTGATGTTTTTGAGTACAGTATATCAGATTTCGATCTTGTTCATATACCCACCACACCAGAATGTGTCAGAAATAGCATTGATTCACACATAGATTTTGAAGACGACGGTATAACAGACTCTCAAATATCAGCGGCGTATGATGCTTACATGAAGGTTTCAGACGCTCAACCTGTTGAACAGAGTCATATAGCTTCATTAGTTGATAAATTCTGTTTGATTGAAGCTAGACTCAATCAATACCACCAAGAAGCACAGGTACAAAGGCAACAGTTTACCAAATTCATAAAAAAAGTGTGTAGTACATTAGACATCATCTGCAGCAAAATTTCAAGTCCCTGACTTTTAAAATCCAGACCATGGACCCTCCAAATAAATTATTTAAACATAATAACGGAACCTCCACTCCTGTTAGATGTTTTGACTTAGAGACTTTTATGCAGTGGGCTGAAGAAACAGATAACAAATTAGACGATATTATAGCTAGACTTAATAGTGTGCCTGCATCAGCCTCATCTGATACACATCCTCGTCAGACTGTTCCTACGCCTGCTATTGCTGATGGGTCTATTGTTGTTGTTAATAATAGTGATAGTACATCAGGTGTTGCTCGGACCACTGTTGTTACTGATGCTAACCGTATTGCTGCTGCTGCTGCTGTTATTGAGTCTGTTACCGCTTCTACTAGTACTACAGACACACATGCGTGTCCGGGCACTGCTGCAACACCACACACCCCCTCAGTCATTGTAAATTTCTCACAAAGTGATACTATCGTGATTGAGCCCGTTGTGCAATCTGGATCTGGCAGGCGCTCCCAGCCACACATTAGAGAGATACCTAATTTTAATGCTCGCGAATTGCGTGAGCGCCTTGATTTTAGGGGTATAAGTCTTGATCATCCAGAACAAGTACCTGCGCGAGTGCGCGAGTGCTTAGCCAATGTGGTAGACCGAGCTGTGGCTGGATCTCAACAGGGCAGTGTTCTAAACGTGGTCCTGCGTGGCCCCTCGCTGGCTTCAGATGTTCAGGCTGTTTTAAACGCTGATGATCGGTATGATCCGGAGCTGTTTCTCGATCGAATTGCACAAGTTATGCAGAGTAATGATGAATCTATCGGTGATGATGAATTAGAGTTTATTGTCACGGTAGCTCAGAACAGTAGTGGTGGGGCTCGCTTAAGACTGGCACAAATCCCTTATGATGAGATTCTCTCAAAGAAAGGCAGACATTTATACACACCAAACAACACACACAACAATTTGTGCTTCTCCCTATGTATAGCACATTCATTAAACTCATCAGCCTCTGAGCTAGAAAAACTCGCTACAGCTAAACGGATGCATGCTGAAGTAGGTCTATGCGACACACAGCAAGTATCATTCACCGATGTCAGTAAATTTGAGCAGCACTTCAACATTAAGATTGTAATCTATTACCACACAGAAGGGCGTAAACGCCTGGAATGTTTTTTCACACATGAAGAGCCAAACACAAACACGTTGATGATGTATCTCCATAATCAACATTACCACATGATTTTAAACCCGACCGCTTTTCTTGGTGCATCCTATGTGTGTAATTTCTGTTACAGTACATATAATACAGCATTACACCATAGCTGTAAACATAGATGTAACACATGTTATACACTCTGTCAACACCACAGGGGTCCCACAGTGAAATGCAGCGACTGTAACCGCATCTGCAAATCACAACACTGTTACCAGCAACACAAATTACCTGAATTAAAACACAACATGATCCCCTGTGATAATATGAAACATTGCATGCACTGTGGCACCACATATAGAGAATCCAAGAAATCGCCACACAGATGTGCCCAGCCTAGATGCGAGCACTGCCTCGAGCCTAAATTACCCGGAGACTCCGACCATCAGTGTTTCATACAGCCTGTTGAAAAACAGAAGCCTACCGACAAATACATTTTATATGATTTCGAGACTAGGTACCACAACGGTAAACACGAGGCTAACTTTGTGTGTGCGTCTGATCTGAAGGGCAATAAGTTCACATTTAACACATTAAAGTGTGTGGAGGCGTTTGTGCAACATTACAGACGCCCAAGGTTTCGTGGGTACACTTTCATAGCACATAATGCATCTGGCTTTGACAACTACATACTCCTCGAGTACTTTGTCAGACAGTGCATAACACCTAGTGTCATAATGAGCGGCAGCCGTGTGATTTTGATGTATGACAGGGACTATGACCAGCGATGGATTGATTCGTTCAGCTTTTTGCCCATGGGCCTTGCCAAAATACCCTCTGCTTTAGGTTTTCAAGACCTGCAGAAGGGCCATTTCCCACACAGGTTTAATACGAGGGATAATGAGCATTATGTGGGCCCGTACCCAGACCCCTCCTTCTACGGCTATGAGTACATGTCTGAAAGCGATAAGGTGCGATTCATGGAATGGTACCAGGTTGCCTCACAGAATCCCTTTGATTTTCAGGCTGAACTCAGGCGTTACTGTGTTAACGATGTTGATGTCCTGCGTAAAGCATGCAGCATTTATCGTGACACGTTACTGGGTTGTACACAAGTTGATCCATTCATGTATACCACCTTGGCTGCATTTAGTATGGGTGTGTATAAAACGCTGTTTCTGCCTAGAGACACGCTCGCTCTCACGTATGACGGGGCATACGTTGAGCAGAATAAGACGTTTTCTAACGTCTCTATCGAATGGCTTCAATACGTGTCCCACACCACCAACAAAGTGGTAAAACATGCTCTCAGAGGAGGCGAACAGAGGGTTGGACCGTATTTTGTGGACGGTTTTGACCCCACAAGTAATACAGCTTATGAATTTGCAGGATGTTTTCACCACGGCTGTGTTAAATGTTACCCCGAGAGTGAAGTTAATCCTGTCAGCAAAGCATCCTATGGACTGCTGCATCGCATGTTTTGTGACAAAGTTGATGCACTGAGATCACAACACAGTGTGAGCGTAATAGTGATGTGGGAATGTGAATGGGCTGCCTTGAAGCAGACAGACCCTGCAGTTGTGGCTTTCATGCACACATACAGAAAGCCAGAACGCATGAATCCCCGAGACGCCCTTTTTGGAGGTCGCACAAATGCTATAAAGCTGTACCACAAGACTGGTTGTGATGAAAAAATATTTTACTACGACTTCACCAGTCTCTATCCCACAGTGCAGTCTAAAAAAGACTATCCTGTAGGACACCCTCAAGTCATTTACACCAACTTTGACAAGCTAGAAAATTATTTTGGCTTTGTTAAATGCACAGTGCTCCCCCCTAAGGGTCTTTTTCACCCCGTCCTTCCCTACAGGTGCCACGGAAAACTGATGTTTCCACTCTGCAGCATGTGTGCTGAAGACCAAAACCAGCATACTGCATGTGGGCACAGGGACAGTGAGCGGGTGTTGAAAGGCACATGGGTCTCATTTGAGCTTGAAAAAGCTGTTGAGAAGGGATACAGGGTTCTTGCTATTGATGAGGTGTGGCATTTCCCCAATAAGACCGACACATTGTTTAAAGACTATGTGAAAGCCTTCCTAAAACTCAAACAGGAGGCCTCGGGGTATCCTGAACACGTCAAGACACCTGACGAACAGAAGAAGTACATAGACGAGTATTATGAGAAGGAGGGAATAATGCTAGACCCATCCAAGATTTGTGTAAATAAAGCTGTTCGTAACTGTAACAAGCTGTTGCTAAACTCGTTATGGGGTCGTTTCAGCATGAGGTCAAATATGGCGTCATCTGAGCTCATTACAGACCCTTCCAGATTTAGCCAACTAATGTTTAGCGACCAGTACGACGTGCGTTAGTTTTGTTTCATCTCTGACGACGTCGCAATGGTGCAGTGGCGGCATGCTGATGGTAGAGCTTCCCGTGTGAAGGACGTTAATGTCTTTGTCGGGCCATGACCACTGCACACGCCAGACTCATGCTGTATGATTTGCTAGACAACTTGCAGCAGCGCGTGCTGTATTGTGACACGGACAGTGTCATTTTCACGGCACGCCCTGGCGAGTGGATGCCTCCTCTAGGTCCGTTTCTGGGGGATCTCACAAGCGAATTAGACTGTGGAGAGGGTGGTGTGGAGGATTACATAGCGGAATTTGTTTCCGGTGGGCCAAAATGCTACGCGTATCACACATCGCTGGGCAAGACCCAGGTCAAATGTAAAGGCGTGACACTGAACGCACTAAACTCAAAAGTTGTCACCCACGAATCCTTGAAAGGTTTAGTCCACAAGTTTGTAACCAACCAGACATCAGACGCACACCTAGTTGCCGTGTCTGATAGCATCAGACGCGATAAAAAGAAGCTTCATTTGAAGAATAAAACCATTGTGAAAAAAGTTAAAGTTGTTTACAATAAGCGCTGTGTGCTCCCAGATTATACAACCGTACCTTATGGATTTTAAATTAGACCAGGGGTTTGACGCCCGGTTGCAGCACCCGTTCAGTATGGTGGTCAGCGGTCCCAGTAACTGCGGCAAGACTTTTTTTGTTAAAAGCATAATTGAAAATTCTTCCAGGATTATATCATGCAGCATTGACAATATTGTATATATATACTCATGCTGGCAGCCATTATATGACCAGCTTCTTAAGATAAGAGACATAAACTTTGTTAACGGTATACCTGAATCTCTTGCTGATGACACCCTTCTTCCTGCAGAAAAGAACAATTTGTTAATTATAGACGATGTAATGAACGATGCAGCTAACAATTTAGAAGTACAAAATGTGTTCACAAAGTATGTGCATCATAGGAATTTGAGTTGTATATATCTAGTTCAGAATTTGTTTATTCAAGGAAAATCCAGTAGAACCATTTCCTTGAACACTAACTATCTAATATTGTTTAAAAATCCGAGAGATAAATATCAGGTTATGCTTTTAGGTAGGCAAATGTTTCCGGGTAATACTAAATATTTTATAGAAGCGTTTAATGATGCCACATCCACAACATACGGGTATCTTTTAATAGACTATAAAGCTAAGACCCCGGACTATTTAAGACTCAGAACAAATTTACTATCAGAGCGTCCGGTTGTTTACATTCCAAAACAAAAATCAGCAAAGAGGTGAAAGGATGTCATCACGCATGCGGAGGAATCTGTCTCTGTTGGAGATGATATACAGGGCTCCTCCTACTCTACGCAGAGTTATTATTAGTAATTCAAACTTAGATTTTATCAATGCGCTGTGTGAGATAGCCTTTAATGTATTGCATGGTAACATACCACTGACCAATCAGCAGTACAAACAGCTGAAAAAGAAAAAATCAATAATCAGACTGATTGCAGACAAAAAAATAAAAACTTTGAAAAAGAGAAAGACAATCAACCAATCTGGAGGGTTTTTACTGCCGCTATTAGGGGCTGCAATCCCTTTCATAACCAGTCTGATAGCAAACAGGTGAAAATGGAACATGTGCAAAAGATGTTTTTGGTACCCCAACACCAGTTGGACTTAATAAAGCAACAGCAGCAGCAGCAGCAGCAAACAGGCAGCATCAGACAACAGTCTCAGAACGAGTTGGACAAGGAGATGTTACAAGTGTTACAAGATTCTGACATAGATGTGTATGAGAAGGCTAAAAAATACAGCGATATTCTCCAAAGATACCTTACCCTTGTGAGACAAGGTGCCCGTGAAAAGAATGTATTGTCTTTATCATTACCTGAACAATTTAACAGGGATGTGCAACCCCAGTCGACGGACACATCGCCTGTTCATGGTGATGCAGGGGTGAGGGATCTTGTTGCGGAGAATGTTTTAACACACATACCTAAAAGGAGTAGGAGGAATGCAGAACTTATTCTATCAGCGGTGAGCCGTTCGCCACACTTGATCTCTTACAACGACAAAGGCGAAATTGTTGTTGATAAACACACCATCCCTGGTTCACACATTTATGATCTAATTAAAGGCGTCACAACCACACACACACCCTCTGAGGGTTTGAGACCTATCGGCTAAACGTACCGTTATCAGCCATATCTAACACAGGCATACGTAAGACCGTCGCCATGTATAAAACCGATCACACACTGTCTGAAGACCCTGGTTTTTTAAAACACACACCAAAAAAGATCACCCCTGGTGGACCGCTGCGACATAGTACACTAAAAAAAATAAAGAATAAAAAAAACAAATTAAAGGGGGGTCCTGTAGAGTGGTTGGATTTTTGAATTCAGGTTTTTTCTTATTGCACCTGAAATTGTTTTTCTGCTAAAAATATTTGCTGTTTGGTGTTTTTCTACTGTAATGTTTTTTTTTCACTTATTGCTGCTAAATTGTTTTGTTTTGTTTTATTTTATTACTGTTAAATATATTATGTCTTTATTACTGTTAAATATATGTTTTTCTTTTTTATTACTGGTTAATGTTTGATTTCTTTTATTTATGTTTAAACAATGTATGTTGTAAATCTATATATTTATATACGAGATTTGATAATAAATACCATTGACTCGATTATCATGCTCTCATGTTGTTTTTATTATTCTCATTAGTACATGTCAGTATCCGCATTGCACACACGCGTAATCACTGCATACAGCAACAGGTTGTATGTTGTTGACAAATCGACACACCATAGCATCATTACAAATTAAATCAGACCCATACATGTTAAGCAGACGCTCATAAGATACACCATTTTGCACATGATATAAAAAAAATACACAATGTTGACCGCATGTGATGGAGAAGTCGTTCTGCACTTGTTTTCCTGAATATAAAACAGTGGAACAGTTTTTTAGAAGAAACATCTTTATTGCTGGGGGAAAACTGTCTAACGAGTGACCAAAACTATCAAAAAAATAACCGCGTCTGTCTCTCGAAATATAAACAGCAAGCCAATGTTCCCCGGGCATCGTAGAAGGGTGGGTGTTTACAATACCCATAGCAGGGAGTCTTTGAAGCCGTTCAGTGGTTAGCTGATCATAGGCTAACACGCCTAGGAAATGTGTGTTTTTATTGATAATGCTGCCGATCACGGCTGATAGTTCTATAGTGTTCATGACCGTTTTTGTCTCAATAGTAGTCCAAGAGCACCTGTCTCATGTTAGATATTTCAATGACTGAATCAAATACCGAATAACACAAGAGGTTCATTGTACGGGGTAGTGGATTTCTGAAACGGGTTTCCAATCTCACGTTCCCAGTTTTAATTAACGACACATTCCCTGAATGTCCTTCGTCAGCTTCCAGATTGAAACAGAATAAAGTGTAGCCGTTACCAAAGTCAGCACGTGTAATAGCTAAGGATCTGTCCTTTAAATGTCTTCCTGTGGTTTGTATCAGCTGGTAAAATTCTCTGGTATAGTGTTTTCTCTGGAAATTGGGCTGGAATGGTTTAGCAGGATAAGCCTGACTATCAGCATATAAAGACATAAATTCTATATCGCAGTTTTCAAAATGAAATGGATTACGCTGGTAGGAGCCAGTGTATGCTTCATTGTCTATAAATGCAATGATCACAAATTTAGGTATCCTACCCATAAATAAATTGTCATTTGTTGATATTCTAGCCCCTGCAGGTATGGAGAAGGTCTTTAAAGACACTCTGTCTACCGTGTATTTTGCGTTTGCATGGTGCAATGCCTTGCTGTGTGCAAGTCTGACGGTCGGTGATACACTAACTTTCTTGACAAAGAGACTGGCTGAGACAATTTTAACTCTGTATGCATTGGCATCCGCTGTCATGAGAGCAAATTCGTCTTTAGAGTGCACAAATTTCAGTGACAGGTCGATTCCATTAAGTAACAGTTTTTCTTGAAAAAACAGGTCTGCATGTACTGGTGCAATCAATTCAACAATACTGCTATTTGCTGTGTAGCCACCTCTGGTCACCAGGCCCTGGTTCTCTCCTTCTATAGATGTGTCATTCATGTGTGATGATGTATCCTTACAGAATAACCCGGTGCTGAACTGTGTGTCTAAAGTGTCCTTATTATAATTGATAAGACATTCTATCACACCTCTGTATGGATATGTGTTGGATGATTGACTAATGAGCCGGTCTCCCAAATTAACGTCAACTTGACTAAATATGCTGCATCCAGGATAATTAATAAATCCTACATTAGCGTCCCTAGCCAGGTTTGAGCCATCAGCGTTTGTGATTCTCACACGTGTGTAGATATATGAGTCATTTAGATCCAGGTAATCTTCACCGGACGATGAGATGTAAAACTTGATCGGCCCTCCATCAGTGATTGCAGATACAGGTGGGATTTCGATAAATGTACTTTTCTCAATGCTAGTCTGTGTGTAGGGAACAGTAAACAGGTCCAGCTCTGTTTTTACACATTCTCCAGAATGACTGTGTAACAGTGCCATTTAGAATATGTCAAACGCTGCAGTTTTAGAACGACTGGTTCTGGGTCTTTTCACTCTGCGTGGCGGTGTCCGTTTGCTAGCTCTCCTACTAGGTTTTGTGGTTTTACGCTTTTTAGACAACGGCTGCCCTGGGGGTGGGGTCTTAGATGGTCTGGGCGTATACACATTCAATCCGCTACCGTCCTGCTTAGTGGTTGAGGGTCTGGTTATGTTGGTTATGACATCAGACACTATGCCCGATGCGGCTGTTTTTAGGTGTGGTTTGACTATGCTAACTCCTTTTTTAAACAGTGGTACAGCAAATCTAAACAAGCTGCGGAACAACCCACCCAGCCCTGACCCATATTGCGTACTGGTCCCAACATACCCTCCGAGCTCTCCACCAGCCTGTGATAAGTAGTATTTTACATATTTTGAGTCATCAGTGTTGTAGACGGCCATCCTTTTTTTCAAAAATGGTGGGTTATCGGTCGGAAGTGTAACTTGACAAACACCTTGCCGTATAAAAAGGGTATGTGTTGATTTCGATCGTCTTTCAAATCAATTTCTATGTCGTCGATCAATGTCTTTGACACAGGTGTGTAGTGTGGGCTGTCAAATTGTAGAATAGGCAAGCGGCGGTCATCGTCCGTGATATTTATAGCTCTTAATAGCCTCGCGTGGGCGTCACCCACAAGCTGGTAATCAACGATATCTGCATAAATAAAGATGTTATATTTTCCCCCGTATATGTCTGCGGGGTGCGGGGCATATGTGTTTTTATAATGAAGTACAAACGGCTCTCCTGTTTCGAATCCTAGGATTTCCGCCAGTCTCCCTCTAAATGTGAGAATAGTCCCCCTAGGTCCCATAACACAGGCATGGTTAGTAACTGTGTTGTATTGCATTTTAAGGTCTCCAGTGGTTTGGTACTGCTGACATTTAAAATTAAATTATTTTATTATCTGTTCCACAGATGCATAATGACCCACAGACAGTTCAATCATGGTTACGGCGATGGTTCCATCTTTGACTGGGTCATGAATTTCCACTTGCGAATCTGATTGTGGAAAAGACATCCATATGCGCGGGTACTGTATCTCTATAACAGCAACCTCATACAGCTGATCCAAAACGATAGGTTTTGCTAGCTTTGTTCTAAAATTAGATATCTTATTACCCGGGTAAACATGCGCCGAAGCATTCGAGAAGAGGCTTACATAGAAGCCTGCATTGTTGTTGTTCTTTTTATTCATGCTTTCTCCGTCTATGCTCAGTGTTGAATGAATGTGTGTAGAGCTGCGTCATCTGAGTTAATTACGCCTCAACGATGTCTTTCTCTGGAATCCACGAATTAAAGCTGTCGGGCCATCCTAGCCATTTCACTAGCACATGCTTTTTCCGACCCACTTTTTTTCTAGCCAATATGTTTTCAATTTTAAATGTTTTGTTTTCATCAACAACCACACGTTGTATCTCAGGCTCATAAAATGACCCTTTCAATACCTCTCCTGCTAGATCCGCTAGTCTGTACACTGGGGGCTGTCTCCCTATACGTTCCTTGACTGTGAAAATCTCATCGGTGTAGGTCTGCTCGTATCCTTTTCGAAACTTTCCTCTCAGTTTTGATATTCGTACAGTGTCGCCAATATTAAATTTAAAGCACAGTTCCCTCTGAGGCCTCGTTTTGTACAGCGCGTTAAAGACCGACTTCTCATTATCCTTATTCACCTCTGCCGGAGCCATTTGGATAGATCTGTGATAAGCATTGTTATATGCTTGTGTGAGATCTGGTATGACATCTACATATCTCCGGGAGTTGGCTGATGTTAAGTACTTCCACATTCTACCCTTGAAGCTACGATTGAATCTCTCGACAATACTGCATTTAACCTCGCTAGCTGTTGAGAAATGCTTGATATTATATCGCTTCATTAGCTGTTTAAAGGTTGTATTATAAAACTCTTTGCCTTCATCTGTTTGTAGTTTCACAGGGATCCTACCCTCACTAAGTATATCCTCAAAAGCAGCTGATACAACATTCGCTGTCTTGTTTGTTAGGCATCTAACCCATGCGTATTTTGAGAATACATCTATACATGTTAGCAGATATCTCACATTATCATTATCTGCCGCATATTCACACATGTCAACCAGATCGGCTTGAAACTGTTTGTCGACCCCTGTCACCAATACTCTATTTCTGGGGAAATGGATCCTCACAGGTTTATGGAGTGTGTAAGTGTCGTCTTGTTCTAAATAATGTTTGACCTGAGATATTGGAGGTGTTACACCTGATGCCTCCCCTGCCGCTATACGTAGCTTATTTAAACTGGCCAACCCCGCAGGATGGGCTGGATCATGATATATTTTATGCAATGTGCTTTCCATGACTGTGCAAACCACAAATGACTAAGAAGTTGGTGTTAACACGTCTTTTTATTTAATTTTCACACAGACACAATCACACACAATGGATACTTGAACAGCACACATTAAACCAGGTGTCTCCCACCCCAGTAGTTTCCAATCATGCGGAGCATGGCTGGTTTAACACGTCGGGCGCAAGTACTTGCTTCTAGCAGGTCCACAATGTTGTCATTAATGGCGCATACTATATTTCGCTCTGATCTCAGTTCACACATGAGGTGCTCTGCAACTCTGCGGATTTGTGTTCCAGTCCCATCTGTGGTGTTTGAGCGTACAAACAGCCGGATGGCTGGGATGAATCGGTCAGTCTTGAGCCTTATCATCACATCGTCATAGTAGGTGTCGAAGAAATACTCAGACAATTCCTGCAAGCAGCTGTGTTGCACCTGACTGGGGTGGCCTGTTTGGCATCCGTAACATGTCTCTTGTAGAAACTCATTCAGCGCCAACATCAACAGGTGGAGAGTTGCGAGTTTGATGTCGATTACAGTTTCCTCCCACAGGTCTGATATGAGGGGGTCCTGCGAGCATGATGGTGAGGGTGGTGGGGTCTGGGGGGTCGGGATTAGCAGCCCTATTGATGGTGACTCTGACAGGTCCCACGACGGCGTGTCATGCTCTGTAAAATGAAAACCACAAGCTCTTAATTTGTCACATAGATACACACGCAACCCCACACACACCCCGCACATTAAACCTACCCGTTTATTGTTTAGTTGTCGGAAGGTCTTATGATTTTAGGTTTGCACAGGGTAGCAGGCAAACCAGTCTTCGGACAACTCGCCAGATCGTCAAAAACAAGGCGTTTTCTAATACTCTCGTACGCAGTGTTGAGTCTGTCCCTCTTGATCACGTCGTCAATCTGGCTAAACAGACGCGACAAACCTCTCCAGTCGCACCACTGTATAAAAAACAAGTCCTTAAACCATCTTGTGCGCTCTTCAAGGTTTAGAGGGGTTAGAGCAAAAAAAGTGCCATTGTATTACTACTGATGATGTTTATTATTAGATGTTCATGTTTCTGTTTATCCATGTTTTAGGAATTGTGGTTTCATGTATTGTTTGAGTTTCATGTATTATTTTCTGTCCGCCCCTCTGTGTCGAGTCTGTGTCTTTGAGTAGTGTTTCATGTTTCCTGTTTTATTGTGAAAGTCTTTGTCTTAGGTTAGTGTGTGCAACTTTGTTCCCCCTGTCTCGTTAGCCCTGATATCTCCCAGCTGTGTCTCCCTCCTGTTGCCCATTCCCTCATTACTACCCTGTGTATATAAGCCCTGTGTTTTCCCGTGCTCGGTGTCGCGTCGTACCATCAGATTATGCCTGTGTGTTTTTGTGTCAGTTTATGTTCAGTACCATTGCTCAGTTTCATCTTTTGTTTTATGACAGCAATAAAGCTGAGGTTTGAGTTACAGTTCAGTGTCTGAGTCCTACGTTTGTATCCTCCTCTCCGCCTGCCCGCACACAGAGCCCTGACACCAATACAACAAACACCTGGTAAGAGTACTGGAAATTAGGGAGGCCTAAACCCCCAACTGGCTTGGGCCTTTGAAGAATAGATTTCTTCAATTTGGGATGTTTACCATTCCAAATAAATGAAGTGATTAGTGAGGCATTGAAAAACATATAAGAATTTTGGAAGTAGCATCATTTTCACTGAGTTAATCCTACTTATTAAAGATAAAGATAATGGAGACCATCTGGACAGCATATGCTTGCACTGTTCCAGCAGGGGGAGGAGATTCTTCTTAAACAAACAATTAAATTGCTTCGTGACACATATCCCAAGGTAATCAAAGTGATCTGTTATCACTAATATTTTAAAGGGAACATTTACCAAATCCAGATCTCGAGCCCTCTCGTTAATCAAAAACAGTTCACTCTTATTCATATTAATTTTGTACCCAGAGAGCTGACTAAAACCATTCAGTATATTAAGTAAGCGGGTTGGAAAGAAATAGAAGAAGGTCATCGGCATACAGTGAAACTCTATGCTCAATCCCTCCCCTCCAACTATCGCGGACTGCAATTGCTAATGGCTCAATTGCAAGGGCAAAAAGCAAAGGGCTTAAAGGGCAGTCCTGCCTCGTTCCGTGGTGGAGCCTAAAATGGTCAGAGTAGCGACAGTTAGTTACCACTGAAGCCGTGGGGCTTGTGTAAAGAAGTTTGATCCATGAGCAAAATAAGGGGCCCATTCCACACTTTTCTAAAGTAAAAAGCAAATATTCCCACTCCACCCTATCAAATGTTTTTTTTTCTGTATCCATAGCCATAAGGCATTCAGGCACAACGTGGCTGGGGGCATAGATAATATTTAAAAGTCGCTGTATTAGGGATGCACCGATACCGATACTGGTATCGGGTATTGGGGCCGATACTGTAAAATGTGTGTGTACTCATACTCGTAAAAGTTAACCGATACCATGAACTGATACTAACTTATTTCATTAATCAGAGGGTGGCTTGTCATTTCTGTTGTAGTTTTTTAGATTGGTCACGAGGGGGACATCCCGCACTAAACAGGCACAGGGTTAGGTGAGTGAGACTGGCGGCTCCAGATAAAAAAGAGAAACTGGAGGCTGCTGTAGCTAAACAAAATGTCAGCAGTGTGGACCAGAACAGCCAACTTTAACTCAGGTTTTGGAAAAGCGATAAAAAATGTCAAGAGAAAATCCACGGGCAGTTAAAATAACAGAGGCTCTGACTCATTTTATTGCTCTGGATGACCAGCCAATGCCGGCCGTGGAAAACATAGGATTGCACCGTCTTCTCAGCATACTCGAGCCGCGATATGAAATTCCCAACCGCCCATACATCAGGGAGATAATGGTGCCAAAACTTTCTGAAGAGGTAAAGACAAGCAGTGTGTGCGCAATGTCAGTCCTCGGTTTAACGGCACAGTAGACTGATGATCCACGGGCAGATGAGGAGTTCGTCAATGGCAAATACTTTCATTATTTTGTTTGTTAAATTACAATGTGGACACTCTGCAATAATTTAACATAAGTGCTTATTTTTCACTTGAAATTTATTTGTGGTCATTTTTATTAAGATTTTTATTTTTTATCGGCAGAGAATAAAATAAAACCTGTCTTCCAAATAATTGCATTTGTGTGTGTGTGTGGTAGAAGTATCGGTTTTTGTACTCTGTATCGGCAAGTACTCAGATCCAAGTATCGGTATCGTATCGGTTTGTAAAAATTGGTATCGTTGCATCCCTACGCCGTATGTTAAAGAAGGCGTGCTGATTTTTAATGAAGCCAGTTTGGTCGGGAGAGATTATAGCAGGAAGAATTTTTTCCAGCCTGTGCGCCAGTAGCTTAGACAGAATTTTAACATCCGTGTTTAACAGAGATATAGGCCTATAAGAAGCACAGTCAGTCGGGTCCTTGCCCTTCTTAAGTAACACTGTGATACAGGCCTGGTAGCATGGTGAAGGAAGTGCCCCAGAGTCTAGCGATTCTGTAAAAACTTTGCAAAGGAAAGGAGCCAAATCGTCCGAGAATTTTTTTATAAAAGTCTGTAGAAAATCCATCAGGACCTGGAGATTTCCCGGACTGCATAGATGCTATTGCCGCCTGAATTTACGCCTTTGAGATAGGGGCTTCCAGAGTCTGTCTGAGCTCTGGGGGGAGTGAGGGCATATCAATGGAGTCAAAGAAACCATGCAAATCTTTTACATTAACAGTAGATTCTGATGTGTCTTAGAGTAAAACAAAGAAAAAATGTAATTAATCGCCTTCTGATCCCTAGTCACCACTCCATTGCCCGCCCTCACTCCGGTTATGATTTGTTTAGCCCTAATACCATGCAGTTGGGTGGCCAAAAGCTTACCGGTCTTTCCACCATGTTCGTAAAAATCGCTCTTGTTCCTAATCAGACATCCTTCCACTTGTCGAGTGGACTTTGGTTTGTAAACTTAAGCATTCTTTATATAGCGCCGGTGATGGTGACTGAGCGTACTGCCTGTCGATGTTTAAAATCTGGTCTGAAATAAGCCTCTGCTCCCGCTGTGCACACTGTCTTTTAAATGCTTCCACTAAGATGATTTCTCCTCTCAGGAATGCCTTCAGAGCCTCCCAAACCATCCTGTTTGGCATACCAGGTGTTCTATTCTCGTTAAGAAAAATTTTAACTTTAGAAGAGATGTTAGAAACAAATTGTTCATCCGTGAGCAGCAATGGATCCAATCTCCAGAACTTTCTCACAGAGTCACAGCCCTGAAAAGCTATTTTGAGCACAAGGGGGGCATGATCAGAAGACGGTAATACTTTCATAGCTGCAGGATCTAATACTATTAATTAGCAAATTTTCAATAAAAAATAATCTATTCTAGTGTAGGTGTGGTGTACATGTGAGAAAAAATAATAATCTCTACCAGTAGGGAACAAAAACCACCAGGGATCCGTGAGACTATAATCTTCAAGGAAAGACTTGACATAAGTTGCAGATTTGTTAAGAGTAGCAGGTTTGGGGGATGAATGATCTAAAACTGCATCCAAATAAAGATTAAAATCGCCCCCCAGAATTAAAGAGTGAGTATTTAAGTCCGGGAGGTGTGAAAACAGGCGTTGAAAAAATTGATTGGCCAACGTCACAGACCTGTCGCAGAGTTTGCCAGACACTATTATAAACTGTCCGTTTTTGTCTGGCACAACAGTGGATGGAACAAATGGGATGTTCCGATTGATAAGAATAGCTGTACTCCTGGCCTTCGCTTTAAAATTAGAGTGAAACATCTGTCCTGACCAACATTTCGCCAAGTGTGAGTGATCCAAATCCTGCAAGTGACTCTTTTTCAACAAAACTACCCCGGGCTTAAATTGCTTCAGGCGTGATAAGACTCTCTTTCGCTTTTTTGGGCGGTTCAACCCCCCTCACATTCCAGCTAACAAAGGTAAGATTACCACTCATCAAGGAAGTCCCACATTTTAATGTGCAGAGTTGCCCAAGGAGGGAAGGGAGGGGATGAAAACAACAACAAAAACATGACAACCAACCCCACCCCAGAAATAAAATGCAATACAAAATAACATATCACTGTGTAAAAAAAAAAAACCTAAAACAATACCACCCACCAATATCACCCCAGCAGGTTGCATTAAAAAGCAACCGTGTAAGCCCCTGCTTTCTTCCCATACTAGTGTAATGGGAAGGCTTTAGGACCCAGGGGACACAATGGAGGGTATAAAAGCGGAAGTAGCAGCAGGTGCTCTTCATTTCCACTGACGAGCGGCTATGAACAATGGTTGTGTGAGTAGGTGAGGAGCCTAAGAAGTTTTAATTGTCTGCCACACAAACGGTTGTTTCAAACCTCTACAGCAGAGGTTCGAGGTACAGGCTGTTTTTCTTTTAGTGCTTTTTAAAAATTTGTTGAAATGTATTTGATGTTTATTGTATTTTATGTTTTTAGTAGTGATTTTAGACGATAAGCCAGGTGTGCAGCACGCACAGTTGTCTGCTGGAGGTATGTTAACTTAATATATTTGACATTAAAAAAAGTATATTTATGCACTATAATCTAATTTATATTGTATTGCCTCCTGCAGGGCAGGCTGCACATGTGAACTTGTCACTGTTTTTTTTCCTCCTCCTCCTGTTTTGTTGCATTTTTGGTTTTAGTAGGGTCACCTTTCAAAACTTTTTTTTATTTTTTTTTTTTTATGCTGGGTTTGTTTTTATTTTTACTGGGCTGGTGCAATATTAGTCGGGCAATGTGCAATCCCTGAGCTGGGCTCTTACCTTAGGGGACGTAGGTCTTTTAGAGGTGCTCTGTGTGGATTTGCATTGAATAAGTTTTAAGTGATTTTAGTGCCACCGATTATTGCCTGAACTAAAACACTTAGTGCATGCGATAAGTGTTCTGTTGGGCTCGTATTTATTTGGGGTGGATTTGTTTCTTTTAAAGCAACAAGCATCTGGGACCACCGGGGTGGAGCAAGCCCTCAGGTGATGGTTGCATTGCTGGCAGGTTGCACCAATAACACTATCTTGTGGTCGTTAGTGACCTTTTCCATTTTGATGTTTTAGGCTTTTTTTTGCAAACCCTTTGTTCTTTTAAAATAAATTTTAACATATCTGACTGATATTGACCCTCTTGTCCCGTTTATTCTGGGCTCGTTCCTGTGAGAGCTTTGGGCCTGAAAGTTTGCACAAGTAGTATAGAGGCCCTTAGCGGTTACTCGGTGGCTTTTACTCGCTACACTAGTCAAGAACTCACCGTACCAGTAGCATCATACCTGCACCATTGAACATTAGCCCCTAAACTCAAGCCAGGGTCCCAGTTTTCAGGACACGAAGAAGAGAAAGAAAAAAGAACAAGAACAAATCAGCCAAACAACGAACCAGTTTTACTTTAAAATGAACAGCAAAGAACACATTGCTATGCCAACAGCACGGCTGTATAGTGTCAGTCAGAACGAGGACACCACTTAGGCTAGTCCGACCCGTTATAGTTGTAAATTAGGGTGAGTGCTCTAACCGGCTACAGTGTCCACCTCAGGATGGAGAGCTTTGGTTTTCTTCCATGGTTTGAATGAAGCGAGAGGCCTCAACTGACTCAAATCACTGGATTTTCCCATCTGGAAGAGTAATGCGGAGTCTGGCGGGGAAGAGGAGGGAAGGTCAGAGGCCTCTCCGGTATAACTTGGCCATAACATCCTTATACTGGGCTCGCTGCTTCTGGACGTCTGTGTTGTAATCCTCATAAAACTGCAGTTTATGTCCACAGTACTCCAACGTCCCTCAGCATTTCTGTGCTTCCCTCATCAGCAGCTCCTTAATCTGGAAGCGGATAATGACCGAGCGCGGCCTCCCATCAGGGCCCGGTTTGGGCATAAGGCTACAGTGGGCTCTGTCAAGATCCGGACGGGATGGCAAAGTTTGTGCACCAAAGACCTCCACCAGCAGCTGGGAAAAGAACTCAGTTGGCCGTCGACCCGGCTCCACCGATTCCGGCAAACCCACCAGACGGATGTTCTGCCTTCTGCTTCTACTCTCTCCAGGTCGAAAAGCTTTGTTTTCCTCCTATAGTGAGTCATACTTAGCTTCGATCACCGCTAAATGCTGAACAACATCTGCCGCATTTGTTTCACGCTCACCAATATGTAGTTCTTGATTTGTAACTTCCGCTTGAATCTTGTCTAGGCTACATCGGATGTAATTAACGATAAGTTAATTACATCCGATGTAGCCTTAAAATCTGCGGCTATGGCTGTTCTGTGCTATTCGAGCAGGGCGGCAAGCGCCGGGTTCAGGGCTGCACTAGCATCCTCTGCTGCGCCAGCGTTAGCACAACTCTCGGCAGTAAGGTTTTTCTGGGTTCGTCTCCTTCCCTTGGACATTCTTCCAATGTGACACTCATAAATGACCTGAAAAAGTTCGTGTCTAACAGCAAAGTGGGGCTCAGAAAGTAAAATTTTAAACAAGTTAGGCAGGTGCTAGTGGCCGACACACCTTACTCCATTGCTGGAAAACGGAAGTCGATCTTCTTCTGCTTGTCCATCACTACTATGTCCAGTTGATAAGCCATCTCCAGTTTGTACGTCTGTATCTGAAAGTCCCACTGGATCTTAGCTTGGTCATTGTCAATCACCCTAGGAGCCATATTCCATTTTGACCTCGAGACTTCCAGGCCCTACTCAGCACCAGTGTTGGGACTAACGCGTTATTAAGTAACGCGTTACAGTAACTACGTTATTATTGTGGTAACGAGCACGGTAACTAGTTATTATGCCAAAATCAGGAACGCGTTAGTCGTTACTGGGATTTAGATAGGGTCGTTACTTCGTGTGGTGGCTATCGCGGAGCTTCCACAGATTCTGTAACATTAGCAAGTGGTGGAGGCAGCAGGTGGATGAGGGAAAGGGGACGCAGAAGGAAAAGAGACCTGAGGCGGCCGCCGGTCCAAGTGTGAACTGAACTTCAGGTAAGAAGTTATGACCTGCAGGCTATCCGAGTCAGATATAAACCAAGTTTAGGTGGCGTTTATTTTCGTTATTCTGACTTTTTCCGTACTGCGTACTAGCTAGCATGACGGAGTTTCTATACAGCTGGGTGGGTGCTATGAAGTTAATGATGTTGAACTTTATTTTGTTCATAAGTTATTAGAGTTGCCAACCGTCCCGTCTGGTATTCAGATAAAATATTACGCGTTTCTTATTGAGGTGAAAAGGAACAGTTTGTCCCGTAATTCAGCTACAATGAAAAAGACACAAAGCTGGAGTTATTCTGTGTCTTTGCTGCACAGCTGCCTCTTCTTCTTTCATTCTCTCCCCTCTCTCTCCTGTTTCTACTTCAATCATGAAAACTGATCAATGATCAGCTGATCGGCTCTCTTGTTTATTTATCGCCCACTTTGCGCCAGAAAGAGGAAACCAGCCGATGTCGCGTTAAACAACAGCAGCACGTTTAAGCTTGATCAGCAGTTGTTAGAATTTATTTAATATTAATTTCTAGTATCAGCTGATGTTTGCTGGAGCCACAGCTGCAAAAAAGCTGCTGGTCATGATGTCGGTTTGGTTATCTGGTGAGAGGGAAACATGAAGATGAAACCAGGAGACGTCCTTACTGAATCATCAGAGCTGAACAGGTGATGGAGAAACAGGTTTACCTTTTAGGTGACATGGATGAGTTGAAGGGAAGTTATGAACTGTTTCTGAGAGACAGATAACCCCAGGATCCTTTTTTAGGTAGCTGACAGCTGGTAACTGTGCAGGTGCGGATCTAGCAAAGTTTTGCCAGGGGGGCCAGGTAGGGCATTAACAGGGAGAGGTGGGCACAAAGAAATACTTTTCTTTCTTATTCTCATTTAAAATGTCTAGCTTTTAAAAAATAATTATCTGAATCTTACAACAAAGGATTGATAGATTGATGCATATATACCATCAAGACAGTGTACATCACTGTCACAACAGTGTTTGTTTTCATTCAAAGGCTTTATGATTTTTCCTATAATGGTGGGCCGGTCTCTAGTCAAAACGCCCGGGCCGATTTTTTTGTCCCAGTCCAGCCCTGTATGCAGCTCATCTGCAGTCTGGTGTTACCTACATCTTCCTATTCAGAAGGCAGAATTTCCGAGTTCTGAGTACAATCGAAAGCACCACGACTGCAGTTTTTGTGTTGGATGTAAAAGGCGCACATGACGCTGTGACGTAGGCTAGAATCATGGCAGCAGTCAATGATGGTCCAGGCGTGGGATTTCTCTCGTGGAAATATGCACATTATCTTTTCCTTTCTATTGGTAGGTGGCACAGTGCACTTGTGGCAAGTAAGCAAGCTAGAAGACTGGCAGTCTTGCTGGGTATCCAGTTATGGAAGCAACACATTAACAAGAGAATTCTGAGTAAAACCAAAGTTACTTTCCCTAGTAACTAGTTACTTTGAAAGTAACGAGTAACTCGAAGTAACGGAGTTACTTTTGATAGAAGTAACTAGTAATGTAACTAAGTTACTATTTTAAAGTAACTTACCCAACACTGCTCAGCACAGATGTTCCTGTATACTATGTCAGCCATTTGGTTATGGCATTCCATGCATGCCCTTCCTGCCAGGATCTTGCACCCTGCTATTATATGCTAGATTGTTTCAGGGACATCTTTACACAGCCTGCACCTGGGATCTTATGTGGTATTGTATACCCCAGCCTCTATGGATGTTGTGCTTAGAGCTTGTTCCTGTGCTGCCATGATTAGTGCCTCAGTGCTGTCTTTCATTTCAGCTTCGTCCAGCAACTGGTAGGTGTTAGATTTGTATTGTTGATTGTCATTTATGCTTAGAAATATCTACTCATATGTGGTTAGAGTTGTATAATCAAGGTCATGTTGGTAGAGGTTTGATCTCAGTCTGCAAAGACTTTGTGTGCATTCCAGAATGTTCTGGCATTCACACCAACATCCTGTTAGCATGGGAGAGGTCGTACCTTCTCTTATTGTTTTATGGTAGGATAAATGTAGCTATATCTGTTTTAGTCTAAGTGCCTTTTGTTTAGATGAACTGCTGGACTTCCAGACCAGCAGGTTTAGGGAAGTCGTTTATGGGGTCACACTCTGACCCACCCTCCCCCCCCCACACACACACATACTTACACAACGCACAGGCAAGGTACTCTTTGTGTGTATGTAGATGTCATATGTTAATTAACCTATGTATATTCATGTGAGCTCAATAAAAGAACAATGTTATGGGGGAGTGGACGAGAGCGACTGGGGTCAAGCGAAGGAACG
The DNA here is from genome assembly GCF_963576455.1 of Neolamprologus multifasciatus. Lineage (NCBI taxonomy): Eukaryota > Metazoa > Chordata > Actinopteri > Cichliformes > Cichlidae > Neolamprologus > Neolamprologus multifasciatus. Next base: position 7,204,521 of record NC_140448.1, on the reverse strand, counting down.
GTGTTTGTCCAGTTCTCTCCCGTGCACGAGAAACATAAAGAACTTTGCCTACTCGTGTCTTGCTTTGCTGTGTAATTAAATTGTCCTTAACATTCCAGTGAATAGGTTTATGCTACAAACCTACCTATCAGTAGGACTTTGTAATATCAGCCAATTCTTATTTTTGTTGATGGTACATGCCGTTCAGAGGCCTGTCCTTCCATGTTTGTTCCTCTTCTTGCTCTTCTTCTTTCTCGGGTGTTTGGTTTTCATGTTCCAGAAACCAGTCTCATATGATTTGTGTTTTTTGATATAGTGCATCAACATGCTGGAAGCAGCCATCCTTTATGAGTATAGTCATAAAGGCATTGGCATAGTCACTGACAATACCTAAAGGTACAAAAGCCAAAAATGTACAAAGAAAATATCACACAATTCCAGCACCTGTAGTCTGAACCATGAATACAAGGCAGGATGGATCCAAGCTTTCATATTATTTATGCTAAATTCTACCCCTACCATCGGCATATTCCATCAGAAATGGAGACTCATCAGACCAGGCAACACAATTTTGGTGAGCCGCTTGCTGTTCTTTCCTGACCAAAGGCCCACCACGTGTGGTCTTTTGCTGTTGTAGCTCATCTGCTTCAAGGATTGACGTGTTTGTGCGACGATGTTCTTCTGCATACCATGGTTATAATGAATGGTTATCTGAGTTATTGTTGCCTTCCTATAAGCCTGAAGCAGTGTGGCCTCTGACCTCTAGCAAAATCAAGGCAGAGAACTGCTGTTGAAGAGAAATGGTTCATTTCTCTTCAAATGGTTCAGAAATGGTTGTGCAAGCAAATCCCAATAGATCAGCAGTTTCTGAAATATCCAAACTAGCCTGTCTGGCACCAACAACCATCTTAACCCAGCTTTTTCAAAAATATCAGGAAATGTAGTGTTTTAGACACATATATAAATGACAGAAATCTGTACAGTAAGGCGGCCTGTATGAAAGGGCACCAATGGTGAGTCATGATAAAATGACTCAGCAGATCCAACCACATGAGCTTCAGACTTAAAATTACTACAATCACCAGATACTGTATGTAGGAAATGGCATATCCATGGTAAATAAGGTAGTCACATAAACTGATCATAACTGTATCTTAATAAACCATATTAGATTAATTTAGTTGTGAAAAAACATGTACATAAAATAAAAGTTCTAATTTAAAAAACCTTTTGAAAGTATTCACTCATGCTTCTTTACTTCTTCCCTGCAACACAAAAGCAACAACCCTGCTGTCATGTCAAAGGTACTATGTAAAATGCTCTGTGTGTCTTTTCCTTGTCTACGGGGCTACCGTAGACAAGGAAGGGGGTTGGGAACCACATCTGTAACCGGAAGGTCGCAGGTTCGATCCCCGGGCTCTCTGTCCTGGTCGTTGTGTCCTTGGGCAAGACACTTTACCCTACTGGTGTTGGCCAGAGGGGCTGATGGCGCGTTATGGCAGCCTCGCTTCTGTCAATATTCCCCTGGACAGCTGTGGCTACAACTACAACTGTAGCTTGCCTCCACCAGTGTGTGAGAGTGAATGAATAGTGGCATTGTAAAGAGCTTTGAGTGCCTATATAAATCCAATCCATTATTATTATTATTACTTTATCAGATAGACGACTTCTGAAAATTACTCGCCAGTCAGTCCTGAAGACAGTAAATCGGACTTTTTGATTTTTCAATCTTGGTATGACTTGAATATCTAAAACACTATCACCTTTATATCTTGATGCATGCTCATAAGATTGGGGAAACCTGCAGTCAGCTGAGACTGAGGAAGTCACTTGGATGAGTGACGTTTTCTCCCACTGAAATGGTACATCCAGATGAACAAAATCAAGTTTTTGGGATCACCTTTATAGATACTGATGTTACACAGCCGGTAACCCTGTTACCCTGTACACGTGTATGGAGAACATTAGCTGTATATAGGAGTATAACAATATATAATGAAGAAATATTGCACTGTGTCACACTCTACATTCTTATTTGACTGCAGGTTAGGTAGAAGGAGGACCCTGGCGCCCTTTTAACCCATTTTTGTGTACCATGTTCTTATCAAAGAGTCTTCAGTCTTTTTAGATAATGAAACAAAGCATCTCTATTAGATAGGGAAATTAGATCAATTAGGCCCTTGTTATAGCTGCTTTTGTGTTCTACTGGTAGTTTGCACTTTCTCCTACCTGACAATCAAACTATACTTTTGGGATGAAAGCTCCATAACAACGATGCACTCTGCGTAATAAAAAAAGATCACCTTCTTTTCACATTTGCAGTCTGACTAGCCCAAGTGTAGGGCAACGGGCTGCACTGTCAGTTTCTCCAGGCTGCCAGGGTCGTTACATCACTCTGCGAGGACACGCCTTTTTGGGTGGTGACACAATCGAGGAAAAGCGCTCGGAGGGGGAGGGGTGTCCCGTCGGCAGGCACACAGACAGCAGGCAGCAGCTGCAGCGACAGGACCCGGCGCTGTTACTCTGCACTGAAAACTTTCACATTACGATTTTATCTCCGAAAAACACACACACGCAGGTTTAGAAACACTCCACACACTCACACGCACGACCTCTTTCTAAAATGGTAGACCGCGAGCAACTGGTGCAGAAAGCCAGGCTGGCCGAGCAGGCAGAGAGGTATGATGATATGGCAGCTTGCATGAAATCGGTAAGTAGGCTTCCTCTGTAATGACCTTTCTTTTCTCTTTGTCATTTTTGTCATAAGTAACCTCAACAAGCTCTCTCTGTGTGTGCGTGTGTGTGTGAGAGATAAATGTTTCAAGGCTGTACAAACCTAACGGTAGGGCAGGGGACTGTGCCTGTGTGTCACAGCACATTTGGGCTTAAGTGGACAAGCCGAGGACAATTGGTGTATGAAACTTATGATAAAAGATCGCATTTGTGAGGAATGCACGTCCGTGTGTATGATAGGGACAGGCTGTAAAAAGATTTGGGCTACATCATTTTGAAGAGCACCGTAAGGCCCTGTGTTCACCGTTCACACAGCAAATATATCAGTGAAATTGATCACATACATCGAAGCTCAGTGAAAATTGGTGATTTACAGTAAATCGGGGGGAGGGGGGTATCGGATGGGTGCTGTAGTGGATTGTGGTCGTTTGAAATGCGGACTGTCTGATCTTGGGGCGGTGCCTTTTGCCAGGCTCCTTCATAACCGGCCGGGCTGCCCGGTTGTAACAAGAACCGAGAGAGAAATGAGTCGCAGAATGGCGATAAGAAGCCACTGAGTCATCATCTGTCTGAATCAATCATGGGTTCACAGTCAAAGGGATCCCGATCGACAGATGCGCATATCGTCTGGGAGCAGAGGACGAGCTGGGTTGGTACCAATGATGATGAGAGTGACATCGCAGGCTGCTCGTGTTCCGGTTTAAACCAAATAAAGAGCCCTCGACTTAATGTGAAATACCCTACCCCCTCCTTCTCGGGCACCGTCTCTTCTGCACATTTGGCGCAGTGAGAAAGGGGCAATGTTGGCTGAAGGTTGCTCGCAAATCGATTTGCGCAGAAGGGGCGCACAGAAGTGTATCCACCTTTCAGACGTGGGTGTCGGTGGACGGACGGCTTTCCAGAATCATCCATTCGGTAGATGCCATATTGCAGCACATGCACACTCGCGTGAGCGTGATGGAGGCGCCAGTGTTCAGTCGATGCTTCTGTAGCAACCGCATCCCTGCGTCCTCGACCTCTTACAGCAGGTTCCCCACACAGAGGCGTGCCGCAGCATCTGCCAGGATGCAGCACAGGTCCAACCGTAGTGCACCATTTCACTGGCAGTGCATCTCACAGCATCAGGGCAGTCTGAGCCATCTCACAGAGAAATAGAAGTCAGTGAATGCTGGGTTGACCTGAGCTGCTTTATTTAAAATAACGGCCATAATATCCTCATGGAGATTATGGCTAGTGTCTTTTTTTGCTCTTAAGATAAGAGATAAAGAGTTTTCTCGTGTCATATTTCTACATGATCATTTCTACATGATCATCTGTTATGGCCGTTTTCAGTTAACAGAGCTGCTTTCTATTCATGGTCGTCATCTCCAAGACTCAACTAGTAAGCTGTCAGAGTGTTTTAAAGGCCATGCTGCATGCTGCTCTCCAGGACCGGCTTGTAGTGGCAGTGCCAGAGAGGGGGGCTCCACCCCTTCCCATTTGTGCCGAGTCAGAGAGTGAGAGAACAAGCTGCCCCTCACCCAGCCTGTCTCTCTGCACCACTGGGCAGTGGGGTGTGTCTTCTGCCTCGCCCATCGTTTGAGGGGAATCCCTTGCCACTGCAGGCATGGCAACCGCCCCGGTGGCAACGGAACCAAATAACCAGAAGGACGGAGCATGACGCGACGTGCGTCCCCGGGAGGATTTGTCAGGCTTTAAGCTAAGGAGCTGGGCCCTACCAGAATGAATGATATGGTTTATGGGCTGCAGTTGGGAGTTTTCACCACTGTCTTCAAATTGGATTACAGAACAGCATGTCCCAGCTTCAGTTCTACTTTCTACAACATGAATAAGTTATTACTTCAATAAATCTAGCTGTTGATTTTTAAGAAATTAAACATATCCAGAGAAGCTTATTTCATTAATTAGTCCAACTAAAACATCTCCACAAAAAGTAACTATGAGGTCTCCCTAATTTGACAAAAATAGGATAATCACAGATAATACAATAAATCTGTGTTAGCAATTTGACATATTTTAGGATCTCAGAAATCCTACCAAAAATGATGGAGCTAGATGTTGTCTCTGAAACTATTTTCTTAAATTTTTTAACCTAGGTGCTACCCTGATCCAGAACTACCACACCATTTGGAAGCGGCCCGTCAGATTCACATAGCCGAGACAAAAAAAAATCTTTAAAACAAGACAAATTACAGTTCTTGAGTCATGTTGAAGTACTCATCGATAACCATATGCTACAAACACATGACACAGTACCCGGTGTTACTCTGCAATGGGCGCCTGTGTTTTGTAATAGTGACAAAACCCCTGTTCCACTGAAGTACAGAAGTTTGTCACTGTGCCACACAGTGACTCACACAAAGAACAATATGCAGAGCTGATAAAACTATTAAATCATAACACCGATAATATTGCACGATCTGATATCGTTGTGTTGGTGTTGTTCCCAGATCATCCTAAATGTTGCTCCAGGATAAACATTGCAAGTGACCAATCAGAATGTTGTGACGTCATACTTTTGTGACTTTGGGAAAAACTGGCGTAAAACAAAAAACTGTACTTAAGCTGCGAGAAACCGCCTTTATCTGCCAATCAACGGACCCTAACCCTAACCCTTTAATAAACGGTGAGTAGAATTGATATTGTCCTTGCAACTTTGGAATTTCATAAATAAACGAATGGCTTGGCGCGCAAAAGAATAACGTCACAACAATGTGATTGGTCACTTGCAATGTTGAACCTGGAACAACATTTTCATGATGATCTGGGAACAACACCAACACGATGATATCAGATCATCCAATAACATTACTGACATTTAGCCAGTGGTGGCTAATCAGAAATATTAATTATTAATTGATTAATAGATTACTTAATAGAGATTACACAACTAATGCTACATTTGAGATAATTTTCTTAACCTGTTTTCATACACGGGAAATATTCATCTCTTTGATCACTTAAGCTTAATTCACATGTCCACTCAAGTCTGTATGTTTTTGCGGAGCGAGAATTCTGTAATTTGTCAGTCCAATACAGCCTCAATCAACAGACATGGCAAAATTTCTAAGTTGACCACTGTCAGTCCGGAGCATACCACATCAGCATGATGGAGGTAGTTTTATGGCATGGGCACAAAGGCAGTCTCTAGTGTTGATCAATGATGGTGATAGGGGCAGAGATTGTTTTTCAGTGGTAGAGCATCTCAGGGGAGGGAAATCTGTAGTTTCTGTCTTAAAGCATTCACTGACTACAAAAGATTATTAAAGTATTAAAAATGAACCATTTTAAGTAATCTGCACAATTAATTTGAAAACCTGCAAAAATGGAGGAACCGTGTATAATAATGGCCGTAGTTCATGTTAATGGAAGCAACTGTACTCATAAGACATGCACATCTATTAATGTGGCTGCACGAAGCCTGAGCCCTGTGTTGCTTTCTAAGTGATCAGTAAATGTTAATCAGTTTGATTGTCATCATAACTTTTAAATAGGGAAGCATCCACGGCGATCAGATGGACATGAAAGAGATTCAGACTCCTTGAGGTTAATGAAAGCAGGGGCCATGTCTGAAAGGGGCGTCAACCGCTCTCTCTCCCTTGCTCTGTTTCTTCTGCTTTCTGCTGCGGTGACAATCCCTTTTGGCCCAAAAGTTTTGTAGCTTCAATCAGCTCAGGCGTCATGGTTGCTCAAGTTTATGGACGTATTTGACTTTTTTTTTTCTTTTTTCTTTTCCATTTTATTTGCAGATTTGCAATGTTGATCCGAAAGACCTTGCCATCTTTTGTTTGAGTTACATAGCAACAGTGGCTAAGAGCCTGGTTTACTGTGTATGAATATATATACTGTATATGTTTATGCAGTATGTGTTTCATAATCCTGAGAAGGCAGGCAGCTAGAGCTGCTGCACTTTAACACGCGCATTTAACCAAGTCACCATAGGTAGTTGTACATTGTGTTCACTTGACCCCATTACTTTGAATAAGCCTCCTCCCTCCACTCCCCCCCCCCCCCCCCCCCCCCCCCCCCAACATAACACACCCTGTTGGAGAGCTTATTTCTTTGTCTTAGGAAGTGCATGGCACAGAGAGCCAAGGCTTCCATCACACTTAATAAACTGAGCCCATTATTCCCCATTCAGTGCATTAGCAAAAGTATTGTGCTGCAGCTGCTCCATACACTGTGCCTCAGTTTAATATGTAATGGCTATAAAAGCTTTTGCTGTTCGATAAACAAATCATGCAAGACAGAGCTCTTCAAAGAGGTTAGGCTGCAAAGCTGTCAAGACTTGTGGTTTATTATTTTTTTCCCCCCCAGAAACAATCGCTTGCTAAATTACAGATGTTTTCTATTCAGCATTTTCTGTACCTGCAGCAGCTGTAAGTAATCCTGAAGAACCAAAGATCATGTGGGGGCAAAAATACATTCTGTTTTGCGGGTGGTGAGCACTTTCACTTTAGGATGAGTGCAGAAATACAGCGTGATACACAGTATGTAAAACTGACAGGCTGTTGTTACGGAACTACCAATATACTGTAAATGAAAGGAGCCTGGTCCATACAGGCAGTGACGGTTCCTCCTCCTGTATTTCTTCAGAGATAATAGAGAGAACAAAATATATGAAAAAGAATAATTGGTTAACGTGACTATTACCGCATTTCAGTATCATTTATAACTTTACAATAACAATAGCAATGACTTTCAATTGAATTTCAATTATATACCACCAAATTGCAACAACATTCACCTCAAGGCACTTAAAATTGTAAGGTAAAGACTATACAACATAGAGAGAAAATCCTAACAATTAGGCAACCCCCTATGATCAAGCACTTGGCAATTGTGGGAAGGAAAAACTCCCTTTTAACAGGAAGAAACCTCCAGCCGAGAGGGACAGACATCTGCCATGACAGGTTGGGGTGAGGTGAGGCAGAGACCAGAGTCATGTATAATAGAGTAGCTATTTAATTCTAAAATTATGTAGCATTTTTTTTTATTATTGAACTGCTTTTTCTGACTGCGTTTCCTTTTTCCCCATTTTCTGTTAAATGACCAGCAGTAAGTTACTAATGGTAGCAACAATTATGTTGTTGCAGCAGCCCTGAAACTGATGGAGAGCGCTGCTTTTCTGGTATACCTTCAAGCTTCGATCTGTGGCTCCATCACAGCTGTCAAAAATTATATTCCAAAAGTCTGAGCTACTTACAGAGGTCAAAAGTATATATTTTTTAAAAGTTTTTTCTCCCTAGTTTTGCCTCTTAATTACAGTCGGTATTTGCAGTAACATTATTATCATTATTATGTACTTTGGTACTTATTACAAAGAGTCTGACTTGTCAAAACAGTGGTAACAAACCATGATATTACAACTTCCATCTTCACAGAAGGTGTTTTCCCTTAAATACACAGAGGTATCTGTCCTTCTGGGCGTTTTAAAAGGCCAGTCCCTTCGAGACAAAACGTGAATTATGTTCTGGATGCTGCCTTCTAGTTAGGGCTGCCACGATTAGTCGACTAGTCACGAAAATCGTCGACGACTGATTTAATAGTTGATGCGTCATTTGAAGCTTTGTAAGATCACAAAAGATGCAGGAATAAGTAGTAGGATTTAAGAGTGTAATAACGGACTGAAACAGAAGATGTCAGCACTGCATGTACAAGGATGCCAGCTGCCGATAAACCCTGAAGAAGAAGAAGTAGCTTTGTCCCAGAATTCATAGCGCAGCCCAGCTCAGTTTCCAACAATGGCGGCAGCTAGTTAATTTTAATATTACTCTTATTATTCTTTCTGGGTCAGAAAATAAACGTTTAACATATTTTCAGGCGAGACTGTAACTGTGTAAACCTCAGTTTATCAAGACACCACATATTTTCAAAAGTGCGCCGACGTTTTCGGAGACGTCTGTTACCCACTAGCTCGATAGCTAGCCGGGGGCAAGGCTCACTAGAGGCCGTGAGAACACCGGACTCCCGGCAAATCGTTTTCAAACCCACCGCCGTCTTTTGCTACTCAGGTTAAACATATATAAGTCACTTAGATAACTTAAAAATGTTATCGTTTGGCTTTTTTAGTATTTTATTTGTTCCTGAGTAAATCGGTTTGGCTGAGATTAAAGTTATAGTTTTTACACAGCTGAATAAACGTCAAGCAGACAACTGATTATCAGAAGTGTGAGATGCTCGAGAATATACTCCGGTGTCCCGTTATATTTTAATAGCTAGGAGTTTATTAAACTTCACCGAAACAATCTGCAAATTTCATTAAAATTTAATAAACCATCAACTTGTCTTTATTTTTAGTTAGCACATAGCTGTAAGCTAATGATAGTTATATAAGAGCAGATGCATGCTGGTGCAATAAGCCGTACGTTTTATGTCCAATGGATGCATGATCTGACTAGTCGACTATCAAAATAATAGTTTGTGGCAGCGCTACTTCTAGTGACACTTTAAATTCTTCTCCAAAACCCTTAGTGGTTGCTTTTAATCACTGCTTAATTTTTACATTGAATCTAAGTAGAGAGAGGTAACATGGCACCACTGGTGTATGGTGTATGCCACTACATCCATCCATCCTGGGTTTATAAGCCCACAAAATGTTTGTAACTCACCATTTCCTGTTTATCATCATTTTGTAGTTTTTGCTTCAGGTCTTTGGCATAGAAAGTGTCATGTTCTTATTCTTTTTCTTTCGAGGGTAAGAACGTACTCCAAAACCTCAGTCCAATCATGAACGTACCCACAGTCATCTTGGGACACTCACGGATGGCCTGAAATGAGTTTTGACTCACTGTTGAGTCACAAAGGCACTATGAAAAACGCCCACTGGACCCACCTACATACACTATAATCAGGCTTATTTTACAGCATCTCAGAGCTGTTCTCACATCAGCACCAGTGTGTGCAGTTCAACAGCTTCTTATTATCTTGATGTCGACTTTTCCCCACAGACGTATGACAAATGGAGAGCAGGGACATAAAATGCTAGAGCATCGTAAGGCCTCTCGTTGACACGCCTACCCCAGACCTGTAGTATAATTTTTTTTTTTCTTCTAAGACCCATTATTGCTCCAAGAGCTTTCCAGAGTTGTAAAATTGCCTCCTTTTGGTCCGATAAGCCTCCATACACATTAACCAGTTACACAAACCAGACTTCTAGGATCACATTTCATCACCCGGTGCTTAAAGAGACATGCCAAAACCAGGGCAGCAAAAACCAGGTGTGTTTTCCTTCAAAGTTCCTGTTCACTTGAAGGTGTTTATAGTCATCATGTCGGCGTGTTTTTGCTGTTATACTGTAGAATGAATCTTGTATGGAGATAGAGTCAGTGTCAGTCAGCAACACAGTTACCAGGCCTATATTTATAAAACCGACCAGGAAAGAGTTCTGCCTGTGTGTGTTTGTGTGTTCTGAATTTATGGAATCTAGATGTGTAACCTGTCAAGGTTACAAATGATGATGATCATCATAGTGATGGCAAATGTCATATTTTTAAAAGAATTACTGAAGTTGTGTCTTTACTGCTTCAACAACCTGATGCGGGTTATTTGTTGGGGGCCTGAATGGCCCTGAAAGGGATGAAGACTTTAGAAAGGCCAGCCCTATTAGCACCAATAATGCTGTCAAAGAGGAATATTATTCTCTAGTAATTCCACACCACGATCATGCGTCTTTTGTAGCTTGAATTTCACCTTTGAACACCTGAGACAACTGGCAGTTTCATCCCGTAGATACATTTTATTATTATATTTATTTAATAAGCAATTACTCTGTAATAATGGGCACGTGTATGTGTGTTAGTACCCAATTAAGCCAATGTTTTCCTTCACTTTTGGTTATGCTGTGTGTTGCCCGTTCTGTGACTATAACAAAGAAGCCCCAAATTACATTAATTAGTGTTTGGCATCCCTCCATCCTAGTCCCTAGCCTACATATTTCTTATTCCCATCTTTCTTATTCCTTTTGCATGATCGATTCTTTTTCTGTGATATAGCTGGATACAAACATTAGCCATACTTATGGAAAAGAAATATCATATGCAAGTAACATAGTAACAAAGAGCTACTTGACATGCCCTTGTCACTATTACTACTGAGACACCCCCCACCCCCCCACCCCCACCACAACTTCTTAGCACCAGGCTCTTTGTGGCTAAATTGGCAAACCCTATTCACTCTGCCAATGACGTCAGGTGGTCCATGGCGCCTTTGTGTTTGCCTGCTTGAAAGAGGGTCAGAAGGGGGGGTTGTCACATCAGGTTAGGGGAGTTATGAGGGGGAGCAAATGAGCAAAGGAAAACGCAGAAGTAAGGCATGGGGTAACAGGGAAAATGGGAATCTGTGGGATTGCAAGCTATTAAAATGGAAATGGAAGGTTCGAGCTTCAAGTTCGAACCCAGATTCTACTTGGGCCCAACACCCTCACGGCCCCACAGCTCTCTCTGTGATATTAACAGCCTCACGGAGAGCTGTCAAAGAGGAAGTTATCGATTGTTCTGCCTGGCCTTTGTTTGCATTAACACGCAGTTGTTTGGGACTTTTACTGCCTTGTGTAAGGACGAGTCACGAGAGAGCAGGCGCGATTGATGAGCTTTATGGGTAGACAGAGCTCCATTGTCATCCCCACACCCCAGCTTCCGTCAGGGCTTTCTGATCACTGTGCAGCCTCCTGAAACAAAGGCAGCCATGTTTGTACAGACTGATTGGGTAGGCCTTATTTTTCTGACTTCTCTGCTGCTCCAGCAGTGACCCACTCTTGCTGGTTGCATTCACTGTTGGTCAGATACTTGTATACGCTAATTGTAAATTAATGGGATGAGGAAGAGTGTTGAGGGTGTGTTAAGGAAGGACTGATGGGCAGAAGGCTGGGAAAGCTTTCTCCTGTTCTTATAAGTGGGATCATTATGTACTCTCTGTCCTTTTATTGTTTCCCTGTCTTCATTCTTTCACAGTACAGAGGTCTCATTTATGACACTTGTAATGTTTGTCCTGTGTAGAAACACTCCTTAGTGAACAAGATTACACCTGTAAAGCTCTGCTAGTGGAACGATTGCATACTGATGTTTAGCTTTGCCATAAAAACGTAAAGCTTGATGCTATGGTGGCACAATAAAACAGGATGAGAGATTATTAAAATAGCATGAAATGCCAATGGAACGCAAAGTTATTGTTATTCCGAGCAAGGCTGAGTTACATCACTTCAATTCAGACTTTTTTATATATTTATCTGCCCTGCTGACTGAAATTGGTATTTAAAGTGCTCTGCACATTGTTTTGTTTGTTTGTAACTGTTTCATCTGATCTAATGGGAGAAAGGAAGGTTTATGGGGCTGTCCAGAATCCTTTGGTCAGCATTAATGTGTTCAGTAAACCAGTCGCCATCCTCTGACCCTTCATGAAACAATTATTTAATGTTTTGTTTTAACCGTTTTTACTCATCCCTAACATGCTGTAGCTTTCACTACATCATCAACCATGGCAGCATCCTCACCATGAGCAGCTCATGGCCAGTTTCTCTAACAGAGATATAATTTATAAACGAAAAACAAAGGCGCTCATAAATGAAGCAGATTTTGTGGTCACCATGGAAACTGGAGATTGGATCACAGATTGCTCCTTCACCCTCCCTTCCCTCCCTTTTAAAATTCAACCCAGAGTTATGGCTACTTCATGGATTAACAAGGTAGAGAATTTACAGTGAAATTGAGAGTAAACGTAAAGGTGGAAACAGTTCACCGAGGCTTGGAGGTTCTGTTGTGCATATGACAGAGGTGTTAGCTCATAGTGACTGTGATGAACCACAAAGGTCAAAGGGTTAAGCTTTCCACTCTTTCAGTGCTGCTGAGCAAGACCCCATTGTGTGTACTCTGACAAACACACTTACGCAATCTCTGAAGAACACATTTTACTATGCAGTTGACACATGCTAATTTCTTAACACTGTGGCAACAGTGTGTCACCTTACATTCACACACCAACCAAGTCAGGGTGTAGACAAGATATTTTCTGTTCTTGTGTGCCTTCTACAGACAATCCTAATCCCCAGAGGATGAATCCCATAAAATTACTTTGACAGCTAGGAAGTTTGTCTTTTATTATGAGGCTGACCACTTGTATTTTTAATAAAATATTGGAAATTATTCACAACAAATGAAGATAATGCCTGTGTTTGCATGGATTGCCTTAAACGTTGGTACAGAAAAGACACTAGTAGTCCAAAGAAATTTCTCTACAACTGTGAGTGTTAAAATGCACAAAATCTGTCTGAGGTTTCCCTATTTGTATGCATGTAAGTCCCATCAGTTGTATGGTAACCGGTGTGGTGTTCAGTAAAGGCATTGTGAAGGCCTGCTCACTGTGATTGGTCACTGCCCCGCTGCTTTGTTACGTTCACGAAACTGTTCTGTGCTGAAAAAGAAAGTAACAACAGGCTTTATATTTAGGAAAGGTCTGTAAAGATGCCTCAGCTGCACAGTCTCTGTGGGATATAAAGGATTAAATCCTCCAGCCAGACACAGGCCTGTCAAAACCAAACAAAACCAGCTTTCAGAGCTGCTGATAGCCAATGAGCAGTTACCTCACAGGGTGATGTCACATGCTGGAGGCGTGGTTTCATTTGCTAATCCAGCGGCTGTAGTATTGGGATGTAGTTGGTGGGCATCTTGTGACTGTTTTAGTTTGACAAGTGAACAAATAATCAAGTTTTTACTGTTAAAATTATATCAGCTGTTGAGTCATCTTCATATACTTGAAAAAAATCCATCAACTCATTTTCCTTCTTGCTTTTCCAGGTCACAGAGCTGAATGAAGCACTATCCAACGAGGAGCGGAACCTCCTCTCTGTGGCCTATAAGAATGTGGTTGGGGCAAGGCGTTCATCCTGGCGCGTCATCTCCAGCATTGAGCAGAAGACATCAGCTGACGGCAATGAGAAGAAGATTGAGATGGTGCGAGCCTACCGGGAAAAGATAGAGAAGGAGCTGGAGTCCGTCTGCCAGGATGTGCTCAACCTTCTCGACAACTACCTGATCAAGAATTGCAACGAGACGCAGCACGAGAGCAAAGTGTTCTACCTGAAGATGAAGGGCGACTACTACCGCTACTTGGCCGAGGTTGCAACGGGGGAGAAGAGAGCCTCGGTGGTGGAGTCCTCTGAGAAGTCCTACAGCGAGGCCCACGAGATCAGCAAGGAGCACATGCAGCCAACCCACCCCATCCGCCTGGGCCTGGCTCTTAACTACTCTGTCTTCTACTACGAGATCCAGAACGCACCAGAGCAGGCGTGCCACCTGGCCAAGACCGCTTTCGATGACGCCATTGCCGAGCTGGATACCCTCAACGAGGACTCCTACAAAGACTCCACTCTCATCATGCAGCTGCTACGAGACAACTTGACGCTCTGGACGAGCGACCAGCAGGACGACGAGGGAGGAGAGGGCAACAACTAAGGAGTTTAGAACCCCATTCTGCCAAAACAACACAAACACACGCGCTCACAAATGATGACAAAAATAATAATAATAATAGTTAAAATGTTCTTAGAAATGTAAAACAAAAAAAAGAGGGAGGGTGGGTTGGGGAGGGGGGGGGGGGGGGCGGTGAAACCTCGGCGGCCTATTGAAGCCGATGGTTGCTGACGCGGCTGCAGTTCTTTATTTTTCCACAGATTTAAAGTGAAAAAAAAAGTAGGCAGATGAAGGAATTTTAGTTTCAGAAATAACCTACAGTTAAAGAAAAAAACAATAAAAGAAAGAACCCCCCTCCTTGATAGCCTCTGCAGCATTTGCCAAAATAACACTTGTAGATGCAAGAGGTATGCCATTGATCACAGTGTGACCATTGGGTATTGATACCTTCACACTGGCAGAGACTGGTCTCATTGTGCAAATGAAGCTGAGCTGTCTTGCTATATTCGACGAGGGAGGAGCATACAGAATATTCAGTTTCGATGCTTGAGCAGCGGGAAAAATGAAGTAACCTTGAATGTCACAAACTTTCTTGGTGAAAGAAGGGGAGGGAGAGAAAGAGAGAGAGCAAGCAGGTGGGTTGGGAGATGAAGACGAGCTTTTTTGGGGTGTCGAACTTCATCGCGTAAAAACGTACTGACATCTTTAGTTGCAATGCGTGGGCTAATGGTCGTTGAGTGAAAAGCAGGTTGTCTCTGTTATTGATAACAAACAACAACAACAAAAGAAATTCTGTTTGCTTGTGTCAGGTATGTGTCCTGCTCAGTCACACGGTCATACTGTAACTAAAACTACAGATTCATAAAGTAAACTTAGTGCAGCTTGTCCCTCTCATGTGCTGATGTGCTTTGTTAAATAAATTAACTGTTTTTGGACACCCAATTCTTATTGTCAGTATTGTCGTTACTACTTCTATCGGCTCCTTTTGTTTGTCAGGAAACTATTTGATTGAGATAGTGAAAAATACCATCAATTTTCACCTTTAAGTAATGCTGTCTTCAAAACAATTGGCAGGGTCTGATCTGAAACGTCACCTGGAACCACAGACCCGATTAGTGAACCGAGCATGATCTGTGGACAGAGAGCACATGCACTGTTAAAGTGGAAGCTGTAAAAGCAGACATGAGGTTTGTGGATTTACTTTGTCTTCAGTTTCTTCTTGGTCGAGAAAATGCACTTGCCTATTATACTGTTTCTTCAGTGTAAGATGATAACTGCTCCAATAGTCTCCATAATACAATCTTGTGCATGCTAGTGATGTATTTATACAGTAGCTTCAATTTATTAACTTATACTGTAGATGTTATGCATTCATATGAACATGGAATTACTAGACCTTAATCGGATTATTTTCTATTTATTTCTTTTTATTGCGATTGTTAGTTAGACCTTACTTTAATCTGTGTTTTCTTTACTCCATTTGCTGAAGTACGCTATACCAAAACAGTGATTGTTAATAATAAATTGATCTGTTACGGACATCGCTATGGTTGATATGCAATTCTTGGCAAGGGGGACTAAAAGCAGAAGGCAAATTAGCTTATGTTGTGCCACTGACCAGCACAACACAGGCCGATGGATTCATGTTTCAGTGAGGAGACGCCGCATATTTGGAAGCTTAACAAAATTAGTTCATAGAGAATGTTTTTTTGAGCCAAAATTTAATTCAGTTTCATTTAAATAGCGCAAAATCACAATAACTTTTGCTTCAAAACCCTACAAAAATACAGAGAAAACCCCAACAAGCGACAGTGGGGAGGAAAAACTCCCTTTTAACAGGAAGAAACCTCCATCAGAACCAGGCTCAGAGACAGGCAGCCATCTGCCGCGACTGGTTGGGATCTTAAGGGGAAGGAGACAGGATAAAAGACACACTGTGGAAGAGAGCCAGAAATTAATAATAACTAGCAGAGCGGACACCTAGCAAATGGCTACCAGCTCCAGCTGAATAACTGTTGTTAAATTGGCCATTTTAACTTGGGACTCTATGCTGATTGACTCTCTCCTAGAGCCAGCCTCAAGTGGCTGCAGTTTTGGCCACTCTAGCGTTACCTTCATTTTCCATTCAGCAACCCTGAATTACACAAGCAGAAGAAGAATGACAGATGAATTTACAGGGCCTGTCTCTAGAGGTGTCTTTTTTTCATTGGTTTTTTGGTTTTCTTCCCATACAGCCAAGTGTTGACAGCACCCATGGTCCTCAGTGCACAGCACTTTCCTGCTACATTATCATTGCTTTTAATTGAAAGCAGTTCAGCTTTTGGAGCACCACTTTCCTAGCTAATGTTGCTGTCGTTAGAATGTCAACACTTAAATACGGTGAAGTTGAAAACTTAGAACAAGATGCTGGTTGCATCTTATTCTAAACTAATTCTAATTCTACATTTCCGAGGATGCCTATAATATTAATGAATGTCTCTTCAAACTTCAGCATCTTTACAAAATTACATAATTCTTTAGCCCACACATATCTGAGAATACAGCTCCAAGAATGTATTTGATGTACTGGTACTGATCCTGGTTTCCTGGTATGAAACACAACACAGCCTAGCAGAAGTCTTTTCCCCCCGAGTTGATTTTATACAGACGTTGGTGTGTCTGCAATGAGATACCTCAATTATAGGCTGGGTTCTCAAATTTACTTGTTTTGAATTTTAGGCTTTTTGTGATATAGTCCATGTTGCTCAGTGCTTGTCTAGGTTCACTACAGATATCTAATGTGAACTGTACCAATCAACCCAGTTATTTTACAGATAAAGACAATTCATGCTAATCAGACCTACAAATAGTAGATAATCCAGAGTATAGAGTCACATACACACATATCTACAGGATCTACAGCGAGGACATTGGGATGTCATTTGGACTGGATATGTGTGGTCAAATGGTTGAAAAGAGAGGGAAGGTGATCTGGACTGAAGGGGTGGAGTTGTGAGAAGGGAGAATAGCAGATGTGCAGGAGAGCCAAAAGTACTTGGCTATCCCACAGGCCACTGAGAATCATGATAAAGATGCACGAAGGTCAGTCACAGCCAGATACTTCCAGAAGGTAATACGGGTGCTGAGAGGCTAGCTGAACAGTAGGAAAAAGATGCAAGCCATTAAAACACAGGCCCTAATAGTCATCAGTTACCCAGCTGGAAAAATAATCCGGCCACAGGACATGGATGCCACTGATTTCAAGATACAAAACCTCCTCACAATGCACAGAGGTCTATATCCAAAAACCAGCACCCTGAGGCTCTATGGGCAATGGAAAAAGAAAAGGTGAGGGTTAGTTTTAGAACCAAAATCCAGGATGACAATGGAGCATTCAGAACACATCAGGAAGATAGCCCTGCGAGATGAGCTGCTTCAAGAATGCCTCGGGCAGGTGAAGATAGACAGTGATGAAAAAAGGGAAACAACATACACAATTAAGCTTCTGCTTAGGAGGTGCCATCAACACATAGAGGAAGAGAAGATATCAAGATATGCTACCAGTGGCTAAAAAGGTCACTTAAAGGACAAAGCAGAGGCTCTGATCATGGCAGCACAAAAACAGGCCCTTCAAGCTGTGACAGCATATAATGAGAAATACTACGAAGTGGCTGGGATAGTTTACAAAAACATCCATATGGACTAGACGTCCCCAAGTCCCGATGGGAGATCTTCTGTTAGAGGTCTAGACAGACAAGCTGCTGTCCCAACCAACAAGAGATAGCGGTGGTTGATATTTCCCACATCCATAAACATAAACTCTTTTTTTATACTGCCGACACTTTATTCAATTTATTCACTTACAGTTACTTATTTACTTATTCAGTCACTTTAATTTTAAAACTGTGTATATACTGTATATTCTGTGTATTTATTATCTCATTCTTATTGCCTGTTTATGCCCTGTCCTTATCTTTAACGTCATGCTGCTCTGTTGTACCTTAATTGCCCCTTGGGGATAAATAAAGTCTCTCTGATTCTGATTCTGATAAGAGCAGAAGACCACAGACATTGGTACACATAATGCCAATGTCAGTATAAGTTTCTAATCATTCACAAAGCACTGAGTGAACAAGAAAACTGCTCATTTATGCAACATTGTTGTGTCCAGGATTTTTTTTTCCCTGCAGGTAAGTTGGCTGGAACATCACATTCTTTCTCTCTGTCTTCTGTCTCTGCAAAAGACTCTAATCATTAATCCAACGATGTCTGTGCGGGAAGCAGTGCTAATCAAGAATGACAATTTGTCAAATTAACATCTTCAGTCAGGTAGGGAGGGAGAGGTAATTATTGGAAACAGCTGGTGAGTGCTAATTTGTCAGAAGGCAATCAACATTGGCAAAATCCTACACTGTTGCTATGGAGAAGAAAAAGCACCACAGCTGTTCATCAGTGCACTAATCTGAGGTCCACACACCTGATGACAAGATCATTCATTTAGTAGAGCATCATTAACCAAGTCTGGGGTTTTTTTCTGTTGCTGAAATGCACATTAGATTTAGTGCATGAAACGACTACTGCTGGGTGCAGAGTGAGTTTTATTGTACTCTTCATCCCAATTAAATGATTTATATACCTGTCTTGTCATGATCTACACAAAGGAGCAATGAACTGGTTTCTTTTTCAAGATTATGTCAGAGATTTTCTCAGACATTGGAGGACCCAAATTTTTACTAGTCTAGATGCTTATTTTTTAGTCTACAAAGACAAAGCTGTTACACTAATACCACTGATCTACGCTATTTAAAAGATGAAAAGTTGTTGGACATGAATATTTATGATTTATGCGTTAATGCTGGCCTACAGTAAATCTAATATTCATGTTGTGAGTAATTTATTGCTGCCAAACCCTACAGCACCCTATGGGTGCTACTCTTGATTGTATCTTATCAATGTTGGACTTTGGTCCATATGTCTATTATAAAAACATATCAGTGTGTACGCCTTAATAATGAACTCATTGTATTAGGCCACATCTGTGATGATGATAACTGACTGAGTTATCGTCATCAGCCTTTTTAGTGTAGGTTGTATGAAGCTGATGTCTTATAGTTTTGGTAAGCTACAGTAAAGATTCTGCCAGTGACCTATTGGTGCTTGTCTTTTTTTTTCTTGTCCAGTTTAAACTTTATTTTCTCTAAATATTCTACCCACTGTATGATATCCAGCTGTATTACTACTAAAATAATATTCACACACTAACAATATTAAAATAGTAAACTCATGTGCTTAGCATTTACATTTTAGCATAGTTAGCAGCACTTCTAACAGTAACAGGCTTTTTTTTTGTTATAAAGGATGGCTCTAACCAGGGCTTAAAATGTACCAGAATGGACCACTAACCACATCATGTTAATGTTTTCATGCAGTCATGGTGACAATGTAGGATCAATGACTGATCACATGATTATCTAGCAACCACTGAAAAAATGAATATTCTTTAACCAGATGTGTGTGGTTCCTGGAGGCTGATGGCAATGGCGTGTCCAGCGGGGTGGCCTGGGGGGGCACAGGCCACCCCCCCCCAACCAGACTGGCCACCCTAGGTGCCACCCCGAAGCTAAAACGATAAAATTTAATGAAATATCAAATGTACGATTATGGTTTCACGGTGAAGCCCAGATATCCGAGGGTAAGTGAATGCAGCACCGGCTTCTGCACTATGAGCATCATGTTAGCAAAGGTAGGAGAGCCAAGCACGAAAGACAGCACCGCAGAAAACATTTTTTCGGCGAAAGATTAACAAGTTAACATAGCTGGACTAGCCATCGGTCATTTGCACGGTGGCCTGATGACTTATTTATTTATTTTTTTTGTAACGGCATGAACAATGAGAGGTGGTGGATTGGCCAGATGCTGGCCGATTTGTAAAAATGACTCAGTTGTTTGGTGGTGGCTATGGCGGAGCTTCCTCAGAGGCAACAGGTGGATGAGGGAAGGGGAGGCAGGAGGAGCAGAGACCCGAGGCAGCCGCTGGTCCGAGTATCAGGTGAGCTGAACTTCAGGTAAGAAGTTATGACCTGCAGTCTATCTGGAGTTTATTTTCCTTGTGCTGACTTTTTACAGTCAGTTACAATAACTCGTACTGCGTGAGCTAGCATGACAGAGTTAATATACAGCTGTTCGGTTGCTATGATGTTACTGATAGTGAACTTTATTTTATTCATAAGGTTAGTTAGTAGAGTTGCAAACGGCTCCTTAAAAATGGAATGGTCCCTCATTCAGAGAAATTATTATGCTTTTGGTATTGAGCTGAGAAGAGACACAGTCTGTCCCGGACTTTAGCTAGAATGGAAAAAGACACAAAGCTGGAGTTATTCTGTCTTTACGCTGCACAGCTGCCTCTTCTCTCACTCTCCCTCTTCTCTTGCTACTTCAATCATGAAACTGATCAATGATCAGCTGATCGGCTTTTCTCTCTTGTTTGTTTATTGACCACTTTGCGCCAGAAACAGGAAACCAGCGGATGTCACGCTAAACAACAGCAGCACGTTTAAGCTTGATCAGCTGTTGTTAGAATTTATTTGATATTAATTTCTAGTATCAGCTGATGTTTGCTGGAGCCACAGCTGTAAAGCTGCTGGTCATGATGTCGGTTTGGATATGTGGTGAGAGGGAAACATGAAGATGAAACCAGGAGATGTCCTTACTGAATCATCAGAGCTGAACAGGTGATGGAGAAACAGGTTTACCTTTTAGGTGACATGAATGAGTTGAAGGGAAGTTATGAACTGTTTCTGAGAGACAAATAACACCAGGATCCTTTTTTTTATGTAGCTGACAGCTGATAGCTGTGCAGGGGCGGATCTAGCAAAGTGTTGCCAGGGGGCCAGGTAGGCCATTAACAGGGAGAGGGGGGCACAAAGAAATACTTTTCTTTCTTATTCTCATTTAAAATATCTAGCTTTTTTTAAATAATTATCTGAATCTTGCGAACAAAGTTTTTATCTGATGTAAAATGTATAGAAATCATACATATACCAAAAAGACAACAAGTGTACATCACTGTCACCACAGCATTTGTTTTCATTCAAAGGCTTTATGGCTTTAATACCTGGTGGGCCGGTCTGTAGTGAAAATGCCCAATTTTTTGTCCCAGTCCAGCCCTGCAGGTTAATACTGGCAGTGTCACCATGCCAGCTAACTGTATTTCATCATCAGCCAGTGTTGTAAGGCAGCATAGAAAGTATTTACTTGCTTTTCATTTGTTTCCCCACTTTTTTCCTGTTTCAAAATCAAACACCAGTTTGTGAGAAGATTATCTTCTTTTTTTAATAGGCAGATAAAGTTTTGCATTGGCTAATTTGCCAGTTGTATGTTAAAAATGTTTGTATTTTAATATTCAAAAATGTTTTTGCCCAAAACATATGTGCACTACATGTCAGTAAAAATACTATGCAAATATTGATGTCCTTGAATGCTGAGTAAACACTGACAGAGCACTGATTGTATCTCTTGTACTTTATCAACACAGTATCTAAAAACTTTGCACCGTAGTGGTTAAAGTCTCATTCTAATAAGAGTTAAAAGTGCATTCGGTTATTAGGTTTATAGGGTTATTGAATTATGGTTAACGGTTGGTAGAATTGTTTTTAACATTATCTGCCAATTACATCTGCCACCCTTCTCCAAGTCTGTGCCCCTACCTGGCTCCCCCAACAAAAATTTTCTAGACATGCCACTGGCTGATGGCTCCAAATGGCTACAGACACTACAGACAACAGCAACAGTGATGCTTGGTAACCACCTCTAACAACTAGTGCCTTCTCCAACTGGTTGGCAAAGCCTCCTTGTGATTGCTTTGGTTGCAATCATATTTATATGGTCATAGAAGTGATGGACTTAATTACGAACACCTTCCAGCTACATTTTTATTTTTATTTAGAAAGCAAACTTTTTCCATTTCTAGTTTGCGTTGCAGTTTTTCAGGTTTTATTACAGCTGGACTAGTAATTGGAGAGTATTTGCAGGAACCATGAAAAGCTACAGTCATGCATGGAAATCTACAACTAAAGCAATTACTAGGGACACTAGGAAGTTTTTTGGTTCAGCACCTTCTTCAACTTTTTAACCAATTTCACCCAGCAAAATAACATCCAAGAACCACAGGTGGGGATACAAATTTTTCCCAGTTCTGTATCACATCCAATATAGCAGACAGCACTCAAGCAATGTGCGCAAGATAAACCTCAATAAACAGCAGAATCAGTTCATTTTGACTGTGTCGCAGTCTGACAGTCAGACTTCTAGTAACTGCCTGAACATACTTCCTTAGTAAAAAGAAAATGACATCCCAAACCTAAATGCTTCCACTTTTCCTTCTCATTCCTGGGAGGGGTTCATGCTACACATCAAAATAAAGTTGAGTTTCAGAAGAGAAGTGAGCATAAATGTAACATTATCTTAAGTTATGTTTTTGTGAAACAGCCTGCAATCAAAGTATACTAATCTTGTGTTGTATTCAAAAGTTGCATGAAAATATAGTACAAGGCAGTTCAATGCCCTATGCTGAACTGGTACAGAGCAGGCTGTGATACTTGTGGCCAGTTAGATCAAAGGTAGCAGACAATATTTTTTTGTTTAAGTTGATGAAGCTGCTTAGATTCAATTCTACACTTTATGCTGACTTTATGCTATTGTCTACAGGAATTGCTGGATGTCACTGGGTGAAAATGGTCACAAATAGGGTGCTGCACCTCAAACATGGTCATTTCACCTCATCTCAGTTTTATTTATATAGCCCCAAATCACAAGAACAATTACTTCAAGACACTTTGTAATAGACCCTATAATACTACAAAGAAAAACCCAACAATCAGATGACCCCATATAAGCAAGTACTTGGCTACAGTGGAAAAGTAAAACTCCCTTCCAACAGGAAGAAACCTAGAACTAGAACCAGGCTTAGGGGGGAAGAGCCATCTGCTGTGACTGGGTTGGAGGTGAGGGGAAGGAGTCAGGACAAATAAGGTGAGATTAATTATCGGAGCGGAAGGCTTACAGAGAGCTAGCATCTGCATTTAACAGAAACTATGTTAGTATTCAGAAATACAGTTCTGGTAATATTTGTTGCACAGATTCTCCACTGAATATGTTTACAGTATGTGTGTCATACACATTATATAATAACATCTCTGTCCCCTCTTCAGCCTGTCAGTCCAGTCAGCGGCCCTGAAGCTAACAGCTCTTCATATCCTCGCATAGGGCACTATCCTGGTTGAAAAACTGATAGCTCCTGGATTGATGGGGATTGGCATGAATAATTTCAGCCTTTTTTAAAATGGAAGGAAATGGTGAATCAGGGAAGGGGAAAAGTTGCAATACTGAGTGGGTTGGAGAGCAGTGCCTCATCTCAAGTCAGTGTTGGGTTTCATGAATGAAGAACATTGTGTAGCAGATGCAAAGACATATGTTGCTGCATACAAAGAGGATATATGCAAATATATAGAAAACATAAATAGAAATAGTTTACAAGATTAAGACAGCTGATAAGCAGGTGTCCATAGCATAGGAAAAAGAAACATCAGTTCATGTCTGATGTCAAATCTGTGTAACTATACAGCACGCTGGAGGCTTAGTGCATAGCACAGCGTTCTATAAATAGATATTCCCTGCAGCTTTGGAGTTAAGAGTAGGGTTAGTATGTGCATTAGTGAGTTTGCATACAACATGGATGACTGGAAGGTGACAGGGAGGAAGAAAAAGAAGTGATGAAAACCGCTAGATACTCCGTACATCACTAGTTGTAGTGCTGCAGCTTTCCATTCACTCTGCATTGACTCACAGTTAAGTGGAAAGAGATGAACATTAGCACAACTGCATGTAAGACTGGAAAAGTGTTCGTTGATGGGCTGCTTCCACTACCAAAATCCTTACTGTGTCCATTTTCCTGTTTAGATAATGTCCAAGTCTACACCCTTAAGATGTAGTGTGATTTAAATCTTCTCTATCACATATTTGGACACTTTCCTCACTGGTTTTGCTGAAGGTGTCTCACCCCAAATCACATCATATATGGCAATGTCACGTGAAAGGAGATATAAGAACAACGGATGCAAATCAGAGACCCTCAAAATTGTGATGAAATGTGATGTATCAGTAAATTAAATTCTATATAAATTGTAAATATTTAAATTGAGGTTATTTTATGCTGCAAACTAACCTTAAAGTCAATTCAGTACACATTAATTGATGTAATATAATTAATATTTGTGGGGTTTTGCACAGCTGTTCAAAAACTATTCTGGGACCAGATATAAACTGCTTGTCTGTCAGTGTTTAAGAAGTGAATAAGCGTTTCAGGAGGTTTCTGATCATAATCTTCTTGCTGTGAAGTGGCTGTACTAATCTGTTTGTAGCAGTCAAAGAAAATCTATTTTTTAAAGTTAACTATGGCATGATCACAATCACCAAATACTATGATTTAAACACTATAAATATATTCAGGTCCATATTAATATTTACAGTTTATTCATTCATTTTTTTTTATTTTTATTAAAGCTAGCTAAAAGTCTGCAGTTCAATCACATCTTGATTGATTTAAAACACCACAGTGGTGATCTACAGGGGTAAAAATACAACTGTGCCAACGTCCAAATACTTACGGGCTATGGGATACGTTCTGGTTTCCATTTCTGTTGGCCAAGTTTTACTTATATGTAAGCAATTAGCCTATGAAGCTAAATAAAATGTATCTAGGTCCCGTCTACTTCACATTACCAGTGTTTTCAATGGTCTCTGGTCAGCACGTTACATGAATTTCTTCCTGTGTGGATGCAGCTTCATGCCCATATTCTTGTCTGTGTCTCAGATACTAAGTTAGCAGCACATGATCAGGTTTTTGAGGATGTAATGAGTTTGATTGGTTTGATCTGTACAGTTTAAAAAATAGGTACATTTTGGCCCTAATTGAAAGTTTGACCTCATGATAGTGCCAGATGATTGAAACAATTTGCATATTAGCACTTTCACAGCCACCGCTATAGATTCATAAATTATACTGACTGCCTTTTTGACTTCAGCGGGCTCTGTAAATTTTCATTTCACTGCAGGATACAAGCCTGGTGCAATGGTTATAAATGACCTTGTTCAGTCAACAGAACAGAGCAAAAATCCATCAATTATATATCCATTTGGCAATAAATTATTCATTAGAGACTTTTGTATGATGGAATTATGCAATTTGGGAATTATGACACATTTCAGTGCAGGTGCACAGCTGAAAAGATGGCTACGTTTCTCTGTAAATATAACACCTAGGTCACAGCAACATCACTTTTACTCTGACTCCATACATATGGGCATATGGGTGCTATCTGCTGAAGTTCACTTTACTGTGATTCATTTAAAAAAAAGAAAATAACTTTATATACCGTCACAATCTGCAGATTATGAATAATATACTAAGTCCTTATCAATTTAAATCTTTCAGTGACTGACCTAATGGGGGGTACTCTACAAAAAAAGCTGAAGTAATGTTTTATTCACTTAAAATGTGTTACAATTTTAATGAAACCTGGTCCACTGTGTTACTGTGTGGAGGGATCAGACGGTCACATGGGGGCGTTATTGTTAAATATCAAATTGTTACAGTCCTTTGTAGGGCAGCTGTGGCTACAATGTAGCTTGCCATCACCAGTGTGTGAATGTGTGTGTAAATGGGTGAATGACTCAATGTAGTGTAAAGTGCTTTGTGGTCCTTAGAGACTAAGTAAAGCGCTATACAAATACAGGCCATTTACCATTTACTGGTGACCACAGGATGAACAGTTTGGGATCAGGTATCACAACAGCAACAAAAACTCAATCAAACACAAATGAACAGCAGAGACTCTATATGTTGGGTGTTTTTTATTTCCTGTTTGCATGGCTTAAATCAGTCTGTTTCAGTCCACACAACAGCAAGATCACAAACAGTCCTCTTTCTTTACTCAAAGCTTTGGTGTGTATGTGGATTAGTATGTGCATTATTGGAGGCAGAATCCCAGGACAGTTCCTGGGATTCTGCCTCCAATAATTGTCACATTTGCTGCTATTCCATTCTGATTTGATGTTTGAAGAGGCAGCATAAAGCACTGTGTGTGTGTGTGTGTGTGTGTGTGTCAGTCAGGAAGAAAAAGAAACAAGAAGCTGGGAGCTGGGCTAAGCTGCGTATTCAGATGAAGAGTGTAATTACAGCAGAAAGAGCACGCACATGGCACTGGTGCAGATATGTTTACACAGTGTGCTCTGCTGGGGTAGGCTCATTACCAGAGATGGAGTTGAGAGGGAAGAGCTAGGGCAATCCTTCGCTCTCCTCTGCTTGGCATGTGAACAAGCTCGGTTTATGAAGAGCGGTAAGCTGATTCTTTTCCTCACTACAAGCGGAATATCCCCCGTCCTTTTCCTCCTCCTCCCACACACACATCTATTTGAATGTGTGTATGTGGAGGAGGACAGGTTGGAAGGAAATGGTGCCCATTTTCTTACTACTTCTTCACCACACCGCCGTTGCTTTCGACATTGACGGGTATCGTGGTTTCTGAGTGCTCAATGGCCAGTTTGATCAAAGGAGCCTCCACAGTCAGCACGCCTTCAGGAGAAAGGGCAGATGTCACCTTCTCAACATCAGCTGAAGGGGGGAGGCTGCGAGGGAGGAATACGGCACAATTAGGTAGAAGGTCAGTAGGTCAGAAATCAGAAGAAAAGAAAACAATAAAACCTTGCTTCTCAGTGAGAAAAGGATATCAGTGCTACAATTTAGTCAAAAACTAACAGGACCAAAGCGTTTAGTAAAACGAGTAAAGTTCAGTAGCAGCTTAGTGTGTGTTACTCTATGGCCCCTGGATGGCAGCAGAGCCCTATGAAGCTAAAGTCTACCAAGACTCAAGAAGGGATGAACCGCTTGAAGGCTGCTGCTACTTTTCAGAGCATGAAATTTAGCTATCAGCAGCCCGCCAGCCAGAACAGATCAGCCCATGAACTAAAGAGACTGACAGTATCAGAGTCACGATTTTAGACATCTTCCTTAAATTAGTTTGATTAATGGCAGGAAGTGATCAAGAGTACATCAAGATTCCTTTCTATTTTTTCTCAAGTAAAGACAAACTCACGTGTACTTCCTGGTGAAACTTCTGGACACAAAACCATGCTCATCTTTCCTCTCCTCGTGCTTACCTGTGGACACAGACAATATACTTTAAGCTAGACTGAAAGATACATTTGCTATAAGGAGCAGTGCAAAGATATGAAGAGCCAGCTGTGCAAGAAGACATCTTGTTTACCATAGTAAAATAAACCTGTTGGGTGGAACAGTGCATACAGACTTCATTCCACTAATCTAAGCCTTAATTTATGCACTCTACTTTAGCACCTAATGAAAATAATAAATTGACAATTGTTTGGGATTGTATTTCTTACCTCCTCTTATTATGTGAAGGTTACCTATATTGCTCACCTCATGAACAGGATCTGCTGCATCACCTTAGGTGTATTATTTACAAGAACTGCATCACCTTTTTTGGAATTTTCTGGGAGCCGTTACTCTGAGTGCTGGTTTGCCTTGATGACTGACTGGTACAGAACACCTGTTTTCACTATGGTGCACAGTTACTTTTATAGAGTCCAGCCATAATCTGATTTGGACTTTGTGCTTTTTCAAAGCATTTATTTATGTGATCCACTACTGGATATCCAGAGATTGCTCTTATGCTTAGCGCAAAGACTACAGGCATCTACCATCACCTCTGAAAGTTAATAATAAGCATTCTGTTTCTATTTTTAAAATTTGGCTGTGAAAACTAAACCTGGAGATGAATGGTTGTTGAGGGGTTTTTTCTGAGTTGGTTTAGTTTATTTCCTGTCTGCAGGCCTTCAAAGGTGCACACCTGTGTTGTTCTTTACTAGCATGGATGGAGGAGGTCTAAGGCAGATGAGAGTGAGAGTAACAGGTAGAGGGGTCCAAGGAAGACACGTCTGTGTGTGAGGTAGAGGTGTAGTTGGAAAGGCATTCATGGATTTTCACTTAAAGAGGCTGGACAAAGAGTACAACCTAAACCGGTTGTACTCTGTACACTGTAATGTTGCTGTGCAGTAATATCTTCAGCAATATACTTCATGTAATTGTTTCCTCAATCCCATTACATGTATTCTTTATAGAACTGCCGTTCTCTGATGGAAGAGGGACAATTGTCACACAAATCAGGGTAGCAGTGATTGCAGATCAGGAACCTCAACCCTCACTGGATACAGGGCCACTTTCACAGTTCCAGGACAGAGGGGTGCCAACATACCCACGTGTGCTGCCATCTCCAATGATGGTGTCCTATGCTATATCCCCACCATTCACCCATCCAACACCGAACGACTCATGACATTCCTGAATACACTTCATGAGAGGCTGATCCAGCCTGAGTAGAGAGAGGGCTGTTGAGGACTGTCATGCCCCTCTTTGCCATTATCTGGGATAATGTGGCATTCCACCAATGAGTGGTTTACAATACACCCACATATAATGATGCAGTTCCTCCTAGCATGTGCCCCATTTTTGAATCCGTTAGAGGAGTTTATTATCACCATCCCTATGAGCAGATACCCTTTCTGAATGCAATGACTGCTGCAGCCCAAGAAATAGGTGAGAAGGAATGTCAAGGTTGGATACGGCATGAAAGAAGATTTTTTTCCTCTGTGTATTGTAAGAAAGAATTTTGAGTCTGATGTGGATGAAGCCTTGTGGCCAACTCGTCAAGACAGAAGGGACTGAGTATCAATAGTGGCTGTTTCTTATACTGTAATAGATTTTATTTTGGTTTACTGTATTCATTTTGAATATATGTATTTTCTGTAACATGTACAGTATTTCAGTTTTCAGCCAGTTTGCATCAAAGCATTTTTGATTCTGGATCCCACTAAGCGCTGCATTTTGTATTTTGTTGTCCGCTGCTCAGCTGGCGGGCCATGATTGATTAGAAAAGCTCATATACTTGTTTGCAAATTGTGTTGTTTTGAAGGCAAAATTAGCTTTTGGAGGCATAAACAAAATGTGTCACTTTGACCGTCAGTGCCTCTGTTAGGCTTGTTTGAGTTGTCTGCTGCATGACAGCAATCAAGAAACGCTGTAAAGCACTAAGGATATACATACATGTATTCATAGATTTCTAAAATGTTTCATAAAAGATTTTTTCAGAGAGTTTTAATTTGCATATATGTTAGGTTAACTCTAAAACTCATGCAGTTCAGTGCTACTGAACCACACCTCATCAGACTTAATCAGCCTCTTGTATCTCAGATGCCCTGCTATGAAGTTGAAATGCAGCCCTTCATTCTGCCTCTGAATACAGTAATATGTTTGTTGTGACAACGAACCGATAAAGGTTGCGGGCCAGAGAGAGCTGTCCGCTTTTCAACTGGACCAAATTGATTGTGTAACACACACTTTTCCAACAGCTAAACGAAGAGTCATTAGTTTTGACCGACAGCTGCGTAGAGGTCGCACTTTGGTGTGTTTACAAAACTCTTCATTACACTGTTGTGTTTAAAATATCATCCTGGGTCACTGGTGATATATGGGGTGGAACATGGGGTGGCAAATTCCACTTGGATTGAATTTCGTGCTTTGTTTATCTTGGTGTTTCTGATGAGGTCCAGTCTCTGAGCCGGGAGATGTTGGGTACAGTCAGGGACTGAACACTGGACCTGGACAAGATCCAGCAGTCCTTTTAAAGTAGTGGACATACTGGGTAAGCTGCAGCTAAATCCCCAGCTCTGAGAATTGAATCCTTTGTGAAATAGCAGGCAGTGAGGCTGAGATTCACTCAGAGAAAAGAGAGCCTAGGGCTTCAGAGAACTAAGCTGCTATCTGATCAGTTCCACACTTTCTTCAGGTCTGCTTTGCTCCTGCCCGTCCTGGATGGACAGTGAGGCTGTTTTAACATTGTTTTCATGCCTGAGCGTCTTTAAAAGTCAACTCCCACATTTTGAACTGTGTCTTGGGTTGCGTCCAGTGGGCTTAGAGTCAAAACCCCCTGACCCTCCCAAGTCCCTGAACACATTACTCTATTGTCTCAATATGTTATGTAACTATGTAACCACCTCATGCTTTGTTCAGTTCTATCAGTTTTTGTTTTACAGAAGAGAAAGAGGCACTTAAGAACACTAAAGTGAGACAGTGTGCATATCAACCAGTACAGCTGTCTAAAGTGTGTCACTCAAGGAACATCTGACAGGAAAATGACACCTTAGGTTTCAGGACATAAAACACTATGACCTTTCAATCATTCAATAAGGAGAGCGACAGAAATCAAATAAGCGCTCACCCGAGATTTCCACCACGCCATCTTTTGTCTTCACCATCAAGTCCTCAGGTGAGAAGTGGTTCACATCCAGCGATACCTTCCAGCTGTCTTGAGTCTGCTTAATCTCGGAAATGCCGCTGCTCAGCTGGCGGGACAGGGCCCGAGCCTGAGCCTGCTGAGCCATCATGTGGGTTGGATACATCAAGGGAGCATGCGGTGTCATTAGTTCTGGAGCCAGGATGGATGGCCTCAGGTACCCCGGCCAGTGGGTGCTGGGGAATGCAGCGATGTCCTCGGGCAGGGCGGGCATACCGAAGGTCTGGTCAAAGATACGGCTGCTCTGGTGCCAGTCACGAAATGGGTCCCAGCTCGGAGTGCGGACCAAGGTGAAAGGAATACGTCTCTCAGCCATGATGATCTGGGAATTTCTTCTAAGCTTTAGAGGAGTGTTGCTGTGTGCAGATCAAGAGCCCCTTGGCCTCTCTGGAAGTGTTTTCTTAATGTGCTGTCTGCCTCTCAGCTGAGAGCTTTTATACCCACTGACACCACCCCTTATCAACAGAACCCTCCCTTCAGACTCAAGCCCCATACCTCATGCCTCCAGAATGTTTTACGAAAGCACTAGAATATCTATTTATAGCGGAAGTAGCACTGGAATGGAATCCAACAGGAAGACCCTCCCATGTAACAGTTGCCCTATGCACTGAGTGCTGTGTGTAAACCCCCTTCTCCTCTCCCTGTGCATCTCAAAGAGCCAGAAGAATCTGGGAGGCTTCTGTCCGTCTACTTACAAGCCAACATGCTATTTTTAACAACACTATGGTGCGCTATGAACCCATTCAGCCCTGAATGAAATACACAGTGGAATATCAGTTTGGTACATGAAGGCAAATGACTTGACTGCATTAAAACTGGAGGAAAATCCACCATATTCACACCTGCCTATTCATACTTCTTTGTCACAAAGGGGGAATTAACAAGCTGTAGTGTCTCAAGTCTTCTGTTAACCTGACAGTCTTTCATTGTTTACTGGATGTTAGTGCCGTGTGATACTGCAATTTTGGTATCAATCCAAAACCAAGTAAATACACAGCCAGTATTACTAATACTAGTACACATATTTTTAAACTATGAAGGCAGTTTATCTAGGGGGGAGTAGTATGTCATGATTTATGACATCAATTGCCAGTTTCCAAATTCTGAATACCTTTTAATGACCACTAAATCATCATGATTTTTACTTTCCACACGAAGTAGTTGGAAAGTAAAAACACACACACACACACACACACACACACACACACACACACTTTCAGCTTTTCTTGTAATTTGTATTTTGGGCTTTTTGGAGACCTGGAATGTAAATGTGTCTGTCTCTTAAGCACTTTGGGTCAACTCAAGGGCGTAGATTTGGCATGGACGGAAGGGACATGTCCCCACCAATATCCAGCGATTATTGAATTGTCCCCACCAATAATTTGATCTCTTCGAGTAAAGAAAAACTAACCCGATAGAAAGAAAGGAAAAAAAAAACATCTGTCGACGTCTCATTCACCTAGCGGTGCAGAAAGAGTTAAATTCCATTCTCTACTGGAGTCCTACGTCATGTGACAAATATGGCCAATGTGATTGGCTGTGCCTTTCAGGGAGCTCTGTTTAGTTTTAGCAGCGGCAAGCCTGCGCTGCGAGGAGGAGAGGAGGACGGCAGCAAAAAGGAAGAACCTGGATATAAGAAAGTATTTTTCAAAGAAACCTGTAAGTCACTTAAAGTCAAGTTCACTCATAAAATGTGTCCGTCATAATAACGTTACAGGCTATGCTAGGCTTTGGCCCACATCAGTCTAAAACTGTATGTAACCATGAATAACGTGTTTTTGAAACTAACTGCACAACATGCAGCACTATTAGTTATCTCAGTCTCCCACAGTAGCATTTCTAATTTTGATTGAAACTGTAAGAGAAAACGGCAGCCTCGAGCAGGCCAGGATATTAGTTTACAGAGGCTGTTAAAATTATATGTCTAACGTTAAATGTTGGTGACACAATAATTTCATCCTACTGGTACTGACATATTCATAGGGTTAATTTTTGAGACAAAATATCATGAGGTAGTCATGATTTTGCAAATATTCCAACCAACAATGGTGATACAAGATCACAGGTGGAATTGGATGATGACTTGTTGGTTCATGACTGTATTTGAAGCACATGTGTGACTGCATGTATTTGGAATATCTCATTGTTATTTATCAGGTGACAAAGGCAGCTCTGCCATGTTGTAGCTCGGACAGAGGTGAAGATGCGAGGTCACAGGTGACTGACTGATGATTTGGTGCTATAGATTAACTAGTATTTATTATCATGACAATTGTCAGGCTGCTGATGTAAATTGATTCATTAGTGTATATTTGACAAAGAATCTGAATTGACACGTCTCACTTTTTATATGGCACGAATCAATGTGTTATTTTATCAGGTGGCAATATGTCCTAGTGCAGTCAGTGGGGAAGAGCCAGGGCCAAAGGTGAGGCACATAATAATAATCATTTTAATCTGAGGATAAAACGCATGTGCTGAGGCTAAAAGAAGCTTCAGTGCTCTCAGAAGACTAAAAAGATGGGTAAGGTTAACAGTGACTCGAATGAGATTAAACAATGCTGCTGTATGCCATGTCCACCAGGAGAGACTGGACAGTATAGATGTAAAACCAATATGCCAGCAGTTTATCTCAGTTAACGAGAGGAGCAGGCATGTGTTTGGCTCCTTAACATAGTTGTTGTGTGGAACACCAGTAGTCCATGTCTGTTGCTGTAACAGTAGTTCATGTTTGGAATAAAAAAAAATTCCAGCTCACTGATTTGATCTGGGCAATAGTGCCTAAAATGTTGCATAATTTTGCTGAGAGATCTTTTACTTTGTGGTAATCTTAGATGAGTAGTTTTATGGACAAAACCCACCAGGTCATTCAGTGTTCTCTTAGTGCTAATGTATAAGAGATGTTGGTGTACTATAACTGAAGTAATGCTGTTAAGTCCTTAAAGTCATATTCTTTTATTGTCATGACTGTATTTGAAGCTATTTCTTATTTTTGATTTATATGAAATACCTGATTTACCTGATTTATATGAAATATGGCTGAAGTAAACTAAACTCTAAAATACTTAGTCATTTGTTTAATAGTAATTTAACATTATATAATTCAAATGTAAAACTATGAATTGTAATTTTAAATGGTTTAAAAGCATGTAGAATAGCATATGTAGGCAAGTATATTTATCCTGTTTTATCAAGAAGCAAAGACAAAAAGGGGAAAAAAAGAAACAGGGCAGAGTTCGGTGGTTGAATCATCCGTCCCCACCAATGCCAAAACAAAATCTATGCCCTTGGGTCACCTTTTATTGTTTTAAATGTGCTAGGCTATTAAAAAAATAGATGTGACAGTGAAAAAAATTACTTAAGAGGGCTACATACTGAATATCCTAATATTGATCCAAAAATATTGATCCTATTATCAATCTGATATCAATACCAGCCATGGTATTGGATAGACTTGGATAGATCTGCCCATCTGTACTGTACGTAAGGCTGTAAGGCTCTTGGGTTGACTCCAAAAATCTGTCATAGAGCCTTATTTACTTCTGTGTACGACATGCTGTGCTAAACTTACTAAGCAGAAGAAAATTTTGAGATGTAACAATATTCAAAATATCTCTTTCACAATTTTGGGAAAAGACATTTGGAAAGGTGTAACATTTGTTCTGTTATTTGAGGTTATGGATGTTATTTGACTGGAGGCATAACTCACAGACACACGAGATGCGCCATTACTCCAATGACTGTCCTTTATTATTTTTCATTCCCCCCCCCCCACCCCCCCACAACAACCCAGCAGAAGCGTTCCTAGCTCTTAACATTTACCTGATACTACATCCCCCCTACTAAATAGGATGTGATGCTGGGATATGACCAAGAAAACAGATTAGACCTGCAGTCTTTAAAGTATACTATTTCCTTGTGCTTTATCTGGTAACAGCTTGTTTACTGAACTCGTTTGGTTTCAAACCCAGACTTCTCAGAATGTCCAAAAATAAACTCTCAAAGTATACAACTCTGAACACTAAGCATAAGTGCACATTTCTGAACTATTTGGTGCAGCTACAAACAACACGTTTAAACAGTGCAACCATTTGCTTTATTTCTCATTGTCTCTATGAGGGATGGGGTAGACTACCCAACCCTCTACCTGAGTGTGGGGATTATTCTGCCCCATTGCTCACTCAGTTCCTAGCCCTATGAGCAAACATAGTCTTTTAGATATGCTGGAGGCCTCCTAGATTTGGGTGGGATTTGGCTCCCAGCTTCAAGAGTCTGCTGGCTGGCCTCCTGTGAGATAGTGTCTGGAACCGACACACTCTGTGCAGCTGGAACAGAGTTCTCAGGTGAAGCCTCTGGTGGATCAATAGAAGTCTCCGGTGCCCCAGGTGTCCGTGTAAGATGGTAACGGTTTCTTCTCAGCGTGCCCTTTGCTGTCTTGACGATGTAGGACCTCGGTGAGCCTGCCATGTCTGTCCCTCTAGTATCCATGTCTGAGACCCACACTTTTTCTCCAGGATTGAGCTATACCATATCATGTGCTCTGTGTCTGCAGTTGTAGTTTTGTCTTTGTTTTTGTCTGTACGTTTGTTCTATAGCTTTAAGCTTGTCTGTGTCCGTACCTCTTGGATTTAGCTGTGATGGGATGACAGGAATAGTTGTCCTTATCCTTCTACCCATGAGAAGCTCATGGATTGGCCCGGTATGCCATAAGGGTGAGATAGGGATCGCCAGACTTTTTAAGAAGACTTTTGATAGTCCTGACTGCCCTCTCGGCCTCCCCGTTGCTCTGAGGGAAGTGGGGACTGGATGTCACATGGCTAAAACCCCATTCTTGTGAAAATCTTGTGAAGGAATCAGACGAAAACTGAGGTCCATTATCAGAGCGAACCCGCTCTGGTATGCCATGACGTGCAAAGATTGATTTACAGTGCTCGATCACTGCCTCTGATGTTGTAGATGTCAGTTTGGCAACTTCAAAGAATCAGGAAAAGTAATCCACAATGACCAGGTACTGTTTATTCTCTATCTGGAACAGATCAGTTCCAACCATGGCCCACGGTCTTTGTGGGAACTCGGTAGGTAGCATGGTTTCTTTGTGTTTAGTCACAGGTCCCGATCACTTTTATCAGCTCACTGCTCAGGCCTGCTCACTGCTCAGAGAGAGCTAAACAGATTGTTTAGCTCTCTCTCTGCATTTCGTTATTCCCAGATGTCCCTCATGTAGTCTAGACAGAATGTCTGCTCTGAGTGATGTGGGAATCACTAATCTGCTCCCATAAAGAAGCAAACCATTGTGGACTGTGAGGTCACCTGAAAATGGCAGATAAGGCTGGAAAACCCTTTCAATGGAGTACTTATCTGGCCATCCTTCCACACAGAACTTCTTCAACTTGCTTAGAATGCTGTCATTGTCCTGATGTGTCTGGATTTCTCTGAGTCGTGGCTCTGTGGCTGGCAGACTTGCTATGACGGACTCCACATACAAGTTGATTTCTTCCTCCGGCAAACCCTCAGTTGTGTCACATACAGACGCTCTGGACAGTACATCTGCTGTTGCAATGTCTCTACCAGGAACATGAGATATGGTATAAGAGAACCTCATCAATCGCATGCGTAGACGTTGTATATGAGGTGGAAGCTCGTCCAGGCCCTTGGAGCCAAGAAACGAGACCAGAGGTTTGTGGTCTGTTTCAATGTGGAGTGTTTTCCCAATTGGCTGTAGCTCAGGTGGTAGAGCAGGTCATCTATTGATCGGAAAGTTGGTGGTTCGATTCCTGGCTTCCCCTAGTCTGCATGCCAAATATCCTTGGGCAAGATACTAACCCCAAATTGCTCTCCGATGCATCCATTGGAGTATGAATGTGTGTGAATGTTAGCTATAAAAGCACTTAGAAAGATGTGCTTGTGCGAATGGGTCTGAATGGGTGAATGCACAAGTTGTGTAAAGCGCTTTGAGTGCTCAGATGAGTAGAAAAGCGCTATATAAGAACCAGTCCATTTACCATTACCAATTAGGAACTCTGCAAACCTCTCACAGGCCTATGTTGAAGCGAGGGCCTCTTTCTCAATTTGAGCATGTCGCTGCTCTGTCGCGCTGAGAGCTCTTGAAGCGTATGCTACTGGTTTCCACCCTAAATCAGCGTGCCGCTGGAGAAGCACTGCTCCCAAGCCATACGAAGATGAGTCAGCTGATACGCACTTTTCAGCACTTAGATGATACAGAGCAAGCCCTGGGGGTGTTGTCAGTTCTTTTTTGATGCCGTCGAAAGCCTGCTGCTGCTGTGGCCCCCATGACCACAGGTTGGACTTCTTCAGCAGATCTCTTAGGGGGCGCGTTTTTTCCGCAAGGTGAGGAAGAAACTTTCCTAGGTGATTCACCATGCCCAGGAAGCGTCTCACCTCACTTATGTTGCTGGGCTCATCCATGGAACTCACGGCATGCACCTTGTCAGGATCTGCGCTAACCCCCCGATGCCTCAATGACCTGCCCCAGGAACTTTATCCTGTTCTTGAAGAACTCACACTTGCCGTTCAATGTTACTCCAACCTCCTGCAGTCGAACCAGTGCTTTTCGAAGTCTCTCATCATGCTCTGCTTGTGACGTCCCCCAGATGAGCACATTATCCATCTGGCAGGGGACTCCTTCTAAGCCCTCAAGAATGCGTGCCATCCGTTTCTGGAAGTGTTCTGGCGCTGATGAGATTCCAAAGCACAGACGATTATAACAATACCGACCAAAAAAGGTGTAATAAAGGTCGTGAGCAAAGAAGAGTCCCTGGATAAGGGAATCTGCCAAAATCCTGCATTGGCATCCAGCTTTGAAAACACTTTTGCTCCTGCAAGCTGTCCTAGTGTCTGTTCTACTGAAGGGAGCGGATGTTTCTCTCTCATGACATATTTGTTTAGTTCAGTGAGATCGCTGCATATTCTCACTTTGCCTGTGCGCTTAGGAACCACCACCATAGGTGCGCACCAATCAGTGGGCTCCTCCACCTTGGAAATGACACCCTTGCTGCTCCATCCTGTTCAGCTCTTCTTTAACCTTTGTCATAGTCAGTTTCAAGTCATGCGGCGGGGTGACTTGAAACTGACTCATGACGTCACGTAGCTCCTCTATGGCCGAAACCTTGAAAAATGAGTGTCCTTTATTATTTTTCACTCCCCCCCCCCCCCCCCCCCCCCCCCCCCGGAGGTTATGTTAATTTATTTGATATATATGGCAAAGTAAGTATTTCTGGAAGATATAGCTCAGGTCTCAGTGTAAGAAATCTAATCCCTCAAAGTTACAGCCCAGGATGTGAGATCTGCCTCTAAAATAAGCCATATCTTCCTCTCAGCCCCAGTTGGAGAACATTCTAACCTACTTAATAGAGAGAGGCTTCATGTTTTTGGTCAAGGTTCTCATTAGTGCCATCTGTAGGAGGATACATACACAGCACCAATAAGTTATCGCTGATTGCACCTGAAGGCAGAGAAAAGAACTCAAAAACTGGATCATTTCCCCATTTGTTTCTGTTTATTGTCAGGTATACTTGTACAATACAAAGAATGATTTGTAGAATCAAAGGGGCGATGTTATACTTGGAATAAATGGTCAGGCTGCAGAGCATCACAGCTGGGATAAGTGTGGTTACACTGGAAATGCATGTCATGAGACCGGGTGAATGGTAAGGAAGACTTAGGCTGATCCCTGATTGTATCACCTGTTTGTTAACCACCCTCATTAGGTGCAGACACAGCCTGCTGCCGTGCCTGCCAAGCCATCGCTCATTATCTTTTGCAGCCAGCAACTGGGGAGACCTCTGCTAGAATTGTGTGGCCAATTATACAAGGGACTGAAATATGGAGTGACTGGAAATGTACAGTAGAGCAGAGTAATAGATTCTTCAGGCTGCTTCAGGCCAAGTCATCTTCCTCCCTCGGCACAGACAGAGCCACAGCAGCCCCGCGTTACCATGAGTCATTACATCGGCTGGGGACGTGATAATGGCAGTCGTGGGAGTAACTGTGGGTGAATGCTCAGTTCAACCAACTCAAAAATCAGAGCTTCTTAAACACATAGCAGTGAATCTGTGCCCTGCTTGTTGATCTGATAACAGGAGCGAACCTTTGCAATAAGAAACCAATTCTGTATCATAACTTGGAGCTTTACAGTACTTTTCTCACATCTGCAGCAAACCCATCTCCAAACCATGATCCAACTGCTTCACAGCAAAATGATAAATATATTAAACAATAAATAACCCAATAAATAAATGAATAAATACAGCGAGTTTCATAAATAGCTGAGATCAACTCACAAATGTGCATGGAGACTTTTTGCAGTACGGTACCATACAGCAGCTCATGTAAATCATTACCTCGTTGATCTTTGCAAAGGAGGTTCAAACTCACACACACATACACACACTCACACAGTCTTGCACAGGATTAGCATAATGAACGTAATTACTTAAACAGGGAAGAGAGTAAAAGTATGTAACACATACAGCCCCCCCGTTTCATTCACCTCTGTTTGCAAAGGTCACAGGGAAGGGGCAGGGCAGATTCACCCTGCTGGCACATCTCATTTCCATCAGGTCCCTTGAGTCTCTCCTGATGCATCATGCTGAACATACCTCTTCAAACTATATGGAATATACAGTGCATAGTTTACAAAGCCAAATTTAAGAGAGTTTATCTGTACAGACAAATCTATGCAATACAGTTTTCTCCTAAAAAAAAACAAAAAAAAAAGTTATTTTTATTTCTTTTCCTGATTCATCCTCTGACTTCTCTTTTGTTCTCTTTTTGTTGATCTGTGTGCTTGGATGAACTGGAAGTCTTTGGGGTTGATGAGAGAAAACAAAGTGATTCTCTGAAATGTACAGTAAGCTGTGTGATTTCGATGTGTCTTCCTTCTTTTTGTCTTCTGCTCAGCCCCTCTTTTCAGGATATATTTGATATATATCTATATATATACTTATATAACTGTTGTTAACTGTTATTGAATGTATTTTTGGTAGCTGTGTGGAAGATGAGAAGGAAAGTGCTAACATACATTTGTTCTTTGGGCTCAGCCAATTCATTTTAGACATGTAAAAAAGAAAAAACCTTTCCTTGAATGTGTGAGAAGACATGAACAGTGACAGCCAATATTGTATTGTGCTATATCAAAATACATTTTCCTCTCTTTGATCCAGGCTCTGTGTTAGAGATAGAATGGTCCATGGTGAAGGAGTTTGGATCCCGGGCTGTACAGCTGTGTGGCTTCTGCTGAGGACTTGCTAAGGATACGTAATGAATCTACCCGAGTGCAGCAGGTTTAACAGCACTTCTCCTTCTTTTGTTCCTGTTTTTTTTTTTTTTTTTTTTTCCTTCATTCTCGTTCTGCTGGTTGCCATCAGAACCCCGGGCTGTCATAGCTGCTGCGGCTGTAATAACTGTGGTGGCTGCGGGAGCGGCTCCTGCTGCGACTCCAGCTCCGGCTTTGGCTGCGACTCCAGCTGTGGCTGCGGCTCCAGCTCTGGCTCCGGCTCCTGCTGTGGCTCCTGCTGTGACTTCTGCTGCGGCTGTAGCTGCTGTAGCTGCGGCTGCGGCTGGATCGTGACGGGCTGCTGTCGTAGCTTGAAGATGAAGGACTGGGCCGGTAGTATGGGATCGGCCGCTTCCGAGCGCTGGAGGGGGGAGAAAAATAAGGGTTTGAACAGTTAGTCCTATGTCCTAGTCCTATTTCCTATGGTTAGACTGTTAAATCTGATGTTAAAGCATGATTAAGGCAATCAGTGTTAGGTCTCAGAGTGGTGACGTGTAATTAGTACAGGATCTGAAAGAGAGCAGCTATGTGGGTTAAAAAGAAGCTCTTCAGCCTCTCTCTCACACACACACACACACACACACACACACACACACACACACACACACACACACACACACACCAGAAAAATGCATGTGTTTAGTTGAAGTTCAAGCTTAGATTGCCTTGTTAATAGCCACCCTGGAAGTACTTCCTGTAAAGTAATTAGCCGTTAGTTCCTTAAAGAACCTCATCTTCTCAGTGGAGGGCAACACCCAGAAAATAAAAATCAAGAGTCAGTGGTGCAGGGAGAGATAAACGCTATCAAGGTATCCCTGCTGCTACGAGGTGCATTTCACAAGCAGCGCTGTAGATAACTCAACCCCAGCTTTTGTCTTCTACATTGGCTGTGGGAATCAACAGTATAAGCAATAAGGTGTGTGGGGGAAAGAGGGGGGCTTCCACTCTAATAAACCTTGATAGCGCTTAATCTTTGCATCCTTTGTGTTACAACATTAGTGCAGAAACACAGCAGGGTGCAGCTCTAGAGTTGGAGTGAGTTTCAGGAAAGAGATGAACAAGCGGAGAAAGGACAGAGGAGGAAGCCTGGTTTACTCATGGGAGCTCTGATGATTTGCTGCTCGGCCAAACTTCAGAAGTCACGGTATTGGGGTCCTGCTGCACGGCAAATGTTACCGGGGTAACTAGCCGGCAGCAGTCGGGTTCAGCAGCAGCCCGTTGTCCTGGTGTCGGGACCTTTAAGGACTGAAGTGAAAGATAACAAAGTACACACATTTCACCCATGGCTATTTACACTCGAACGAGAAGGTTGCAGAGGGAGAGGGAGAGGCTGAAACACATTTCATCTGCAAGTGGGACTTTCTTCTTCTTCTGTTTGTCCGAATAATTAACTGCACCTAAAAACATTTCTATTGGTAACAATGAAACGATCATAGGAGAATAAATTAAGAAGTCTAAAAAGTAAGCAGGAAACAAATATGTGGATGAGTCCAATAAATGGTTTTAAAGAGACTCATTAAAATGGAATAGAACAACTGGAACAACTAAATTAACCAATGAAATCTTTTGCTCAGTTCAGTTAATTTTCATTTTACATCCTCATTCTTACGTCTTATTTTATATCTCGTATTGAAGCACTTTGGTCACAAATCACTCAATATTAAAATAAATAAGGGCAATAACTGAAAACATTTATCAATTTAAGTGATTAGCTCTACACTTTCAGGTCCTCAGATCTCATATTTACATACTTTCTGAGATGTACACTTCTATCCGTGTAATGGTATCCATGTACCTGGGATTCAAATAATGTGTACAGCACACAGAGTTAATTTATGTGTAGATGATTTGCACTAAGCAAACACGTGGATTTAAGAGAGAAATTGAATAAAGGACTTTTCTTGGATTATATTTACACTGCTCACAAAAGGAAGACTTGATCATCACAGTATAACAGACAGTCAGACTTCAGCTGTCAACATGCCCAATTAGAAAGTATAAACCATGGTGAATCAATTTCACCTGCTTTGGTGTAAATAAAAGCAACAATAAGTAGACTGGAAGGGCAACAACAAGGCAATCCCCACCCCACCCCCCCCAAAAAAAGGGGATAATTTTCCTATACACCAATGCTCTTTCCTTATCCCCCTGACTGTTTTTTCTATATTTATGCTTTTTGCTACTGTCCTTGTCACTACTGGTAGCATGAGACAGTACCTGCACCTCATTGAGGCAGCATAACTTTTCAACTCCTCCAGGAAGGCATGATCATATGTGCAGTATCTCACAGTACAGTCTCAAGAGTGTGAAGGACATACAGGCCATTACACGAGGAAAGCTGGACAAGCCTGTAGAGCCAGCAGCATGACCAATACAAAATGACCTTCAGTGGTCTATTTATGTGCATGTTTCTGACAAAACTGTCAGAAACAGACTCTATGAGGGCGGCAAGAGGTCCTGATGTCCTTTAGTGGGACCTGTGCTCACTGTCCACCATCATGCAGCTCAACTAGACTTCACCTGTAAACAGCAGAACTGGCAGGTCCTCCCACTGCTGCCCTGTTCTCGTCACAGATAAGAGCTGGTTCACACTGAATACATGTGGAAACATGAAACAGTCTGGAGTCTGTGGCAGATGTTATACATTTACAGCATCATCCAGCATGACTGGTGTGGCAGTGGGACGGTGATGGTCTGGGGATGCATATCTTTGGAGGGGTCACACAGACTTCCATGTGTTGACCCTCTAAAGCCTGAACCATGAAATACTTGCCAGAAAATTCAAATTCAAGTGTTTATTGAACCTTCTAACAAATAACAAAAAATAAGATCATGATATATCATAATATAATTTATGTTTCAATTTGTGACATTTTTGCTATATCGTGCAGTTTGTTCACAGTAACACTGTGTGTATCTGATTGTGTGTGTCAGGTTTTTAAGGTAAAAAACTCATGTATCAAATATGATCCACTTGGCATTACAGGGTTAACCCAGTGCCCACTGCTTTTAGGTACGAGGATCAAATCCTCAGACGGTGTCAGACTTTATGCTGTTCCTGGAACTTGACTTTACACAAGTTCATTGATTCAGGTGTGGGAGACACTATCCATGTCTCAGTGGGACTGTGGGCAGACATTGCCAACTGGTCATTGCAGGTTTTCATTTGTTTTCATGAACTAGACATTAACATTACTAGGCCTGATACATAAACACTCAAACTGATATTTGGATGTTGGCAAGTCAAACCAAGGTGGAATTTACTATAAAGCAAAACAGGCAATTTCACTTGCATTTCTGCTTTTGTGTACTCACAGTTTTAGTTGTAAGTCTACACAGGGCTGTATGTATCTGGTCCCAGGTATCACCAAAAGGCACATTTTCTGCAGTTTCAGTTCAATCTTTCTACTGAAATGACTCAGAAACACCATATGATTTGTAGTTTTTGTTGGTAGCATGTTTGCTTTTAATTCATACAGTATTTCAATTCTCTAGTGCTATAGTTAGGCAATAATAAAAACTTGTTTAGTGAGGGACATTGCAGTAAATGAAAGTACAAAACTATTACACATGGTATGTCATCTCTAAAGGAAATGAAACATGATGGCAGAGTAAAAACCCAAACATAAAGGACAGTGACCACTTTATGTACCTCATGATGCCCATAGAAAGTCTGAAATAGATGTTTAAAAGCAGGAGGTAACATTTTCTGTCTACCAGAGCTCCACCCTTATAATGACTGCATCCATTTATGCCTGTGGTTTTTCATTTTTATTCCAAATAAAGGATTTAATGGCTCTTAATGGGTTTCTTAAAAATTACCGGTCGTGAGTTGAAACAGAAGCAAAATCCCTTCTCTTTATTTCTTTTGCCTGCCTTTGTTGTAATTTGAAGCTATGAAAGAATGACTTTTACCCCAGCATGAGTACCATCCTGCCAAATCATGGGACATGCTTTAAGTGTAACGCATTAAAGTGTCTCATATTTAAGAGCCACTCAGGCCTGTGAGAAAGAACAAGATACATGGCTGTGTTATTCTGGGGCTCGGTCCTTGCAGGGAAGAGCTGAAACACACACACACAATGTGGAGGAGAAGTGTGTTTAATCATGTGGCGTTACCTGGTGATCCTGCGAGCCTCCATGAAGCTGGGTGAATCTCTTCTTCTTTTGCGGATAGGTGAGTAGCTGCGTGAACGGCGGCGAGCTCGGCTGTCGGTGTCAGAGCGGTTGGCACTCTCCCTGTCCCTGTGTGACACACAAATCAGTCACACCAGCAATGACATCGACCAATGGGAGCATATTATAAATCTACTATACATCAGACAGCGGCTCACCTGGAG
Organism: Neolamprologus multifasciatus; assembly: GCF_963576455.1. Classification (NCBI taxonomy): domain Eukaryota; kingdom Metazoa; phylum Chordata; class Actinopteri; order Cichliformes; family Cichlidae; genus Neolamprologus; species Neolamprologus multifasciatus. Next base: position 7,160,363 of record NC_140448.1, on the reverse strand, counting down.
GCGTTCTGCCTGTTGTGCGGGGACTTGGCCTTGCTGGGTCCTCTGTCTTTGGAGGCAGAGGGCGAGGATGAACGCCCACTGCTCCAGGAGCTGCTGCGCTGTCGGAGGTTTGCCTTGCTCCCGACTTTGTTGGCTGACGTGTGCCCTGGAGACGCTGATGTGCTCCGGTGGCGTGCCTGACCCCGACTGGATTGGTGGTGTCTCTTGGAAGAGTGGCCACCTTTTCCCCTGGGGGAATGGGAAGTATAATCCAGCAGATGTCAAACAGTTCTCTCTCATTTGCAAAGCCAAAGCGGTGAGGTCCAGCAGTGATAAGAGCCTGAAAGTGCACAACTGCAATGGAAGGCTTACTTTCTGTGGTGACGAGAGCTCCTCCCTCTGTAAGTATGGTTGTGCTGGGAGTGGGTCGAGTCACTGCTGTGAGCAGGGGAGTGGGAGCTCTTATTCTGACCTCTCTGGCCTCCTCTCCTCCCTGACGCCTTGCTCACAGAGCTCCCTATAGCTGTGCCCCTGCCATCAACACTCCCAGCATCTTCTGCCACACACATCTTTCCCATCTGGTTCCTGATAGGGGCGCTGTGGATCTTGTGCTCTCTCAGCAGAGATGACTGGACGCTTGCAGAGCTGGCAGTCAGCATGTGGAACTTCTGTAGAGAAATGATGACCAACAAAAGGGAGAAAAAAGAAAAGAAAAAAGAAAAAAAAGGATAAAAAAAATAGCATCAGAGAGTTTTCAAGTTGGTAATTGAGAGCTATGGTGTACTTGCCAAAAGAAGGTAAACATCTAAAAGAAAAAGATCTAGGTTTTCTCCATATGGCTTATAGATAGTCCTCTATGGTGCAGCGCATGCAATACTTGGCATGCAAAACCATAATGAGTTGAAGAAATCATAATCGCAAAAACAAACAAAAAAAATCTAGGAAGAGGGGGAAGAGAGGGTAGAAAAAAGAAACAAAACAAAACTGTGAACCAAATAAGTTTAAGAGCAGAGGCAGAAAGTAGAGAGCTACAGATTTTGTAGAGTAGAAACAGAGGACTTCTTCAGTTTTTTCAGTAATGGTTAAAAAGAAACAAAACAGAAAGAGAAGACAACTTGACGGAACATCACAGAAATGGAAGGAACAAAATAAAGATCACAATTATTGTATCAATCGAATCAGAAAACAAATCTTCTGCTACTCAATTTTCTCTTTCTGGATTTTTTTCCTGAAGACAATTGCTGAGATGTGAACAGCGACCCATTTTCTTTGTTTTTTTTTGTAAATGGTTACTCGTGTTTAACTCCCTTTTGGTTAACATCCACTTACCAATAAAGTGGTATTCCCTCCTTTAGTAGGTAAGGTATGAAGAAAAGGGAAAAGTGGGGCAACATAAGTGCATCATTAGATTCACAAAATGCAAGAGAAAAAGACACAAAACCCTTCCCTGCCAGTGACTCATGAGACAATGCATGGAAATCAATAGAAAAGAACTGAAAAGCAAAGAGGAAAACCACAATGTGCAGGGAGTCCCTCACACAGAGAGTTAAATCCTCTGGGCCCAGTCACCTTCCTAAACATCACAGAGCAATGGGTCGGTGAGAGTTAAAGATACTTCCTTTACCTTTTTGCTCTTAGTGTGCTTTATATAATGAGACAGCCTGACATGTTTGCTAGTTAACTATCTCAGTGTTCGTGCTTGTGGACTCTTTCATCTCTTTCATACAGGACACTTACAGTTCTCACACTAGCAGGATTTTGATATTACATGTAGTTCCAGGGAGTTGTTGCTACATTAGAGAGTGCTGTATTAATAGGCTTAAAAAACTAGACATTTTACCCAAATCAGTGATTTATTTAGAGTCAGGAATGACCTTGAAGCTAACAAAAATTGGCAAGCAAAGGGTATAAAGCAGACAATATCATACACTTTTGTAAATCCCACAAAAAGACCAAAACAATTTTGGTTGGGTTTTTCTGCTCATAGTTGCTTTGCATCTGCAAGCCACTTTGCAACCCATCTATATCCCAGTTCCTCCTTTTTATGCTGTTTTTAAATCAGTGTTTAAATCAGCTGTTTGTCATTAATGGCTGTTCTGTCCCAGGGTTTCCCACCTCTTGCTTTCCTTGTAAAGTTTGAAGGGTAGGGTGTGTGTGTGTGTGTGTGTGTGGGGGGGGGGGGGGGGGGGGGGTATCAGAACAATGACATGCTGTCAAAAATAAATGAGTGTATAAGGAAATAACACCTGACTTTAGTGGTCCCGAATAAACTGCACTTAATTTATTTTAGCAGGGCAGCCAGTGCAGTTGCTTCACTGGGTAATCTCTTATTTCATTAGCATGAAAATGGGCCGAGCGGTTTACTTTGGAGAAAGCACACACATTCACATGCAGTGCATTTCAGAGGTCCTAGTGCACCAAATGTGTGTTAACGCACGGTTAAAAATAGTTCCCATGACATGCAACATTTACTCTGGAAATTATAATGGCCAGAAAGGATATTAGGAGAGCACTGTCCCCTATGCAGAGCCACTAGCATGGCAATAGCAGCTTCATTTACCACTTTGCTCGAGACAGAAAAATGTAAACTCTGAATTAGATATTTCCAGTTCCCAGATTCTCTGGCACACTATCAACCACCACCAACTAGTTTCAGTGTATTGTCATTAGCTAGATTGTCATGGAATTTGGTTAATAACTTGATGACAGCGATAAAGCCTAAATAAATTAAAATGCAATCCAATATTTCAGTTTACAACATTCCCATCAGCCTCAGCTGTACTTTGTGTTAAATCAGCAAACTAAGAGCTAAGTACTAAACATCAGCATCATTACTGTGAACATGTCTTCACTTCACTTTTGTGTCTAGCTTCAATGGCTTCTCTTCCCTTAACCTGGTTCTGTCAGGGGTCTCTTACTGTTAAAAGGGAGTTTTTCTTTCCTACAGTTACCAAGTGCTGCCCACAGGCATCTGATTGTTGGGGATTTCTTTTACCTTACAACATAAAGGACCTTAAGACAATTCTAACTGTTAACTAGCACCATATAAATTAAACTGATTTTTGTTGTAAAGTCTTACCAAATGAAACTGTTTGTGGAAATGGAACTATTGGGCCCCATTCATAAATTATTGCACGTTCGGTAAGAATGTACAACAGACTGGGTACAGGAATTGTATTGACAGACAGCCTGTGTTGTTTGCTTTGGTCTTTTCAGGGGATTTCATGATAAAATAAAAACTAGAGTGCTGTCATCCTTAAACAGTATGTAGAGGGAACCTCTATTTTAAGCATAGGACAAAAAAATATATTTAGCATTACAGTGGGAGTTTAGGGACTAAAATTTGTGATGCACAGTAATGCACTGCTCACTGTAAGCAGGCCAGAAGGTTAATCTCCAAAAGGCGCTTTGTCTGAAAGCAAATACAGCTGGGTCTTCCGCATGCATTATCCTGTTCTGTCTGAGCTGCTATCTGAAGATACAACAAAAGCACCGTTCTCCACTAGAGAGGAGACAACTAAGCGTAATAATAGGAAAACACAACCACTTGTGCTTAAGACAGTTATTGGAAACAGTCGAGGAAATCAATATGGTGAAAATCAAAAGACGAATGTACTAATTCACCGACAAACAGAGAGATGCTGGACAAACAGGAATGCATTCTACCAGAACAGAGAGAAAAGAAAAATAAATGGACAGAAATGGACCTGGAAGATAAAGCTGGATACTGGACTTCAGGATGAAATTAAGCAGGAAAGAGAAAAACCAGAGCGCTACGTAATCCAATCTTTTAAGAGTCAAATCATAATTGATGAAGTCAAATTAATTTGGTTAAAGACCATTGGTAAACAACAGAAAGAGAGAGAGAGAGAGAGAAAGAGAGAGATTGAGAGAGAAACATTGACGTCACTCAGGCTAGGGTGCTTGTCACATTCTCATCTGCATAAAGATCACGTGCGTAGGCAAAGCATTACCTACCTTCCATTTCAATCAGTGACACGTATGCAATATCAACAAAAAACAGGAAAGAAAGAAAAAAAGGAAAAAAAGAGGAGAAAGGAATGTTCTCCGCAGCGAAAATGGGAAAAAGACAATGACCTCTTTTAGTATCAGCGCTACATATTTAGTCCAGAGACTGAGAATAAATTAAACCAAACAAAAACAAAAAAAGGAAAAAAAAAGAAAGAAAAATAGAGGGGGGAAAGTAAAAATCAAAATCAGATGGAATTCAAAATCAAATTCAAAACAAAGGATGAATCTATAAACTACATGATTTGCTCTGTCTTTTTCGCTTGTACAAATGCAGCCATATTTGTATCAAAACAGGGGAGGGAGGACAGAGAGGGACAGAGTTAATGTTAGTGGACATCCATGTAGAGTAGAATTGCTAAATGGAGACAGAGGAGGAGGAGAAGCAGGAGGAGGAATAGAAAGGGGGGGGGGGGGGGTCATGCAGAGCTGGCGGGAAGAAAAATGGCAGGACAACGAGAGTGAGATGTGAGTCACACAGGACACAGATGATCGGGTAGGAAAGAGGAGGAGGGGTTTAAAAAGAGTGCTGGAGGGGAGCAGTCACTGCTAAGATTGACAAACTAAAGAGTCAGCACATCTGAAAGGGACCCCAGTCACATTTTGGCCTGGGTCTTCTCCAGCAGCAGCAGCAACAGTAGGAACAGCACTGGTCTACTCTGTACTTTATTTTTGGACGTCAGCCCAGCTTTCTTCCAGGCATTCCTTTGTGTTTTATCACCATAAACACAGGTACAACAAGAGGGCGCCTTAAGGAGCTTTTCTGAGCTGCTGTTTAAACTGTTAGTGTGTACAGAGAGCTTTCAATCAAAATGGCTTGAGTCCCTTTAAAAACAAAATCATGTTAATTAAGGTGTAAGTTGTCCAAACTAGTTTCAAAAGTCCATGTAATCGTGTTTAAAGATATCCATTAATAATGCGCAGGAAGAAATTAGCCCTTTTGGGACTGTTTCATCCACTGTGGAGGAGGCAGAAATGGATGCTTCCCATAGAAAAGCCTAGGGATGCTGCAGGATGGATCAGTTAGTAGAAGCCTTACCTCTGGAAAAAAACAGTTTAGTTAGATAAATTATAAATAGTTTGACTTTATTGTCATTCCTTGTTGTTTGATTAAATGTGATGAGTCTAGCTGAGATTGGCTCATTTACCCCCCCCCCCCGTGGCATGATAGAATTAAAGAAAGTTGCCTTTGTTGCTTTCTTTTTTCTTTATCTCCAACTTCTGCAGACTAGACTCCCAGCTGTATTAGTGTATTGCTCTCTTTTGGCATTTTGTATTTAGATTTTGTCATTTTTGAGATATGATGCTATAAACTGACCTTGAGGAGACCCACACATTGCACAGTTTTAGGGAACACATTGTGTTAATCCAATTTATCCAAACAAAATGGTGAGATCCTCACAAGTGGTTTTCAAAGGGCAGTTAGGTAAAAATCTGTTTTGCAGTTAAACTTGTAATAAATAATTATTCTATTAGCAAATAAATAAATACAGATAAACTGCTTATTTGTATTGCGTCTTCTTCCTGTTGTAGCTGGTTGCAGCAGATGGCCCGCCCCTCCCTGAGTCTGGTTCTGATGAAGGTTTCTTCCTGTTAAAACAGAGTTTTTCCTTCCCATTGTCGCCAAGTGTTTGCTCATAGTCGGTCATGCTCTGTATTATTGTAGGATCTTTACCTTACAATATAAAACACCTTGAGGTGACAGTTTCTGTGATTTGGTACTATATAAATAAAATATCTGGAATTGAGCTAAAATTAAATAGAGTTGATTTGAATTTCCATTCCCACAAACAGTTAGGAAATGCTCATCTTGAAGAACATTTAAATCAAAAAATAGCCACTGTTGTTGTAGATGTTTTTCTCCAGTGGCAACAAGGAACAGTAAAGAGCAAATAAAAGTAAAATTTACCTTGAATTAGAATGATTTTCAAACTGCATGCTGTGTTTTTCCAGAGAGAAGGCTTTGGACAGATGGACTGACTGGTTAGTTTGGCCCAACAGCAGCTTAACAGCACACAGCTGTTACTCTGAGCTTTCCTCTGGGACATCTGAGGGACTCCCTTCCACACAGTGAATAAGACTGCTTCAAACAGAGCCACAGGATGGCTACAGGAACACAAACTGAGATGATCGATAGTAAAACCAGAGCTGCTATGCAGAACATTTTCTTAGTCACACAACTGCTGCAGTAAAATCAGACTTCAGTTAGATCCAGGATCTGTCACTCATAACCATCCTCCCGTGCAATGTTCCACTTTGATAATTTTTAAATATTTGAGCTTTTGGTGGAGATTAAAAAGAGTGGTAGTTTATGTGCCACAAAGATGCTGCTTTAGAAAATGTGAGCCAATTACACGCTCCTCTTATACTATTTCCCAACAGAATGGCTCAAATGTACATGACCAAACAGAGCTTGCTTGGCATTGTCCAGATTAAGTATAAACAAAAAAGGCAGGAACAGAAGAGATACTGCCTCTTAGGGGCCTCATGCACATCGACATGGTGAAGTAAAGCAACAGAGAGGAGCATCTCCTTAACCCCTGGTGGTTTGCCAGGAGCTGTTAGACGCCTGGAGGAGAAGAGGATCTATCACTGAGCAGAGCATGTGCTTGAGAAGAAAGACAATTGTATTGACAAAAAGAAACTGTAACACATACCCAGTTAACCTACTTGGTCCAGTTCCAAAACATTTGAGTGCTTTTTATATAAACGAGACAGAAAGATTTGGGCATTTATTCATTTATTCACCACTTAAATTGATAAGGAAAACAAAGTAATGAATGAAATAAGCAGAGAGAGAAAGAGAGAAAGAGATCAGATGAGACCCCGTAGAGAGACATGCAAGCTGAAGTAGGAAATAGAAGGTGTCAGTTCTCAGGAGTGAGTGTTTGCAGCCCATTTAAACTCATATTTATCAGTGATTGCTGATTTCACAGGTGATCCCCTTTGTCTAAGTGGTGTGTTTTATTTAATTTTAGTGTAATCACTCATCAAACCACAGCTCTAATGACCCATTTACATTATGGAGGAGCAGGGATGCTTCCATAATAGCAGTAAGCAATTTAAAGCTCATCAAAGGGTTTGTCTTTGTCTTCAGGTAATCAGGGGTTCATAAACATGGTAATGTTCGAAAATACCAAAACAAATAATGAGCAGCTTCAGCCTGAACAGACAGGGAGGACTACATTTATGATTTATACCATGTTATCCTCTGTCAGTCTACTGTGAGCTTGCAGTGGAGTTTTTCATTTGAAGAACAGAGTAATTAACCCATCATTCCTTAAAGGACCTGGCGAGTGACATGTTTTTATGCAAATCCGATTTCAAAAATACCGAGTAGCTGTCTAAATTTTTTGATAAAAACAGAATGCAATGATTTTCAAATCTCATAAACCCATATTTTATTAACCAGCAGAAAACACAGAAGCTATATCAAATGTTTAAACTAAGACATTTGACTCATTAGCCTCTTCTGAATTTGATGGCAGCAACACATATCAAATGTTCACCAGGCTGCAAAAACACAGCATCTATAAATTGTAAAAGAATTTCAGAATAAGGTCCATCAACATATAGTTTAGAAGATCTCATCATCTACAGTACATAGTACCACCAAAAGAATCAGAGAATTGGAAGAAATGTCTGTGCACAGTGGACAAGGCCAAAAATCAATACTGAATGCCTATGATCTTTGAACCCTCAGGCAGCACTGTACTAAAAACAGGTATGATTCTATCATTGTAATCACCTCATGGGTTCAGGAACATTTCCTGAAATCGCTTTCTGTGAACACAGGGTGAAGCTCCAATGAAGAAAAAAAACATTCTTTTAGGAAAACATGGGCATTGCATCTGGGCTAAAGAGGAGTAGGAGCATCCAACTTGTTGTTAACTCTTGCTTAGAGGTCTGCATCTCTGATGGTATGGGGGTGCATTAGTGCCTATGGAAGTGAGCTTGCACATTGTGAAAAGCACAATCAGTTTTATAATTTACATACAGGGTTTAGAGAACTCACATATCAAAGTGATGCTAAACCACATGGTGCATCTAATTTATTACAACAGTATGACTTTATAGTAGAAGAGTTGGGGTGATGAACTGGCCTTCCTGTAGTCCAGACCTTTCACTAACTGAACACACAAGGCACATAATGAAAATAACGGTAAGAAAAAGAAGACCCAGAACTGTTGAGCAGCTGTAATCCTATAACAGACAAGAATGGGACAACATTGCTCTCCCAAAAGTCCAGCAGCTGGTCTCCTCAAGCTTGGCCCTGTTCCCAGTTTTTTGAGATACGTTGCTGTCATCAAATTCAAAGTAACTTTTTTTTATGTTCTCAGTTTATACATTTGGTACATTTTTTGTTATCTATTGTGAATAAAACATGTATTTATGACATTTGCAAATAATCACTCTCCGTTATTTACATTTACACAGAATCTTAAGTTTTTTGGAACTGGGGTTATAACTCACTTTTAATGCAGTGCAGGATTTAGACATGTATGAAAGATTTAAAGAACCTTGAGCCAAAACAAACTTGCGGTGTCATATTTACATGAAACACATGCGTTAAAAATACCGTTATTTATCGCTTGTGTTTGACTGTTATTAGCATCCACAATCAAAAATGTAAATATAAAGTCAAATGTATCGTCCCTACAGCTGGCGAGCCTTACGAAAAAACATGACACTGTGATTGGCCAGTTGATTTCTTTTCATTTCTGGCATATGTGATGTCTCCCAGTCTAAATAAAGGAAAGGCTCCCTCACACCGTTCATGAAAATGTAGTGCTGCCACCCACATGTAACTAAAAAGCAGTTATCGATAGCTTTTTAAAATTCAAAAGATATTGATGTGACATACATTTTCTACTCCTGTATTCCTGTGTTTAGTTGTTCATTTAAATCACGCAAAAGGGTGTCAACTTTGAAAGTGTTACTAATCACTCGTCTGTTTATTACCTCATCATTGAATCCTGTGCTTTAATACAGTCACTGTATCAAAGAAAGATGTAAAAGTCCATTTTAAATATTATCAAAATTGTCTTTAACTATTTAGAACACCAGTCAGATCTGATTAATTAAAAAAATGCAATAGTCACCCCAAAATAAGTAATAATAAAATCATAAATACCCAAAGCTTTTAAATCAAAAGTCTTTGAGTGCTCATTTTTGAGAACAAACTTTCTGATTTGTAATTACTTGGGCACTGATTTTTTATTACGTTAAAGATATCCTCACTTTAGCTTCACTGACTCTTATGTCTAAAAAAATGTTTCATAAATAAGTCATAAGGTAATTTTTCTTACCTTTTTAATTATGACACAGCAAATCCATGTTTGCATTTCTCTTTATTTCTTCTTCCTTCTTTCCTTTTTTTTTTTTTTTATCTTCCATATGTGCCAGGATACTCAGCTACCACTTAAAAATTTGCTATAACTCATTCTGGCCTGCTTGGATTCAGACTTTCCAGTAAGTAATTGGATTATTCTGTTTGAGGAGAATTTGCAGATTGCTATCACTTTATAGCACTGTCAGAAATCAGATTGCGGCTCTTTCAATGCTGATTAATTAAGTCTTTATCTGGCGTAAAACTTATCACACCTGAGTTGATATTTCTTCGCAGGTTTGGGACTTGTGACGGAGAGAAAATCACACAACTCCACAACATATCGTTTTCCGCTCCTTTGTTTGGAGACTTTGTGCACCAATGTGGCTCGGATCCCCATCCGAGGTGTTACGCTAATGCTGTGTGACTCAGAGAGTATATACTTGAACGGAAACACTTAAACTTTTCTTCTCTTTGCTCCCTCCCTGTATTACTGGCAAATAACAAGAACAAAAGCAAAAAACAAACAAACAAAAGAAAAGAAAAGAATTTTTTAAAAAAGAAACACAAGATGACAGGAGTCAAAGAGAGCCAGAAACAAAGCAGCAGGAGCGGCAAGTTTTGCGAAAAGGTTTGTCTTTGACATGTTGAAAATAATACCATTAATAATAATAATTATAATAATAATAATAACTGAGCTATGACCTAGGAAAAACTAATAAAAGAACACAAACCTCTCAGTGTCTTAGATGAGAATTCATGTGAACCAACACAAGAGAGCAAGTTAAAACTCATTTGCAGGGGGCTGCGGCAAATACCACCGGAGGGAGGCCGGGTGGGAGGGGGTGGTGTGTGTGTGCGGAAACAAAATAGAGGAGATTACATACATCGTTCCCTTTCTCGCCATCGGTGTGGTTGAGTCTGCCGGCCTTGCCGTTGCGGCTTCGCTGGGTGTGGTCCCCGTTGTGCCAAGTAGTGGGACTCTCGGGGGCCGGGGACTGCGGGGTGTCAGACATCTTTTGACCGTCTGTCTTGTGTTTGGAGTTTAATCTGGAACAGCAGGGCACACCACTTTACTCTAACTTGGGTGCAATCCAGTAGAAACAAGCTAGTACATTCTATTTATCTGATTATTCTTGTTTATCTCATTTGCTGCTTCAGGAATATTGAATTTTGTTTGCTATTCCAATTCACTTTGCATTTTGCTTATTTTTACACACAAAAAGAGGCTTCGCACAAATAACGTTTATATAGAACTCTGCATAATGTTTCCCTACAGTTTAGCTTAGACAGGTAGAGAGTAAAACCTTTTTTCTGACTTGCTGATCTGTTAATGCACATTATGAGTCATGTGATCCCTCAAAAGTGACTCTTAATTATTCAAGAGCAATTATAAGTAATGCAAAAGGCTGAACTATAATACATAACTACAGAATAAAAAGATGAATGCCCCATGAACTGAATAAACAATGAATGCTTTCTCATCTAACTGAACATGAGGGCAGAGTGAGATATCACAACCATTTAGCAGGGCTAGTTTAAGAAATGCAAGCGAGCGCCATTTGTATCCCAATCTATCGCCCTGGGGGTCAAGAGTAAATGATGGGAAGACTTACTGTCACCAGAGCAACTGCTTGACAGTCAGTAGAGGTATTTCAGTGGGACTATACTATCTGTGCGTGTGTGTGTGTGCGTGCTTATTTGCGTGCGCAATGGGGGAGGGTTACCTCGTGGGTGATCTGGAGGCACTCCTGATGGAAGACAAGGAGGGACTTCGAGAGCTGCAGCAGCTGCCTTGACGCTGTGAATTCCTGCTGGGTGTTTCATCAGGGGACCTGACAGAGGACAGCCAATGGACGAACATACCACGCACACACATGTACACACATCCATAAAGCCACGTGTATGCATGCATACATCATGGGGACACACAGGCCACAGCGAGCTCAGTAGTCAATCTCATGATATGTAAAACATGCGATGCACTGCAAAATACTTTCAATATATATATTCTAATAGAGGGTGCAGGATATACATACATATATATACATATACACATATACATACACATATATATATATATATATATATATATATATATATATATATACATACACACACACACACAGTGGGGCAAAAAAGTATTTAGTCAGCCACCGATTGTGCAAGTTCCCCCACTTAAAATGATGACAGAGGTCAGTAATTTGCACCAGAGGTACACTTCAACTGTGAGAGACAGAATGTGAAAAAAAAAAATCCATGAATTCACATGGTAGGATTTGTAAAGAATTTATTCGTAAATCAGGGTGGAAAATAAGTATTTGGTCAATAACAAAAATACAACTCAATACTTTGTAACATAACCTTTGTTGGCAATAACAGAGGTCAAACGTTTACTATAGGTCTTTACCAGGTTTGCACACACAGTAGCTGGTATTTTGGCCCATTCCTCCATGCAGATCTTCTCAAGAGCAGTGATGTTTTGGGGCTGTCGCCGAGCAACACGGACTTTCAACTCCCGCCACAGATTTTCTATGGGGTTGAGGTCTGGAGACTGGCTAGGCCACACCAGGACTTTCAAATGCTTCTTACGGAGCCACTCCTTTGTTGCCCGGGCGGTGTGTTTTGGATCATTGTCATGTTGGAAGACCCAGCCTCGTTTCATCTTCAAAGTTCTCACTGATGGAAGGAGGTTTTGGCTCAAAATCTCACGATACTTGGCCCCATTCATTCTGTCCTTAACATGGATCAGTCGTCCTGTCCCCTTGGCAGAAAAACAGCCCCATAGCATGATGTTTCCACCCCCATGCTTCACAGTAGGTATGGTGTTCTTGGGATGCAACTCAGTATTCTTCTTCCTCCAAACACGACGAGTTGAGTTTATACCAAAAAGTTCTACTTTGGTTTCATCTGACCACATGACATTCTCCCAATCCTCTGCTGTATCATCCATGTGCTCTCTGGCAAACTTCAGACGGGCCTGGACATGCACTGGCTTCAGCAGCGGAACACGTCTGGCACTGCGGGATTTGATTCCCTGCCGTTGTAGTGTGTTACTGATGGTGACCTTTGTTACTTTGGTCCCAGCTCTCTGCAGGTCATTCACCAGGTCCCCCCGTGTGGTTCTGGGATCTTTGCTCACCGTTCTCATGATCATTTTGACCCCACGGGATGAGATCTTGCGTGGAGCCCCAGATCGAGGGAGATTATCAGTGGTCTTGTAAATGGTAAATGGACTGGTTCTTATATAGCGTTTTTCTACTCTTTCTGAGCACTCAAAGCGCTGTACACAACTTGTACATTAACCCATTCACACCCATTCGCACAAGCACATCTTTCTAAGTGCTTTCTAAGTAACATTCACACACACATTCATACTCCGATGGATGCATCGGAGAGCAATTTGGGGTTAGTATCTTGCCCAAGGATATTTGGCATGCAGACTGGGGAAGCCAGGGATCGAACCACCAACCTTCCGATCAGTAGATGACCTGCTCTACCACCTGAGCTACAGCCACCCACAAATGTATGTCTTCCATTTTCTGATGATTGCTCCCACAGTTGATTTTTTCACACCAAGCTGCTTGCCTATTGTAGATTCACTCTTCCCAGTCTGGTGCAGGTCTACAATTCTTTTCCTGGTGTCCTTCGAAAGCTCTTTGGTCCATGGCGGAGTTTGGCGTCTGACTGGTTGAGGCTGTGGACAGGTGTCTTTTATACAGATGATGAGGTCAAACAGGTGCCATTCATACAGGTAACGAGTGGGGGACAGAAAAGCTTCTTACAGAAGACGTTACAGGTCTGTGAGAGCCAGGGATTTTCCTTGTTTGAGGTGACCAAATACTTATTTTCCACCCTGATTTACGAATAAATTCTTTACAAATCCTACCATGTGAATTCATGGATTTTTTTTTCACATTCTGTCTCTCACAGTTGAAGTGTACCTCTGGTGCAAATTACTGACCTCTGTCATCATTTTAAGTGGGGGAACTTGCACAATCGGTGGCTGACTAAATACTTTTTTGCCCCACTGTGTGTGTATTTTATATATATATATATATATATATATATATATATATATATATATATATATATATACATATATATATATATATATATGTGTGTGTGTGTGTGTGTGTGTGTGTATAGCAAGAGAGAGAGAGCACGGTACAGCCCAGAAATTGTGTTGAACTCACACGCTTTGCTTAGAAGATGCTCTCAATTCTTTTACACTTGTTCACATTCTGTGTGAGTCTAAGCCTGAGATAATGGCTGTAAAGTGCCAATATAAATTCATGAGTAGGCTCAATGTGACTCCTACCTATTGTTGAGGAGTTAAGACTGTTGTTCACTGTTTGTTTTACTGGAAACTGAGGAAATGTGCATGGAATGTTACTGGTAATGAATGAAACTTGGCTACTCTCAAGACATGCAGACTATCTGCTCTACATTTACATGGATTAAAGAATTTACAGGTAGCGATTCTCTCACCTCTTTTTCTGTTTGTTCTTGTCTTTATGTTTGTTCTTTGGGCTTCCCGACCTGAAAAAAAAAAACCCAACAACAATGAATCTGCATTCACAGAGAGTAGAGAATTCCACGCATCACTTGCCTAAATGGACTATTCTACTGTCATTTGAAAAAGTAGTCAATTGTGTAAAAGACACAAATTGAACGCAAGCACACAGGTTACATATATGGACGTTCACATACTGAAGGACATTATTATCTGCCGTACAAACCTGTGTCTTCTCTTTTTCCTGGAGCCAGATGCAGATCTACAAAAACAAAACCATTGTAATGTCAGCGCGAGGTCAGCAACTTCACGAAATATTGACATGAATAATTCATATGCAGAACACAGTATTTTTTTTTAAAACACATTTTACATATTTATATATTTTTTACATATATATTTTGTGAGACTGTGTACCACATTTTCATTTTTTGAGAGCAATCCAGGCCTTCTTTTTCTTCTTCCTTCTAATTTTTTGAAGTATTCTTGAGCAATAATTCTCTAGGCTTGCTGAAGGGCTCTCAAAGTTTTTCTTCTTTTTTTGTGTTTATTTGTTAAGCCATTTAACAAAAACCTATGAATTATTCAAGTAAAAAAAAGTGCTGTACAACTAAAAGAATAAAACAATAAAAGCAATAAAAAACAATACAAAAGAGAACAATGGAAAATTGAAAAACAAATATCAAGACAAGGAATAAAAATACATTCTCAAAAGAGTTTAGATGTTCAGTGTTGGTGAGGTGGTGATATGAAGGGGAACACTGTTCCAAAATATAGGTGTAGCTACAGCAAAGGCCCGATATTTTGCTTGTCAGTATAATGGGAAACATCTGGTCAGCTGTTCTCGTTGATTTGTTAAAAGATCAGAAGGTAAGGAGGTGCTAACCCATTTAATGAAAGTTTAAGTTTCCATTTAATGAAACTTAAAAGCAAGCAGTCTGTGAAGGTTCTCAGTCATCCAGGTCATCGTAGTCAAAGGAGCTTGCAAAGAAAAGCGTCTGGACTTCTTTAAATTACTTGAAGACGTTTCACCTCTCATCCGAAAAGCTTCTTCAGGTCTAAGATCAAATGGTGGGGAGTCCCAGATTTAAACCTAGTGGGAGTATCCCCCCACAGAGGGACAAAAGGACCCCCTGATGATAAAAGCAAGCAATAACATTTTGAAATGTATTTGTGCGCTTGGGGGCAGCGTCTCATGGGAGTCAAGCTGCAGAATTTTGGAAGTTGCAGAACAGACAACAAATACAAAAGACTGTTGTTACAATCTAACCTGGATGACACCTTTACAATGGAAACTGGCTGTAAAAACAGCATTAATTTTTTTTATCAAATGTGAAGCTGCTCTCAAAAACGAACCAGAGGTTTTTACAAAGGCTGTTTTTGAAGGACCAAGATCAAGTACTACTGCTTGTTTTGTTTTGTTTTTTGCTTATTAAGGTTCAAGAAGTTTGATGTTATCTATTTATATTAATATTTTTATGTCAGTAAGACACTAAAGTAAAGCATTTCAAAAAGACTGCAGTATTTCTTTTTGAGAGGGACATGGATTCACCATGCATAATGGTGACATGAAACTCCTTATTTTTGATCTTAATAGGAACATATAAAGGGAAAAGAGTACTGGACCAAGAATGGTTCCTTGGGGGACGGCTGCATGTGAGGGAATCAGGTGATGAGAACAAGCCACAGAAAATTTTTCCCACGTGGCTCTCCAGCCTAGAGAATATGATGCCATGATCCACTGTATCAAATGTAGCATTTATTGTAGATCTAAAAGTGTTAAAATGGCAGAATCCCCTGAAGCTGCAATTAATAAAAGATCATTAAGCACCTTTAAAATTGCTGATCCCGTGCTATAATGTGCATTGAAACCAAACTATTACAGTGACAACATTTGTTTTCAGGGAGGCCTGAAGGTGATGAAAAATAACTTTTCCCCAGAGTCTTTACAACAATGTCAGGGTCTAAAAATACCAGAATGACTGATGGAGCCAAGTCCATTGATAGCAATGCTACATCCCCGGACACAGCCCCACTAATGGCTGCCATAACTAGCTCGCAGAAAAACTTAGTCGCTAAAATTTCTAAGCTGGAAGCAAAAGTTGAGACCAAATGCCAAGCTCTCAATGACCTGATTGATTCGCTTCGCAGCAATGTTTCTGACCAAACAGATGAAGTGCGGACTGAACTTTGTGCTAAGATTGATGCTCCAGCTACTACCTGCACTGACCACCATAGCCGGCTAACTAGCCTGAAAGAAGCTGCAGTATTCGGATCGGGTTGTGGACTTGGAGAAGCAAGTTCATGATCTGAAAGAAATTGTATCAGCTCTTTCGGACAAGACCGAAGACCTTGAGGGGAGACAGCGCAGATGCAACATTCGAATACTTGGCGTGAGGGAGCGCTTTGAGATTCGGACGCGCCCTGTCAATTCTGTGGCCCAGCTACTAAAGGAGGTGTTGGGCCTGAATACCGCTCCGACACTGGATTGGGTACATCGCAGCCTACAGACCGTCCCTGCAAGAGACCAGAGACCCAGGCCACTTATTGTCAAATTTCACTACTTTCAAAAAAAAGGAGGAGGTGCTTTGCAGGCCCGCGTTAAACAGTCCCCAGTCCCATAATGGAGACAAAATCCTTTTTGTCTCCATTATTGTCTCCATTCCCAGACCTGCCATCTGCAGTCGCAAAGAGAAGGGGGGCCTTTAAAGAAGCTAAAGATCTACTGCACAGACGTCGGGGTGTGAGATTCGGGATGCTGTACCCAGCGAAGCTGAGGATTTCTTCTCCTCTTGGAGAGGAAATATTCACCAATCTAACGGCTGCTAAAGACTACATTAAGAATTGCATCTTGGCTGTGTGTGGGAATCAAGACACGGGCTGAGTAGACTGTGCTACCTCAATTGCTCTCTGACTCTCTATTGTTCACTGACTCTGACTGCACTTTAGATAGAGGTTTGTACTTTTGCTTCTTTCATAATTTAATAGGTCTGCATATAATTGTTTATCACTGAGCAAAGTAAACGACCAACAGAAGTCATGTGTGCCTTTCCAATCTGCCAGATGTCTAAAAATTATGTTATAGTTGGCGTTCCCTGTTAGGGGCAACATTTGTTTTAGGGAGTGAAGAGACATGTTGGATATAAGCTCTTTTGGGGGGGAAGGTGTAGCTTGTTCCTGGTTTGTGGGAGTTACGTTTATAGTTACTCTGGGTTTTTACTTTTTCTTGTTGGCTGCAGTTTTGTGTGTATACTTACTCCAAATTATTATTCGGCTTGCTTGTCATGACTGTCTTGAAAGTATGAATATGGCTATATAACCAAAAGTGCTGCAACTACACCTGATTCTGATTTATAACATGGAATGTGAAAGGTCTGAATAATTTAAAAAAACGTAAAAGGATATTCACTCATCTGTCGACTTTCAAACCAGACATTGTTTTTCTACAGGAGACACATCTGTGCTCCATGCAAAGCAATAGGATGACACAAAGTTGGGTCTCCCAGGTCTACCATTCTGCATTTAACTCTAAATCGCGGTGGGTTGCCATTTTTGTTAGAAAACATTTTCATTTCATCACTTCAAATGGTCGCTTTCTGATAGTTACTGGCAGGCTCCACAACACTCCAGTTGTTTTGGTGAATACATATGCACCAACTTGGGACAATCCACAATTTTTTATAAGACTGATTGGCCTGCTGCCAGATTTAAATACACATCACCTGATTATGGGTGGGGATTTGAATCTGGTATTCGATCCCAACCTTGACAGGTCTAAGCCACATCAGTCTACTGGGACCTCCAGATCAGTGTCCGTTCTAAATACATTTCTTCAAAACTATGGTATTTCAGATCCACTGCATATCACTGAGCCCTTAGCAAAATACTATTCTTCTTCTCCCCTGTGCATCATTTGTATTCGAGGATTGATCATTTTCTTTTGGATAATTTCCTTATCCCAACGGTCACCATGTGTAAATAACATGTAATTGTAATTTCACATCATGCACCAGTACAGGTTGATATCTCATTTTCAAATGTGTGCACAAGGCAGCGTTTTTGGAAATTTGACTTTGAGTTTTGCAAGTTCATTGAGTACCACATCGAGTTTTTCTAGAAACGAATAACACTCCAGATGTTTCAAAATCTATAATTTGGGAGTCGCTAAAGGCATATCTGCGGGGCCAAATTATTTCTTTTTCATCTTATAAGAATAAAAAGCGAAACGAACCACTTCGAGAACTGACGGATCCATAAATCCTCAATCTGTATATGGCATTGCTTAATACAGTTTAAAATCCTGTATTAATGCTGCTTTCAAGCTATTTTATCAGGATCTCTCTACTTCCCCCACTGATTATTCAGAGGCTGACTTGGACTTCCTCTTGGGAAACATAGATATTACCTCTGCGGAAATATTGCAGGCAGTTAATTCTTTGCAAAATGGCAAGGCACCTGGCCCAGATGGCTTCTCATGTGATTTCTATAAACACTTTGCCGGCAAGTTAGTCTCTTTACTGTCTGAGGTTTTTTTCAGAAATTCAGGCAACAAGCACGTTGCCACAAACTCTGTCCCAAGCCACAATCTCTGTAATACTCAAAAAAGACAAGGATCCTCAAAAATGTAGATCCTATCGCCCCATTAGTCTACTGAATGTGGATTATAAGATCCTAACAAAGGTTCTTGCACTTCGTATTGAGAAGGTAGCACCTTCTATTATACATGGCTTTATAGTGAACCGCCAGTCACATTTCAATATCAGACGTCTGTTAAATGTCCTATATTGTGACCATTGATCACCCTGAGATAATAGCCTCACTAGATGCCAAGAAGGCTTTTGACTGTGTGGATTGGCAATATCTGCTCTCTGTTTTGAAAAAAATTGGCTTTGGGTCTAATTTTATTTCATGGATCAGGACTTTGTACTCAGCGCCCCTGTCTTCAATCCGCACCAATAAAACTATTTTGGAATACTTTTCCCCTACATAGAGGTAGCCGCCAGGGATGCCCCTTAAGCCCCCTCCTAGGGGAAACACTATTCATAAGTGCTCTTTGTATGCAGATGATCTCCTTCTGTATATTACAGATCCGGAGGAATCAATTCCTTCAGCTCTGGACCTCATTGGATCCTTTGGCCGCCTGTCTGGTTACAGATTGAACCTGGCTAAAAGCACTATTAACAGTCTGGCAAAGAAGGCTGACTACTCAGCCTTGCAGTTTAGACTGGAACACTCCCCATTCACCTATTTGGGTATTCAGATCACTAACACTTAGCCAGTATTACCCATCTCTCTTGCTGGGGGGGGTCAACACAATTAAAATGGTAGTCTTGCCTCGATTCATGTATCTCTTCCAGATGATACCCCTTTTCCTTCCTAAAACCTTTTTCACCCAGTTAGATGGACTCATATCATCTTTTATTTGGGACAAAAAAGTTCAAAGAATCTGTAAATCCCTGTCACAGTGATCTAAGTCGGAAGAAGGCCTGGCCCTACCAAACTTTATGTATTATTATTGGGCTGCCAATATCGTGAAATTATCCACCTGGATGCGGGCATTTAGGAAGGCAGAGGGCCACTTTGGTCCACTCAGTAGCCACCTGCTGTAGCTCAGGTGGCAGAGCGGATCAGCCACTAACCAGAAGGTCGGTGGTTCGATCCCCGGCTGCTCCAGTCTGCATGCCAAATATCCTTGGGCAAGATACTAACCCCATGTTGCTCTCCGAGTGTGCTCTCGGAGTGTGAATGTGTACGAATGTTAGATACTCAGCACTTAAACTTTAAAGTGCTTGTGTGAATGGGTGTGATTGGGTGAATGAATTAGCTGTATAAAGCGCTTTGAGTGCTCGGACAGAGTAGAAAAGCGCTATATAAGAACCAGTCCATTTACCATTTACCACTATGGAGCTAGATGGTAATCTCACTATATTGTTAAGATGTATGTGTCCTACTGCGCAAGTGTCCAGTGGGGGGTTGGCATGGCTATGCGCAGATGGGAAAGGGGGAGTAGAAGTTTGGAGGGTCTGTTTTTTCTGTGGTTGTACGAAAGAAGGCGACCATTAAAGCTGGAGTTACTATGCCAGTTGTGTGATTATTGGACTAACATTGATAGCAGATGATGGCTGCTGCTGGGAATTACAAAGTGCCACCATTGTTCAATGAGAAGACATCGTATGAAAGTTGGAAAAATGAACAAACAAACAAACAAGACTTGGACCAAAAAAAAAAAAAAAGCAGGCTCTCGCGATTACTTTGTCGCTATCGGGAAGAGCGAGGGAAAGCGCGCTGGAAATCGCAGCCCATGACCTCAACACGGATACGGGGATGGATGTTCTTCTTACCAAACTGGACTCGGTGTTTTTAAAATAAGAAAGAGATCGACAGTATGATGTTTACACAGAATTTGATCAGATCAACAGACCAAGTGACATGTCGATGGTGGATTACATTATCGCATTTGAATGACGGTACAACAAGATACATAAGTTCAAAATGGAATTACCAGATGCAGTGTTAGCATTTAAGCTGCTAGACACCGCGGAGCTAAATACTAAAGACAAACAGCTAGCACTTACCGCTTGTTCCACCATCTCGTTTGATAACATGAAATCAGCCTTGAAAAGGATTTTTGGTGATAACGTCTCTTCGCCACAAGAGGGCAACTCCGCTTACTTCACAAAGTGCACAGGCAAGTGTGAACGTAGTTCAAATTCAGAGCAACCCCAAAGAATAGCTGCAGTCTCTTGACAAATATGGGAGGAGAACAAGATGTGCAGTATGCCAAAGCACTTATCACTGGGTAAAAGACTGCCCTAACAAAACAGAACATGAGAAGTTAGCAAAAGCTGTGGGCTCAAAGAGTGATGTTGAAGAATGTAACATTGCTCTGTTTTCAAACGAATCACCCTCTGATACACAAATCTTCATGATGGAAGCTTTAAGGTCTGCCGTAATTGACACTGCTTGTACAAGAACTGTGTGTGGAGAAAAATGGCTCACAGATTATGTAAGTGAGTTACCTAAGAAAGAGTTGCAAAAAATAAAAGATGAAAAGAGCACAAGACCGTTCTGCTTTGGTGATGGAAAAATTGTTCAATCCACAAGGAAAGTAACAATTCCAGCAAAAACAGGACAAACTAGATGCAAGATAGAAACAGAAGTTGTTCCAGATGATATACCGATGCTTTTAAGCAAGACTTCATTAAAGAGAGCAAGTGCAGTCTTGGACATTGTTCAAGACAAAGCAACAATGTTTGATCAACCTGTAAAACTTGAACTGACATCTTCTGGACACTATTGTGTAAACTTGAGAAATGAAAGCAACCTTAATAAAAGCCAGCTAGAGAAAAGTGAGACACCTAGTGATGAAGATGAAATTCTCATTGTGACAAAAAACATGACAACAAAGGAGAAAAAGACAGTCCTTAAACTACACAAACAATTTGGACATGCATCAGTTGACAGACTGCAAAAACTCCTGTCTTGCTCAGGCAATAGTGATGATGAAAGCATTACAATCCTGAAGAATATTACAAAAAACTGTGAAACATGCATCCGATACAGTAAACCAAAACATAAGTCTGCAGTGGGTTTACCCATGGCTTCAACATACAATGAAACTGTTTCAGTGAACCTGCATGAGCTTGAGCCAGGACTGTGGTATCTACATGCCATTGACCATTTCACAAGATTCGGTGCAGGAAGTATCATCACCACAAAAAAGACCCAGGGAGATAGTGAAGCACTTTATCCACTGCTGGATAAGCATTCACGGTCCACTGCGCAGACTATTCAGTGACAATGGCGGTGAATTTAATAATGAAGAAATAAGAGACATGGTGGAGAAATTTAACATTGAGGTTAAAACCACTGCAGGGTACAGTCCGTGGAGCAATGGCTTGCTTGAAAGGCACAATCAAATCCTTACTGAAATGTTACTGAAGGTAAAGAGAGGCAATGAGTGTGACTGGAAAACTGCTCTGGACTGGGCTTTGATGGCAAAGAACTGTATGCACAATGTACATGGCTACAGTCCCTACCAACTTATCTTTGGACAAAATCCAAATCTGCCTTCAGTACTTACTGACAGACCCCCAGCTTTGGAAACTGAAGTGAGTACATGGATTGCCCAGCACACTGCAACGTTACATGCCATGAGACGAGCTTTTACAGTGGCTGAATGCTCTGAAAGGATACAAAGAGCCCTTCGCAAACAGCTGCGATCCACTGACGACAAATATGAAATGGGGGACAAAGTCTATTATAAAAGGACAGACTGTCATGAGTGGAAAGGTCCAGGTGTGGTCATTGGCCAAGATGGTGTAGTAATATTTGTCAGGCATGGAAGAACCTATGTCAGAGTACACCAGTCTAGGCTCAGAAAAGTGTATGAACCACAAGTGAACATGGAAGAAACCCAAGAGGAAAATCCGATTAAAACAGATGAAAATCTTTTAAAGACCCCAGCAGCAGTACTTGGTTAGGAACACGATTTTGAAAACAAAAATGGGGAGATGGCACCAACAAACAGTGAACCACTTAGCAGTGCAGAAAATGAACTGCTCGGTACTGCAGAAAACAGCGAGTCCTGTGATCCAATGCGACCTGGAGAAAGAGATCCCACACTGTCTCACTCAACCACAGATATAGAAAGATCAAAACTTAAAGTTGGACAAATAATAAATACACAGACAAAGAAACAGGTCAAACGTGCTGGAAAAATAATCACTTGAGCAGGAAAAGCCACTGGGAAAAACAGAAAGTGGTACAACGTGAAATACAGTGAGCCAGAGGAAATTGCTGGATTCATGGGTTCCATTAATGTGGAGCAAGTAAACAACCTTCAAGTGACACGGTCTGAAGAGGCCAAGTCATGCACAGGCAAAACCAGATATGAAATATTAGTGGTGAAGGAAGACATCTTCTCACAAGCCAAACAAACTGAACTTGACAACTGGAAAAGAAACAATGTGTTTGAAGTGGAGAAAGATAAAGGTCAGAAATGTATATCAACAAGGTGGGTGTGCACACTCAAGCAAACACCAGGGGGCATTGTTCCCAAAGGTAGACTGGTTGCAAGAGGCTTTGAAGAAATAAACACTCAAGAACTTTCCAAAGACTCACCAACATGTTCCTCAGAGTCCCTGAAGATGGTCATAGCAGTCATATGTCAAAATCAATGGAAACTGAACTCTATGGACATTAAAGCAGCTTTTCTGCAAGGTAAAGATTTAACCCGAGACGTGTACATCCGACCACCTGAAGAAGCTCAGAGCAAAGGAACTACAGTGGGGCAAAAAAGTATTTAGTCAGCCACCGATTGTGCAAGTTCCCCCACTTAAAATGATGACAGAGGTCAGTAATTTGCACCAGAGGTACACTTCAACTGTGAGAGACAGAATGTGAAAAAAAAAATCCATGAATTCACATGGTAGGATTTGTAAAGAATTTATTCGTAAATCAGGGTGGAAAATAAGTATTTGGTCAATAACAAAAATACAACTCAATACTTTGTAACATAACCTTTGTTGGCAATAACAGAGGTCAAACGTTTACTATAGGTCTTTACCAGGTTTGCACACACAGTAGCTGGTATTTTGGCCCATTCCTCCATGCAGATCTTCTCAAGAGCAGTGATGTTTTGGGGCTGTTGCCGAGCAACACGGACTTTCAACTCCCGCCACAGATTTTCTATGGGGTTGAGGTCTGGAGACTGGCTAGGCCACTCCAGGACTTTCAAATGCTTCTTACGGAGCCACTCCTTTGTTGCCCGGGCGGTGTGTTTTGGATCATTGTCATGTTGGAAGACCCAGCCTCGTTTCATCTTCAAAGTTCTCACTGATGGAAGGAGGTTTTGGCTCAAAATCTCACGATACTTGGCCCCATTCATTCTGTCCTTAACACGGATCAGTCGTCCTGTCCCCTTGGCAGAAAAACAGCCCCATAGCATGATGTTTCCACCCCCATGCTTCACAGTAGGTATGGTGTTCTTGGGATGCAACTCAGTATTCTTCTTCCTCCAAACACGACGAGTTGAGTTTATACCAAAAAGTTCTACTTTGGTTTCATCTGACCACATGACATTCTCCCAATCCTCTGCTGTATCATCCATGTGCTCTCTGGCAAACTTCAGACGGGCCTGGACATGCACTGGCTTCAGCAGCGGAACATGTCTGGCACTGCGGGATTTGATTCCCTGCCGTTGTAGTGTGTTACTGATGGTGACCTTTGTTACTTTGGTCCCAGCTCTCTGCAGGTCATTCACCAGGTCCCCCCGTGTGGTTCTGGGATCTTTGCTCACCGTTCTCATGATCATTTTGACCCCACGGGATGAGATCTTGCGTGGAGCCCCAGATCGAGGGAGATTATCAGTGGTCTTGTACGTCTTCCATTTTCTGATGATTGCTCCCACAGTTGATTTTTTCACACCAAGCTGCTTGCCTATTGTAGATTCACTCTTCCCAGTCTGGTGCAGGTCTACAATTCTTTTCCTGGTGTCCTTCGAAAGCTCTTTGGTCTTGGCCATGGCGGAGTTTGGAGTCTGACTGGTTGAGGCTGTGGACAGGTGTCTTTTATACAGATGATGAGGTCAAACAGGTGCCATTCATACAGGTAACGAGTGGGGGACAGAAAAGCTTCTTACAGAAGACGTTACAGGTCTGTGAGAGCCAGGGATTTTCCTTGTTTGAGGTGACCAAATACTTATTTTCCACCTTGATTTACGAATAAATTCTTTACAAATCCTACCATGTGAATTCATGGATTTTTTTTTCACATTCTGTCTCTCACAGTTGAAGTGTACCTCTGGTGCAAATTACTGACCTCTGTCATCATTTTAAGTGGGGGAACTTGCACAATCGGTGGCTGACTAAATACTTTTTTGCCCCACTGTATATGGAAGTTGAATAAATGTGTTTATGGCCTGGCAGATGTTTCATTATTCTGGTACAACAAGGTGAAAGAAACCATGCAGAAGGTGGGGGGCACAGTGTCAAAAGTTGATCCAGCCATCTTCTACTGGCTAGATGATCTCTGTAAGGTGACAAGGGTACTTGCATGTCATGTAGATGACTTTATGTGGGGTGGTTCAGACATGTTCTCCACAGTAGTCATCCCCAAACTGAAAGCTGCTTTTCAAGTTGGATGAGAAGAGCATAACAGCTTCAACTACATCGGGATGGAGGTTCACTTTCTTCAGAATGAAATACAACTACAACAAGATGCGTACATAAAAAACCTACAGCCTATTCCTATTGATCCCACCAGGGCACCACAGCGGGAGGCTTCTTTAACAGATACAGAGATAAAAATCCAAGATTGGACAGACATTGTGGGTAGCAAGACAGAGCAGACCCAACATCATGTGTGACATTTCCATCTTGGCATCAAACACAAAACATGCTACTATTCAGACAATGCACTGCACAAACAAACTGATCAGAAAACTTAAATCAGAGGAGGTTACGCTGAGGTTTCAGTTCTTGGGTGAAAGCAAATCCCTCAAATTAGTGGTGTTTAGTGATTCCTCGATGGGAAACCTCTCAGACCGAGGCACACAAGGTGGACACTTTATCATGTTGATGGGAGAAGGTGGAAAGTTGTCAATGAATGCGTTTTTTTTTTTAAACACTAGTTTGGAGTGGGTCAGTTTTTTCTGTGGTTGTATGAAAGAAGGCAATCATTAAAGTTGGAGTTACTATGGCAGTTGTGTGATTATTGGACCAACATTTATCCCCTGTTACAATAATGTGTTTAAGTCTACCAGTCAGTCACAATGTTAATTTTAAAAATCCTGTGGTTAAGAACTCTCTTAATGTTTAGTTTCAGTGTTGACGACATTTCGGGCTGAAGCAGTCGCTTGTCTGCTCCCCTATTGCGTCAAATCACTTTTTTTACCAGATCTCAGCGATGCAGGGTTCAAGGTTTGGTACAGCAGGGGAATTATCTGTTTCTCAGATCTGTTTGTTAAAGGGTAATTTTTAATCCTTTGAAACATTATCTAAAGATTTTGGAATCCCATAGACTCACTTCTTTAGATACTTACACGCCCGTAGCTTTGCAGTTAAACACTTCACTTCTTATCCAAGTCTACCTACTGACTGTCCACTTTGAGGACTGTCTGCAATTTCGACCTATTGCTAGAGGCCATATTTCTCAAATATATAGCACATTGGAGCATACAAAGGCAGACTCTGTGTCCAAAGCCAGAAAGGCATGGGAACTGGACTTAAACCTCCAGATCTCAGACGACCTATGGGACCTTAGTGTTAGCAGGATCCATGAATCCTCAATCTGTATACGGCATTGTATAATACAGTTTAAAATCCTTCACCGGGCGTACCTAACCAAAGCTAAACTCGCCAAAATATACAATACCTCTGATGATGGAAGCAATCACCTGCTACTATGAGCCATATGTTCTGGACGTGCTCTGATTTGAACCGGTTGTGGGAATTAGTTTTTAAAGCTTTTTCATATGTGTGTGGGAAAACACATATGAAGCACATATTTGGTGTCCTCCTAAACCAACACGGTATAGCTTCTTATCAAATGTATGCAGTGGCTTTCTCATCTCTCCTGGCACGCAGGCTAATTCTTCTTAAGTGGAAGGATTCTGGTCTGCCAGTGTTTGTTCAGTGGGTAGAGAGGTAGATAGAGCATTTGAGATACAGTTTGAGAGGGTCTCAAAGTAAATACTACAAAACCTGGTCATACTTTATTGAATATGTGGAGAAGTTGTCATTTACTGAAGTATTACTGCTTTTATCTGTGGGTTTTTTTTTTCTTTAAAGCCACCTACTATCTGACAAGAACTGCACACAGTGCAGCCCCCCCCCCCCCCCCCCCCCCGTTTATTTATTTTATTTTATTTTTGTTTGTTTGTTTGCTTTTTGGTGTTTTCTGCCTTGTTCACATGGTAGTATTTCTTGTTTGTGTCCATAGATTATACATTTTCCTGCGTGGCACAACCAGTTTCACAATGGCAGTGTTTGTAATTGCAATTCCAGTTATATTTTTCTGTATTTTTGTCACATTGGAAAATCATAAATAAAGTTATCAAAAAATAAATAAATAAAATAAAACTGGCTGCCAGTAGACAGCTGTTAATTATGAATAGCACACTAGGCCCAATTGTCAAAGACCTCTTTGAATGGTTGTTTCAGGACCACAGACTGGGCTTCACTTCAGCCAAAGCAGAGAAAGAAAGAAATGGTCAAAAACAGCAAAAAATGTGGGACAGAGGGATCAAAGGCAGGGGGAGTGATGTCAGGCCTGGTCTTATCAACTTTACCAACAAAAAACTGTAAGAAATGTTCCTGGAAGGTAAGGGGTGGGATATTTCAGCAAACAATGCACTCTGAATCACATGCATCTATATGTGCAGCAACATCTGCAGGGAGCTCTAACAGCAGTTCTGTACTTTACATGTGTTGGTCATCACACTTAGTAGAACATGCTGCTCCCTACAATAAAGCCACACTTATTGGCCAAACCCCTTTAACATAATAAGCAGGATATGGGCTATTCCTCAGTCTTCAGCACAGGACTGACACATCACCTTCCTATCACTTTTCACCCTCATTGCAGTTTCCATGGTGATTAGTCAGGCCGGCCTGTGCAAGTTATTTTCCTGAAGAGCCCTACATCTCCCATGCTGTTTTACACACCTACAGCATGCAGCACAGAGTGGGAGGGAGCACTTTGTTGATGCTCTGAAAAAGGAGGAGTAATAAAGCTGTCACAGTAATAAATGTGGCTGAGCTGTGGCCCTCGTGACAGCCCATGCTTCCCCACAGAAGGGCCTCAGGTAGGGACTGTTGTGTATGAGGTGTTATTCTGGAGAGGACATTCTTCTCCTCCTCTGTCACAAGCTCTGGTGACAGCTGAATCCCTCGCCATGGCACAACGTTTATCACAAGGGCATAAACAGTATAGCTATGAGACGAATATGCACCCAAATGGCCTGAGATCAACCTGCTGCTATTTTAAAGAAACAAAGACCAGCGAAATGTTAGCAGGACAGGACTGCGTATAATCTCCCCCCTCCCCTTCCTAATCTGCATCTTAAAAAAGAGCATCAGAGGAGGATGTCTCTTTGGAGGAACGTTGTATGTCGCCCTCCTGCTTCCTTGTTCTAGACATTCTGATATCAGCAGCACCTGCAATGCAGAACATCCTTGCTGTGAGGCTGAAAGGGAGGCGCGGCAATGAGTAGAGAGGACATGGGGGAAATGGGATGAGAGTGGATGGATGGAGGAGGGAAAGCAGAGCAGGGCAGCGCAGTGATGCTCAGCAATTTAGAGGCTCATTTTTCTTGAGTTGTGCGCCCAGTCATACAGACTGGGTTATTAGAGCAACACATTTAGCCCATTTCCCCTTGAGTCAGGCAGAGAATGAGGGAAACCAGAGGAGGAAGAGGCCACTCTACCACTGCTTATTGCTGTTATGATATCCCAAGGCACCTAGAGTTTTTGTTGATGAGCTCTTGCTTTTGGGGTCTCTTCCAAGCCTCATTTTCACCTTTCCCCTTTCCTTTAATATTTCGGATAAATGAACTACAGTGCTGAAAATGCTTCATCACAAGGCGAACTGTTGATCAAAGCCTTCAATTCTTTACCTTTGCACACACGCAAACACACACACGCACATGTGCGCACTCACCGGTCTCGCTTGTGTTTCTTCCCACTCTTTTTCTTCTTCTCTCTGTGAGTGGGTGAGAAGCTGCCAAACCTGTTGATGGAGAGAAGGATACATGACGTGACTGCTAAGTGAACCTCAGATAGATGTTAAACTGTGGCTTTTCACTCAACTGCATTACATTACCCCTTAGATAGGGTCATTATGAGCAAAGGTATCATCTTATAGTGGCTCAGCTGATTTCTCTCTCAGCTCTATTCATCCCTCTGCCTTTCTCCTTTTATTGTGGCTGCTCTCTAATGCCTCTGTGTCTCTTCTTTTCAATCTCTTGCTCCCCCTCTTTTCCTGACGTTGTCAAAAGAAAATGGGAGATGAGGGTATGCTTTGCTAATCGCTCCCCACCCCCACGCACAGTCGCGGTATCTGATGGCTCATTTGTGATACTCACACCAAAATAATTGGAATTCCGTTTTACAAAACCACCAGTGTAATTATTCTGTCAGCGGAGCTGGCGAAAGGAAAAAAAAAAAAAAAAAAAAAAAAAGGAAAACAGAGCAAAATTGAACCACTTCATCAGTGATCAGTGGAAGCTGTTTCCACTCACCGACTCCTTCGACGGCCAGATTTCTTCTTCTTCCTTTTCTTTGGACGAGGGGAAGGTGAGCTGCTTGATTTCCTCTTCACCCTGAATTGGCCGCATCAAGAGAGTTAGGGGGAGCATAAATCATTTACAAGCGATTGCTATTATAATCATCTCCAGTTTTCAATTTCTGATTACAGTTATTTGCCGATGCTTTGCCGATAACAGGAATGATAAGTGTATATTTTCTCATTTCATTCATAACACAATATCCATACAATACATCTTACCATCCAAACAGGAAATCACTTTGAGGAAATGACACTTAATCTTGTCTATGAAGCGGCACACACACACACACAGAGTACAGTCTAAATGACCATCTATGTGACAGTTTTCATATATAAATAATAATTGCTGCCTACCTCTGCATGCACACACGCACTGTGGGTGATATTTTACGATTTTTTTGTGTTTACATTTGGAGGAAACACGCACAAGCCATGTGACAGGGACGACAGACAGCTGATTTAACACATCCTTGAACATACCTGTTGTCACCATGGTAGTCATGCCCATAATCTCCATCTTCATAGCCAATCACTTCAGGGTCCTCTTCATACCCATCAGGGGGATAGTGCAGGTGGTTGACCCTGAAAACACATGAAGAGATTGTGGTGAACAGTGTGTCTTCATTGTCTTCAGTGAAAACATGCAGACAAACAAAGCCCCACACAGACAAATCTGTGTGGGGCTTCTTCATAATTAACTTTTTATATTTGCCATCTTAGCTGGGTGTGTGTGACAATGGCAACCACAGACACTACTGAGGGGGAAACAATACAGGCACCTATGTGACTCACATCTTCATCAGCAGAATGAAAAAGGATGAAAAGAAGAACTGAGCAACATCATTTTCAGCATGTGGGGACATTAAACAATTAAAATAAACAAAGCCAACTTGTGTCATATTTATAAATGTTTTTTTAGACATACAACCTAATCAATTTAGCCAAGTGATGGATTTATACCAGGTGGATAGTGGATAGCAGCAGCATGTGGTGTGCAGGCTGCCAGGGTTGAAGGAAGCTGAGAGAACGTTGATGATGGCAGCTGCTCACTGTTTGAAAGAACCTCAGGAAAGAGGAGTAACAAGTCTGCAGACTATCATACTACCATACTATACTAATCTGATGTCAATATTAGAGAACTTTACATTTTTAATACAATTATCACATTTGTTTAGGGATTTTCTTGCAAAGAGATTTTCTTTTTACCTTTGTAGTAAAAAGAAAAGAGATTGTAGTGAGAGCCAAAGGGGAAAAAAACACTGTCATTGTTATACATCACACTATATAAATGCAATCCATTATTATTATTATTATTATTACATAAAAATGGCGATTAATATGCTGAAGTATAGCAGACATTTTATCTATCAAATAGTAGGAATGCTTCACTGTACATGGACAGCGAAGAGAAACTTTAATTGTGACCAACAAACACAGTAAGAGGGACATTATGCTGGTAAAACAGCCACTCATCAGCGCCCTCTAGAGGACAACTGGTGAAATGTGACACTTTTCCTAAATGATTTACTGTATTTAGTGGCTCTGTGTTAAGAAATTATGCAACACAAGTGTAGCATATGGAAAGACATCTGGTGTAAAATCTGTACCAAATCATAGACGTGGATCTTCCACTCTGGTAACCCAGTTGGAAATAAAGTAGCAGCAGAAAGAAAATGCAAAATTATTTATTAAATTTTCTGAATGTATTAATCATATCTTGGATGTATGGGTTCAGCTCAAATTGGTAAAATGCTCTAATCACAAAGTAACACCAAGATGAATGAAAATTAGCTTTACAGGCATGGCCCGACCGATTTTTAACATAGCCTTATTGCAAGTAGAAAGTCTTAAGGGAAGCCCTTATTTTAAGTCCTTACAGTGTTAGACAGAAGTCAGGGGGTATTTATAGCCTAATAAATCCTGATGAAACAACAACTGTATAGGAAG
Organism: Neolamprologus multifasciatus; assembly: GCF_963576455.1. Taxonomy (NCBI): domain Eukaryota; kingdom Metazoa; phylum Chordata; class Actinopteri; order Cichliformes; family Cichlidae; genus Neolamprologus; species Neolamprologus multifasciatus. The sequence continues at coordinate 7,129,275 of NC_140448.1, read as the reverse complement.
TTTTATACCAATGCATTCCCTCTCAAAAAACCATAAATGTCAGGCTACCACTAGAGAGAAGTCAACGGTGTTCATCCTCTAGAAGCCATGAACAGATGTACAGAAATGTCATTCTAATCTAATGCTCATTTATAAAAATGACCCAGATGACAGATCAATGGTGCTGTCCTTTGGTGAGGCTAGAAACATTCCACCTACCCATATGGTAAATAGCATTAAATCTTAAAGGAACAAAAACAGAAGCAAGAAAAATAAAACGACTATATTACACGACAAAAAAATAAAAATAAAAATAAAAATAAAAATCGAATACAACTTGAGTTCTATACTGACAGTTGCAATTTTCCCTCACTGCAGCAATGAGAATATCATTAGCTCTCAATCTCTTACAGACCAGCTTGTGGGATTCATATCTTCAGACTTGTTTATCACACATTGCATTGTATGTATTGACAGATGGCTGGAGCCTCCTTTCTTCCTCTTGGCCTCACTACCCTCTTCACTCTTAGGTGCCTCTTCTGGTCTGCCAAATGTGACCTTGCCACTGTGATGTTAAATAAAATTTAAAAAAAACACACCATACTGACTCTTTTTTTCCCTCATGCTGTCACAACTCCCAGAGTTTATCAGCTCAAACTATTATAACACACTCAGCATGTCATATTCTGGGTGTTATGACGCTTCCCCCCCCCCCCCCCCCCCCCCCCACACACATATGTAACACATGGGAGCACTGTCTTTAGCGAAGACAACAGATAGGTTCTCAGCGCGACACCATGCCTCCTTTATTAATAGGTAAGAGATAAAAAAGGAATGTATAATCAGACAAAGGTGTGATATAAATTTGGATAAAACGGAACAGTGAAAAAGAAAAAGAACAGAAGAAAAAAACAAATAAGTTGTGTCAAGTATCTGGAAGGAGAGAGTGGAGCCAATACGAACAGGGAATGGGGTCTGGTGGTTAGTTGAGAAGACTTTGGCCTTTAATTGGCTGAGCACCACTAGGCACAGCAGGGAGGCTAAGAACCAGCAGAATGACATCTGTGATGAACATGAGTTACAAAAATCAACTTAATTGGAACTCGTGCAACAAAAATATCTGCCTCAAACAGCAGAATTAAGTGAGGAGAGACATAAGGCAGCGTGGGTGTCAGACAACTCAGATGTTTGCATTAGAAAGTGAAGTTGAAAGTTTGCGAGGGAATATTGACTATAGATGATATTTCAAGTAAGCACCGCATGTTGATGGCACTCACACTGTCACTGCAAAAAGGCAAAAATAACTCACATTTTAACTCTGAGCTGAGAAGACACGCATGTACACAGAAACACATCGATACCCTGCAGTATTATTTTTTGGTTAGATTCACTAAAATCTCTGTAAAGTCTATATTTTTATTATTTAGCTTTTGAAATCCAGATGGTGTGGCCTCTCAGACTAAATGCAGGCTCGAGTCCAAGCCTCTGGTAATGTAATTGGCTTGGCCTTGGAGAAAGTGTTCGGATACTAGGCTTGTGCACATTCAGAAGCAGCTGCATAATCTTTTCCTTACCATCAATATTTTTCTAAAAAAAATGCCATCACTCCACATCAGCCAAATACAAAATATTTAGCATGGCTGTATTAGGTAGAAACCTCTGGGAAAGAGAAATAAAGCCAAAAAACTAGAGTTTCTCTTAGAGCCACTTTAAGCTGGCTGTAAAAGTGAGTCAATTCAAACCGACGCTCATGTTAAAATGCCCAACTGAAGTGATGAAACTGACATGTTTACAGCATAGTGGGGGGAAAAAAGATCTTGGCTCACCTTCATAACAGCTGTATGGGGGTGACTAGTTTGAGTAATTGGAGTAATTGGACTGGACCCATTGGTCATGTTAGAGCATTTTAATGGAGTTAGCTTACCAATTCAGATTGGAATGTGGTTTATTGTACTAAAAGCTTGATCAAAAACTTTGCAGTCCAGGTAAGTGAAATTCTACTTATCTCTTTTTTCCATTTTTTTTTTACTTATCACAAAGTAACATTTCTCTTTGCAGTGCATCCATGCAGTCAATGGAGTCATCTTGATAAGCAAGTTTGCTAACATTAGCTAATAACCTAATATGCACTAATTATCTATTACAAAGCCAGATCTCAATTAACAACATCTGCACTGTGATTTAAAGTCGGATGTATTAATAGTAGGATGTGTTAATAACACAGCAGTTCTAATTGTTTGTGCTATTCACTTGACAAATTTCTGACTTCTAAAAAAAATGATGAAAAAACATCTCTAATGGGATTCACAGACTTTACCCATTACCCATGAGTGTGCTGACTCAGTTAGCTGAAGTTGCTTTAGATTCTTTTAAACAACAGGGACATTAAAATGTAAATAATTGTGAAAGATTCATAACAGCATGCAACTTCAGCATTACTTGCTGACTTTACATTTAATGTCTTGATTTAGTTTTTTCAAAACAAAACAAAAAGAAATTGTTGCTTTAGCTGTCGGTGTTGCCCCCACAGGGCAGGAAAAGAAACTTGCTGCCAAAAAGAGCAATTAACAACAATTTCAACAATCTAGTGGTCCCCATGCTTAGTCATTAGTGACAAATCAACCAATTCCCCATCCTGTCTCTAGTTTCCTAATTTATACTATGCTCCATTATACTGGCGACATCTGTCCAGTCCAGACAGCGTTCCTATTAGGCAGATGAGTAAGTCTCTCTGCTGACCTGGTGAGGTAAGAGCCTCTCTAATTCAGCCACTGTCCCTGAGACTTGGCAGTGATGGATTATGGCCAAGGGTCTCCCTAGGGCTGTAGCACCAAGTAGTGCAACTCATTCATAGCCTCTTTCAGACGACCACTCTGCTCGTGAAGTCCTGCACATGTTTCTGTTTCTGCAGAGAGTTATAGTTTGTTATTCTGGGGAGGAGGCAGGTGGTGGCTGTATGGATTACTCTTCATTATATGTATGGGGGCAAACTACAGAGACTTTAGAGTTGTCATATTGAGATGAAAAGTTTACTGTGCTGGGATTTCTATAAGCTGAGCTGATTGATTAGATGGTCGTCGGGGAAAAACCTTGATCTTGTGGATGCACAATGTTTAGATAAGGTATAACCACTTCTATACAAAATAAGATATATTTCTGTTTCCTAATAAGGAAAGGCAATAAGGAAAGGCTGGTCTCGGGTATTACATCAGATATTGAACTGCTATCTGAAACTATGGGGCAGCCTCGGTAAGTAAGCACAAAAGCCTCTGAGAGGCTTTACATGCTGCATTCCTTGTCTCGCTCCACATTCCCATCCATTCTTCAGGAAATCAATGTGGGACACCAGTAAACAGAGTTATGAGGTAGCCCATCCATGCTTACTGCTGGCTGTTTATTGCCAGTGTATTAAGCTACAGCTGAGAGGCCTAGCCTGTCAATAATTCTTGTCCCTGAGGAAAAGATGGCATGTGAATAAAACCTCACAGCTAAGCAAAATCAAACACTCTGAAGGCAGTAGCATATTTGTGTTTGTACAACCATTGGAGAAGCATTCATTTAGCCTATGTGCATCTATATTTATATATTTCTGTTCTTTCTTCAAGTTACAATCAGCTTCTACCTAGATTATTTGCCTTATACTGATTTATCATATTCTGTCATTTTCTTTCCTCAGACTTCCTGTATCTCTTATCAATTTGTAATACCCTTTCTCAATCCAACCAACATATCTAATTGAGGAGTCTGCAGCTATGCTTCTGGCTTTGTTAGCCTGCACTGGCACCCAAACATGCTCATGACAGCATTTCTAACATGCTGGTATTTAGCAGGATTGTCTTATTACCCTTTCAGTTTAGTAGCATGGTTTATTTTGTTTTTGGTTAGCATGCACTCATACAGCCAAGCTCTTATTTGTGGGCTGATATTGCTTCCATAAAGTAGTCAGATGGGGTTTTGCAGAAGGGATGTCTGCACTAGATTATTATAACAGCTATAGTTGTAGAAAAACCTAAAGGCAACAGTTAGCTTAATGATTGTTTACATTTACTGAACTTTTACTCAGCAGCATCTGCAAAGCCTTTTACAGACTGTGTCAAAGAAGTCACCATTGTGACTGCATGCTGTTACAAAAAATGGCCAAAATGTTTGCTGTAAACTTTGCAACAGTTTGCATATCACAGCTCAGCTATAAGCTAGTCACATAATCTCAAATCTGTTAGCTGATTTGATCTGCTAATTGTTCATGATTAACATTGGAGGCTTTGAGTGGTGTACTTCTATTGGTTAGCCCCAATAATAGTTTTATAATAGCAGACATGAATAGTTAGGGCATCACTGGGCTTCAGTGGTAGCAGCTCCACCAAAATTCAACAAAAAAGCTGCATTAGATGCCTCCTCTCTCATATTCAAGGAAAACTAACTCATAGGCTGTGTTTATAACTTCAGTCTAAAATAACAAGGTTAAAATGATTGAATATTCTGCAAAATGTAGCTTTTTTCTTTTTCTCCCTTTTATAACGCATATTGACTAGGAAGGACAGAGGCAGATGTCGTTAATGGAGAGGACACATCACACATGTTTAACACAGGACACAGGAAGAGTTATGTATACTACTCTAGCAAGTCTGTGCTGGCTGTTTATCACTGTGACTGTATTAACGTTATAACTTTAATATATTTATTAAAGAACATATTTCTAATCTGCTTTTTATTAGTAGTTAGTATCAATAGGGGTCAACCTACAGATTAATTAAGGCATGTTAATGTCTAAAGAGGCATTTCACTTCAGCTTACTTCACACAGAGGTCTGCTTGCGTGTATTTTTTTTTTTAATCCTGGGTGAGCAAAAAGAATAAGGAAGAGTGGGAGGATAACAACCCTGCAAATTACAAGCTTCTTCAATTTTCCTTTGTAGAGAGGGAATGTTGCAGAATTTCAGGCGAGCACAGACATCCTAAATTGACCTGACTCACAAGTGCCCTTGAGAGTGAACTAATGTGAAAAGCAAAGCATGCAGAGTTTCCTGTGTCTTTATAGTTTGCCGTCTTTGGACCATAAAGGTTAATCTCATTCATCTTACTGTACATCACGGCTGTGGGTAACTCCTCCTCCCTAGCCTTCTTCTTCATTTCACTGTGGTTTAGTTAAATGTCAGACAACAGCTGACATGCAGAGGAGGGAGAATCAGTAGTCGCAACTGCGAGACAGGAAGCATGAGCGTCATTAACAGTCATTAGTTCAGAGACAGCAGGACAGGTTGCCACCACGACCATGCCTCTCTCCATCACTCACAGGTTCAGAACACTGAGTCAGGAACGCCTCCACACCCACATCCTGCTGTTGCCATTCCTCCCGTATTTCAAGGTTCCAGTCTTTGTGATTGTGTCTTTCTGTGACGTGGACAAAGTCTTTTTACACATTCATTCATTTTGATTGCTTTAATTCCGTCCTTGCTTGCCTCAGAAGAGGCACTCTCCCTCCCACCTTGCGCTTAAAGCTTGAACGAGGCTTAGCACTAAACAAATTGACAATTATCATGCCAATCTTCGCCTCATTGGCTTCCAGCAGAGTTTGGAATAGACTTTAAAATGCTACTGATTATTTTCAAAGCACCAGGGTTTTAACTATTCCCTGTGTATTCACAGAAAGGCAGTGCCAGTCAAAAGCCATTAAAAGTTATTGCACTTTTGCAATTACGGTCCACGTTCTTTGGAACCAACAGCTTCAAGGTATTATTTGAGTTGCAGGCCATTTCTCATGACCTCTTTTAAAATCAATTTCTGTTAGCATTTGCTATTTATTGCTGCCTAGTTATAGTAGTTTCATTTATTATGAAGCATCTGCATTCATTTTCTAATCAATTTATCATCAAGGATGATGCCTAATGACTTTGCTAACAATGTGTTTGCGAGAACAAAAAATGGAGGTGAGATAGGCTGTGAAAGAATATAAATACATTCTTTGGTTATGCATGGACAATCCTCTGAAAAAAACAATGAAATATATAAATTTTATGCAGAAACATCCACCCCTCTCCTCTCTTCTTCTCTGACCCGACTGGCACAAGTAGCTGTTAAACATTATTGTACAAAGACAAAGACTTATAGCTTAAGGGCAAATTTACAATGCAAGGCAACCAGAATTGCATAAAATTGATGAGAGGAGAAAATTCTGCTTATAATTTACGGACAGTGGCCTAATTTATGAAAATGTACAAAGTCTCTCTACAGAGAGAGGAGCAAAACAGATCTATCAGAACTGGGTGGGTACTGTGTGTGGGGGGTCTTGGAGGTCGAGTTTTTCGGGTCGAGTCTCTGTAATAAACATCCCATTTAATAAACACTAGAAGAGGATTTTAGGTAGTGCCAGACATGAACAGTTAGGGCATCACTGGGCTTCATTTTTGGGATTTTGAAGACCGATACCATTTTTTTTCTGTCACACATAAAGCATAAACGGGTTTAACATTTGTTAGGTGTAGTTACTGCACTTATGATTCTTTACTAAGATAATATGATAATGTAGCAAAAATTGGCACAACAAGTTACCCATTTATGCTCTGCCTGACTCTGCAGGTTGTTGTGCTTGTGCCATTCCAAACAAGATGTTGCCAGCAGTGTAGTTGCAGACTGCCCTCAGGCCATTTATCCATCCACTTTCTTCCACTTATCCAGAGCCGGGTTGTGGGGGCAGCAGCCTAAGCAGAAAAGCCTAATCCTCCCTCTGCCCAGCCACCGCCTCATGCTTATCCAGGGAACACTGAAGTGCTTCTGGTCCTGGGTCTATGTGCCCCCAGACACCTCACCCAGGAGAGGCCCAAGAGGCATCATTCTTGTCAGATATCTGAACCACCTGAACTGGGTCCATTAAATGTGGAGGAGTAGGGCCTCTACTCTGAGCCCCTCTTGAATGACTGAACTCACTCAATCTCTCAGAGAGAGGCCAGCTACCTTTCAGAGAAAGCCAATTTCTGTCGTTTGCATCTTAGGTATCGTTCTTACGGTCACTACTCAAAAGTGGTGACCAAATTCACATAGTGGTCAAACTGTGTAACATCAACACTCATACCATGGCTTCTCCCTTCTCTTCCTTACTTTTTATCCTTACTTGCATTTATCGGTGGTTATAAATGCAGATGCAGCTGACTGATGATTTTAAACTAGAGTGCACCACTAGGAAATCTGACCTTCAGTGGTAGATTTTCTAATGCACGTGTCACAGATATCAAAGCTGACGACATAACTTACATTGGTTGTGTGTGGGAGCCTTCTCTGGTGATAACGCCTTCTTTGTCCATCAGCATTTGTCTGAATGTGCTTACTTTCTGTCGGATTTCTTCTTCTGTGTACCTGAGGATAAGAAAACACAACAGTTAACAGACACATGTTCATCAGTAATCCACAGCTTTGAATCGCGGGTTCAGCAGTCAGCGAACAAGGATGAATCTGAATTCTTCTCAGTGTTAACTAGAGTCTATGTGAAGGCCTGTGAACACTGACACGGCAGCCTTTAATAACAGCACCGATTGCAGCAGAGGAACTGGCAAAACTAACTGTTATCTTTCATAACTGCCAGAAGCTCGCGTAGGAGGCGTGTTGTGCCCCGCTATCACACAGAGTCAGAAAAAATGGCAAAGGCTGTCTTCTGACCGCATCCTGACCAAAAATTACACTCAGCCAAATGATGCACATTCTGATGATTCACCGTCAACCTCTCTGGTCCCAGGCGGGCCGGTACTGCATGTTTTATTCTGCAAGTGAGCACCGTGACTCGCAACTGAGCTGAGAGTAACTGCAAGCAGCTTGTGGAGCTCTCTATCAGCTGACACAGACAGAATAATGAGGATCTCTGCAGAGGCACAGAAAAATCAATTACTGTCTCGGTCATATTGTAGATTTGTATTCATATTTTTTAATCTAACATATTTGGCTTTTTTTTTTAGATGGCTGTGGCTGTTAGTAGGGGCAAAAGAAGAGGAGCAAAATGATCAGTGCTGTAATGACGCTCTAATTTCATTGTGAATGTAACAATACGAATGCACAGAGTAAATCAGAAAGGCAAAACTGTTTATGCATACAGCTTTAGGCTACATCCTCCCAGTCTGTAAATTTCACAAGCAGCAGCCACAGTAGCACTACAGGCTGCCTCCTTTAGGAGCAGTGACAGCTCTAAGGTGGAGACAGTAATAATTCAACTAGCCTGTCTGAACAAGTCCCGTTTTAATCTACAGATACTCATAGTTCAGCCGTGCAAGAACATGTGCTTGACAGGACATGGCTTCTTAATTTCACTGCGCGCCGAAGCCCATCTCCCGGTAAATTCACACTAACTTCTAAACCATCTCCAAGTTCAGCTTGGGCTGTGGTAATGAGCTGTAATGAGTTATAGAGCCAGAGAGAAGGCTGGAGGTGGGAGGGAAAAGGGAGAGAATTAATAAAGCTGTGAAATGGTGGCCAAGAGCCAAACATCACAGAGGAAGACTGACTGGGACCCACTGGTATTAATAAGCAACTATAATGTTTATGTCACATTGAACAATGAAAGAGATCCAGCACTGTGCTCACACAGAAATCCAGCGAGATTTACCACACAGCTAAAAACACAGATACCTGTCTTGACCGTAAAACTGCATTCATTGTGTCTTTGAATCTAAACCTACTGGTGTGTGGTGTTTTCATATTTGGTGATCGGCCAATTAGTGCTAAGTAACAGACTAATAAAATACTAGAATTTCACTCCTGAAAACTAAAGGACAACCTTCCTGCAGATGGTCTGTACCACACTGCAAGCCATATTATTTGTAAGATAAAATGCTCCAAAAGGCACCAGCAGCACAAAGATAATAGATTCAAAGATTCAAGATTCAAAGTGTTTATTGTAATGTGTACAGAAGAAATAGCATTTCTCTGTGCAATGAAATTCTTCCTTTGCTGTCCATACACAAATGCCAAGTTGGGTAGGGTTGAAGCAACAAGATAAATAAGGATAAAATAAGACAAGACATTAAGATAAAAAAAAAAGATAAAAAAAAAAAAGCATAAAAATAATGAAAGATAAATAAATAATTACAAAAATAAGTAAGTAAAGACAAGTGAGGTATGTGCAAATTGCAATTGTGGTAGGTCAGCTGTTCAAGAGTCTGATAGCAGTGGGGAAGAAGGAGTTGTTGAGCCGGGACGTTCTGGATTTCACACTTCTAAACCTTCATCTTGAGGGCAGAAGTGTGAACAGTCCGTGTTGAGGGTATGTGGGGTCTTTGAGGATGGAGGCAGCTCAATAGAAATCAATAGATTAATTGATTTCAATTAGAATAAGTGAAGCCTACCAGTAATCAGTTTCAACCTCCTGTGATGGCACAGGAAATCAAAGCAGCCACGTCCCTAAACAACCTTAGGAAGTCACTGTGGAGTGGAAATATGGACATTACTTTTATTTTATTGTATGAAAGGATGAGAGAGAGATGGTAGCACAGAAACTACGCCCAGTACAGAAACAATAGCATTATGCTGGCATCAGAGCTTTGGCTCTTTGCAATCATCTGCACAGGTGATCATATAGCTGTAGATGCCAAAACGAGCCTGAACTTCAACAGGTAACAGAAGCAGTGATGAGCAGTCAGGCTTGAAACCTTCATATATGTATCCTCATTAGGAAACTAAGACGACAATGTGCCTCAGGCCATTCCTAAGGTTTTTTCTCCAGTGAGTAATTAAGTAACGTAGTGCATTAGTTTTAAGAAAAGTAACGGGTAATGTGTAATACAATATTTATTTTAGTAATGATGCCAAATCGAAAAGAGCCAGCTGAGGTGGTTCGGGCATCTGACAAGGATGCCTCCTGGGCGAGGTGTTCTGGGCATGTCCCACTGGGAGGAGGCCCCGGGGCAGACCCAGGACACGCTGGAGAGATTATATCTCTCGGCTGGCCTGGGAACGCCTTGGTGTTCCCCCGGATAGGCTAGAGGAGGTGGGTAGGGAGAGGGAGGTCTGGGCTTCTCTGCTTAGGCTGCTGCCCCCGCGACCCGGCCCCGGATGAAGCGGAAAAAGATGGATCGATGGATGGATGATGCCAACATTGTTGGCCTACCTATCTTTTAGGGGTGCAACGATACTCATATCGATATTGAACCATTTGATACAGTGCTTTCGGTTCGGTACACATATGTATCGAACAATACAAAATTTTTAATTTATTTTATCAACTTTTCTTCTGAAGATGCTGTCTGTGTTGAGCGCTCAGTGGCTCTGCGCTCGACAGTGCAGCCTAGGCGGAGTAGGCAGATTCACTGAGCGCAGGGCAAGCTAGCGAGACAGAAGGTTGCAACATGGCGAATTGAACCTCCCCCACCCTCATTCAGATGTGGCGTTTGGAACTATTTTGGTTTTCATGTGAAGTATGACCCTGAAGGTAAGCTGTCATGGACAAAAGTAAAACAGTATGTTGGATGTGACACGCAATGCTCAATTACATTGGTGGGAACTAGTGTGTTAGCAGGTTAGCTCGTTAACGTGTTGGCTGACCAGCCCCAGCACAGGGTGATCTGCGGTAGCTCCTTAACAGAGATTTGCCGTGTTGTGGCATTAATGTCATTTCAGATTAACCTGACAGCACTAGTGGGAACACAACGAATATGACTGCACATTTACTCTGACATTATCCTAGTGCAAAGACAAGTAGGAACAGACAAAAACAACAAGCACACATGCTACAAACTTTACCCGAGTCATTTAGACAGCCGTTAGCACATGATTCTCCTTATGGGGACCTGATATGTTTAACCACTTAAACCCCACGCCCCAGTACAGGGCAAAAAGGAGGAAATCACGTCATATAAAGCATTTCTACAACCACCAAACACACCGAAAACAAGCATGATTAAACGAGCAGTTAGGTAAGTGGCAGAAGTCCGCTAAACAAACAAAACCGAACCAGAAATTCTTCAGACTTCGTGTAACCGGCTAAAGATGGGCTGGTTAGCTTCCAGAGCTATCACTGACTCCACACACCAAGTTTCACCATGATCAGACCAAAATTCACTGAATGAGCCACAAAAGAAGACCACAAAAACACACAGCGGGGCAAATGCGCTAAGACAGAAATTGGCTTACTGTCCTGATTTCCTCTGTTATTTTCGCAGGTAGCCGGTAGCCACGTGATTAACAGTAGTTGACATGCCTACGTAGCCGCATCAGAGCAGTTTTCCGTCAACAACCTCCATTTTAGACCCACCTACAGACACGTGACTGAACAGACGCCACATGCAGTAAATTTGGGCCCACGTGGGTTTTGGCATCACAACGTCTGATTGGTTGAAGTGACGTGAACGTGGCATCGTCACTGTGAATCTATTGGCTCAAACATTAAAAATAGGTGTCAATCACGCAAATTGACCAAAAGAAACCAAAGTTACAGCCCCTCGGAGTTTAAAGGGCCAGAGGCCAATCAAACGCTCTATGCGCTGCAGAAAAGGGCCGTTGCCATGTAAATGTGTGGTTAATTCTTCAAAAATATATTTTTTAAAAAAGCATGTTTAGGCCTGTTAATAAAATTTATTAATTTCTGCTCTTTAATGCCTAAAAAAATCAACTGGCATGGTGTCCAATTGTGTGCCAAAATTGGACATTTTTGTACAATGTCTGGATATTCATGTATTGACAGCGCTGTAATTTTTCACTGTTTCACTTTAGAAACATAAATCTTTGCACAGATGATGTTTATATGTTGGTTACTGGATTTCTGGAACCAAATGTGATCTGAGGCATATTTTTCAAAGGGTTATATGCTAAAAATTTAAAAAAAAATTAGGCGAGGATAAAATCTACTTACTTTTTCTGTGTTCCAGTCTCAGTAACTTTGACACAGTAATATCTGATTCAATATTTACACCTCTGATGAAATTTCCCAAGTGTTAGCTTTATTTTAATACCAAGATTGTAAGGACAGAGTTTATAATTGCAGAGAAATAATCAATTAAATTTGGGCATTACATTTTCGAGCAGGAAGCTCAGAAACCTTGGGGCTTAAGAGGTTAATATGCTTCTGAGAATATACCCCAGAAGAAGTGTATAGTATAGCTTTTATTTTGGAAAGAGCCATTTCTCTGTAATAAACTCTCTTTTCCAAAGATGAGTGATTCCTCAATCAGATATGATTTTTTTTTATTACTTTGTTGTTTCAGCAACATTAAATTTAAAAACTGTACTTTTGAGTTAAAATATATATTTATAATTTTAATAAATGACAAATTAAAAAAGCATGAACATTTTTTTTGTATCGAACCGTGACACCAAAGTATCGAACCGAACCGAACCGTGAATTTTGTGTATCGTTGCACCCCTACTATCTTTGTATGCAACATATTGATATTTTATCATTCTTCTCATGTTTGTGTGCAAGAAAGCAAATAAGCACATTTCAAAAACATAATACCACCCCTTATGCAGGAGTTTACAAAAATCATAATTTGCACCAATGAAAGCTGTTAGATCAGTGTATTTAAAATCTAAAAATAAAATTTCAAAGGAGCTTTCGTAAAGTTTCAGCATGCCGATATATCAGAAATTTTTGTAAGTTTGAACAGTGATATTGGCTGATACAATAAAGGGACGGTACAAACTGTGGTATGACTTACGACTTTCTGCAGTTGCATGCATTCATTAATCCACACAAAAATCACAGAATAAAATAGGTAATATTTCTTCTTTCTTTTTTTTTTTGAAGCTGAATGCAATCCAGTGGTATTTGTCACTGTATATAGACTGTTAATGTATAACTGAAGACATAAGATAACAAAGCACAATATATAAATAAAACAGGGTAAAAAAAACACCTAAAAGGTGTGAGCCGAAGTAAAAGGGTAGAGATAGCGCTTTAAGTTTAAAAGTATTAACATTCTCTGCTGTCCTCAGGTCTTCCATTAGAATTATTATTTTTTTTTTTTTACAGATATGGACCTCAGTAACAGAAATAGGTTCATCTTTGCCTCAAATGCATCTTTTGGCAGAACCATTTTCCCAAGCTGGATTGTAAAAGGATTCAGTGGCTCATTTCAGCGTGGAAACAGCATTAATCAGATGAGTGTTTGCGTTCTCAGATTAAATATAGCTGCCAACACCATGTATTCTGAGCCACTTGCTATCAGTGCCCTGATGGTGCGGAGAATGAGATTAGGAAAAGTGCGATGGAGAGCTGAAATAGCTGGAAGATGGCCCAGCAGAGAAGAAGCCAGCCGGTGTGACAGCGCCATCAGGTCCTGCTGTACGGCAATCTGTCAACCCAGCAGCTGTCAACTCAGCACAATGGAGGCCACAAACATACAGTTTATATTCATGGCTTTCCATTCATGGCTCCGGATCCATCACCATACATTAGCCACTACGTGACAACTCTACAGCAGTCCCAGTGTTCTCCCAGCTGTCTGCTGCAGATTGAAGAAGAGTGTATAAGCGTGGTGGGGAGAGTGAATGTGTGCTGGCCCAAAAAGAGGCCACAGCCAAAGTAAGCCATTCTCCTTCATATTGTGTTGATCATATTGGTGATGATGCTACTGATGCTACTCAGGTACCTTAGCTCAAGCGATAAAATAATAGTTTGAACTCATCGAGCTGAAGTGCTTAATGACATACAGTACTGTGCAAAAGTCTTGACCCACCTTACATTTCTTTATATTTTGCTACCAAGGAGCAGGTCTTTTTTTGAAATTGCATTTGAGCCCATAAACAGGAAACAGAAAAAAGTATGAGGATTTGACTGGATAACTTCTCACAACTGTACATACTATGTAATTCCATTTATGTTTGCATGTTTCAATAAATCATTTAACCTATTTCCAATTTTTCTAGTAAAATATAAAGAAATGGAAAAACCTGCAGACCCTCTGCTTCCCTCTCTGCCCCTCCCCCACCTTCTCTTTCCTCCTGCTGAATTGCTCTATTCTGAAGCTCAGTGCAGCTTCACAGTATGAAGCACAGCAAAGGCAATGTTTGATCGGTCTAGCTTACGAACCAAAGTCTGAGAGTGTGTACACAGCAGTGGTGATGCTTTAACAAAGAGCCTGAGATTTAAGTAGGGGCTTGCAGAATCTCAGACAGCACCTGAATCACACAGCACCCGAATCCCTCCTGGAAACTAGTGAGTGGTGGGCGCTTAAAGAAAGAAGTTAAAAACTCCTTTTTAAATTACCAGACTTCTGTGCTGCATTTCAAGAGACAGACAAAAATCTATTGTGAGCTCAGATCAATCAGTGTAAACGGCTACTTACTACTAGAGTCCCAGAGAGCAGCCATTTGGCTTTTCTACCTTTAAAACCCGCCTACCAGCCAAATGTCTGGTAGGCTTTTAGCTAATATCCTGAACTGAACTGAACTGAACTGTGAACTGCTGCTTTTGTTATGTAAATAAGGTGGGGCCATGCTGAGTCACTTGGAGTGGTTAGTTTCCTGGGCCACAAGGAAACTTGTGTTTCAGTTTGCCATCTTAGGGAGAAATCAACACACATGGGTGTATTTTCTTTGTTGCTGAAATTTATTGATAAAAACAGTACAAAAAAACAAAAAACAACCATTTGTACACATATTTACATATTTGAACAAATAATGTTCATGCTTTTTTTAATTTGTCATTTATTAAAATTATAAATATATATTTTAACTCAAAAGTACAGTTTTTAAATTTAATGTTGCTGAAACAACAAAGTAATAAAAAAAATTCATATCTGATTGAGGAATCACTCATCTTTGGAAAAGAGAGTTTATTACAGAGAAATGGCTCTTTCCAAAATAAAAGCTATACTATACACTTCTTCTGGGCTATATTCTCAGCAGCATATTAACCTCTTAAGCCCCAGGGGGTTTCTGAGCTTCCTGCTCGAAAATGTAATGCCCAAATTTAATTGATTATTTCTCTGCAATTACAAACTCTGTCCTTACAATCTTGGTATCAAAATAAAGCTAACACTTGGGAAATTTCATCAGAGGTGTAAATATTGAATCAGATATTACTGTGTCAAAGTTACTGAGACTGGAACACAGAAAAAGTAAGTAGATTTTATCCTCGCCTAATTTTTTTTTGAATTTTTAGCATATAACCCTTTGAAAAATATGCCTCAGATCACATTTGGTTCCAGAAATCCAGTAACCAACATATAAACATCATCTGTGCAAAGATTTATGTTTCTAAAGTGAAACAGTGAAAAATTACAGCGCTGTCAATACATGAATATCCAGACGTTGTACAAAAATGTCCAATTTTGGCACACAAATGGACACCATGCCAGTTGATTTTTTTTAGGTATTAAAGAGCAGAAATTAATAAATTTTATTAACAGGCCTAAACATGCTTTTTTTAAAAATATATTTTTGAAGAATTAACCACACATTTACATGGCAACGGCCCTTTTCTGCAGCGCATAGAGCGTTTGATTGGCCTCTGGCCCTTTAAACTCCGAGGGGCTGTAACTTTGGTTTCTTTTGGTCAATTTGCGTGATTGACACCTATTTTTAATGTTTGAGCCAATAGATTCACAGTGACGATGCCACGTTCACGTCACTTCAACCAATCAGACGTTGTGATGCCAAAACCCACGTGGGCCCAAATTTACTGCATGTGGCGTCTGTTCAGTCACGTGTCTGTAGGTGGGTCTAAAATGGAGGTTGTTGACGGAAAACTGCTCTGATGCGGCTAGGTAGGCATGGCAACTACTGTTAATCACGTGGCTACCGGCTACCGGCGAAAATAACGGAGGAAATCAGGACGGTAAGCCAATTTCTGTCTTAGCGCATTTGCGCCGCTGTGTGTTTTTGTGGTCTTCTTTTGTGGCTCATTCAGTGAATTTTAGTCTGATCGTGGTGAAACTTGGTGTGTGGAGTCAGTGATAGCTCTGGAAGCTAACCAGCCCATCTTTAGCCGGTTACACGAAGTCTGAAGAATTTCTGGTTCGGTTTTGTTTGTTTAGCGGACTTCTGCGCATTTACGTAACTGCTCATTTAATCACGCTTGTTTTCAGTGTGTTTGGTGGTTGTAGAAATGCTTTATATGACGTGATTTCCTCCTTTTTGCCCCGTACTGGGGCGTGGGGCTTAAGTGGTTAAACATATCAGGTCCCCATAAGGAGAATCATGTGCTAACGGCTGTCTAAATGACTCGGGTAAAGTTTGTAGCATGTGTGCTTGTTGTTTTTGTCTGCTTCCACTTGTCTTTGCACTAGGATGATGTCGGAGTAAATGTGCAGTCATATTTGTTGTGTTCCCACTAGTGCTGTCAGCGTTAATCTGAAATGAGTTAACGCCACAACACGGCAAATCTCTGTTAACGAGCTACCGCAGATCACCCTGTGCGTGGGGCTGGACGGCCAACACGTTAACGAGCTAACCTGCTAACACACTAGTTCCCACCAATGTAATTGAGCATTGCGTGGCACATCCAACATACTGTTTTACTTTTGTCCATGACAGCTTACCTTCAGGGTCATACTTCACATGAAAACCAAAATAGTTCCAAACGCCACATCTGAATGAGGGTGGGGGAGGTTCAATTTGCCATGTTGCAAACTTCTGTCTCGCTAGCTTGCCCTGCGCTCAGTGAATCTGCGTTCGACTACTCCCCTAGGCTGCACTGTCGAGCGCAGATCCACTGAGCGCTCAACACAGACAGCATCGTCAGAAGAAAAGTTGATAAAATAATTAAAAATTTTGTATTGTTTGATACATATGCGTACCGAACCGAAAGCACTGTATCGAACGGTTCAATATTGATACGAGTATCGTTGCACCCCTAATATTTACAAATAATAATAAAAAGTGAGTGAGTACATTTCAACATTTTCAGCAATCACTCACTATCCTGGCAATGCCATGGCATCTGTAGTCTGCATTTACCACATGTGTATCTGTAGCAGTGAACACATCGCACAGTGGCATGATTGTTCTTGCATTTGTGTTTGACCTGACATATGGCTCTTTTTCCAGGGCTAGGTGTGGAGGGTTGTGTCCAAAGAAACTGTTCTTTTCTTGCCTTCTTCCCAGCCATATGAGAGTTAGCCAACTCTCTTGCAAATGTACTTCCCTTGCCAAGATATGGGAAGACATTGCAAATGTACTTGGATTTTAGGTCGCTAGCCACCCAAAACTTGATCCCAAACTTGTCAGGTTTACTTGCAATATACTGCAGGGTTAGGGTTATACTGTGGGTTTCCCAGGTTTGCTGACCAGCAGTCATGTAGTGATGGAACCCTAGTAAACCCCCGCAAGATGACAATTGCATCCACCTCAACACAAAAGGAAGTTCACAGCTTTTAGCAGCTCCCCACCCCCACACACAAACAAAGAGGCAGTTGGCAGTTAGAAATCAGCAATCATTCACACACCCCCACTTCTCAGGTAACAACCTAATTTACATATGAATTGATGCTAAAAGACTAGCCAATTTAGCTTCCACTTGGCTGACTTGGGTTAGAAAAGCCTGGGACTTCCAGTGTAGATGTTCGTCAAAAGCTTTTAGATTAAGCAGACTGAAACAACACATTCCTTCTCTCTACACACAATTAGCCCTTCTTGCAGCTGTAAAGGTGTAGCTGATTTCTTCCTCGCACACCATCTGTTCTGACACAGTGCTGAGCAACGGCTGGTCACTCCCAGCCAGGCTGAGCAACACTGAATTCAAATGACTGTTTAACTGAGCATGTCGCTTGTGTATTTTCATCTCTCTGCATATATGAATATGAGGTGAGACTGTCCAGGAGCCAGTTAGCCAAGTTGATGCAAACGAAGGCCATTTAGTGAAGGCCCACTGCCTATGGCAGACCTTCCCAAAGTGTGGGACCCCCCCCCCCCTCCCTGCAGAGCCATTGCGGGGGGGAGGGGGGAGCGTGGTATGAAAAGGAAAAAACAAAACAAAAAAAAACGTTTTTTGACGGGGCTCCCACACAAACGCAAAGCAGGAGATGAAGCATCGCTGAATATGTTTCCAAACCAACTTCATTCTAAGCCAAAGACTAGAAAATATGGTGAAGCATATCTTCCCTTTGACTTCACCTGCACATGCGTCAGGTAGGTCTCCCCTGCATAATTGGTTTTCCCTTCGTCGGGAGCACACGCTGGGCTCTTCAAATCACGGACAAACAGTATCCCACATTCTTGATTTTTAGTTCACAAACACTTGTTATAATAACTAACTACTCCTGACATTTTGGAGATGTTAGCTCTTTATACTGTAAAGTTAAAGCGGGATAAAAATAATATCAGGCTGATCCTGCCACGATTTGTTCCGCCGGTTCAAATCACGGACAAACAGTATCCCACAGTTGTTTATGTTTTTAAACCCATTTTGCACAGAGAGGCATTTTTTGAAAAATGTATTGATAGCAATGTTGAATATTATTACACAGGAAAAAAACAACTACACGTAAAATAATTACAACGTGATGCCTCTGCCTTTCTAAATGGAGGGACATTATCTGCGTGTGTGTATGTAAGCGTGTAAAACCTGAAGATAGAGACAAAATACTGTCACTGTTAATCTGAATATCTGCCATTCTGCAATTCTTCTCATGTAAACAATAACGTGGCGCACAGCGTGACATGAAAAAAGGCACATATCTTTGACGTTGCCTGACAAACTCTGTATTCCTTGTCCACACGTGCACGTAAAAAAGGAGTTTTAAAAAATCTCAGTTTTCTGTGATTCGAAACGCCGTTAACATGTGGACGAAAGGTCCAAACCATAGAAACAGCTGCGTTTTCAAAAATACCCGTGTAGGTGTGGACATAGTGTAAGAGTTAGTAGTTTATCTTCTTACTACCTGTAATTTATTGCAGATTAATTGTATTTACTTAATTGTTTACTAAATGTTTGAGGTGTGAAATAAACCGCAGTGGAGCAAAATATGGGTGCGTGTGATTAAAGGATGTGTTTGGGGGGGGGGCGCAAACATTTTTCTTGTAAAACAAAGGGGGCCTGGCAAAAAAAGTTTTGGGAACCACTGGCCTATGGCATGCAAACTTCCAGTGATTTGGGCGGAAAAAGACAGGGGACATCGTAGGGCTGCTCAATTAATCGCATTTTAATCACGATTACGATCTGGGCTTTCAACGGTCATTAAAAATGACTGAGCCGATTATTAGCCCCTGCCCCGTGCTTTACTCTCGCGCTGCTCCGTGTGGCAAATCGAGCGCACCTCTCTGCATTTCGAACACGTGTCGCAACAATTAAGAGGACCCGAGGGAAGCTCGGAAAGCTAAGCAGAAGTTATTTGGAGAGGAGAGTGACTGCTGTTGGTTGAAAAGAGAGGTAAAAAAAACTTCAGTGGTGTGGAAACATTATGGGTTCGCGGAGTCAGACGTGGATCAAGTAGATATAGTGTGTAAACTTTGCTACAGTGTCGTAGCTGCACCACAGAGCAACACTGCAAAGTTCACTAAACATAGATGTTTACATTTTTCATTTATTTTTTATATTGCAAACATTTGCACTGTTATCAGTATTTGCACACTATTTTATATAATTTTTTGACAATCTTTAAAGTCATTATCCAATACATTGTTATTGTTAAATAAATATCGTCAAATAATCGAGATCTCAATTTCAGTGAAAATAATCGTGATTATCATTTTTGCCATAATCGAGCAGCCCTAGGACATTGATCAGAGCAAGGGGCCTGTCCGCCACCCAGCAATAAAAAAAATCACCACGATTAAAGAACTTGATTAGAGTGATTAGACAGCTCTGAGCACTTACAGATTTCACTCATTAACTCACGTTCCTGGAAAATGAATAGCTCTGGCCCCTAGACTGTCCTTATGCTGATAGTCATTGATTTGATGAGGAGTGCCTTTGCGTGAAGTGCCCGTGTTCTCATTCCTGACTGCTGGCAATGTCTCTGACTTTGATATCTGAAGAGCTTTTCTCTATAAGTCGTCCCCAGGTGCTGCTATATGCATATGAAACTTTGCAGCCATCAATTCTGATGCAAAGGTACAGAAAAAAAAGGCGATGCCAGTGAAGTTAGTAAGATTGAATGGCTCTGGGAACATGGGAAGCCAAACCTGAACACCCCCACATTTCTATTTCAGGGGTAGAATTAAAATGACCTACGGAGTGCCACAGTGAAATAGTTTAACTCTCAAGTGGAGAGAGGCTTTTAAATTGATGCTCTCTGCAGCTATAAATTTTCTGTTAGATAACAGATTTAACATAAACCAGAGAGAATGGGCAACAAAGAACAAGTACACCTTTTTCCCACTTTATAAAGCTGCCCTCTTCACCTCCTCCACAATGTAAGCAGCTCAATGGCTGGAGCAGCACAATCCACCATTTCTGATTGCTCATCTTCTCTAAGACTTTCTACAACAACAGGTTTTGAAGTTGTTTTGTCTAGCACAGACCTTCTTTATTGCCTTGAGAGCCCCTCTTGTTACAATTTATAAAATGGGCCATTCACCCTGAGATGTTTTCCCATCCAGTGTTTTTTTTTTTTTTTTTTTTTTTGGTCTTCCAGGACACACACTTATCGTCTTGTGTCTTATGACGCAGGCTTTGGCTTGCAGGAAAAGCTCCATCAGAGCAGAGAGAGAGAATTATTTGCTCTGGCCTCAAAGGCTCTGAGAGAAGCTCTCTTAATAAGATCCGGGCTGCTCACATCTTTTGCAATTAAAAAAGTGTCACTGTAGATGTTACATCACAATGGAAGCAGCCAAAACGCTCCAAGTTCGCTCTGAGCTAATATAAAGCTTCCTCTTCTTACTGTTCTGCCTTGGGTCACTTGTATGCCTGTATCAACATATAATACTCAAATTTAGCTGTGTTGTTCCTTATTTTGTTTATGTTGGACCAGACCTCTCTACTTGACTTTAAAACAGATATTCATTTTTCAATACACAAGCGCAACTATTGTTTTTGCTTGGCGAAGCGGTAAGACATATTTCTTGTCTCCTTTTTAAAAGGCTCATAGTGCTGTGCACCGGCATCTTGATGCATCCACAAGCCTAGCACACACTTTCAACATTATCTTGGTGTCTCTCAACCTTCATATGTACTGACACATATATGGAGCTTGGAGCTCCTGTGTGGGTTTTTTGGGTGTGTGTGTGTGTGGGGGGGGGGGGCTCTCTGTGAAGAGAGCTCATTAAAGGCTCAGACACCACAGGAGTTCAAACCATGCATGATTATTATGCCTCGGTTAGCATAGAAAAACACCCCTGAAATAGAGTCTGGACCCTTGCATACAGAGCAGCCACTGTGATCAAAATCATTCAGCCAGGCGTATTATTATGTGGCACCTAGAGCTGATTAGAAGTAGACACTACGCATTAGTTTGACATATTCAGTACATCAATATTCTTTGATGGGAGACGGATGGGATGCTGATAGAGCTTAAGTTATGTTCTATCGCCTACAGGAGCTACTCTAACAGACCGTGCCTCTTGTGCTCTTCCAGACATATGTCACATATATGATATATGTAACCTCTAGCCCATCTCATATACATGAAAAGGCGATGCACCATGCAGTGATGGAGCACTCAATGTACCAATAAATGCGAGATGCTGCCAAGCCTTGGATAGCTAAATGAATGCACTCGCTGAGCCTGTCTAATTGGCTCCCGGGGTGAGGCCATCACTCACGACAGACCATTTATCCTGGGTTTATCTTCGGAGAGGAGCTAGGGGGCTGTGTGGAAAGGGAGGAGGGGAGTGTCTTGCCATGTGCTGGCAAAGCTAGGGAAATGGGATGGGGGGCGCTGCCATCCAACCTTCCCCTGAGCCTAATCCTTCACCCCGTCCTCAGTCAAAACCAGGATTCGAGGGTGACGTGGCTTAAATCCACTACAAATGAAAACAGACTCCAGCCACCATCTTAATTGTGTCTAATGCCTGGCATTGCTCTGCCTCTCTATCCCTGTGTTTCATCCCCCGCTCTATCCCTTAATCCTGCACACACGCTCTCTCATTTAAAGAGGCACATTAGAAATTGGAGAGGCACGGGTAGCTGTGCTGAGCCAAGCTGCCAAATGGGATTCTCCTTTGATTATAGCTTAACAAGATGAGTTGAGTCCATCCAGGGCTTGCTTTAACACTCAGCTGAGTGGTCGCCATCCTTCATGTGCGACCGTGTGCCAGCCGAGGCCGTGCAGTCAGATGAGCACAGTGGAGCCCGTCAGTGCGAATGTCTTGTCTCCTTGCGTGCTGTCATCATTTGCCAAGCTGCTGCGTGCCACTACACCACTCCTGTAGACATCGTGGCTCTTTTCTCAAACTGGGACCTATTACATCTTCTCCAGGCCAGGAGATGAGTAGACCTTGACAGATGGCAAGTGTGTAACCCCCTCTGTCTATCCTCAGTAGCTGTCCTTCAGCTTCATCGATCTGCTGTGGCTCTACTATTACCCTACAGACTTAATGAGACCTCGTAGGCTGACAAGAGCAGTCACGCTCAGGGAACAATGGACGAGCACAAAAATGAGTGGCAGTACAATCCAGCTTCACCTTTAAAAAAAAAACACTGAGTGCATGTGTTTCATGTATTTCATGTAAATACTTAGCCAGATAAAAGATTCCTCACTCTAGCATTCAAATGTTCCTGCCACCTCTCATATCAACACTAAGCCCCCCCAAAAAACAAAAAAAAAATCCCTCTCTAATTAGATTGCCTTTGATTCAATTGGATCACTCTCCCCAATACATCATGGATTAGTCAGCTTTCTGTAAATGACAAATGTGATGTGAGTAAAATGTCACGAGGTATCAGTGGGAAAGTGAGTTTTCTCTGCACTGACACAGGATCACAGAGCTCATCATTAATTATGGTCTCGCCTGGAGTTTGGCTGCGAGCTGTAGTTATTCAAGCAGCAGTGTGCATGTGTGTACAGTATGTGTGTGTGTGTGTGAGAGCAAACACGCCAGGGAGAAGCACTGAGATTGTGGATAAGGGCTGACTGCCATCTCTACAGTTTCCATGGTTCTTCCTAACTTTTGCTGGATGCTAATGAAATGGACTCGGCTGGGCTGTCCTGCGTTCTGAGCTGACTATCCCTATGGCTGTAACACATTTAGCTGAGTAAAATTCAAGTCAGTGGCAACATTGGGAAGCAGAAATGGGTGGGTGATTGAATTGCTACATCTCTATATGCATGCATGATTACCTTCCCTAACTAACTCACACTGTTGGCTTGGGAACAGTGTACAATCCCCTGACACCCATGACAAGGCCCTTCAACACCTCCCTGTGTCTCCACAGGCACCCAACCAGAAAGCAGGAGACCTTAAAGCAAATACATGATTCTTCGCTGGGCTGCTGATTGCTAGCGCTGCCAATTATGTTAACTAGGGCACCCGGCCAATCAGGAAGCACCCAGGTCCTGCACCCTGAACCCTTCTTATGCCAAGAAACAGTTATTTTTAGCTCTATCTTTAGAGGTTTCAGAGCAACCTCCTACAAGAAGGACTGCAGTTTAATTCATTGTCTCACAATAATGCCTGTTTTAAAAATGAGAATAAAAGAATAATATGATTCAATTGTGTCATGACAGAGCACTGTGACTGATAACATTTCCAAAGCATGCTGATAAAAGTATAAAAACACATTGTTATGCACCATTTCCTCCCAAAAACACAGCTCCTTAAGTTTACTCCACTCTTCCAGAGAGAATAGTTTCTTTTTCATCCTCCCAATATTATGATGAAAATGACTTCTGGCAGGTTACGGTGTCTGAATGTAATGTTCTGGTGCAGCTTGTGAACTCAGCACCCCTACAGGTACATACCTGTCAATGTCAGGCTCTGTGCTACACAAGCCTTTATGGCTTGCACTCCAACAAGCATCCCAATAACTGCATTGTGAAAAACAGATAAACAACTACCGTTTCTCTGAAAAAGGTAATGTCAGTTGACATCAAAACCCAAGAGCAACTCTTTTTTTCCATCTGACTTGCCTACGCAAGCATTTCAGATTGGACTCTAGTTTGAATACACATGCATCACATGTGGGCTTCCTTACAAAGCCAAACACAACCTTTCGCTCAGCTGAATCAAGAGCCGAGATGCTCTATGAGGCTAGCAGTTCCACTTCTATTTGTGTGTTTAGCTCACAAAATTGTCTCCCATGATTTAGAAGACATAGCTCATATTGCCAACCTGCTGCCAGCATATTGAGTCAAATTACAGGACTTGGAAAAAAATAGCGGCCAAGAACAAGAGCAGCAAAGTACTGTTGCAGAAATAATAAAGAAATGCTTCAACACGAAGGGAGATAATTTAAAAAAAGAAAACTTGGATCAATATATGACTAGGTGCTAGATTGTTAGATTCAAGGGGTAAGGCTTCAGCCACACAGGCCTAGAGACCTCTTGGCAATCTCTGCTCTAGGTCTTAAAAATTAATTTGTTTTCAATTTCAGCCATTAGTAAGAAAATTGTCCAAGAAAAACATGTATTGAACTGAAAATAAAATATCAACTACATTGTAGTATTCTCCCATCTAATAGCTCTATGATATTTTTTGGCCCCAGTCACAAAGACCTAGCAACCAGGTGGTGAGTGCATAGCAACCGTAACTAGGGAAAAATTATATTTATATTGGTTGGCAAGTGACTGCTGCCTTTCACAAATTAG
This sequence comes from Neolamprologus multifasciatus, assembly GCF_963576455.1. Lineage (NCBI taxonomy): Eukaryota > Metazoa > Chordata > Actinopteri > Cichliformes > Cichlidae > Neolamprologus > Neolamprologus multifasciatus. The sequence continues at coordinate 7,104,695 of NC_140448.1, read as the reverse complement.
TTTGCTCATAAGGAGATTGCCACAGTTGCCTGCAGTTTGCATTAAAGATGGCAACGTTCTGACAAACACTAACTGGCCAATGAGCACTAAGCTAACTGACCAATGAGCAGTAGTAAAACTTGAAAAAAGTGAAATGCAAGCTGGAAGTGGAAACAATTTTCCCTCAAAGTCAAAGTTGTGCCTTACCACTGAAACTGTAACTCTTCTGCAGGTAATATTTTAGTTTGACTTCAACAGATGGCTTCCTTGGGGAATTTTCTTACTAATGACTGAACCTTATAACAAATAAGCCCGGTGCAAATCAATAGACCAAACTATTAAACTTCTCTTTGATTAGGTTTAGATTGAGTTATTTCTTTATTAATGCAACTTTGTAAATGCTTAAGGCACTGTAAGCCTAGCAAATCAGCTCCCCGTCTAGTTTAATAAATCTAGTTGCCTCGACAACTCTGGTTTTATTCATACTACACATGTGACTAACTATGAATGCAAGCACATTATTACCCGTATCCTTATTTAGTTAACCTTATTTTTATCTTCTGTTTTGTAATCTGTGTAATCTGTGCTGACTAAAAATTACTTTAGTGTTTACCATGGCAACCTAAACTTACTCAGCTCTTCAAATAACTTAAAAAAGGTCTCCAAACAAATTAAATGATAAATAAAGGACTATAATAATATAACACTCAGGACTATCATTGTACCCTATATAATCATTCCCTCAGGGTCAAAAATCAAGTTATTTTTGACCAACTTAGTACTGTTATCTTATCTATTGTCTTTTTACTATTTGTTCTTTACTTACCCTTGCTCCTCCATCATCTCTTGGAGCTCCATACATTTGAGCTCCACCCTCCTCTTCCTCTCATGGTCCAGAATCTCTCTGTGGGGCTTCTTCACCAGGACAGGCTCTGCTTTGGGCTCCTCCTCCTCCTCCTTAACTGGCTGCCCCTCTTCAGTTTTAGCTTGCAGCACTGTAGTTGCAGTTGGCCCTCCAGATCCTACAGCTGTTCCCGCTCCTGCTCCGGGGACAACCGGCTGGGGCAAACCGTTTGCACCATCTTTCGGAGATGGCACCCTTGTTGCATCATACATGATTACTGAATCTGTCAAGACAGAGATGAAAAGACCAAAGGTTAACGGAGAGAGGGGATGAGAGAAGCTGTCACTTGTGGGTCTCACTCACATTAATCATTTAATGTCAGATCTTTCCCTTGTTTTGGGAGGTTCTCACTCAGTGGGAGTAATCTTTATACATTTAGTAAAAAAAATCCCCATCAAAGACCATTTTGTACCCATCTATAAATGTTGTCAGTACATCACACTATCTGAACCAGCAGTAAGCCACAAACATTCTGAAACTGAAAGGTGAGCGTTTCATTTGATGTTAATATCTTTGGACAGGCTGCAGCATTTCTGCCTGAACTGAGCAGTACGCTTGCACACACTCGCACCAATATACTGCACCCACGCACGTACACACACAATTTGGATCTTGGGTACATGTGGACATGCACAGCCAGAGAGAGAACTGGAAGTAACTTCAGCTCTGTGAGTCAACAACTAAGTAGTGCCTAAAGGCAGGTTAGGAGACACAGTGCTTCCTCGTCTACACTCTCGTATCTAGTGGAGCAAACTAAAGCTGTAAACTGTAAAGGTCATATAAAAAACATATGACGTGACAGGGAAAAAACAATGGGAGCAATAAGCAGCTTAAAGACAGAAATGAGTGACAAAGGTTAGTGTGAGAAGAAACTGAATGCTGATTTTGACTTCCTTAATCTTTTCTCTTTCTGCCTCATTTACTCATGAAATGGTAAGAATGTCATTTTGTTAATAAAAAAGCATCTGGTGGAAGTGTTGTGTGGACTGGACTCTGATTATGACAGACTGTTCTTTTAAGGCCAGTGCTGAGCGCACAGGAAGAGTGGAAGGGCTTATAGCGTGCCCGCGAGCCTAAGCTCCTCTCCCTCTACAACTAATGACTTCATTTTTCAGTGCGGAGGCACAGAAGGCCAGCTGAGGCACTTCATCACTGCCACACATTGAGGACTCAAGACAGGTTGATACTGAAGCTGGATGGACAGATTCTCAGAGCTACAGTCACAAGCCATTCCCTTTTCTTTTATCTAATCACAGGGAGTGTGCGAACAAGCTAATGCTGTGCCGTCTCGCGCTTTTGTGCATTTGAGCTGCTCCTGGTAGTCTTTGACTGGTTAATAGGGATGTGCTTGTGTTCTGGAGTGCCGTGTGCTGGTAAACAAGCTGTGGATGTGTGCGTAGCAACACGGCTCTCGGGTGACAGAACAGGTGGCAGGACAGCAGGAGGCATCATCTCTGAATCTATTATACAGTAAATCAGCGCTTGATATTCCATGACAGTAATCTCTCATCTGCACACGCTCGCCTGCAGAAGATGGTAAGGAGAAAAGCTCTCATCTTTAAAAAGGGTGTTTAAAATGACATTCAGGCAGACAGCAGCAACACACAACTGGTGAAAAGACAGGAATATGTGATATATGAATCACTCTGTGAATAACAGACAGTTCATTTAGATGTGAAATGAAATGTAACTTAATGTGCGTGTATTTGTGTGCTTACAGAGTAATTTACATTCATGCATCCCACAGATTCAACAAAAGCACAAGCAAGAACTCACATGCACTTATGGAACATTAAATTTAAAGGACTTAATTATTAAATGACAAGAGAAAAATGAAGCAACCCACATCTTAAGTAAAAAAATGTGCCGTTTATGTTAATTTGCATAGCTCTTTGGCTACAAAGAGAGCAGGGTTGTGGGTTTGGAGATGGACTTAGGGGAGAACTATGGATAACGCCATACGTGCTGTAGACTGTGTATAAAAGATAGACGCTGCCACTGTGAGGTCTTGATTTGAAGCTTTGAGCTGAAGAATCACTATCTTTGTGTTTTGAAAGCAGATGTTATAAAGAAGGTGGAACAGACTGAGAAATGCAGGGGTTAGGGTTAGACCACACTAAAGTATACCCTGCTTTATTGTGACCACAAATTACAAATCATTTCCCATCATATGATATTTAACAGGACTTGAAGTTGGGATCATAACCTAAGCGGTACCTAAACCTAAGCCCTCCCCATAAATGTCACAACATGCACACATCCCACCATTAAAGGCAGGCTCATTCTCAGCAAGGTTAAATGAAATGATAACATCTGAAAATCAGAGCAAAAGGACCCTCCCATTCCAAATTAAATTCTTCACCAGATGTAGAGCCTGGCCCACATCTGTCGTTACATTAAACTGGAGCCTCCTCATTATATTAATGCATCATTCCTTTTTTTCCCGGGGAGATGGGATGGGCAGAGAATCTATTTTCTTTCAAGTTAAAACAACTAAATTATTTAATTGTGTGATAAAAAGAAAAAGTCAGAGCAGAAAGGGAGACTTGTCATTGAGCCGATAAGGCACACAGCTAATTGTGTGCGAGTCCTCTGCAGGGACTGAAGGTTATCTCTAGCTGCTGTATTAATGCTGGCACTGACCTCTTCTGCTATTATTGCAAAGGCGTATAAGACTGTCACATCCCGACAAACACTGTCTGTAATTAGTCATGTGCTAAGTGAAGTTGTTTAGCCGCAAGCACAAAGCGCCGCCATCAATTATTTCAAATCCCAAACAGATTAACACACACTTGGACATTCAATACTCTGCTCCAGAGCCTGTGACTCGTGCCATTTCTTTAGAAAGAGAAGAAAGAAGGCTGCACTGCTGTGTCCTTAACCTCTGTCAGTGGTTTTCCTGTGCTGTCTGCTTGATTGGACGTTGCCGCTGGGGAGGCCTCTGCTGTGTCTATACTGCAGCCTGTCTTCTGCTGACATTATGCAACATGCAACAAAACAAGCCCACAGTGGAAAACGATATCCACACACGGCTGCCATGCAAAGTACTGCTCATCACTAAATGCTGAAAGATTGCCATTATTTCCATGCAAGCATTGTGATCTCTGAGTTAAATTGTCGCTGGCAACCAGAGATGGGCAGCGCTGTAATCTGATTACTTTTTTCAAGTTACTTGACCAACACTGCTGGCAACCCATCCAAGGCTGACTCATCAATGCATGCAGCGGATGGATCACGCACTTAAAGCTCAATTAATAAGGATAATATTCACAAAGTGGCCACACAGTGAAAAAAATCTCTTTCTCATTAGGAATCTAATGTTATATTAAGCTAATGAGATATTTCAGAGGACACTGCCCAGACTGAAATAATAGTGAAGTTTTGGGGGGTTTTTCCCCAAAGGGGAATTTTTGCCTGTCTGAAAAGCAAATAATATTTGTCCTACCCTCTGCAGCCCCTATGAGTTTCAGGCTACTGGGATCTTTCAATATTTTGCCTGTCTGCCTCTTTGAATAGCTTGCAGGTGATGACAGGACATCCCCAAACTACAACGGAAAGACGATGTCTTTACACTGACACCACTGGTTTTCATTTGAGGAAGTAACCTTCCTCAAATGAAAACATGAAATACACACAAATGCTGTATTTCTGCCTGATTTTCTGTCATCAAAAGTTTGCCCAGAAGTTTGAATTGCGTTCCAGTTGCATCATTTTCAGGTGAAAATGCGCATTCATTTGCAGATTTTTGAGAAATGGAGTTAAAGGGAATTGATGATATCAATTCCCTGCTCCATACTTTGATTCTTGACTCACAGTTCAAAATGATCCCATTCCTGTCTTATGCTTTCTGCAGATTTTTCCACTTATCCACTGGCTGTAACAAGATGTTTTAGCTGATCTCCTTTTCAGCCAGCTGTCTCCCGATTGGCTGCCCCCCCCCCCCCCCCCCCCAAACAGAGGCATTGTATAGCAGGTAGGTAAATCTCTTCAAATTAAAACAAGTGCACCTTTGTAACATGGCATCAACATATATGCAATCGAGAGTTGAGTACTTTCTTTTTCATGGCCTCTATTTTTTTTTTTTCACTTATGGATTGGTTCCACCAAAGCTGGTGGGAAATGTGGAGCTCCTTCAATATGCAATATGCTTTCTATATCTGACTATAGGAATATTTTTGCAGTTTGTATGCTACACCAGAGCTCTCTGAACACAGAACATATGTGGGGCCATCTGTATACTATCTTGACAGACCTTTTCATGCAAACATTGCTCTATATTATTAGGACAGAGAAGAATAAACTGAACCAGAACAGGGACAAGATGATAATATTTGTTTCAGCAATAAATTATTAGATATGTCACCTATAACACTGACATGAAATCAATAAGGGAGTAAAATGTAGGTTAGGCACTGCTGAATTACTGGCCTCTACAGTGATCCAGCTTCATATTAGAAATCCTTTTAGATTTATCTTCTGCTACCTTCACTTCCTGAGTGTCTAATCTCTGTCTGTTGATAGGTTAATCGGGCTGGCTTTGTAGCTCCAGAGGAAAAACATGCAAACACAATAAGACAGTGGGCTTCAATTTGCATTGTGTATCAGGGTTGTTTAAGTACTTTCCATCTCAGTGGTTACAAAAAGAAAAGAAAAAAAATTCTGAGAGGTGGTACTGGTCTCCTTGGAGCCACTTCCCCTCTAAAAGCCAACACTCTCTAACCCATCACCCCTTTCTCAGAGCATGTCAGCATGTTAATTTGTGTATGTTGTACACAATGGCACCAATGATTGGATCTCACTCAGTGGATGCACCTCAGCCATTATTATAGGGTGGCAGTAACAGGGGGCCTGACCTTGACGGAGCAGAGAGTAGCTGCAAAAAAAGACAAAAACACACCCTGGGTGGCTGTCGCCTTCTGGATGCATTTTCCATCATGCTTTCCCTCCTTCGAAAATAATCTGCCCTGTGGCTGGAAGCTTCTGGTTTGTTTTTAGCACTTTGGCACCCAGAGGATGTGTTTAGCTTCCCAAAGGTCAGCTGTCTTGATTCCAGACACGTTGGTTTGCTGTTGGATGCTGGGAAACAAGCGGCCTCAACGTTTTTTTTACCATTTTCCATTTTTTCTTTTTTAGTCAGAGTAGGATGGAAGGTGCATGCAAAATAGGAAACAGAGGTTATAAGGCCAGAGGCAGGTGCGCACTGTGGCCCTGTTTTGTTTTCTGAATCTTAAGTTTGGATACATGTCACTTCTTATTCACTGCCACATACCAAAGCTCATAAAACAGCCTCTCTGATTTGTTTATGTCATGGATAGATACAGCCCACTGTTCAACTGCTGTGAGTGAGAATTTCTGTGAAGTACTTCACTCACTTTTCCGCTGTCGATTTGGAAGTGAAATAAGAGTGTGGATTTTGACTGAAGACCACAGAGATTCTAGCGGGGAGAAAGAGAGGGTGAAGGCACGGGGGGGGGGGGGGGGGGAGGGGGGTTGTGACTGCAGGAGGCTGTTTGATGCAGCTGAAGAATTCCACAGACAGGATTTTGGAACTACAAACATCTCTTCTCTCAGATGCAGAACCCTGCAAAAAGAAATCCATGTTTGTGTGTGGGGCTAAGAGCAAGACTTCATAAATCATGTTTAGCAAAGATTTAACACAATACAACTTATGACAGCAGTGACAACAGCAACAAACTCTGAATTAATGAGTGTCATGAGAGGCATAGCGAGGTGAAATGAGAAGGCAGCTAAAAATCTTTGGCCTCTGGTGGAGAGACATCCTTGGAAACCTCAAAGGCGCAGTGTGACAGAAATAAACCACCGCCATTTTCAACACAGAAAAATATTGAGTCTCACTTCAGAGGAAGAAAAAGAAGCCGTCTGTAAGGTTTCATCCCAGGCACCCGGTTCAGCTGTGGGTTGACAATCCGGAGGAATATGAGCCCGACCTCAGCTCAAGGCTTGGACTAGTTTCCCCCCTTTTTGATCCTCGGGGATCAAACCGTGCTTTTTAAAAATTCTCTCCTTGACTGTAACAGTAGGTTTAAGCTACAGCTACAAACTCCACTGTGCTGCCATGTGCAGGAAGGAATGATTCACATAGGAGTGCTTCTGATGTGATTAGCAGGGTTAGCGGCAGGTGACCACAGGCGGGCCTGTCTGCGTGCCTGAGTCAGTTTATGCCTGTCAGAACAGCAAACACCACAACACATCTTCAGCACGCTGGCAGAAAAGATTGTGCCATCCAAACACGAGGCTGATTATTAATTCCAGATCATCTTTAATTGCCTCTCTAATCTCTTCAGCATGACAGGGACATGACCTTGAATGCCTCATGCAGCATGTGACTGGTTTACAAAGATCCAGATTTGGCTTTGTAGTCAAAGATACTGTCTGCAACAGCAAAGATGATTTCATGTGTAAAAGTCTAGTGTTTGGGAGTGTTTAAAGCTCATTGTACAGTGGCCCTGAGAGTTCAGCTGGAACTTTAGATGGAGTACAAGCAAAGTGAGAAAACATCTTCACTAATTTGACCACACAGGTACATCAGCTACAGATTTTTTTTTTTTTTTTTACAGAATATAGAAAAAAAACAACCAGACACAGAATCTTTAAAATGCAGATTTGCAATGAAAATTTTCCCAGATGCATCAAACCGACATGATAGACACGCTTATCCCTCAGCGGTGTTGAAAAATGTGCTTATGAGAAAAATTTCTGTTGTATACATTTTGTACCATTTTAACTTGACTGCCTGAACTAACTCACAGGCCGCACACCACAAATAGTCTCCAGAAGAGCATGAAGGGCATTAAGGATGCCTGGAAATTATCTGCAACCAAATCACAGCTGCACTAATATGCAGCACAGCAACGCTTCCACTAATGTGATAAATATGCTCAAAGCTAACAGCAGATCTAGCACAAAACTTACATTTCAACCAAAAGCTTCAGTCATTGACTCACTAATTTTATTTTGAAGTGCATCCATGGATGTGGGTTACAGTAAAAGCCCATGTATGATGTCTCTGTAGCGCCTCAGCTACTGACTTCTCTAAATTTGCCACACAGCCACTTACATTGCAGAATAATAATCCTGCAGTCCCTGGAGGACAATTTACATGAACGTTACCAGATCTCATTAAAAGTGCCAAGTGACTTTTCCTCTCAGATACATGCACAGGGCTGAGGATGTAAATAAGTCACAAAACAAGAAGGCTTTTCTGTGAGATGACATTTCAGTTATTACAGCCTATGTTGAGTAATATTAACGGGTTTAGCCTCTATCATGTGTCCTTGTTTGCTCAGAAGACATGAGTCGTGTTTAATGTTTCACACTGTAAGATCTAATTGGATTTTAGGAATAAGAATAATTTACTACTTTCTCTTCTTAAGTGCAACCAAGAATCGAGTCTTAAAGGGTAAATAATGCAAACAAAACTTTAATCTCTTCTGTGTGATTCATTTTACCTAAAGGGCATTGGAGATTGAACAGTGGAATATAAAAATAATTCTTTCATCCAAGGATGGAGGTAATAGCAATTTCCTCAACTGCGCCTTCCCTTCCTCCCAGCCTCTTTCTAATGCCTGGAATGTCAGAGAGCCATTGGGAGATTAGCCTGCCCCATGCACGCTCTGTCCAAACCAGCTGCCCACTATAGGAATTATTAATACTTCACTTAAATATACTCATCACTATACAAGCAAGGGCTTCTGTGTGTGCAGTCAGTTGCTCTGCCCTCATCTCCCAACATCATTATTTTAATTTTCATGTATACTCATCCTCTCTATTTCCCAATGGCAGCCACAATTAAGTTCATCCATAAATATTTTCATGAAATTATCTCTGTTCTGCATGCTAATGATCAAAATGAGCCACAACTTCTGGCTCACACATAACAGGAAACTTTGAATATACTATTTCTCAAAGAAGGCAAGGATCCCAGAGCACTAACTTCCATGGCATACTGAGCTTCAAAGAAAAAAAAAAACTTATTTAAAAAGTTGGTGGAAACAGCATTCTCTGAGTATAGGGTAGCTTAAAAGTGGCAGAAGTCCCTCCTCGTTCCCCAGGGTTCACAGAGGAGTCATCAGTGTCACATTGTGAGCACAGAAGATTACAACTCAGAGAACAGGTCTCCAAACTTCAAAAGAGACTGCTTGAAGTAAAAGGAGGCTAGGAGGCTATCCATTTCTTTTAAACACTTACTGGATGATTGCTGGAATCTGCATTAAAAAAAAATTTCTTCTTCTCAGAGACAAACTTGTACTGTGTATTATCCTTTTGCATAATACCATATCCATAAGGCTCCTGGACTTCATGGATCTTCAGTGAGGAGAATTTCTACAAATGGAGAAGGCTTGGAACAATACAGAGCCTTGCCAGAGACGACTGATAATGCAAACTACATGATTTATCTAGGAAGATGCAAGAAAACTTCCAAGAACTGTCACCTTCTCTTAACTCAGTAAAGCTCAGAGATCATTAATCTTCGATCTGAAAACAAAAAGCATAAGAAAAGTGGTCTTCATGTCAGAGTGGTTACCAATTCAGAATTCAGAAGAACATTAACGTTCACACATATTTTGTTACACAAAGCTTGATAACTTGATAAAAATGTTGCATGGACTGTTGAATCCAAAGCCAGTGACTCGATAGTGTCGTCGTTTCCATATTCAGCTAACCAGTTAAAAATCCCTGGTTTGATCCCTGGAGGAGACACAAACCCCCTGTGTTCCAAAGAGCATTTGGGATAAAAATCTGCGAAATCAAACACGTGGAACTACCTGCTGTGGTACCCCCTTGTGAATAAGGGAGTGGCTAAAACTAGCTTTGTGTACTTTTATATCTACTATAAATCAAATAAAGTACTTTAAAACTACAGAAATCTGTGGAGGTAGAAGTGCTAGATTTTAGCAATGCTTTGCTACTACAGGGGCAGTGCATCTAGCAATAACTGAGGAAGAAAATGCTGCTCTGTGACAGAAAAGAAGAACGTCATTCAGTCAGTCTGTGAGGTGAAGCCCAAGCACAACTGCAAGAGTCAGTCCATCTCTAAATGTCTCAAAGGAATAAAATTAACAATTTAGAGAGGCCTAGTGAACCTAGCCTGGATCTGAACCCACAGAAATGCTGTGGCAGCAGGGTCTGAAAACTTTTAGAGTTAACTTTGTTTGAAGGTCTGACACAATTTAGTATGAGATACACAGCAAAACAGACAATATCAGTAGGAGGTCAAATAATATTTTTCATGACTCTGGATAGACAACAAACTATAGATGTCATCACAGTTTCAGACTTTGAAAATCTTGTTCTATAGGAATGCACACAAATAACCTTTCATTGCAGTTGGCTTTCCGGCTCAGATTTCAGTCTGTAATTAAAAACTGCTGTGACGAATTCTCAAAACAGCCCAGAGTGTCCCACCGTTTCATCACGTTTGAACGCTGTACACTTTGAAGACCACCTGGTATTGATATGGTTGAAATCTTTCTCTTATCCACCTGCCTGCTGTGTATGGGTGATTGAACCAGTCAAAGTGAGAGTTGGCTGAATAGAGTCAGCGCCTGCAGCAATCTGAAACCAATCTCCAGACTGCTGCAGCACAGAAATTAGCCTGTCCTCCTTTCCACCTGCCTGGGCCACTGTTGTTTAATTGACACAGCACTCAGGAGCCCAGAGTGATCACCCTCCTGATATAAAACGATGTCTGTCAGTTAGCAGCAAACGTTCATTCCCTGACTGCAATCATCCCTGGACTGTGGGAACATCCCAAGGAGACTTCTGCAACAAAAGTGCCTTCACTTCCTCCAAGTGCACCCACTTTTATCCCAACCACCACCTGCCATAGCAAAACAACAACACAATCCTTCAAACTTTCAGACAATGCCCCTTTTCATTTTTCACAGGATTAAAAGGTGTCAGGAGTTTACAGCAGAACTGCTCTGTGCAGCCAAAGGGTTGATTCTAAATACAGGTTTGCTGCCTACACCTTTGCAGGAGCATAATCACCAGAAGCCAGCAGGTCTCTACTGCTATCACACAGCTTTTTGCATACCAAAATTCACAGAGGCAGATGAGTCATGAGCTCAAATCTCAGTTTAATTACGCTTTGGACTTAGGCTCATTTAGCTGTACCAAAAGATCTTGTCATTAGTTCCTGACGTGATAACACCCATTTTTGTTTGTTTTAGTTAAACTAAATGCCGATCCCTCACATTTCTTGTTTACCAGTGTAAAATTAGCCATTTATCAGACTGTTCCACGCTTCAATGAAACGACTTTATTCAGTAGCCTTATTACCTTTATATAAATTTAGTCACCTGTTAAGTCTTAGCAGTGCTGCTGTTTTTGTGTTTTTGAAATGTAACTTACATGATAAATATTTTTTTTAGTAGTTTCAGTTATAGACAGTAACATTACAGTTATGGTCATAGATCTGTGTTGTGCTACCCACTGTATTTAGAGAAATTTCCTGTTATTACCATTACCATGTCACCCATTCTGAAACTTCAACATTACTTTTTTGGGCAACACCATATTGGGGGTTTTTTGGACCCAGATGTTACCTCAATCATGAGGGGTTTGAGTTTTAAGTTATCAGCTCATACGAGGAAACATGGTTAGCAAGCAGGATACCAATTTAGTTAACTGGGTTGAGAAGGGGACCCATTCACTGTAAGGCTATTGCAGAGCGTTTTAATTCATCCTGGATAATTTACTGCATGTGTGAGGCCCATGATGTCCATTGGTTTGTTGTTGATCAGTACTGAACCTAAAATATACACAGTGGGGAATATCAAGTGGTTGCATTGTTATTTATATCTTCTATAGTCATACTATGAACTACATATAAAATTCATCTGGTTCTGCTTTGTAGTCATTGGGTCCATAAGGCACAAAAACAAGCCACAACAGTGCTCCACAACAACAACAAAAAAGAGTCAGAGGGAAAAGAAAGAAATATGGATGGTAGATTTCAGGTTAGACAGGGGCTACCACACACCATTTATCACCAGACAGTCTATGAAGGTTAAGAAAGTGCTTTTCTGGATGCTTGTACTGCCAAATTTTAAAAGAGAAAGGACTATATCTCCACTTTAGTATGAAAAAGACAGACTAAGTAGACAGACAGGTGGTTTGAAGAAAAGAACAGATTTGATTAATTGATTTTTTTATCTTAACTGAGGAATGATGAAAGGATTCGACAAGGATCTGACAATGCTTTGAAATTAAATTCTGTGCATCAGTTTCTATGGTAATAAAATAATTAGTGTCAATATAAAGCATGTGCAAAGCACTACAACTGCATGAGTGGATTTTTCTTTTCAAATATTTTCATGTTTGCTTTTGCTGTAAATACATTTTTCCCCCAAGGCCATCATGGTGTTTTGCAGAATTACAGTAAACAATGTACCATTTAGTAAGTTGTACTGAGGGAAAGACCATTTTAATCAACATTATTAACATTAATGGTCTATTCTATTACTGAAACACCATTCATTTCATTACAGGCACACACACACACCCTGGTGCTGGGTAACATCGGATGACATGACACTCATGAGCTGCTGCCTTGTTCTCTGAGTCATTGCATTCACAGCTAGCCAAGGGCTCTTGGACCATGAAAATGCACACAAATCAAATGCAGTTGTCTCTCCTCTGGTTTGTATGTAAAGATGGCTACCATCTTTGAAACCAAAAGTGCAACCAAAAAAAGCAGGAGATAAAAGTGGGTATTTCAAAGGTTAGGGTGACACTGGCTAGAAACACAAAGCTGGAAATTAAATGGTCTTCCAGGCTTTTCTAGAAACAGAAGAGACTGGACAAGTTCCTAAATGAGAGAGAGAACGAAAAGAAAAGTTGGCTCTACCAGATTTTCCTGCATAAGATGGAACAATTTAATAGCAAAAGAAAGAAAGCAGAATTGTCAATTGAAGCAAAAGAGTGAATCAAGTAAAGGGCATTGTTTTTCACTGGAATCCCTTCAGAGAGCCCAATTGCTGCTCTCTTGTATTGACAGGCGAAGTTCACACAATGCCTTTTACAATTAACCAGCAGCTGTCAGAGCTAAAGCTAACATGTCGAGCACTAGTGGTGTTGCCTTGACAGCTAGTTAATTGGGTAACAGTGAGACAAGCCAGTAAGGCAGGGACAGCTACACACAAAATGCTCAGCATGTCAATGTAAGGTTGGAAAAGCACCAGTGACATCTAGAACACCAGCTAGCTGCTATAGAAAGAACGGGACTGGTGCTTTCTTTCTTGCTGAACTCACATTTCTCCTTAATGAGATGAAAGTTGTTGTTTTTTTTGTTTTTTTTTGTTTGTTTTTTTTTTGGGGGGGGGGGTTGGTTCAGCACAAAGCTAAAGAAAAACAGTGCTGCTAAGTTAGCTCATTGGAATGAGCTATATAATTCATAAGGCAGACCTCCTTGATCAGCACATTGGACAAGGGAAGCCCAAATGAATTCATTTAGCTTCTTAAAGAACTAAATGCTTACAGATTGTTTACATTTCTAGTGTGTGGCTGTTGGCTTCTATTCATATTATCAATGAAAAATTGTCAAAAACTTAAGAGAGCATTAGCATGGTTTTAGTTGTTATAAAAAACAACCAGAAAAAGCTCAACACATCAGATAGCTTAGATGGAGAACTTCAGTTGGGGGGGCTTTTGAAGCAGTTGGGCGAGCTACATAAATTAAGCATGTCTGTAAACAGCAGTATGAAGTTTTTGATATAGAAACAGTTGCTTCTTTTTTTTTTCTTTTTTTTTCATAGTTTATTTGATCTTTATTAGTTATTTTTATTCTAAGTTATTGTAATCAGGCCAGACTGGACTCGGGGACGGGAAAGAAAAACAAGAAGAAAAGTTCAGAGTTTTTCTTTTTCTTGTCCTGGATCACCTGTTGAGAAAGAAAAAAGAAAACAAGCAGAAGAAGACTAGTGCAATAGAATAAACAACATCATGATGATCTGTGGGAATATAACAGTAAATACTAAATGTTAAACATTATTGTGCAGCACGTAAGATCGACAGCACACAGTGTGCTTTAAGATAGGAGCCAAAAATGGTGTCGTTTGTGTGTGTGAGCACCCGTGTGTACACCTGTGAGCATGAACGCGCTTCTTTTTAAAATGTTCCTACATGTAATGATCTGTTAGAGGGTGTGGGGAGCCACGGCCCCGTCCACCAGGGCATGAAGCAGGTATGGAGGAGATCAAAACTCCAGACATCCGGAGGCCCCCAGAACACAAGAGACCAAGGAAGACCAACAGAGGGGCAGCCGCGCCACTATCCCAGAAAGAGCTAAGGAGAGTCCCAGATGAGGGGTCACTCAGCAGCCGTGGAGCATAAGCCGGGGGGGTTGCAATGACGTGCCCGGGAGCTCCGCCGGCAGCCTTGGAGGGCCTGAGATGTCCCCAGAGAGGTGGTGTCTGATACCCGACCTGACATATGGACACAGACATACAGGCACACACAGATACAAACATCCATTCCCACCCTCATGCTCTCATAAGCAATTACTCAACACTCACCCAGCGTGGAGACAGACATAAAGAGACACTGTACACGCAATCACACTCCCCAAGCGTACTCTAAGCCCCGGGTCTAGGTACCCTTGCCCCTGGAGGGGGAAACTGCACCTAGACCCAGGTGGTGTTACCCTTTTCCCTGCGGTGGGGAGATTCAGACCGCCCCAACTCCGCAGCAGCAGGGAGGCCCCACATTCCAGACCCCAGTCGGACGGCCAACTCCTCCTCCTGGCCCCCCCGCTCCAGCAGGCCGCAGAGAACGGGGGTGTGAGAAGACTCCAAACCTCCCTCCGCCCGCTCATATGTAGTGTTGATGCATGTGTGTTCTAAAGTGCATTTAAAACCCAGGAGGACATGGAGCTACCTGCCAGAGAGCAGCAGGTAAGCGCATAGCCCCTCCTGATAGCCCTCAATGTCTACATGTATTTAGAATTGAGAGGTGGGCAACGACGCCAGGGGTGAGGTGTACACCCTGATGGTAATTTGGAGTCCGTGTAGCGTGCCCACCCCCAAGATCCTATATGTATGTGTTATGAGATTGTATGAGTAATGTGAATGTCTAAGTTGAGGCACAATTGAGGCACAGGCAGCCAGAAGGGGACAGAAGAGGGGGGGGGGGATGCCTCCCCTGCACCCTGGTGACACACCTTTACCCGAAGGCCCTGCATGTGTGGGTGATTGTGGTGGAGCGGGAAGAGGGAGGCAGCTGGAGATGGGGAGGGAAGGAAGGGAGGGGCAAGTGACCCCTCCCTGGGGCCAGCTCCCCTGCTGACCCCAGTAGGCACCCCCATACTCCGCAACCCGCCAGGGAAAGGGGGCCCAGGCCCATCCGGACCGGGGCCCAGTACAGCAGCGCCGCCTGGCTCCACAGAGCCCGGGACAGCCCACCCAACCCCACCACAGAGAAAACTGCACCCACCCCGTCATCCACTCATCTTCCAGACTACACGAGACAATAGAAGCCCAGGCTGAGATCTTCCCCCACCTCTCCTGTATCTCCCCCTCCTGCAGAGTGAGTTCCTGAAGAGAGGAGAGCTCCTGCAACATGTAACAACCTCCCCCACCAGTCGAAGAGCCCCCCAGGTGGCTCGATGCACTGGCTGGGCCCCCATACACCCACCCGCCCACAACCCCGGCAACACACCTACCAGGACCCAAGCCCCCGAGGCCCAGCCAGGGCCCCAGCCCGGAGACGGAGCACCCCCACAACCCCACGCGCATCCTGGACCCACCCCGGGGCAGCCAGTCAATAACCCACGTCCGTCAGCACAGACCCTCCCCTAGCCCTGCTGCACGCAGCCACGAGGAACCGACACCTAAGAGCCAACAGAGCCCTTAATAGGCCATGACCGCTACCCCAGGTTGGACCCTCCAAGGAAGATGCTCCTGGGGAACCCCCCGACGCCCCAAGCCTGTCCCTACCCCCACACCAATCACAACAGCGAAAGTGGGACCAAACTATGACCCCCCCAACCCCGCTAGGAGATGGGGCTGATCAAAGGAGCCCAGAGCAATTGATCTAATGTGGTGGCAGAGGCTGTATCAGGACTAATGTAATCTAATAGATAATTTCGATATTGGTTAGAATTAAGATTATTTTTATTTTTCCAGTTCATGAGGACTGTTTTCTTGGCTATGATTAGGGCAGTGAAAACCATATGGGCTATATTCTTATCTGTAGTGACATTATCTAAGCTGCCCAACAAACACACTAAAGGGGAAGTTGGAATGTTACATTTCAGACACTTTGATAAGTCCTCACATATCTCGTGCCAAAACTTCAGAACTATTGGACAGAACCAAAGAATTGTCCGGTGAGTTGGTTTGGCATTGTGAGCAGTTGTTGGTAGACGTATAAACCCATCTTGAACATCCGATGACCTGTATAGTGCACTCTATGTAGTATTTTGTATTGAATTAATTGAAGACTGGGATTTCTAATTAGATGAAAGGTTTTTAAGCAAATCTGAGACCAGAAGTTTTGGTCTAAGTTAACTGATAAATCCGCTTCCCATTTTGGAATAGGAAGTGATATCGATTCATCTGTTTTAGAAAGCATTCTGTAAATTTTGGAAAGTAATTTGGGGGTTTTAAGAATAAGAAAATGAACCACACTTGGTGGTGTTTGTAGTTCAACTTGACCCGGTTTGAATTTCTTTTTTACTATGGATTTAATTTGTTGATATTCTAAAAAAAGCTTTTCTTGTTGATCCCATATTGTGTAACTAGTCTATCAAATGGAATAAATTCTGTTCCTTATAATATATGTTCTAAGTATTTGATTCCTTTACCACTCCAATCTGAAAGGTTTATCATATTATTGTTTTGTAATATGTCAGGGTTGTTCCAGGTGTACGTTTGCATGGGATTAATGAAGACTCCGTCAATTTTAGAAACTCCCACCATGCTGTCAGAGAAGAGCTGATGTTGACGCTTTTGAAGCGTTCATGTCGTTGGATGTTTGAGCTGATAAATGGTAGGTCTGAAATCTCTAGATTATTGCAAAGTGCTTGTTCTACATCTAGCCAAGGTTCATCTAAGAGGGTATGTTTCAGCCATCCTGAGATAAACTGAAGCCTGTTGGCTAAGAAGTAGGGCTGAAAGTTAGGTAGTTCTAATCCTCCTTTATCCTTGGTCTTTTGTAGTGTTTTTAAACTTATACGTGGAGGTCCTTTACCACTCCAATCTGAAAAGTTTATCATATTATTGTTTTGTAATATGTCAGGGTTGTTCCAGGTGTACGTTTGCATGGGATTAATGAAGACTCCGTCAATTTTAGAAACTCCCACCATGCTGTCAGAGAAGAGCTGATGTTGACACTTTTGAAGCATTCATGTCGTTGGATGTTTGAGCTGATAAATGGTAGGTCTGAAATCTCTAGATTATTGCAAAGTGCTTGTTCTACATCTAGCCAAGGTTCATCTAAGAGGGTATGTTTTAGCCATCCTGAGATAAACTGAAGCCTGTTGGCTAAGAAGTAGTGCTGAAAGTTAGGTAGTTCTAATCCTCCTTTATCCTTGGTCTTTTGTAGTGTTTTTAAACTTATACGTGGAGGTTTATTTTTCCAAAGGAACTTGGACATGTATGAATCTAGAGATCTGAACCAATCTTGTAGCGCTTTAGTTGGGATCATTGAGAATAAATAATTTATTTTTGGTAAGACCATCATTTTTATAGCGGCAACCCTTCCCATGAGTGATATGGGTAGACATTTCCACCTAGCCAGATCACCTTCTACTTTCTTTAAAAGTGGGATATGGTTTAATTTAATTATATCTGCAAGCTTGGGAGAAACATTAATACCTAAATATTTAGATTTTGTACAGTAGATTTTCACCAGTTAATTGAGTAGTCTGATATTCTTGCAAAAGAGTTTATCAATTCAATCACCCCAGAGATATTGGTTTGTGAGTTTTGGAGAAAAAGTAACACATCATCCGCATAAAGGCTGATTTTATGTTCCACGTTCTTGCATTGCATTTTATGCCCTTAATTACTGAATTCTGTCTAATTGCTGCTGCTCCTGGTTTTAGCAGGAGATTAATGTTTGCAGAATTCATATTTGATGGAAGTCTGCCCTTTTCTTTGATTTCCAACAACGTTCTGAAAAAAAAAACTGGTGCTAGAATCGTCCAGAATTCTTTGTAGAATTCTGCAGAAAAGCCGTCTGGACCTGGAGCATTATTATTGGGCATACTTATCAGGGCTTCCTGGAGTTTACCTGATGTCAGTGGCGAATCCAGTGCCATTGCTTGAGTGTCTAATTATTTTGGAAGAGTTATGTTGTCTAAAAACTGATCAATTTCCTTTTAGATGGGTTTATTTGTGGTGAATACAATCTTTTATAGAAATCCCTGAAAATGTTGTTTATTTGTTTTGGGTCATATACTGTGTTCCCAGATGAATCTTGAACAGCACCTATATACCTATGTTTTTTCTTTATTTATTTTTAGCTGGTTTGCTAGAAATTGACCAGATTTATTACCATGTTCATAAGTGTAGTCTTTGTACTAAGAATTTAGTTGGTTTTTTTTATCAATTATCTCATTTAATTCTAGTTTTGTTCAATGTTTCCTGATCTTGGTGGGACGCGTAGGCTTCTTTTAGGGATTTTCTAATTCCTGAATATATTTGTTTTCTTCTTTTTATGTGATGAGAAAGAAATTAGTTTACCTCTCATCACAGCTTTCCCTGCTTCCCATAGAACAGAAGCTGATGTTCCGGGAGTGTTATTATAGTCTAAATATGAAGTCCACTCTTTTTTAAAATATTTAATAAAGTCTTCATCTTTAAGCAGCGATGTATTAAATCTCCAGTTTTTACTTGGCGTAGTATTATTCTTGTTCATTAGTGTTAAAGATACAGGAGCATGATCTCTGACAGCTATAGGGTGAATCTCAGTGTCTGAAATGTCACTCAGCAGTGAGGTACTGACCAAAAAATAATCCAGACGAGAGTAGGAGTGATGAACATGTGAGAAAAAAGTATATTCCTTACTGATGGGGTGAAGGGAGCGCCATGCATCGCAAAGACCACAGTCGCTCATATACTGTTTGATTATATTTGTGGATTGCCAATTGCGCTGAGTTCCTGCTGTGTTGAGCCTATCCATTTCTTCATTTAGTCCAAGGTTGAGGTCGCCTCCAAGAACAAGTGTGCCATCTAAGTGTTCAGAGAGTGCAATGAAAAAACCGTGAAAGAATGAGGGATCATCAACATTTGGACCATATACACTTACAATACATAGCTTTTTATCAAGTATAGATAGTTTAATGATTAAGAATCTGCCCTCTGGATCTATAACTGTATCGAGTACTGTGAAATTAATATTTTTATGTATTACAATTGCTACTCCCCTTTGTCTAGAATTATAACAAGCTGAGAACACATAAGGAAACAGTTGCTTCTTGCTAGGATATACCCGATTCATCCATACCTAAAGCAGATCTGTAACTTTCAGCAGTTTCTCATCAGATGTTGACCGGCCCGAACTGCAAGTACAGTGCTTAAATTCCAGAAAGATGTTAAAATTGTGATGCTGAACTAGTTAATGCCGATCTTAAGGATTCTATCTAAGGAATCTAAGGATTCTAACTTCATCTTGTGCCAGTATCAGGAACAGGATGATATAGCACTAAGTGTCAGTTGAAACATACCAGTAATTCTAAAAGATATGCATGAAGATGGCATTTGATGACCTCTCCTGTACCCTTAATGAGGAGTTTATTAATAAAGATGTGGTTTCAATATCATTAGAACAAATTCTGGGTTTTTCTGCACAGGCAGAGACCACCCTCACTAACTTCCGATGCACACCCAGTCATTGTGTTCTATAAGCAGGCGCCTGAAATATGACAGAAACCACTGAGTTCAGAAAAGAGCGTCAGGGGTTTCTCCTCATAGGCTTTTGAGGGGTAAAACTTGATTTGAGTATTCAGCTATATTCAGTCATTAGTGTGAGTGTATGGTTAGATAGAAAGCACAGGCTGCGGTGCTAATTAAAAAGGGCTCATGTGGAGTAGACAAGCAATATATAAGAACCAGTCCAGTTAGTATTCCATAGTGGAGAACAGAGCTAAATGGGCTCTGCCTCATATGGTCTATCATCGCATGGTTTGTTGAATTTCAAATAACAGCTTGGATAAAATGACACATTTAATGAGATTATCATGTACTATGAGAACCTGTAATGTTATAACTGGCAAAGAAAATAAACAATCTATCAGGTGATTCTGACTGAAATGTTGCTAAATCCTGATTGGTGATACCTGCCCTCTTCTAACCATTAAGAAGAAATCTGATGATGTAGTAAAATGATGATGTCACAGTAAAAAAAAGAAAATCAACTGATAGACTAAGTTTTCAAGGTCTTTAAACACAGTCTAATGATGTGTTTTGTTAAACTGCAGAAGGTGTGTGTTTGAGTAGGTGTGTAGCCTCTGTGCTTTGCGCAGCAGAAGCTGCGAATGCACACGGACCTTGACAAATCAATGCCAACCACAAATCCAAACCACTTCCCATTATTATTCACCCCCGCCAATGCAACCAACAATAAAATCACTATTTTGTTTCTTAAAATGCAGAGGTGGCCTTTTCCTGTGACCACCCATGTAAGTTACAATGGCAAGCATCCACCTAAGTGTGTCTCCAAGGCAACCCTGATGTTCTATTTCAAATTAATTTGGACAGTATCACTTTTATAAATCGAGCCCACAGCAGCGGCTTCATTCCATCTCAAAGGCAGTGAGAAAGACACAGGACAAAAATGTCACCCTGTTTAGAGAGGGTGCTACGCTGTGTGCCTCTTGAAATCATGAGGGGCTCATCTGAATGTGGCTGCGGCTCTCATTTATTTGATTGTGGTTGTTTGATGATGATGGCAAAAAAATACTTGTGTAGTACCTGCTGCAGTTCTTTCCTTCTCTGCTGTAGTAGTATCTCGGTGTGAACAGGGACACCTTGCCTGTGTGTTGGTCATACACTGTGTAATAAACACAGAGTGACACCTATCCACTGAAATTCTCCCAAGATGACTAGCTTGACCTTGTAGCAGAAAGGTTTGTATTTCACGCTTGGATGCTTATGGATGTAATCGCCTATAAGAATAATCAGGGGTTTAATTTGCATTGCACACTCCAGTTAGAGATGATGGGTGGTGATATTGTGAATAAACTCCAGCTTTTATGACAACAATGGACCAGACAAGATATGAGAGAGAAACAGGTGTCACTGGGGGAGGTTTTTCAGCGGCAGTATGCCGTGTTGCCCTCTACTCATCACGACACAGAAAAACACGAATAACAGCCCTTGTGTGTTCTCTGCTGTTGTGGTGTGTACATGCATATCTGCTATGCATGTGAGGAGGTGGAGGGTGGAGCACATCCACTGGGACCGCACTTGAGATTGCCAGCATACAAATGCCGTCTCGCGCTGCACCACAGGAAAGAGATTAGGTGAAGTTCTGTCATTTTTCCTGATATTTTGGGCCTTAGTTGTTTTTTTGTTTTTATTTTTTCTACGTACAATCATTGAGAGATCCGCTGGCTGTCACAATAAGGAAGCAATCTTTTCATAGCGAGAAGAAGCACAGTGATTAACTAACGACAGAGGACAGATAGCTTCCACTAAATCAAGTTTTGACAGGAATTATCACTGATTGACCCACTTGCGCTGACAAGCTGTGGACAGTCAAGGCAAAAAAACCAAAACAAAACAAAAAACAGAAAATAAAATAAAAAAACTACACACAAAACAGCCACTGAAGGCAAGAATGGATGAGGACAAAATTTATCTGGCACTGATATTGACTGGTTGAAAGGTGGAACTGTAGAAGCCAAAAAGAGAAAGGCTTAGAGAGAATGTCAAACAGGGAGGGAGCTGCGAAAAAGAAACACACTGAGCGACGAAGGACTGAGACAACAGAGAGGTCACCCCTATCATCTCTGATCTGTGACCTCAAACCCATCCTTAAAAAGAAAAAAGAAAAAAAGAAAGGTCATACAGAGGTAGATAGAAAAAAACAGCACTCATGACAGGATGATCAAGGCAGAAAGTAGGACACACTGACAGACATGTTGGTGACAGTGATGATGACCTTCTGTCATCAGCTGCTCGCACACCTAACTGCCCTGTGGACAGACATGCCAATGGGTCGTACGTGCATGCACATACGCACTGTGCAGCCAGAGAGAGATCAGTAAAAAAAAACATATTTCAGCAGCTTCCCACGAACTGTCAAGGTGAGATCGGTCACCACACCCACCTACCCATGTCTGGGTTTTTCTTTTACATTTCAATCCGCAGTGTTTCTGCATCGGAGACAGCGCGTGAAACGCCCGGGTCATGGCAGAAGGGAGATAACATGAGACAAACCATGATGCCATAATGGACATCCCACCTCTCTCTGCTTGCTCAGATTTCAAATCTCCCCTGGCCATCTGTCAGAAAGGGCTACGTGCTAGTGGGCTATGAAGCGGCATGAAGACATTCCAGTATTAATGCAGGCTCCGCTGCACCGCCCCAGAGAAGATACATGCATGTATGAGTGTGATAATTCCTTTGATATCTAAAAGGGTTGGGGGGGGGGGGGTCCAAAGCTCTGTTTGAGGCCTAATCAGTGTTAAAATGTGTTTACATGCCTGCAGAAGGAGCTGGTATTGGGCAAAATCTTCAAAAGGGAGATGCTTCTAATCTGCAAGCTGGGAGCATGATTATGGCACCTTTATGGCACACTGCTCTAATCCACAACCTCAACATAAACAACAGTTTGTATATTCATACACAGGCTGAGAAGTGTGTTGTGGATGACTTCTGTGGATGACATAAACTGATGCAGAGTGAAGAAAAAAGTGGGAGGAGCAGTGAAAGTAAATCTGTAGGAAACATTCCTTCCAAAGAATTTATCGGAATAATATTAAAGCCTTCTTTGTTATGGGTGTGATGTGGAGTAAGGTTCAAAAAAATTTTTTCTTCCCGGATAGTCAGAGAGCATTTTTATCGGCCATTCACATCTTAATGAAGCAAATTTACTGGATCCTCCGTCATGGGGTTGTTAATTGTTAAAAGTTTATTCAGTTGGCAAGCTGTGAGGCTGTTATTTATCATTATTGTGGATTTTCATCCCATCCACAGGACCCTGCGGTGTCATGCTCTGCGGGCGCAGATCGTGTTGGGGAAAGGCCCAAAAGCAGACGTGTAGACACAACTGGACTTAATGAAAAGCGAGACGTTTATTTAGGCTGGGAGAAAAAAACAAACAAGAATACAAAGCAAAAGGCAAAAAGAGACTCAGACTATACTAACTGAACTGGACAAACTGGACACTGTGCATGCACACTAAGACAAGGACACTCAGGCTTGACACCAAAACAGGCATACGCGAACATGGAAACACACGACAGACCGGGGAAGATAAAGGATGAAACACAGGGAGAAGAACATGGAGACAGGGTACAGAGAGATAACGGGGGACAGAAAGAGAGAGGGTGAGAGACATGACCAACAAGAGGGGGCGGCAAGGAACAAAACACAGAGACCAAACCAAGGGAGCGGGAACATAAACTGATAACCCTAAATTAACTTCAAACTAAACTAGAGACCTCTAATAATACAGCAGGGAAATTACCAGGGATTACCAAACTCTATCATGGTCACACGAACTAAACAAGAAAACCCCAAAATAAGGAAATGCAGAAAATAGGTCCACTTCTCAAAATCAAAAATTGAATTTAACAAGACTCAAAAGGTCCAAAACACAGAACACTGGGTCAGCGACCCAGTACCATGATATGCAGCGATGCTGTGACCAAAGGTCACCTTTTTTTGAGACTAATTTGACAGTTTAATTGAGTAACAACCGGTACCGTCCATGCTATGATGAAGATCCTTTTTTAAAAAGAAATGTTGTCACAGTGTAAATCTAGGAATTCATAGCTTATTAAAATGATTGCTACCTCATAAAGACAAATGTTTGAGAGTAGTCTTGATGGGTTATATGCACACAAACTCACACAGACACACAATGGGTCAGTGATATGGAGCACAGCCCATTGGAGAGGAGTCCCTGGTCTATTTGCAGTAACACCATCTTCCCTGTCTGGAAGTCGAGTTGCACTGTCTGCTCTCCTTTACCGTCCTCGTCTGCAAAGCTATACCTAGAGACAGGCTATGGAGGCCAGCCAGATCTCTGGGGAGATGAGGACAGCAGCAGAACCCCCTTGTCAGCATCAGAAAACAGGGTGTAGTGGAGCCAGCGCACTGAGAGCTAGCTAGAAAGACACAAAAAGAGGAGGGAGCACATATAAAGGTCAGGTGAGCTGGTATCTGTTCTTCCAGTGGCGCGTCAAAGGTTAGAAAGAGCCCTCGGCCGCACCAGAGGTGAAGTGAGAATACAATAAATGTCACCCACACCAACAGAGCTCCAGAGAAAGTCAATACTCAAACAGCAGCAGCTACACAGAAAGAGTATTTGCTACAAAGTCATTTCGGTCAACTTGCAGGCCTTCTGCGGAGCCCCCGTTATACAAGTAATAAGGAATGGTCTTTCTTGTTTTTCTGCCAGCAATAAGCATGGCCACCTGTTTGGATTAGCTGGTGTAAAAATAACCCAAATGAGTGTTCTCAGTGGGCCAAGACAAAGCCCTCACTTCTGTCTGGCTCTCTTCCTCTGTCATCTATTATAAGCAAAGTGACTGCAACATCTGCATCAGAAAAATGGCTACAAAACCTTAGAAAACAAAATGGCTAACTAGGTACAGAATCACCCCCTCTGTGTCCTCCTCTGAGGCTCCCCATATGTGCAGCAGTATGAAGGGCTTATTAATCCTATGGGAGGCATGGGACAGAGGATGAGTGTTCCCAGGCTAGTTGTAATATCCTCTGGCCTGGCTCTCTGTTTATCTGCACACTGCCCATCCCCAGTGCCTCCACCAGCACCATCTGTCCCCTGCCAAGCACTCTGGCTTAAATCCTCCCTGAGCCCCTGTCTCTCCTATTTTCATCCAATCAGCCTCTGTGACATCTAAATGTAAAATCCTCAGGTCAAAATATGAAACTCTAGGATAAGTAAAAGTTGTGCTTGGTGACTCAGTTCAATTTTCAGTGTTAGTTATAAAATGTTATTTTAAAAAAATGGTTTTCATGCCCCATTGAAATCAGCTTTATAACATTTACAAGTTTTTGGTGTAAGTATTTCCTTAGAAATTGAGGAAAGTTTATATGTTCGCTCCTTGAATGCAAATAATTCCCCCTCTTTCTCCCCATACTTCTTTTGGTCCACTCCATCACAGCGGGCTGTGCTCTGGTCATTTCAGATTCCAGGCTTTGAAACTAGCACACTGCAGATCCTCTAATCTCAACTCATGGCTTTCGCCTCAGCTCTCCTCTGCAGTGAAGTACATATTTCAGAAAATCCTCCAGCCCATGTTACTTGTGTTTTGGGAACAGGCTTTAGTGTTTGAGAAAGTACTGACAAGCAAGATGTGGTTCTTGCAGTTAATTAAAGCAACAGAAGTGACATAAGTAGGTTTTTTTCCCATCTTTTTAACTTGGTGCACAGACTAGAATAAGTGGGAAAATAGGTAGCCTAATAACTCCTCTAAATACAACAGTGTATGTCAACAAACTAAGTGGTGAATTTGTGGAGGGACATATAAATAAATTCCTTTAATGTAGGCTTTCCCCTAGGATAACTGCGTCGTGAGGCACAAGCTGTACACGCAGAGCTATTTTTATATAATGCAACTGAAACACATCAAAATTATATGTGAAATATTAGATGCTATTTATACACAAATGATTAATGAATGTATTGGACTGCTTTGCATGGGGGACATTTATACACAATCTCTATACTTAGCATATAATACTGCAGTTACAGTGGCTGTCCACCTCATGCTCGTAGAGGTGTGAAGCTCAGTTGTGGATTTGTAGATCTCTGTCAAATTATTAATAAATTTTTTTTATTTGAATGTTCTCTCAGCTACAGTGCACACTTGCCAAGTGCATAATGATGTAGCATCCTTCACCAGTAGTTTGCATGTCAGAAGACAACTTCTCAGCAAACACTCACCAACTATTTGCTAACTAGTTGTGAAAATGTGAAGAGTGTGATGCAAGCTGGAAACGGGGATCATTTGCATCAAAATAAACCTTTTTCCAGTTTAAATACAGTTGTTAGTTTTTCCATGTAAGCTATGGGCAACCACAGCAATCTGCTAGTGACCAGAGTTTGCCGAATGACTGGTTTCTGAGGCCAAACAAATCCCTCTAACTCATGCAATGAGGCACTAAGGAGACAGACTATTAGAAAAACTAATATTTAAATTAAATGACCGCATGCACTTGACTGAGCTGAAAAGAAACAGTGGCACATACATGGTGTAAGGCAATGCTATGTTTGCTTTTTTGGGATGGAGATGGGAGGGCAATAGTAACAGAAAAACTGGAATGTCAGCTAGAAATAGTCAGGAAAATGATCCCCTGTAAAATAGTAAACTGTCATTTTAACATCCTTAAAATGTCAATCTGGTCCATACGGTGGTGTAATATCACCAACCAATCAAGTCAATGCTCACTTTCCCTTGTTGCAGTCAACCTGCAGCATGTATTCAGTGTCCAATTCTAACACATTTACCCTGACAATAACTGGATCACACATACATTTCTTTCTTCACTTCACTCACTTTAATTTTGTCCTTCTGAAATTTCCCACTTTCTGTCGAGTAATCATATTTGCTGCCACTGAATAAATGGCTGACATCTTCGGAAACCCTACCCTTTTAACATCTAAAGGGCTCCTAGAAAGCCTTTAGTTCGTTAAACCACCTTGGACTATATTTTCATCACTGAGCTCCAGATGTGGGGAACACAGAACCTCATGTTCCTTTCTATCTGCCTCTAGTGAGCTGCACGCCCTTGCTTGAGTTCTGATTCATAACGTGATCTTTTAAAAGGGCCTAGAGCATTCATGGTCCATAACTTTTAGATGCATGCCCCCAAGGAGGTGGATTCTCCAGTTTCTTCCTAATGGAAAAGGCTAGGGCATGAAATTTGCCTTGACACCTAATTCCTTTAAATCCAGCAAAAGATCTATTCTACACTGTAGGGTTAATCAGTAAGGCTGGAGGACGGATGCTAGAATACAGATGAGAGTCAGATGTAAGGAAGAGGAAAGAGACATGAGAAGCCCAACTCCTCCACCTACAACACCATCTGACAGCTCTCTGAAAAACCTAATTTTCATTTTGTGCTTCATGCCTGTTTTTCCTGGCTGCAAGATCTGCTCATTGGCATTGTCTCTGGAATTGCAAGTTTTCTTTTTGAGGAAACAGACAAAAAAAAAAAAAAACAGAGCAAAAGAAAAAGCATGCTGCTTGGTGGGCACTGGCATTCATTCAGCACTATGTCTGGCACCCACCAGTCACTTGCCCTCTCTGAGTGAGTAAAGGTCAGACACTTCCTGCAGTGCAGCCCCAGAGGATGGCATTGTATCAAAGAAAGAGAGAGAAACAGTATTTGCATTATAAACTATATGAAACATACTCGACTGTTTGCATTCATTTTTTTCTGCTGAAAGAAAAGGCTACAGAAAATCAGCATTTATAGAGATTCACTGATATTAGGCCTTATTTAGTGATACAAACCCCATCAGTATCGGCACTGGCTATAAGCTAAATTGTTATGAGAAAATCCTAACCCTACCCATTCCCACTAAACCCTGCCATCAACGCGATAGATAGTTCTTTGAGAAATAATTAATAGCTTCTCTCAGACACACAGATAGATTTCTTTCTCATCCCCCTCTTGAATCGATGAACTCGGTGTCTTCGGTGGTACCAGCCTCACATTCTCTCTTCTACAAAACAATTATCAGCCAGTAACAGCACTACAGAGTATCAAAGGACCATAAGGTCTATGCTGCCTGTAAGGTCCAACTGCTGAGAAAGCCAGTCTTCACAATAACATCTGCTCAAAATGTGAGTCAACAAAGGCCCTTTTATGGCTACCAGGAGCCGGAGAGATAGAAGAGCTGTCAGTGTGTCTCTTTTATCAGATTGGCTAATATAAGCGGGTCCCTGTGGTAAATAGCAGCCAAGTATTGCCAGAGTCAAATGCTCTGACTCAAACACTACAGCAGTAGTAAAATGTCCCACTTTATCTCCATCTTCTTTGCTGAAGCCCCCTTCTGCTTTCATGGCCTGCATAACTTAACAAGGGTGAAGTGGCAGCCTAAGAGGAGCGCAGTGTCGCCGACATCCTCCCGCCTCATACCTCTGCGTCTGCCGCTGACAAAAACATACCAATTTCCAATTCTACCAGGAAAGATCCACAGGGGAGAAATGAAGCCAAACATTCCCTCCAAAAAGAAACTGTCAGCCAGGATCCATAGACGTTCCCGGGCTCTCTGCTGCATGAATTGCTGCAGTCTGCTGTTCGTGTTTGGCCTCACTGCTCTGCTCTACTGTACAGGTGTTTTTGTCTTCATTATTTGAACTGCAGGTCTTTGTGTAAGACTCTCTAGTTGGCTAGCTCATTATGACCTCTCTTTTCTTTTTGCCTTGTACTCTCTTGGGTCTAATGTATGTAGATAAAGCTGAACTTCATTCAGCTCCATTTTAACAATACAGAAAGAATTTCTACCAGAAATGTATTTCATCAGGCATAATACGCCTTATTAGCATAAAGCACTGGAAATGGCATAATTTCGCTTATGACTGAAGTGGAAATTCCACTGATTGCAGAAGTTTAGAAACTTTGACTAGACCATGGCACAAAAATCACTACAAAGGAGCATACAATTCAGCTAATGTTCATTTTATTTGGACGTAAGAATGTATTGTATAAGAAGAATCACAAGTGGAAAACTAAAGGAAATACAACCTGCTGGTTTAATTCTGAAGAAATCTTATATTGTTTAACTGTTGCATTGGCTGTGCTAAAATCTGTGCATTTGTAAAAGTGTTTATTAGTTCACTACTCAGCATTGATTAGAAATCAAAAGGTTACAAATCAATAATTTAATATGGAATGACTACTATAAATACTTTGGGCAATCAAGAAGAGAAATGAAATGTGATTCAATAGCAAAATTCAGTTGTTACATTTTGCGAATTCAGATCACATAATGGTTTTCAGGATAGATCTTTTTCATCTGCAAATATAAGAAATAGTTTTTATGTTTGCTTTGTTTGTAAAGCTGTAAGCCCAGAGCTGAAACAATACAATTAAGTCCTTTGTTTATGAGGGTACACACATGGGAAAACAAAAAGAAATAAACAGAATGATCCGCCGGCTAGATTCCACTTTAAGCAACACCTGCCCAGGTCTCACAACACTTCTGGCGTTGCGCAGTTACCTCCGTCACGTCCTGAGGTAATGTAATAAAAACGCAAATTAAAAGACTGAACAACCACATTCTGCTATCAAGTATTATAGCCAATTTAACAGGTATTAAAGGTAAATACTCATTCTGTTAAGATCAAGAAACAGCTGGTATATTATCATATATGAAGCATGTGCATACACTCAATATGAAGGTCTATATTCACTCATTTGCCTGGTTTCCCAAGTGTTTGGCTGGTGGTATACTCATTACATCCCTTCCACTTTCGCACACTGTAAAACTCAATGCAGAGATAATCGCTGCAAACCAATCATCTATCGCCCCACCTTCTTCAAGCCAATCAGCTTCTGCACTGCTCCTCTTTCATTTCCCTTGCAGATGCCTTTGCGCGACCTACCTCCTCCTCATCTCTGCCTCACGCAAGTCACTTCATCCAAGCCTCCAGCTTATGTTCATCACAACCACCAGCGTTTAGACTCTGGAGGGTCCTGCCCTAATTCCTATCAATGTTGGGATTTTATTTGGAGTCTAATTGCCAAATAGCATAACTGAGTTCTGTATATCAGTAAATCATGTTCAAATACTTCCATACTAAAGATATCACCTTGTTGTAATGGAATGATTAACTTAATTATATTTATATGTTAATATTTAATTATATAATATGTGTACCCACATAGCTGCAGCTTTTCTTGGCGAAGACACTTTTGCAAAAGTGTTTTTTACGGTTAATGCAATACAAATGTTTTCCCCAGTTTTCACTTTTACTGTGAAATACTGATTCAGTCATCCAAGGACACTGACTTTTAGGACTGCAAAATCTGAAACAATATGACACAAGCTTAGTAACAGGGCTGCACAATATTGTGTCGTTCACAATAATACCAGTAAAAACTTGTACGTCACATAAAAATGTTGTATCATGTTATTGCCGATAGAGATGTCGTGCTTTTATATTTCCTAAATGTAACTTCCCCACTCTGCCATGCATTAATGCCTTTAATAAAGAAACATCAGGTACCTTCTCACAGTAAACGGGCAAAATCTTGCAATTTAATGAATGTATTAGCGATAAGCAAGGCAGTGTGAGCAAATTACATTTAATTGTTTTTATGTGATAATACTGCGCAAGCTGTTACTGTTAAAGTTAGTTTTTTCTTCATTTGTTAAGAAGTTCTGTTACACTTTTACTTAAAATTTCCAGGGAAAATAAAATGTTAGTATATATATTTTTATTTTAACATAAATATTGTTATTGCAAATTTCCTTGACATATCATGATTGTGCACATTTTGAGGCTCATCCATCCCTACTTATATTCTTACTTATACTAAAATTACTATGTGCAAATAAATGTAAATACATTCTGTGCAATTCTGAGTTACTGACAAGTAACTCAGAATTGCACATTCACAGGTACTTTCTATCCATAAAATGTGATACTAGGTAATATGGGCTTTTCTTCCCACAGTTCCTAATAAAGACGCCTCCTGTGTCACCAACATTTTCATTCTGTAAATTAATTATAATTAGTCTAAGTAATTGCTTGTGGTTGCCTGATCAAAGTGGTGACATAGGCTTGGAGACATAAATGGAGTTGACAGTGTGAGGTGTTAGGAAGATGACCATTGTTGGCAGCAGTAATGTCTTACTTCGGCATGCTAATGTACCACTTAGAAGCTCAAACATGCCTGCAGAGTACTGACAGCACATCTGATATCATAGCCCTCACTCAACCCGCCACACTACATGTAAATGCCCAGAGATTTTAATTCAGGGCCCGATTCCCAATGATTCCCAATCACTGCAATAAAAGACTGTAACCACGAGGTTCCATTGTGTGGAAGACTGGCTATAAATGACAGTAAACAATTTTCTTAAAAGATAACATTCTTTACAATATTTCTAATAAACAGTGCATGTTATCTCAAACTGATCCATTCTTACTACTCAGTCACAAAAATAACTTGTGGATTTTCCACTAAGGGTGTCTGCTGAACAGCAGATAGAGGGCTCGGTGGGGGCTTACACCTTACATATCTCTCTCCTCACATATCAGTCCTGTATCAGGTTTGAATTCACAGTCTGGGACTACGTCTGGCAGAACCTGTCTGATAGAGCTCTTAAATAATTTACGATCCACTATCGATGGAAATTACGTGTAAACTCTTTCTCAGAAGAGGGTAGTTACCACAGACACAAGCAGGCTTTCTTTCTGTTTGAGCTACACCGTAAAAAAAAATCCTAAAAAAACAGTAATTCTGGCAGCTGGGGCGCCAAAATAATACCAGAAAATACCAGAAAATAACTTTCCCATGAAAATACGGTTATTTTCAGTAATGACAATACAGTTTGTTGCCCTAATTTTACATGGGATTTTGCCTTTTTCATGTGCTTTTAAACATTAAATTAGGAACAATTTAATGTGATTAAACAATGAAATTACCTATAATTTAGGTCAATGAATGGGGCAATATGAATAATAATACTTAAATGTACAGAAATATACAGTTAACAGTTGGTTTAAATAACAATGGATTGCATTCATATAGCGCTTTATGAGACCCTCAAAGCGCTTTACAATTCCTCTTTATAATTCCCCTCTGGCCATCACCAGTAGGTGGTAGGTGAAGTGTCTTGCCCAAAGACACAACGACCGAGAGTGTCCGAGCTGGAGCTCGAAACCTTCTGATTACAAGGCGAACTGCCAACTCTTGAGCCACGATTGCCCTAAATAACAAGAATAATAATTATTATTATTTGATGTAAAAAAAAAAGTTTATACGAATCATTTTATATATTTTTCCATAGCATTACATTTGAATTTAACAGTTCAATCTTTCAAATAACGGACAAATATTTGTGAAATTATGATGCATTTGTGAATGTATTTTAACAATCTAAATATGCATATGTACAGACAGATACATTTAAAAAAAACAAGAAAATTATGTTTTATTACATTTACAGTGATTTTACGTTAATTTACATTTGAAATGTAAAATCACAGTCTATTTATGTGAATTTAATGATATTCTAGAACAGTGGTTCCCAAACTTTTTTTGCTGGGCCCCCCTTTGTTTTACAAGAAAAATGTTGAACCTTTTTTCACGTCACGCTGTGCGCCATGTTATTGTTTACATGAGATGAATTGCAGAATGGCAGATAGAGACGAAATACTGTTAATCTGACTATCTGCAGGTTTTACACACCGTCACTGTCCCTCCATTTACAAAGGCAGAGGCGTCATGGTGTAATTATTTTACGTGTAGTTGTTTTTTTTTTCTGTGTAATAATATTCAACATTGCTATCAATACATTTTTCAAAAAATGCCTCTTTGTGCAAAATGGGTTTAAAAACATAAACAACTGTGGGATACTGTTTGTCCGTGATTTGAATCGGGGGAACAAAACGCAGGATCAGCCTGATATTATTTTTATCCCACTTTAACTTTACAGTATAAAGAGCTAACATCTCCAAAATGTCAGGAGTAGTTAGTTATTATAACAAGTGTTTGTGAACTAAAAATCAAGAATGTGGGATACTGTTTGTCTGTGATTTGAAGAGCCCAGCGTGTGCCCCCAACGAAGGGAAAATCAATTCTGCAGGGGAGACCTACTTTGGCACTTGTGCAGGTGAAACCAAAGAGAAGACATGCTTCACCATATTTTCTAGTCTTTGGCTTAGAATGAAGTTGGTTTGGAAACCTATTTAGCTATGCTTCCTCTCCTGCTTTACGTTTCTGTGGGCGCCCCGTGCTAGCAGTGTCCAAGCGTTTTGTTTTTTCCCTAGGGGGCGGGCCCCACACTTTGGGAAGGCCTGTTCTAGAAGAACAGTACAAAACTGTAAAATACACAGTAAAATATTTTTATATCACGATTTTTTTTTACAGTGTACACAGCCTTATGACTGTGACTTATTCAGAGTGAGAGGCACCCTGAACCAAAATGGCTGCCATAGCATTCTACGGCTGTATCCCAATTAAGGGTCTGCAGCCTTAAAGGCCACATTTTAAGGCCGATTACGTCAAAGCGACGTGACGAAGGCTGTCCCAATTCAAAGGCTGCTTGAAATGCGGCCCTCAAATACGTCCTTCATTTTCCTGAATTTTAAGGATGGGATGGTGTATCCTCCGTGGCCCAACCTTTTAAAAGTAAGAGTAAACTTTTAAAAGTAAGTACTGAATATTATGCCACTTATTTATGTGCAAATGTTTAATAACGAAGAACATTAAAACATGACTGTTGGTCACATGTCGGCAAAGTTATGTGACATAAGTGATGTTAGTACTTTCAGCGATGACTTGGTTTTAAAGCCTTTACTTTAAAATATACGCCGTTCAATAGTTGACCTTAATCTTACAGAGAATGTGATGATATTATGGATAATTAAAGTCAGTAAAATATCCACAAACACCACAAGCTGAAAGTCAGTGAATGCTGCTCAGTTTGCAGTCCTGAATATCATGGCACAAGCAGGATTCACTGCACTGTTAATGTTAGCTATGTTATATTGCTGCCTCTGTTCGGTGGTGTCGAGCCAGACGGACTTTAACGTTTGTTTGAACGAGCTGACGGTTCACTCGTTAAGCTGAAAGAAAGATGCTTTAATCACAGGAGTCACACATGTGTCCACTGTACCATCTGGGAACTCTTCTTGTTTAGCACTTGTAATAACACAAACACTAAATCCTCCTTCTCTTGTGCTGTTTTGTAGCAGTGTATACACCTGAGACTGTCACCTTTCTGTCTGTCCTGCACTCTCTCTCTTTTTCTTTCTCTCTGATTGTGTAATAAAAGTATGAACATGTATTTATAAGTTACACTTGTGTTTGACTCCTGCAGCTTATCACACATTTGATTTCCATGTGTGACAACTGCAAGTGTCCAGAGTGAGGACAGACTGAGGGACCCACTGCTGCACATCCTCTGTGAGGCTTTGCACCCCTGATGATCCACCAGGACAAACTCAACAGTGTGTGAGTGAGGAAGAGGAGGAAGAGCCAGCAGCAGCTGACAGATGGAGAGAATAGACAGACTGTTCCCTGTTTGTGAAGGACTGCTAGAAAAGTTTAAAATAACTAATTGTCTGTCCCGAATCAGTCTTGTTAGGTAATGTTCAAATAATTTTATCATTCCAGTGTTTTCAGTGTGGGAGAAAGTACTCAGGGCCTTCAAGTTACACACTATGAAAGGCAGTAAAAAGTTTAATATTCAGAAACCTAAAGTATGTATCAGAAGCAGAATGGACCTAAAAATAAATGCCCATGTTTGTTTCAGTTTTATGAAGCTTTGAGTATTTTTGGATTAGTAGTACTGCTGTGTTCTGAACAGATAATTGGAGGTGAGCTTCCATCCCGCCAAGACATCTACAGGAAGTGGTGCCTGAGGAAAGCGGGGAGCAGGGCCGTGCAGAGAGGTTTAAAGGGGCGGGTGCTCAAAGTTAAAAAGGGGCACATTGAACCAGGCTGAATAACAACAACACACGTTCATCAAGAATCTAATATGGGAAGGGCAGGGCTGTGTTGATCTGAGACTGTAGACATTAAAAAATCCATAGGAGAGATGGTAGCTGATTAAACAAGTGTCATGAGATAATAACAAAATGCAAAGATTGGTGACAGCACTTGGAACCATAAGGCAACAAAAAAACTGTGAGAAATAATTTAGGCTCTGCCTGTGAATCACTCTTTGTTTCTCTTCTTCCATCCATCCCATCATTTCATATTTCACTCTCCTCTTGCTGTCTATCTGAGAACAAGGCACAACTTGCTATTGCAATAAACTATAATCTAATTATCCACACCTAACAACTCTTGCACTTAATCTATAATAAAATGATGACAGAAAAATGTTATAGCACTGCCTTTAGTAGCCTCACACAGCGCCTACTGTTCCCTCCACATGTCCTTACCAGCCATGTCTGGACAATGTTATATCATGAGTAATATATATTTTTTTAATCCATCTAAATAAAACACACACATGCACGCACACACAGTGACATTTTAGACCTTCTTCAGAATATTGTATACACTATGGGCATCATGGTGCTGATCCAGAATCCTTACATTATTATTTATTACTAGAGCTACAATAATAAAGCAATGAGGAGGGGGAAGTAATAAATATGAAATAATGTATTTATGATTCCATTTGTTTCACTATCCGCTCTGTGCAGGGGGAAAGCTTTTTTAAACTGTAGAGATACAATCATTTTACTGCTGTAAAAACCTAATTTTGTCTTATTTAAAATATAAATCTAATATAATCTGTTTCTTAATGTATGTTCTTTAAAATACAGCTTGTGTTTTTTAATATATTATAATTATAATAATGCATAATTATGTGGACATGCATATTAGATCGTTTTTTAGTGAAATATAATCCTTCCAGAAAGGCAGGAAAAGCCCGGAAACTTACTTTAAAACTAAATATGTTCCCTAAAATGGTGACAGAGCTACAGACCCATGACAGCCTTACACAGGTAGCCAGCAGCTATGAGCAGCACTACATGTGCAGTTAATAAAAGGACAGGTAATGTTTGTCGCACTGTTGCACACACAGCACGCTCGTTTGTTTCAGTTCGTCAGTTGCAACAAGACAACTTACCAACGTGTCCGTAATAAGCTAATACTCCTGTGTGCTATACACTACAGTGTACGCTGTACACCTACTTACTGGTTTTGTCGCATCAGTCTGTGTCTCTGAGTTAATTTGTGTTTCTCCTACAGCTCCGGACCGCAAAAAATGCGCGTGCTCTTTGTGAGCTCGTTCCCGGCTTGTAACCAGCGCGTTCTGCCGTCAAGGGCGCTCATTGGTTAAATGTGATCATGTGACTGATGCAAGCCAGATCCTTTTATTTAGCAAAGCTGTGATTAATAGTTAAATATTATTGTTGAGGGGCACAGACAGGACTCCGCATGCACACACACATTAAAAAAAATAAATAATTTTTAAAAAAAAAAGTTGCCTCAACAAAAGGGCACTTTGGGCACCCATCAGGAAAGGGGCGGGTGCTCAAGCCCCTCTAGCCCCCCCCTCTGCACGTGCCTGGTGGGGAGGATCATCAAGGACTCCAGTCACCCCAGCCATAAACTGTTCAGACTACTTCCATCAGGAACAAGGTTCTGCAGCATCCGGTCCCGTACCAGCAGACTGAGAGACAGCTTTTTCCACCAGGCCATCAGACTGCTGAACACTTCATAGACACCTCACCTTCATTACTGGAACTTCAACATTATGCACTACATACTGTACATTAATGCCACTGTTTTGCACAATATTCAACTGCAAACCTCTGTATATTTTATATATTTTATTTTATTGTTTACTCTATTTAATTTGTAAAATATGTATACACACACACACGTAGAAAAACATATTTAGTATACACATCCAGTAATGCACATACTATTATATATTGTACATATATTTATTAGTCTCAGATTTAGCCATTCTTATATTTTGCTTGTTTTACGTTAATTTATTTTTGCACAACTCTGTTGCTTGTGAAGCTCGCACACAAGAATTTCACTCACATGTACTGTAACAGTGTACCTGCACATGTGATGTGACAATAAAAGTGATTTGATTTGTGTTTGTTGTATCATATTGCTGTAATTGTTTATATGCTTTATATATTCTGAGATAAGTTGAGCTATAGTGTTACATCATATTCTATAAGGATGTTATGTGTTTGTATACTTTCTGCCCAGTTTGTCCCATTTAGCAGAAGTCAGCCTGTTTAAGGCTCTGATATCTATTCTGTATGACATAAGGAGTTATGACATGGTATGATTTTCTCACCCAATAAAGGAATATTTAATATATCAGTCTACTCTTAATTTTATCAGAAACAGTTATCATAGCTCGTACATTTTCTTAATACACACATTTGTAAGCACTGAGCTAAATTTAGTAATGCCAACATATTAAAAGAATAATATTTGTCCCTTATATATAATACATCTACATATACACTGTCAAAGATACTTTTCTTTGAGTGACGATTTAAGATGATATATATAAAATCAAATATAAATAACTGGAACTTGAATCTTTACTGAAGATTTGACACAGTTCAAGCTCACTGCTGTAATAAATCATAATTAACATAATAATAACTTTAATATTGGCCATATTATATTTACATTACCAAAGTGATATGACTTTAGTCTCATGAACAACATTAGCTAATTGTTATTTACTAGCTAATCTTAAAATGACTGTTCAGTACAGAAATGAAGCCCAACAATCATGTTTTTACAGTCACGTGGTCTCAGCCTCAGATACTCAACAAATCAATCAGAGCTCATGTAAAAACAAACAAACAAATGAACAAAATATTTTCTCCTTCATTTCTGTCAAACAATGCTGTATGAAACTTTTCCAGCGGATAGTATCATGGTTGCTAGGCAACCTGGGCAGCACGACGGAGGCTAGACCGTCCCATTTCACAAGCCTACAAGCCTCGCACTTCCGGCCTTAGCGGTCTTTGAGTATGTGGCCCTTGTGAACCATTAAGGCTGCGTACTTTAAGGCTGCACACCCTGAATTGGGATACAGCCTACATGCAATACCTTCTGGTATGCGCCTAGTTGGTCAGGGGTTCATCCTACAGGAAGATAATGACCCAAAACATAAGTCCAAGCTATTCCAGAACTACCTCAGGAAAAAAGAAGAAGATGGTAAGCTTGAAAACATGGAGTGGCAGCACAGTCTCCAGACTTAAACCCCATTGACCTGGTTTGGGATGAACTGGACAGAAGAGTGAAAGCAAAGCAACCTACAAGTGACGCACATTTATCGGAACTTCTGCGACAGGTATGGGGAAAACTTTCTGAAGAATATTTGATTTCTATTGTAGGAAGACTGCCACGAGTGTGTTCAACTCTTATATCTACCAAAGGTGGCTACTTTGATGACTCAAAAGTTTAGAATACATTTTGGTCTACAAATTGACTCCATGATTTCTTTTTCAATTCCAATTGCTTATTTGTACAATGCTTTCATTTCAGAGTGCAACAAGGAATTAAACTCCAATAATAAAATGGAAAAATTTGTGCGCTCTTAAACTTTTGACGAGTAGTGTATGTGTATATGTATGTGTATATATATATATATATATATATATATATATATATATATATATATATATGACTTGTCCTGGAAAGACTCCGCCCCTACCTGATTATGAACCTGATCACACCTGGGAGGTCCCAGAGGCCAATAAGAGGGCCTGGCAGACCACAGAGAAGGAGGCTTGAGGGGAGGCTTGAGAGACAGGCTACAGTGGCGGAGTGAATGGTGTCAGGCGGCGGCGCCTGCGAGCCCGGAGGGATGGTAAAGGTTGGCGTGGGCGGTGAACGAGGAGACGACGCCAGCGAGCAGGGATTGGAGAGAGCGCTCCGGCTGCTGGAGTAACTGGAGGCCAGATCACGCTTTTGCAGGGAAGTAGAGGCAGCGAGACAGTGCTCTACCTTCCGCGGCGAGACGGGCCGGTGCCGATTGGCGTGCTACAAGGAAGCGGCGGGCAGAGTTAAGAGCTCTGCCCACCCGGGCGCGCCGGAGCAGAGAACACGGACAGGAAGGCGAGGACGCCGTCGGGTTTCCCCCTTGCACACTGCTTGCCTGGATTTTTAATTTTTAATGACTTTTATACCGTGACGGACGCCACTGGGCTTTTAGTGTTGTGTTTTATTAATGTTTATTGTGTTGTTCCCTGGCCAGGGTTGTTTTAATTCATTTTACATTTTTAACTGTTTAAATATAATAAATTATATTTTAATTATACAGTCTTTAATTCAGTGCATTCCCTTGGCTGCTCCACTGCTCCGTCCGTTTTTGAGGAGGGTTTCCCTCCTTTAGTAACACTTGTGCAAAAATTACCTTCACCTCAGTTACATATATAAAAGATGTAAATAAAAAGAATGTGCAAATTGCTAAATATCAGAAACCCATATTAGTCATAACAGAACTTAGTAAATAAATCAAATTATTATTTCATAGACAATATCAGCTCATTTTCAATTTGATCTCACCAACAGGTCTCAAAAGGCTGGTGTACCAAAAATAAGCTGGAGGAATACTTCAGGTTAATTGCCAGGTTAGTAACATGACTGGGTATAAAAAGAGAGGTAGAGTTTCTCAGAGGTAAAACTGGGCAGAGGTTTAATAACTTAAAAAGAAAACTGTTTAAAAACAGTAAATAGAACGATTTCGGAAAAAGTTCTCAATGTAAAATTGTGAACACATTGAATATTTCATCACACACAATATCACACATTAGGGCTGTGTGATATGACCAAAATCTCATATCCCAACATAGGACATCTATCGTCCCGATAACGATATAAATCACAAAAATTTAACATTTTCTGTAAATTCTGTGAATCTCGGGCAGCTCGACTTGCGTGAAGTGTTTCCAGCTGGACGTCATGTACCTGGAGTCGAGTGTTTTATGCATGTAACTATACATTTTTAGACAAAAGTTGTAAAGGCCGCCGTTTTCTTTGGATTTATTATATGGCGTGCTGCGGGGAAAAGCCTGTTTTTAGACTCTGTTTGAGTCTAAGGTTTATTTTTTAGCACCTGCCGGCTCTTTATTGCTTCTCATCCGTAAATACTCTACATACTTTTTGATGATTTTTGATGTGATTCTGTTTATTTTGAAATGTCTCAACAGGATCTTGAGCTTTATTGTGAAAGGTTTATGTGGAAAATAAATAAGCGGACAAGCGATGGTTTTACCGTCATTGTTGCTAACAACAACGCATAAAAACAGGCGCTTGTCCGTCCGTAGTGTGGTTATATTAAATATAAGAGAAAGAGAGAACTTTAAGAAATTAATATAGCCATTACAGCCACCATCAAAACGATGAAAAAATATTGCCATAAACATCTTGATGCATGCTCAATCATCCAGGTAAGTAAATCTCCAAAGGTTGATTCTGTTCATCTGGACGTAGCGTTTTGTGGGAGAAACGTTTTGACCAAGTATGTTTGCTTTTGGAACTGTGTCTTCATTCCACCTACTTCACATACAAAGGTCAGTTCTTCAGGCAGAAACATGGGTGTGCCATGGGCTCCCCAGTTTCACCCATCGTGGCCAATTTGTACATGGAAGAAGTGGAAAAGAGGGCTTTGCTATCCTACCCTGGAACACCACCAAGCCATTGGTTCAGATATGTGGATGACACCTGGG
This sequence comes from Neolamprologus multifasciatus, assembly GCF_963576455.1. Taxonomy (NCBI): domain Eukaryota; kingdom Metazoa; phylum Chordata; class Actinopteri; order Cichliformes; family Cichlidae; genus Neolamprologus; species Neolamprologus multifasciatus. The sequence continues at coordinate 7,064,229 of NC_140448.1, read as the reverse complement.
TGAAAATCAAATCTCAGGACGTACCACATTTCACGGATCACATTAACTCGGTGGACCAACACAACAAATTCACCAGGGAGGATATGAAAAGTGGCAGGTTAGCCTTCTTAGGCCTTCATCTCACACAAACACACACACAAACACAGTCAAGGGGGCCATTTACATGAAAAGGGAAAGACCATCTCTGAATCGAGGAGGGGGCCTAAGGGTACATCTTTCGCCATCTTACAATGCAGCAGTTCCCCAACTCTCTGCATCTTAATTATGCAAATTCTCATGACCATTGATCAACAACCACTGATCAATGGCCATGAGAATTTGCATAATTAAGATTAAGGAACAGACCTCCCGAAACGTTTCTCCCACAAAACGCTACGTCCAGATGAACAGAATCAACCTTTGGAGACTGCCATAAACAGTTTATTTTGCGACACCACAAAATAAACGATAGCTTAAAATGAAACGATAGATGTTTTTATATCGTCATCCGATATATATCGTTATGTTGAACAGCCCTATCACACATCACACAATGTTTAATATCATGAAAACATTCTGACAATTTGGAGTTGTCTCTGCACGTAAGGGGCAAGCCCCAAAATCAATTCAAAGACGTAACCACGTGTGAACATGATCCAGAAATGCCATCATTCTAGTTCATTTAAAATAGACTGAGGAAATAAGCAAAATTGTTTGGGGGTCAGATGAATTCAAATTTGAAAATCTCTTTGGAAACCGTGAACACTGCATCCTCTGGACTAACGAGGATAGGGCTTGTTCTTATTGAGCTTTCAAAAGCCTGTAATTCTGATTGCATAGTGATATATCAGTGCTTATGAAAATGCAAGGTTTCACATCTAGAAAACCACCACAAGAGCTGAATTGTGTACACAGGTTTTAGAGCAACATATGCTCCGATCCAGATAATGCCTTTTCATGAATACAATGAATACAATACTGAAATACAATCTGCAGCAATTACAACAACATGACTCCATAGAAGAAGACGCCAGGTGCTGAACTATTACCTATTGGCAACTCTGCGCATTGCTTCTGTCATGCATAAAGACAAATATATATATGTGAATGAATGCATTCTGTTTACAGTTTATACAGCTTCCCAACTTTTGGGGGGCTTTAAAGGATTGTAAATTTTGTTTGTTGATCATTCTTATATATATACACACATACAGTCAGAGGGCCCGGTGGCGCCAGTGTCCGGCAGCCTCGCCTCTGTCAGTGCGCCCCAGGGTGGCTGTGGCTACAATGTAGCTTGCCATCACCAGTGCGTGAATGTGTGTGTGAATGGGTGGATGACTGGTTGTGTAAAGCGCTTTGGGGTCCTTAGAGACTAGAAAAGCGCTATACAAATACAGGCCATTTACCATTTACCATTTACATATCTCCCTAAGTGTTGAACATTAACAAATAAAACAACTGTAAAGATGGAGACACATGTTGTGACAAACTGCATAGAAAGAGTCTGTATGTTTACTGATATTTGTTAAACTTCTCTAAAAGCTGTATTTTACATTACCTCCCACTTAAAAAAACTGTTACTGCTTATGCCTGCTGCTCTTCTGTAGCACTAGCTAGATACTGAAACACCGACAGCAATTTTACATCTTCACCATGAATGCATCGCAAGGATGAGAAGAAAAAAGGATGCGCTGAGGGTCTAAGTGTAAGGATGCACTTATTTTCTTATTTCTGAGCCTCTCAATGCCATCACAAAATATGAACTCATTCGGCACTAAGCATTAATTTGTCTATCAAATTTTATTATTGAGTAACTGAACGTGCTCAAACATGGTTTACCACTTTAACCCCTGTGTGTAGATAAAAAAATAAATAAATAGTGACCAGGTTTCATTAAGTAACCTGTAATCCGAGTTATGAAAGCAATCAAAAAGAAAAGCTGCTGGGAAGTAGCTCTGAATAATACACACACTCCCATGCAGACCTTTCTGTTAAACAGGCTATTTATTATTTACAAGAGCCATTTGCTTGTTAGTCTGACTACAGATGATCATTCAGTCTCACACACACACAACTATGTATTTTCCACTGCATGCATATACGCACACACATTTTTTTAAAAAATTATTAGTCCTTTATTTAGCCAGGTAAAAAAAATCTCATTGAGATTAAAAATCTCATTTCCAAGAGAGACCTGGCATCATGGCAACAAAAGTCAAAATACATGTACCACATAAGTACATAACATTTAAAACAAATACAATATCCCATACAAACATGTGAAAACTATACAATAACAGATCAATTGAGAGCGACATTAAAAACAATCACACTGAGTAAAAGAGTTATTCTCTCGTTCCTTTAAGATGGACTTAAACTCCCCCAAGGTAACCAATTCTGATCATTTCAGTTCTGCAGGAAGCAGGGGGAGCATATTTAAAAGCCTTTTCCACTAATTCTGTTCTGATTTTTGGGACAATCATTTGTATGATATTGTGAGAATGTATTGGTTGTGGTTTTTACACATATAAACACATAAATAAGAGGGAACCAGCCCAAGGAGAGATTTATAGATAAAGACCAACCAATGGGAAAGTCTGCATATATACAAAGATGGACATTTACCAGCAGCATACAAAGAACAATGATGTACATGATTTCCATAGCTAGTAATAAAACGTAAAGCACAATGGTAGACAGTATCCAACCTCTTTAGGTAGTGGGCAGGTGCGGGTGCAGGTGCAAGTGTTTTCTCACTTGGAGAGAGAAACAGGATTGATTTCTAAAAAAAAGTAACTTAGTTTTAGTCTTACCTTAGACACATACACACAGTTTCACATAATCAAAGAGTGATTCACCCCTCCCCAATTACAGCTATATAGACGAGTATTCTTATGAGCTGCAGTGAATATGCAATGAACACACACCACTATGACCAGAACACAAAGTAAGCAATCCAGCTCTAAACTGAGCTCGGGCTCATTTTACACTGAGGTCAATCTACTATTCACTTCTAACAGTGTACACCAGCTATAAGCCGAGGATAAAGGAAACACGTTTTTTTTTAGGTGTGACCTGCTCTAAATAGCGAAAGCAGCACGGTGACTGCAGCAAGCATCGTCAATATGAATTCCCAGTATGCTCTGAACGAAAAGATAGGAAAGGTCAGAGCCTGCATTCATCTTTTCAGTACAGTTTTTGCTTGCAGCATCACCTTTTCCTGCTTTTATTCCTCCATGTCCTTGGCCTTTTTCTTGTCTCTCTGGGGTAAATAAATGGAAGTCTGCCACCCTGTGCAGCTCAGCGCTGATGACATTTTGTCATCCGCTGCGGTCTGCTGCTTTCACTCACAGTAAACCACTGTCACTCATTGCACACGCTCATAATGCTGTTTCTCCAGAGCAATTAAACTCGTGTTTATTAAAAAGGCCTGTACATGATGCAAATAATTATTACCAGGATACAATATTATGTAAATAAACTATATGAACCGCAAGCTGGGTCTAGTGGGGGGTTTATTAGTTTACCCTTGTAAATACTGATTTTTAATGGGTGAGACACGGAGGTTAGCAATTTGCCAAACGAGCCATTATTGAGGCTCTGTCTCATTTCCTCAAGTGATGGCTTCTCCCTGAGTCATCATCTTATCTTTGCCCGATCCTCTCCACCGATTTACCCACTCAGGATTATGACAGCACTGGATGGGCTGCTGAGAGGATAATTTCTCCCACTCGCACTTATGTGTTATCTACATTATCTATCACAGAGGTTGGGTTTAGTGAGCCTGCTGAGGAACACTAAGAAATACAAACAATTACATGCTGTCACTGCATGGGCTGTGTGCAGTAAAACATCATCATCATTTACAGTGTGTGTTTTGAATTGGGTGACATGTAGCAGAGCTAAATAGCTGAGGTGTAGATTTGGTGTGCTAGTTTACATGTTCAAAGTTCAGTCAATATTTTTCACGCATCGGAGGATAACTAGGAAATCTTTCTTTGTCATCTACACTATGCATACACTGTGCAAGAAATAGTGAGTTTGTAAAATAGTAATAGTAAAAAAAATCATAATAAAAAGAATCTGAAATGAATCTGATCTACAATAATAAAATAATAGACAGATAGAGTGTACTTTTCTTTGTATGTGTAGTTTGTGTTTAGTGAAGACAATAAGAAGGTTTAGTGTGTGTGTGTGTGTGTGTGTGTGTGTAGGTGTGCGTGTGTGTGTGTGTGTGTGTGTGTGTGTGTGTGTGTGTGTGTGTGTGTGTGTGTGTGTGTGTGATCTGGAGTCAGCATGGCAGATGGTTTTGTGTGGAGGGTGTGCTGGGAGAGCAGCAGCTGCTCTCACTGCGCCTCTTTCCATTCTTCTCACCATCACCCCCACCCACACACACAAACACACACATAAACACATACAGTGCTCCTGAAAAATACACCAGGATCACCTGACGGAACTAGACACTGATCCCCTCCATTATTCATCGGCTGACTGAGTGCAGCTACATGACCACCCTAATATGCTGTAAATTCCTAACACAGTGCTCCCCTGGCTTTACTCGCTTTCTAACTGAGTTCTGGTTTTGCACTCGCCTCTGCAACACAGTTCTAGTTTGTCATACAAAGAGCGCCATGTGGACAATGACATCATTCTCAAATTACAAAAGGAATAAAGGGCTCAGCGACGAGCAGAGCGAGTGCAGAAATAAAAATGAAGCATTTTTAACTACTCTCCCATCCCAGTGCCCATCTTTTGTGTCAGGCTCTCCCCCCTCACTTCTCTCCCCTTCACCTCTCCTCTGAGAAGGAACTTCAAAGCAGCTCTGAAGTCAGTGGGATAGAGGAAGGGGATCCCTAGGGGACACACACACACACACACACAGAGTTCACACACAGAGAGCCCAAAGATGGCTAACAAGCAGTCACATAGTGCCCTTTGAACAGTAAGCGTGTGACAGCCTCAAACGGGCCCGAATCGAAAAGAGTGTGGCAATTTTTCACGACCGTATTGACTTCAATAATCCAGTTTCATGTGCCTGTTTTATCACATCTCTCTGTGTCTCTCACACAAATGCTGACATGTACATGCCAGCTCTCAAAATCTGGTGCAAAAGAATGCACTGATTCTTATGGATAATAATCCTGCTAATTTCTAAATTTATTAGTAATACTTCAGATGGAAACTAATAAATAAAGCATTCTCTTATTCAGCAGTTATCACTCTGCAAGGGACCAAGTTCATTAGAAATACACCCCCACCCCCCTCTCAATTTTTACAGAAAAAAAGAAGCCTGGGTTGAATTATTCAGATTCAGATTTTACTCCTTGATCTAAATTTTATCCAGTGTTTTTTTGCTTCTTGATGAAGATGAATCTCTAAGTTCTCTTTGATCAGGAAGATGAAGCAGGCGTTCTCTTGATCTTCCAAGTTACCTAAATGCTTTTCACAGTGGGAGGCTGACCTCAAACCTAGAGTTACATTGCAGACATACTGATTTTGAATCCAAACCACTGTAAGGAAAACTTAATCACTTCTCAATATCAAGTGTGATTTCAAGAGAACAATACAAGAGAAAGAACTGCAAACTGATGCCGTAAGCCTAACCTCGGCATCTTCAGCAATACACAAGAGATTCCCATTCTGATTTTGTTGTCAGTGTGAGTCACACTCTATATCTGCACAAGCCTTCTCCAATATTTTGTTGTGGATGCAGTGCGAGCTACCTTAGAGGAAGCAGAATGGAACAAAAATAATACAATCTCCCATAGAGAGTAGCATTGGAAATATACAAAACAAACTGCACATGATCGTACATGGGCTCTGCTGCAACATTGTAAAGAGAAAGAGATAAAATATCAAACTCCTGGAAGAATCAGTCACACAGACAGGGAGATAATGTATCTGTTTGGGTGTGTGTGTACTCAGAGGGGGGGGATTAAAAATGGATGTGCTTTTAATGTGGGAAGAGCGGCATGCTATTTTGTCAACCTGAGCGCCGTGGCATAGGCCCTGCTGCGAGGCCAGAGGGCGGGAGAGGGGATTTGCTTACGGGGGAGAATTAATCTCAGGTAACCTTAACAGAAGTGAGGAAGGCGTTGCATTCTGCTTACCAGTGGGCTACTGCAGGCTTTCATGATGGCAACAACACACCGCATCAAGTCGATGATAGCCTTTCAAGGACTGCAGCCAGAGTAGTGTATACTGGCTATCATATCAGATTCTTCTTCAAACACAAGAAGAAGTCAAATGTATAATTTATTTTTCATACAAACTGTTTTGTCTGTATCAACCTGTAAGATTGTGAGTTGCCTGAAAACCCACGCTATCGACTTACCCCATTTCACGCAGGCACCTATCTACCTGGTGACACCTATCATACTGTAGCCAATACTTGCGCCCTGTGTGGGTATAAACACTATGGAGCTGTGGTAACGTCACTTTTTGGGTATAACAAGACTGATACAATGAGTACAATGGACCAATTTAGGATGTAATGTGAAACTTTGGGTTCAGAGGTTTGGGAATCCTTGTGTGTGTGTGTCTGTGCTCCACACCTTTACACAAACAAACAGCAGTCAGTTAAGGGGAGCCACTGATAGCAAATGTAAAGTGGACTGGATTAATCACTATGGAGCACAGTTGGACAGACAGGCTGATGGACACACATATAGAGTTTCTGTAATCATTAGACAAATAAAAGGTATCAGCTTTTCAAGCCTGTCTTCAAACATTATCCATGCGGCCACGTGAGCATTGTTGCTTGATGTAAGGTTTCCGCTTGTGTATGCTGGTCACCGTATGAAACCTCCCCTCTTTGCAAGTAGTAATTTACCAACTAGCCTCGTTCTGAGTAAAAGTGGTAAATGGACTGGTTCTTATATAGCGCTTTTCTACTCATCTGAGCACTCAAAGCGCTTTACACAACTTGTGCATTCACCCATTCAGACCCATTCGCACAAGCACATTTTTCTAAGTGCTTTATAGCTAACATTCAGACACATTCATACTCCGATGAATGCATTGGTATGAATATCTTAGTAGTATCTAGTATCTCGCCCAAGGATATTTGACATGCAGACTAGGGGAAGCCAGGAATCGAACCACCAACCTTCCGATCAGTAGATGACCTGCTCTACCAGGTTTTCTGAGACGTCTGTTACCCACTAGCTCCATAGCTAGCCGGGGGCAAGGCTAACTAGAGCCCATGAGAAGACCGGACTCCCGGCAAACCGTTTTCAAACCCACCGCCGTCTTTCGCTACTCAGGTTAAACATATATAAGTCACTTAGATAACTTAAAAATGTTATTGTTTGGCTTTTTTTAGTATTTTATTTGTGCCTGAGTAAATTAGTTTGGCTGAGATTAAAGTTATAGCTTTTACACAGCTGAATAAACGTCAAGCAGACAACTGATTATCAGAAGTGTGAGATGCTCGAGAATATACTCCGGTGTCCCGTTATATTTTAGATAGCAAGGAGTTTATTAAACTTCACCGAAACAATCTGCAAATTTCATTAAAATTTAATAAATTATCATCTTGTCTTTATTTTTAGTTAGCACATACCTTAAACACTTAAAGCTGTAAGCTAATGATAATTATAGATAGATATAGATGCATGCTGGTGCAATAAGCTGTACGTTTTACGTCCAATGGATGCATGATCTGATTAGTCGATTAATCGCAAAAATAAACGGTGACTAGTCGACTGTCAAAATAATCGTTTGTGGCAGCCCTACTATTATCCTTCCCTTGCACCTCAGCAACTAAACACTGTCTGGGGAAACATAAAGTGGGACCATACTTTGGAAAATATCCACTAACTGAAAGTGCTGAAGCCCCATATTAAGTACTGAATTTAAAAAAAAAAACTTAGGGAATGTCGCTTTTATCTCCCAAAGGAAGCACATTAAAGTGCTGCTCTACTTTAATTAAGTAATCAGAATAAAATTAAACCATTCCAAATTCACATGCAGATTTTCTGTGTGGCAAAAACTTCTTCCTTCCAGTTTTACATCTCAAATTATGCGGCGTTTACTTCAAGCCATGGCTGTCTGGTACTTTTGTTAGATTTGTGCATTGTCTTAGTTACTCTAAAGAGGGATAATAGCAGGGATTCAATTTGTTACCAGCACTTTATTTGCTTTGTTCACACATCTGTTGCATCTTTACAGCTTGTCATTATGAACACACTAACTAAGGGGAAAATGGAAAGCTCCAGAATAGTGAGAAGGGTCAACACACAGTGAATGAAGATAGTGATGGAATGAAAACCAATGCGGTGTCATGTAATTACACCATTTAAGCCTCTTCTGAGTAATGAGCTGCCTATGATATCTTTGTGATAAGTGGTGATATGGTGGGTGGGTCTAATTTTTCCACCATTTGATCTCCCGCTCATTTCATCACAACTTTACAGATTATGTAAGCTAGCTTCACATGCTCAGAAGAAAACAGAAGTTTTTTTAAAGAGGTGTCTTAGCATTCACCATGCCCACATAGTGAGGCAGTGAAAGTGAACTCTTTAGCTACAAATAAGTGGATCCAGATTTAAGACAGTAACTAAGACTGACAAGGCTTTTAAATAAAACATTAAGCGTTACCACCTGCAGTCACACCGCCAGGCCCTTATCAGCCAACTGAAGTAGGATAAGCAGATTCAAGGTGAATCGGAGAGTGATGTATCGGGCTGATTTTTCCTGCTTCTTCTGACTAAAAATTATTTGGCATGCCTCCAGTTGTGCTTTAAGTTTCTTTATAAATATCATCAGATGACTGCGTGAGACAAAGTCTGGTTGTTTTGCTTCAATGCTACTTACCCTACCCTGTTTCTACTCTCAGAGTTTTGGCTCTTCGGGAGATTGATTGATTGATTGATTGGTAATTAATTTCAAACATGTAAACAATATACAGGTACATTTAGAAAAGAAAATAAGAGAGAGAAAAAAAATACTACACAAAAAAATGAATACATTTCAATATAGCTGCCGTTCTGATTAATTTGCATGTTGAAAGGGAGTGGAAAGAAGTAAACACTTATTTAATCCCACCCCTTTGCCATAAATTATCAGTTAATATTTAGTCAGCTTCCTTACTGATATAATTTGTAATAAAATATAGTGAACAGATTTCTGATATACTATATACTATAATATAACATCATGAATTATTATTATTATTATTATTTTTTTTTTTTTTTAAATAGAGACATTCACTTAATTTCAATATTTCCCTTTTCTTTATAGTTCAAGAAGATCATATTTTTATAACTCTTTTTGAACTGTTTTATGCTTGGACATTGCTTTAATTCCATATTCAGACTGTTCCACAGTTTCACTCCATGAACAGAAACACAAAAGCTTTTTCATGTAGTACGGACCTTCCCTGTTTTGAAGTTACAAAAAACCCTTAAATTATAGCTTCCTTCTTTCAAAAAAAAAAACCATACTCTGAATATTACCTGGCAATTCTTTATTTTTTTGCTTTGAATAGAATTTGTGCTGTTTGGAATTTCACTAGATCGTCAATTTTCAATATTTCAGACTGCAAAAATAGTGAGTTTGTATGTTCCCTATAACCTGCGTTGTGGATGATTCGAATTGCTTTTTTTTTTTGAAGAGTAAAAAGTGAATGTAATGTGGTTTTATAGTTATTGCCCCAGACCTCTGCACAATAGCTTAAGTATGGTGAAACCAGTGAACAGTAGAGAATATGAAGTGATGTTCTGTCTAATACCTGTTTTGCCTTGTTTAGTACTGCAATGCTTTGTGATACTTTGGAATGAATATATTTTACGTGAGCTCTCCAGTTAAGTTTTTCATCTCTTATTACCCCCAGAAATTTATTTTCACTGACTCTTTCAATATCAACACCAATCAATTATTTGAATCTCTGCATTTGTATTTAAACTACTATTTCCAAATAACATAAGTTTAGATTTATTCAAATTTAATGATAATTTGTTTTTATCAAGCCAGAACTTCACTTTACTTATTTCATTAGTCATATCCTCCAATAAATTCTGCAGATCATCACCAGAGCAAAAGAGAACCATTTTTAATACTTTGGACACTTTACAGATGTCGTTAATATACAAGTTGAAGAATTTTGGACCCAAAACTGACCCTTGGGGTACACCACAAGCAATGTCCATACATAAGGAGCAACCACCATTTAATTTCACAAACTGCTTCCTGTCACTTAAATAACTCCGGACCCAATCTAAAACTACCCCTCTGACACCATAACGTTCCAGTTCTTATTAATATATCATGATCTATTGTGTCAAATGTCTTTGTCAAGTCTATGAATAACCCAGCCACATATTGCTTTTTGTCTATGGAATTTGTGATGTATTCTATTGAATCTAATAGTGCCAATGATGTTGATCTGCTTGATCTGAATCCGTACTGACTCTTGGTGAGTAGTTTATGCTTATCTATAAATTTTTCCAGTCGGTTTTTAAACAGTTTTTCAAGAATTTTTGAGAATTGAGGTAGTAAAGACACAGGCCTGTAGTTTGTGAAATAGTGTTTGTTGCCAGATTCGTACAGAGGTATAACTTTTGCTATTTTCATTCTATCTGGAAATTGACCAGTTTGAAATGATAAATTACAGATGTATGTAAACGGTTTTATAATAGCCTCAATGACTCTTTTAACCACTATCATATCAATATCATTACAATCCAAAGATTTCTGATTTTTACATTTTTTGACAATTTCAAAAACTTCATTTTCATCAACAGCTGTGAGAAACATAGAATATGGATTTCTGTCAATCAGTGTATCTGATTTTTCCTGTGCTTTCCCAGGATCAGTGATTGTTCTTGCTAAATTTGGTCCAGCAGTTACAAAGAATTCATTGAGACTATTTGCCACAACATCCATATTGTATTCTTCATGGTCATTACAAATGAAATACTTGGGATAGTTCTTTTTTCCAGTCCCACGTTTTATAACACTGTTCAGTATTTCCCATAATCTTTTAATATTATTTCTGTTTGCTTCATATAGTATTCATTTTTACTCAATCTAAGTATATTAGGAGAGCAGAAAGAGGAGGAGGAATCAGGACAGCAGCAGGCATGTGTGTGTGTGTCTCCATGAGAGGAGAGTGCAGGGAGGCATGAAGCGGCATTTGGCGATGAGGGACAGTGAGGAGAACCACTGAGATGCTGCAGAGTGGTTGTGGTGCTGGCGGAGAGAGGGTAGGTGGGGACGATGGCAGTGGGGTATCACTGCTCATCTAGGATCAATGTGAATGCAGAGCAAGCAGGAGACAGATGCTTTGTGGAGCCAGAGAGAGAGAGACGGCAGGGGAAGATAGAGTGGGAGTGAGTGACATTTCTCTCACACCACTATGACCATCCACATCCTAATACTAGCTAATCCCTCTATCAGCCTCTTACCTCACCTGGGCCTATCTCACCGATGGCAGCGCTGTGGCAAAATGGAAGCCTCCTTCTTTCAGAGATACAGTCAGTATTTTCGTTTGGCCAGGCCAGCAAGGCGCCGCTCCAAGCCCTATGTAACAGAGTATCAGGTCAGCACCGCCAATGTCCTGTCACTCACTCGACTCCTGCTGGCTTTTTCTTTTTGCCCGATCACAAAGAGAGCACTGATTACTGATTCATGGGGTTTTCATAAGGACTGAGGCAAACAGTGATTTGCTATGTGGGCACGGAGAGCAGAAGGATTTGTGAGTTTTGCCCAGGAGCTGCATATCGCAATGTAATTAAGCAGCAGTATGATGGATTGTAGGTTTTTGCCATTAGATCATATTCCTTAATTATTTAATTGTTTGGTTTAGCAAGCACAGAAAGATGTCTGTGACATTTTTCCAAAGCCCAAGGGGACATCTTCAGAGAGATGATTTTGTCTGACAAGCAGTTGTAAAATATAGAATTTACAACCATTTATAAGAGAAAAGCAACACGTCCACACATTTAAAGCTGGAACCACCAAGTCTTTGGCTCATTTCCAGTGTCACATTATAACATTTCAATTTCATGGATTAAAGAAGCAGGAGGGGGAAATTCCGCAACAGTCACCAGACTATCACAGAAGGGATTTCAGTGAGCATATATTATGCTGTATTCACTCTGTAATATTTAAACATATATCACTATTATGAAGAAGAAACGTTATGACATTTGCTCCATTACACAGGGGGATTTGACATCACCTGGAAAAGGTGATGTCAAATCATCATACATTAAAATGTATGATGATATTCACAATACCGACTTTTATATTATATAAATGCTTTAAAAACATGTTTTTAAAAAAAAAAAAAAAAAAAAAACCAAACACTAATCCCTATGGGATCTGCTTCAACTCTGATTCTTCTCTAGGTCTTTCCTACCACACAGTTCATTTTCACACATATAGCACAGCAATACACGTTAGTTTTACAGTGCTATAGATAGATAGATAGATAGATAGATAGATAGATAGATAGATAGATAGATAGATAGATAGATAGATAGATATCTTTCATAAAGTATTCACAATCACTGATAAGGTGTCCCATAGGAAAGCTTTAAGCACAGCAATACACGTTAGCTTTACAGTGCTATAGATAGATAGATAGATAGATAGATAGATAGATAGATAGATAGATAGATAGATAGATAGATAGATAGATATCTTTCATAAAGTATTCACAATCACTGATAAGGTGTCCCATAGGAAAGCTTTAAGTATCCACTAGTAAACTGTACACTCTTACACATATTTCCTTTAACCCAAATGCACATATGCAACCAGAGCTTGACAAATAAATTTGCTGCTGTGTCAGTCTTTGCTAATTCCGCAAATGAACAGCGGTACACCGGAGGCGGTTTAGCCACATAACACGCCACTCGGTTCACAAAACGGTAGCGGAGATATTAAATGTCCCACAGCCAGGACAGAGGGGAATAAAAGGGAAACAGCAGCTGGTCACAGGGTAGCAAGCGGGCGGAAATCGACGAGTTATAAAACAGCACCATCTGCAAAGCGAGAAGAGGCTGCCCATACGGTCACCCTTCAGCTTTATACCACTGAAGTGTCCCTCTTTGTGTCTAACAAACTCGCAATAGGACGAATATGTGCTGTGCAAACAGGACTGGAAGCTAACGTAAACACAGCCTTAATAAGGTCATGCAGTATTTATGAAGCAGGAAGGGAAGGGGAGCGCGTTTTTCTTCTGGGATGCCCGTTATTATCCACCAACTTGATCTTATTTGAGCTTCTTCGAAAACTCTTACCTTTTTTGTAGTCGCTTGCCTCGTTGCTGTCGGTGTTTCTGTCGAATATCGCTGGCTAATTTTCAGTATTTTCTGTATCTGGGACTCGGGTTGGCGCTGGTGCTGATGTTGAGCCGTATCTTCAGTCCCGCCCGTGTTAGCTAGCCCGCTGCCTCCACTCGGCTTTGTGGTGCTGAAGTGGACAGCGCACCAAGGAGCTCTGGGAACAAAACCCCTACACTGCGCTTGTCAGACCCTGCCTGCAGCACAGCGCCCTCTATGAATCCGGAGGAGCCACTGCAGCATGGAGCCAAGTACACTGAGTAAGCGAGAGAGACACATAGAGGCAGTGGCGGTCCTAGTCTGTTTGGCGCCCCGGGCGAACACTCCCTCTGGCGCCCCCCGCCCCCCCCCCCCCCCACACACACACACATACATATAAAACATATTAAGGATTGTACATTAACACAAAACTGTTGTCAGAACCATACTGAATTTTACCAGAGAAACATACACACACATATGAAGAGAGAGTATGTGTTGTATGCAAACGGCAAAAACAAACAGCCATCATAATTCGTCATACAATGAGAACAGGACAAATCAACAATTGACAATGACTAATTAATATTAAAATCTGTAACATAATGTATTGTTTGGAGTTTAGTCTGTTACACAGCAAATTCAAAAGTGTTAAATGTTTTGGTGTTAGTAGTCTTAGAGTTAATTTTACTCTAAGTAGAGTCACATTCTTTTAATGTAACTCTGAGGTGTAAAATAATAGTAGTTAAAATCGAGTGTTAAAAATGAGTGTTTCTATTTCAAATCTGGAGGTGTTACAATGGAAACATTAACTCTTGACCTCTTAACTCTGAACTCCTACAGGGGCTATGACACCAATAGAGTAAATTCACAGACTCCGCCCCCAGCACGGCTCCAATCGAAGCTGAAGTGAAGCCGTTTCAGAACATTTTGCTCTACATATTTGAGTTGTTTGCCATGCTTGGTAAGTCATGTTTTCAAAGATTGTTTCAATTATTGTTATTAGCTTTTACTTCTGTGGCTCTTTGGAGTTGAGACAAAGCTGTGTGAAAGGCATTAGCCATGTTGCTCGGTGATAGCATAATATTCTGTTTTAGCTAGCTGAAAGGTATTGTTTGCGGGCAAATACCACAGCCTTGAAAAAAAGCTTGCATGTGAATTTTCAGTCAAATTTCTTGGTCAAATACACTTAAAACAATGTCTAGAATGTGAAATGTTGATATAATGGTGCTACTTGAAGCCTGAAAACGATCTCCCATAAAAAACGAGCAAACAGCAGTAGCAGATGTCCCGAGTCCCGACTGAGTTCTACGTTAGCACTTAGATTCCTCCAGAGTTTTGTGCACACGGTTTAGGTAAAAATGAAAAAGGTTGAGGTTTTACATTTAGTTCAGTATTACCTGTTGTCTGTGTCCTTGTCTTTTGGGAAAATACTTTACACAAGTAATGGCTCAAAGGATTCCTTTTTTTTTTTTACTGTGCTGCAATTGATTTGTGCCATTAATTAGTGTCAGCTAATTTTGTTTTCAATCTCCACATAGGATATGCTTGTGAAGATGGAATATGGGGGAGAGCAGAAGTGCGTTGAAGTTCCACAAAGTGATGAATGAAGGACATGCATATTGTATTTTGTATTTATTGAAATAAGTGATGAGAATGCTGTTATTTGCATTTACCAGCTCACCTATGTCAGACCTTTTGATAAACGAAATTCTAATGAAAGTGAGAACATGTACACTGTTACATCTTTCAGAAAATGTTTTGAAATTGTGGTGCACAGTTCAGAATAAATGTTTTTCAAAAACCATTGCGTCTTTTTAGTAAATGTTTATTTCCAAAAGAAATTTCTAGAAGTTCAGAACAGTAAAATTCCCGTTTTTTAGAATTAATTAGAAGATAACTCTTACGTAGTTAAACTAAAATACTCTTTGAGAGTTAATATATAAACTCTTAACACCAAGTGTTAAATTATCAACTCCAGAGAGATTTGGTGTTTAACACTAAATCAGAGTTAACATACCAACTCTCCAAAAAGAGTTAAATTAACACTCTCTGGTGTGGACCCATATAGACACTTTAAAAGTGTTGAAATAAAATCTGACAGTGTTAATTTGGACATGCTGGATTTGCTGTGTATTGTTACTATTTTTACCATTTCTTTTTGGAGCAACTGTAATCCACATAATTTCCTTAGTAATAAAGTATTCTGATTCTGATTGTTTCAGGATGACCTGCCATTATCCAATGACACATCTGCTTACCTGTATCTTTTGCTCGTTTCTCCTCCTCTTCTTTTCTATTTTTTCTAAACTGAGCACCTGATGGCTTTGAACTTTTCTTGTCCATCTTCCATTGGTTTTAATTTTGCACTCCAGTATGAACACAAATCCCCCAACCCGAGGATTGCCACAACATAACCTAGTAGACCAACACCTTAGTTCACAGATTCACTTTGTCTAGGGTTTATTTCTGGGATTTCACACAACCCAGGATTCAAATCATGAATACATAATGGGCTTGGATTTACAGCATTATGAATGAAATGTGCTCTATTTGGAAGCAGCCGGCCCCCCTCCCCTTTTGACGGGTTGTGTGTGAGACTTTAAATCATCAAACTGTAAATTATAAAATTTTAATTTTTATTGATCCCTTCACCCCTGGTCCTAAAATGTATATTTATTTTCTTACTCTTCTTATATTTATTGTTTGTTTCCTTGCACTGCTGTAACTGGAGCCTCGTCGTCTCGTCTCTCTATATATATACTGGACTGTATAGCGGAGATGACAATAAAGTTTACTTTGACTTCAGCAGCGAGCAGGCGCACCGAGGGCTCTCGTGCTCACTTTTCGCGCATAGAATTTCGAAAAAACATTGGTGCAAATTATAAGTATGTATCATGATGTCTGGTGTTTTCGTGTTTGTTGTTTTGTTTTTATTTTTGTTTTATTTTGCGAGTTGGTTATTAGATGCTGCTCCAGCCAGCCAGAGAATTCCCCGCCGCCCCGACCTCTCCTCCCTGTGCCGCAAGCAGCAGGTGCACCTCGCAAACGAATTGCGCCCTTACTCCCAGCAAATGGGCAATAGAAAACTGTTCGGTGCCTATGCCATTCCCAATATGCGCTGGCTGATGTTGGGGCAGCATGAGTACGAGCATTTTTTTTTTTTGCCCGTGATGCCGCCCCCCACCACGATGCCACCCCGGGCAACCACCCGTGTCGCCCGTATCAAAAACCGCTACTGCATAGACGGATGATTTCACAGTATTTCTGCGTGAATGATTTAATACTAAGCCTTGTATGCCACAGCAGGCCAGTTCACTTTCTAATTTTGAAGTCATATCTCCCAAAAGAAAAACTTCACAGCAGACTCATCTGCTGCTTGACACATCACAGTGGGAAAGCTGTAATGGTGATGGAAGAATTCCCTTTGAATGTTTTAATTTCAAGGTCTTGATCTTCCTTAGGTAATTTGAATGGGGCACAATTTTCTCAATGTGACAAACCAAAAGGATAAAGAAAAGCTTAATACCAGTGCAGAAAATAAACTACAGGCCATGTTTCAATGTGCACAGTCTAGAAACTGTTACATGACATTAGTTGCAAGGGCTCTCCAATGACAATTTTATTGATATTAAAGCTACTGCTCCATCATTCACAAGGGGTCACCACAGTGCATAGCTCCACATGATTGAGCTTGTCGATTTTATACCTTGTAACCCCAAAGGGATTTCTGTACCATCCCGGGTCCAAAATAGGTTTCTTTTGCTTATTAGGAGAATGTGTGACCCACTATGATTTATAATTGACTTGCATAATTGAAAGGCTGAAATCTCAATCAAAAAGAGCCAATGCTTATCACACTTACATGTGTGGCAAGCAGGTCAGAGAATAATTTATTATTCAGCATTTTAACAGGTCAGTGTTTTTAAGAGCTCTGGCAGTAGTATACTCTGCTCTGAAAGCTGCTAAGAACAACCTTCTGTCACTTATACACTTATCTCCTATATATATATATATATATATATATATATATATATATATATATATATATATATTTACACACACATACATATGGATAACATTTCTATGATTGTTGGGGATTGTTGGGTATACTGGAGTACTTTTTTTTTTTTTTGCAGATAGTGAGTTTTTATTGAGAATCTGATGCATTTTTGATAGTCTCTGAGCCGAGTCTTTTTTTAATCATTCCACAGGCTGCTCTCTAATATGTGGTCTCCTCTGCCTTCTGAAGGGTTTCCGTTCACGCTGTTCTTCAAAGGTAACATGGGGTGTATATTACTGCCGAGGGGCAGGCTGTAAGGAGTGGTCCAGGGCAGCAGCAGGGTCACCCTGGGTGACAGCGAGTGTGGCTTGCTCGGGCAGTAGGCTGGGATCTGTCAGGATGGCCGTGGTGGTACTCAAGAGACGAAGTGAACTCAGAACCACTGAAGAGAACACGTGAGGAAAATACAAAAACAAGTTAACTATTCTAGCCTATCATGCTGGCTGTAAGTGTGGGCAGTTGAGATTTGCAGGTATATGTGACTCACTGGGTCTTAGAGCAGGCAGTGAACAGTGCTGATCCATCCAGGTCAGAGTGGATCGACACAGGTCCTCCACACTGGCAGTTGACACCATTCCATTATATGACTCAAACAACGGCTCCATGATGATACTGAACTGACACCAAGTTGAGGAAAGACGTAGTGATAAAAGGATAAACTTGGCTTTATTTTATATCTTGCTTAATATATGCATTTTTTTGCTTCAACTGGCTTCCCCAGTTTAAATATGTCAGACATTCTTTAAAAATCTCATAACACATGTCAACAATAAGTGGACATGCGATTGTATGAAACACAAAATAAAATAAACCACAGTGCCCACCTTTACTGTGCTAAAGGGACATGTCACTGAGAACAGCACTACATTAATAAAGTGTTTTTAATGGTTTAATTAATACTACTACTATCAAAAGACCATTCATTTTCATCTGCAGCATATGAAGCAAAAGTGGGCAGACTTCATCAGCTAAGAGACACCCAAATTGAAAATAACTTTGCTTTTTCTAAACTATATACCACACTACTAAACTAAACTACAAGTTAAACTACAACTATATTGTTAAATATGAAATGTGTAACAAGCCCAGGCCTGGAAATGTACTGTACCAAAGTGTATGTATTGAACATTATTTGGATTCTCACCAATGGTGTTTTGAAACAATGTGGAATATAGGAATTTCCCACAGGAATAGAGTGGAACATTTACTCAGCCTCTAATTATACTGCTGTCATTTGTCTTGTCTAACCTTTTTTAAGTTTGTGGCATTTTATTGTTCCAATGAACATTTCACACATTTACATGCACAAGGATACGATCCAGAACTTCCAGTTTTGCAGAGTCTGTGCGCGGACATACTCCCTGAACTTCTCCCTCATGTGGTCAAAGCGCTGGCGTGTGATGGGGACACCGGTGGCTGGTAGCTGCTGCTGGCACGTACTGCACCAAGAAATAAACAAAGAGTCAACAAAGCAGTCCAGAGCATCTTCATGTCAGCAGGATAAGATTGGATTGCTGAAGATTGGATTGTTGAAAACTGAAATGTCATGGCAATTTGGGTTTTTTAATCATTTCTTTGAGTTTTTTCCAGGGATGAATGATTTACAGAATACATCCTTAATGACTTCCAAAAAATACCAAACAAGCAAAAAAAACCAACCAAAAAAAAAAAAAACAATAATTGTGTGCACAAGTTTTTTTTCTGAACCACAAATAGGCAAATTATACATTCAGACTGAAATATATACTCCCAATCTAAATAATTTGATTAAATGTCCCTTAGCAAGTTGCACCTTGACCAGATGTCTTTGGTAACCCTTAACAACCATCTAACATAACTGTGGCTATATATTTGACCACTCTTCTTGGCAGACTCGGTAGCATGCATTTAAACTGGTTTCCTCACACGCACCGGGTTTTTAAGCATAGTCCACAAATTAGAACAGTGGTGACACACCTGAATACTGAAACTTGTGAATTACATACAGTTGTACAATCTAGTAAGAGCGGTTAGTTGCCTGGATCCAGCCACTCTTACTGGATTGTATGATGTCATCTCAACAAGAACAAATTAAGTTGCTGAATTTCATGCAGATGCTACATGATTTAATTACGTTCAACATAGAAACATGGAATTATTTAGTTCAAATTACAAGTTTGGATCTTATGCATGTAACAACCACCCAATTTCATTTTTGTGAGTCGACTCACAAAATTCACAAGATCACATTAGATGTCAAACCACAGGAAAGTCACTGGGGTTACAAGAGGCAGACAACCACACCACGTGTATGCTGCTACTATTTCTTATGGTTTAACTTGTCAAGGACAACAACATAAAGCATCATCAAGCATAGCTTTCCTACTTTTGTTAAGTCTGTATTGACAGATTAATGCCATGGTGGTTCGTGCTGTTGCCTCAGAGCAAGAAGATCCTGGGTTCAAATCCACAATGTGGCGAAGTTTGCAGTGGGTTCTCTCTGCGTACTCTGGTTTCCTCCACAATTAAAAGTCATGCAGTTGTAAGGGTAACTGGTTATTCTAAATTGCCCAAAGGTGCTAAAGTGCAAATGATTGTTTGTCTCTGTATGATAGACTGGCGACCTGTCCAGTACCCTGTCCCTCTTGCCCTATCACTTCCGCAGCCTAGATAAAGATAAGAAGATGAGTAGATTGGAAGTTGCTGTAAATCCATCTATTTTTTTTTGTTGAACATTACTTAATATGAATACAACATACACTACAGACATAAGTTACATTTCATTCATTCAACAAGATTATCATTGGTGTAATAAACAAATATTTTACTAGTTCATGTAACAAGACTGACTTTTGATGTGCCAAAGTGTTTAAACAATATAAGATGGATTTAAATACATTTAATTAGACTAACGTGGTGCAAACATGTTGATTGAACAAAAGTCAAATTAATTGAATGTTAATGTTAATATTATGTTAAACCTACACACATATATCGTGTTGACACAACACAATCAAGATGGATTAATATAACATGATTTGTTTAGATGGAATATAAGTGGCAAGATAAAATTACGTTCATCCAATGAATTAATTTTTTTGAGTGTAGGCTCATGGGCAGTGTAGTCCGTGCTGCAGTGAGAATGGACTGCCATACCCATTATGTGTCTGGCGAGGGAGGAAGAAAAAAGGAGAGTCAAAAAGTACGAGGTGTTACTGACCAGAAACAGGACATGGAAGCATGTAAATATAATAAGAACCACTACAACCAAAAAGAGTGCCTGACCAGCCCACTTGTAAGTAAGCTATTAAGACTCGACAGTACACTGTGTTCGTGTTTTACTCCGAAACAGTAAGTTCCATTGGAGCAGCCTTTCAACGCCTCTCTCTGTCTCTCGCTAGCAAAGTTGACCCAGACAACAAAGTAAAGCTAGTTTTCAGTTATGAGCCTGACATGGAACCCGACGTATTAGCCAGAGGTCCCTTTACTATGGTTTGGAGCCGCGGACCTGTTTTATATATGCGCGGAATAGTTTTCTACACAAGATCGCTGCAAAAAGTGCAGCCTTACCTAATGTCCGCCCTACTGTCACTCGTTTTATATTAAGATTTAAAAATCTAATTGGAATTGGTATGGCGAGTAACCTTCAGTAATAGTAATAAATCACACAGCAATAGTACATTTACATGTAGTTGTAAAAAGCATGATAATATATTAAGTACTCCTAAGTACTCAGAATACGTTACTCTCGTTGAGTAACGTAACGGAATACATGCCCCAAAATACATTTTGGGGCATGTATTCTGTAATCTGTAGTGGAATGCATTTTAAAAGTAACCTTTCCAACACTGCATACACCTACATGCCTGCTCACATATGCACAGGCAGAGGTTGAGCTTAGCTAAAGGTCTCACTTGATGGCAGTGTTCAGGAGCTGAATCTCCTCTTTCAGTTTCTGAGCTTCCTCGTGCAGCTGAGCTCTCTCCTGCTGCATCTTAGTGATGTACTCGGCGGTCTTCTGCAGTGTGGTGGCTTTGCTGATCTGCACACAGCAGAGAGAGGGATTACCATACATCAATCATATACAAAAATGATTCACCATTATGAATAATTATTTAAATTGCACAAATCTGGTTGCACTGTTAATGCTAAGACTTAGCATTTGCATGTTACATATTACAATCTGCCTCCAACTTTCAGCATATCCATCTAAAATGCAGCAGCACACGTTTTCACAGTACCTTTATGCTTGGCTGAGAGCTGAGTGTTGTCACGAGGTTATGTAAAGTGTCAAATCCCAGTTTGATGTTGAAACGCCTCTTCTGCTCTGCTGAGATGTGAGTTATCCTCCTGGTGTCTGTTTGCTGCGCACAGCAGAGCTCAGAAATATATTTGTCACACTTCACACACATTCACATACTGAGATAACAATAAGACTCCTATGTTCTCACTCATCACTTAACAAGGACTTGATTATATTTATATGTATAAAAAAGAATATATCCAGGACGTCCTACCTTACTTGATTCTAGCTTTCCATATCCTGAGAACCCTGAGTGTGGAGACTCTGGGTTGGAGGCTTTGTCTAGAGGGTTTGGTGGTGATGTTTGTCCTTGATGTGTTGGAAAATTAACTAGAGAAAAAATAAATAACATTCATGACATTTATGTATTATATTTGTTGGAAATCAGATGCCCCTATGTGCGTCAAACCCTGCAGTAATGAGTTTTTAATCCATTAAATCAGCTAGACATGTTGTGGCTGTGGATGCTGGCATTTAATTAAGGCTTCAGCAGTACAGTTTTAGTCAGGACCATTACGCTCAAAAGAAGATTGATATTTTTATCTGCAGTAATTATCTTTGGTATAATGGCTCTCCTCTGGGGCTTTGCATTCAATGTGCCACTCAATGTTCATAACAGGAAAGGTGAAGGTGAGGAGAGCGGTAAAGGAGGAGCTTAGGTTGGGGGTGGGTTGCTAAGTGGCTTGTAGCAGCCCAGCCCTCAACTGTGCAGAGGGAAAAAAACTATTAAACTGATACACTGTTACACTATATGATACTTTTTATCATGATAGGTTTTTGAATAGGCTGTGTAATAAATTTGGGTCACCAAAACTGACAAAATGTCCATCAACCATAAATAGATTGTTAAATAGTGAGGGCGCACTGTAAACGGACTTGGGATGGCTGACAATAACATTCTTTATTGAATGATGAGTTTAGATTTGAGACTCCACAGAAGTCTGATAACAAAGCAACACTTTGCAAATTAAGATTGACCATTTAGATTTAGCTTCTCTTTTTGGTCATGAGCTGCAGATTAATAAATAATTAAAATAACATTTACTCTGCAGTGCTCAAGCAGGAAAACTGATTTTCAAAATAACTTTGGTTCTAAAAGAATAAACTCATTTATCAGCTGCTCATTAGTTTCTGCAAGTGAATCTCTTATTAGTTAGTTTTCAGCTCCTGTCACAGCACAACAAATATTTATATTTTGAAGCAGTCAGACTGTGCTCTGTGACTTTTAATGTTTACAGTAACATTCTTTAACAGCTGCTTGTGTATTCAATGTTAAAATGACACCACTTTCTTGTTCACATACCGCTTCTTCTTTGCACATCAGAGCTTTAAGGTTTCAGGAAGTGTTCCTGACTACATTCACGTTTTTAATGCAGTGCCGCCTGAGCCTGAAGATCACAGGCATCCAGTATTTATTATCAGTGCTGCCCCTTAAACACAGAGATTTCTCCATTCTCAGACTCTTTTGATGATATTATGTAATGTACCAGTAGTCAAGAGATAGTCAAGGTCATCATGCTTATTTTATGCTGATGAACATTACTTTAATATTGGCCCATAATTTAATTCAATTCAATTCAATTTTATTTATATAGCGCCAAATCACAACAAAAGTCGCCTCAAGGCGCTTCATAGATACAGAGAAAAACCCAACAATCATATGACCCCCTATGAGCAAGCACTTTGGCGACAGTGGGAAGGAAAAACTCCCTTTTAACAGGAAGAAACCTCCGGCAGAACCAGGCTCAGGGAGGGGCGGCCATCTGCTGCGACCGGTTGGGGTGAGAGGAGGAAGACAGGATAAAAGACATGCTGTGGAAGAGAGACAGAGATTAATAACAGATATGATTCAATACAGAGAGGTCTATTAACACATAGTGAGTGAGAAAGGTGACTGGAAAGGAAAAACTTAATGCATCATGGGAATCCCCGGCAGCCTACGTCTATTGCAGCATAACTAAGGGAGGATTCAGGGTCACCTGGTCCAGCCCTAACTATATGCTTTAGCAAAAAGGAAAGTTTGAAGCCTAATCTTAAAAGTAGAGATAGTGTCTGTCTCCCGAATCCAAACTGGAAGCTGGTTCCACAGAAGAGGGGCCTGAAAACTGAAGGCTCTCCCTCCCATTCTACTTTTAAATACTCTAGGAACAACAAGTAGTCCTGCAGAGCGAGAGCGAAGTGCTCTAATAGGGTGATATGGTACTACAAGGTCATCAAGATAAAATGGGGCCTGATTATTTAAGACCTTGTATGTGAGGAGCAGGATTTTGAATTAAATTCTGGATTTAACAGGAAGCCAATGAAGGGAAGCCAAAACAGGAGAAATATGCTCTCTCTTTCTAGTCCCTGTCAGTACTCTTGCTGCAGCATTTTGGATCAGCTGAATGCTTTTCAGCGAGTTTTTTGGACATCCTGATAATAATGAATTGCAGTAGTCCAGCCTGGAAGTAATAAATGCATAAACTAGTTTTTCAGCGTCACTCTGAGACAGGATATTTCTAATTTTAGAGATGTTGCGCAAATGGAAGAACGCAGTCTGTGCAGTACCTGTAATACCTACAACATGTTCTAATCGCGCTAATAGGATATTATGGTCAACAGTATTGAATGCTGCACTAAGGTCAAGAAGGACAAGCACAGAGATGAGTCCACTGTCAGAGGCCATAAGAAGATCATTTGTAACCTTCACTAAAGCTGTTTCTGTGCTGTGATGAACTCTGAAACCTGACTGAAACTCTTCAAATAAGCCATTCCTCTGCAGATGATCAGTTAGCTGTTTGACAACTACTCTTTCAAGGATTTTTGATATGAAAGGAAGGTTGGAGATTGGCCTATAATTAGCTAAGACTGCTGGGTCTAGAGATGGCTTTTTGAGTAAAGGTTTAACTACAGCCACCTTGAAGGCCTGTGGTACATAGCCGATTATTAGAGATAGGTTGATCATATTTAAGATCGAAGAATTAATTAATGGCAGGACTTCTTTGAGCAGTTTTGTAGGAATGGGGTCTAAAAGACACATTGATGGTTTGGAGGAAGTAATTATTGAAGTTAACTCAGAAAGATCAATTGGAGAAAAAGAGTCTAACTTAACATCAATGGAACTAAGAGTAGCTGTAGATAATATTACATCTGTGGGATAATTATTGGTAATTTTTTCTCTAATGATTAAAATTTTATTTGTGAAGAAGTTCATGAAGTCATTACTAGTTAACGTTAAAGGGATGGTTGGCTCAAAAGAGCTCTGACTTTTTGTCAGCCTGGCTACAGTGCTGAAGAGAAACCTGGGGTTGTTTTTATTTTCTTCAATCAGTGACGAATAGTAAGCTGTTCTGGCTTTGCGGAGGGCTTTCTATAAAGCAACAAACTATTTCTCCAGGCTAAATGATGATCCTCTAAATGTGTGACACGCCATTTCCTCTCCAACTTACGAGTCATCTGCTTTAGGCTACGTGTTTGAGAATTATACCACGGAGTCAGGTACTTCTGATTAGAGACCTTAGTTTTCACCGGAGCTACAGTATCCAGATTTGTACGTAGTGAGGAGGTAAAATTATTAACAAGATAATCGACCTCTGTTGGAGTAGTATTCAGATAGCTGCTCTGCTCTATGTTGGTACAGGGCATTGAAGATGATAACAGTGGGTGGATTATATTCTTAAACTTAGTTACAGCGCTTTCAGAAAGACATCTACTTTGATAAAGTCTACTCTCCACTGCTGTGTAATTTAAAGAGAGGTTTTTTTTGTTGATTGGTGAATTGCTGCCTTTCTCTTTAAAACAAAACCAAAAAATGTAGGAATCTTAAATTTGTGCTTAGTTGATTATTTCTTTGTTGTAATAATGCTTGCTGTCAATAAATTTTATACTGCTGGAAAGCCACATTTCCAAGGAAAAGGCATTTGTGGGTTGAGTGGGTTGCACCGACGTAATACTTTACCGTATTTCCTGGACTACAAAGCGCACCTGAATATTAGCTGCACAAGCTAAAATTAGGGGAAAATCCTGTTAAATACATACATTAGCCGCACCTGACTAAAAGCCGCAGGTGTTTCAATGTTGACTTATCATATGTAAAAGAATATGCACAAAGGGAATTGTCAGGAAAGAGATGGCTGTTTGGAAACACACCCCTTTTATTAATATTTTTGAAAAACAAGTTATGGGTACATATTTGCATAACTTTTTAGGTATATGTACAAGTAGCGGTAATTACAAGTACGAAACATGTACTGTGCTTCATAAATGAGTAACAAATGTAGTACATAACAATAACCTACAGCACACCAGAAAAATAGATTCGGACTACCTTTTAGGCTCAGGTGCAGTGACACGGCTTTAACAAGAAGAAAAGTCAGTCATTCACCACCATCTTCCTGCGCACTAAAACCACCAAAGTCCTCTTCTCCAGTGTCAGATACGAACAGGCTCAGGATGGCTACGTCATCCACTCTCAGCTCCTTTCCTTCGTTGTCACTTTCAAAACCAAACAAATCCTCGTTGTCAGAGTCGAACACCCTCAGAAGGGCCGTGGCGGTGTCCTCCTCTCCATCATGCAGCAGTCCAGGCCTTCGAAATCCGTTGGTGATCATGGATGTTTTCACACTTCCACGCTGTCAGATTCCACCAGTGGAGTTGAACATAACTTGCTTTTCGCCAGTTTATCGCCGCTCGTCATCCACGCCTCCCGCTGAACGCGTAGCGCTACTTTGACGTTTGTTTTTCGCGCTACTTGTATGGCACTATGTTGCCTGGCGGATGGACATGTGACCAACATACCACTCTTGAACCCCGATACTGTGTGTCTGATCACATGCCCTTCCACCAGGCAACGTAGTGCCGTACAACAGCAGAACAAACAAAACAAATTGTCTTACGATATGACAAAAATCATGGACAATCCATAGAAAAGCCGCACCTGACTAAAAGCCGCAGGGTTCAAAGCTTGTGCAAAAAGTAGCGGCTTATAGCCCGACAATTACGGTACTTCTCTAAAAATGCCATATTGTTCATTGTATTGGATGATTGAAGTCTGAAGGAACAAGTCATAGACAGCCAACATAACCACACAGGCTGACTTACAACAAATGCTGGCTGAAGAATGTGATGCCATCCCACAGCACTGTGTGTCCAAGCTAGTGACCAGAATGAGGAAGTGGTGTCAGGCTGTTGTGGCTGTGTATGGTTCTTCCACATGTTACTAAGGTCCCTGTTTGTTAAATGGATATACTGTTAAATTGCTGATATGGTTTGTTTCTTCAGAATTCAATTATCCACTCTAATGAATGACACTACACAAGAGTCAGTAGCAGAACAAGCTGTTTGACATTTGCAGAGAAGATGGCACATTTTTCATGGGCACAACCCACATTTGATTAAAAAAAAATTAAAAAAAACCCTATCAAATCGTGCTGACCTGTTGACAGTTAAGCATCTGGTATGTTTTTCACATTCTACTGTAAATCAAATAAGGGTTTTTAAGATTTGCAAGTCATTGCTTTCTGTACCACTTTTTTATAAATGGGGTTGTATCACTCCCTGAAGCAGTGAGGTCCTACCAGTTAAGCTGCTCCTGTCAGTGCTGTAGAGCTGAACAGGTGACAGCTTCTCAGTCTTGGGAATGAGGAGGGTTGTTCCAGTGTCTGAGGTACCATGTGTAAGCAGGGCAGACACAGCAGAGCCTCTGGAGGTGCTAGTTTGAGGTCCACCGTGGCCCAGGGTGGCACTCTGGCTTTGCAGAGGCGTCAACACGGGGATCCCTACCGACCAACCGGCCCCGTGCTGCAGCTGTGATGAAGGTCCACCTACATGCGTTCCTCTGCTTGTCTGCTGAGCAACACATGGTATCCAATTAGAAGACCTGTCTCACAAAAATGAAATCACTTTTCCCTGAAAGGATGTGGCACAGAGTATTTAGAGCAGAGGTTTGAACCAACGCCTATACATATATATATATATATATATATATATATATATATATATGAATGATTAGGAACTTATAATGGACATAAATCTGCTTGCTGAATGAAAAGAGACCGCTTGCTATGACCTCTTTTGTTTAGGTTAGATAAGTAAGCTTTAAGATGTAACCTATGTATCAGGTAAGCTTTTGAAAATTTCTGCAGTCTTCTACAAAAACATTAACACTAAGGTGCGGCTTACTAAGGACACCTATGTCTATTGCCAGCACACAGCACTCCTTCAGTTGCTCATACTTACATACATATATCAGTAATACAATGCTGAGTGGCCTTGATGATATGAATATCCATTCTCCAGTAGCACTTGGTAAAAGTCACTAAAGTTCATTAGTTATTTCTTGTTGACATGCTGTGCTAAGTCAGTTTTCCACACTCACTGAGGAGCTAGAGGATGATGACCTCTGAGCTTTGGCTGTCACTGGAGCAGTATCAAATCCCAGGGTTGGCTTTCCTGATAACACAAATCAAAAATTAAACATAAGCCCACTGCATTTTTTATTTTTGTTTTACTTAAAAAACTGTTAGATGAGGAAGAACATGTCAGAATTCACTCACGTTCATGAGCCCCAGTGGAGAGCAGTTTAGCCAGACAGCTAGTGGGTGGGGGAGTGGATGGAAGTACAGGGGGGGCAGCTGTCCTCGCCCCTCCTGTCTTTTGCTTATGCTTCCCTTTGGCCCCCGTAAATGTCACCTGTTCTGGCACTGAGAAGCAGTGAGCTGCTGTGACAGAGGGCAGCGCTGCATGGACCGGGTCAGATACAACAGCCAGGTAAGACAGAGAGTGGCAGGGAGTCTGGGAGTACGTTTCCCCTGTGTGAGGGTACCCATGAGCCTGCTGCGCACCATCCTGAGCCCCCATGGTGGAGGCTGTGTGAGTGATGACAGTGGAGGTTCCACTGGTTGTCGTATAGTAACCAAACTTGTGGCATGGCAGTGGGTACAAAAAGGGAATACTTGAGGCCGTCTGTTCAGTGCTGCTGCTAAATGCTATAGACACTGGTGCATCCTGGTATGACTGATGTCCATAAGGCATGGCTTCTGTTATGATGTTGGATGTGTGGTATTCTCCACAATCCTGGCCAGAGCTGGTCTGGTTTGGCCGGGTATTAGATATAGAGGGGTGGGACAGATTGTCAGATAGTAGATTGGGCTGGGAAAAAAATAAATCTGTTTTACTGATTAAACAAGAATAACATTAGATGCTGGAATAATTGAATAATTCTGTCCAAGCAGACAATAAACACAAACAGAAGAAGCTGATAACAGCAGCAGTACCTGAGCCAGCTGCGTGTCGATGAGAAGCTGGGGAGCTGTTGCCACAGGGGAGGGAACTGGAGCAAACACTGCACTAGAAGAACTCTCAAAATAGCTACAGTCCGCAAAACCAGTGTGCTCGGTGGGCTGGCCACGGTTGTTCACAAAGATATCTGAGAAAGAGTACAGTATATATAGTATGTTATTCAGAATATCAGCTGGAAAAGGCTGATATTCTACAGCAGGAAGATAAAACATTTAAAAGAATAATCTAATTAAATAAAGTACATGTGACATATATGGACATTCAACATAACAAAATAACCAATATATCAATCAACTGTTTATAAGTAACTCAAATTTTATGCTGAAAAGGAAGTAGGAAGTAGAAACTTAAACAATCCTACCCCTCCTTCCTGTCTAATGAATGATAGAAATATTCTTCTTACTTTTAAAGGCCTGCCAGCGACACACACACACACACACACACACACACACACACACACACACACACACACACTACACACACAACACACACACCTTAGATATTTTACTTCATGGTAAAATAATACATGGAAAGTAGGATAGTGCTCTCTGGTGGACAACTGAAGAAACAGAGGTTATACCAAATAAGGATTTTGTATTTTGTGTACTGCAGTTTCTGTTACATTGTATATACAGTGACCAGTGTAGCGTTCCAATAAAAAACAGTTTTTGCAGATTTTCTAGACATGATATAACACTAGTACTTACACCGTACAGCCATGAGTATTCACACAACCATTCAAATCACTGAATTCAGGTGTTCCAGTCACTTTAATGGCCACAGGTGTATATAAGAAAAAAAATAAAAAAAAATCACACACCTAGTCATGCAGACTGCTTCTACAAACATTTGTGAATGAATGGGTCGCTCTCAGGAGCTCAGTGAATTCTAGCGACAGGATGCTGCCTGTGCAGTGACTTTTAAAGTTTCCTCACTGCTAAATATACCAAAATCAACTGTTAGTGGTCTTATAACAAAGTGGAAGCAATTGGGAACGACAGCAACTCAGCTACAAAGTGGTAGGCGACGTAAACTCACAGAGCGGTGTCAGTGGATGCCGAGGCACATAGTTAACAGAGGTCACTAACTTTCCGCAGAGTCAGGAGAACCCTACTTGTCTAACTGCATTGTGTAAAGTTTGATGGAGGGGGGGATTATAGTGTGGCATTGCTCTTCAGGAGTAGGGCTCGGCCTTTTAGTTCCAGTGACAGGAACTTAATTGGCCTACACAGAGTGCTGATCTCACAGAACACCTTTGAAATTAATAAGAGCGGAGTCTGCAAGCTGGGCCTTCTCATCAGTCATCAGTTTCTGACCTCATAAATGCAGTTTTGGAAGAATGGTCAAAAATTCCCATAAACACTCCTAAACCTTGTGGAAAGCCTTCCCAGTAGAGCTGAAGCTGTTATATCTTCAAAGGGTGTGCGAAGTTCATATTAAATCCTGTGGATTCAAAATGGGATGTCACTCAAGTTCATTTGCGTGTGAAGGCAGACAACTGAATACTTATTGCAGTATAGTGTCTCTTCTGTCTTTATTTTAAGGTAAAAGAGACAAAGAACAGAAATGGAAAATTAAACCCTCACACAATGTGAAGCTCTCTGCATGAGATGATCAGTCAGGCTATTTACATTTTATTTGCCAGGTCACATAGTTTTAAATCTATGCTGGCAGGTTGCCAGGTTTTTCACATGTTATTTAAGGTTTGAGCAGTCAAATATTAACTGTCTTCACTCAAACAGGCAGTAACCCTAAGTTTTCCTGAACTGAGCGTCTTTCATCAAGACACATTGTTCAGAATGCCTCATGATCTCACAGTAGGTAATGCATACCAAAAGCTCTTTTTTTATCTCAGTAAAAAGAAAACTCAGTATTTCCATGTAAGAGAAATACAGAGAAATCATGAATTAATTAAGAGCGCTGACAGATACTAGCTGCCTGGTCACTGTGACAAAAAAAGCAAAGACACCACACAGCTGATACTTCAGGAGCCTGTCAGGGCAGTAAGAACAAACACACACATACACACACAGCAGTGGGCAACAGGTTGTCTGTTGGTTACAAAGACTTACTTGTAGCCATGGGGCTGCAGGATTGCATCACTGAAAGTAATACAAAGGCCAGAAAAATCACAGCCATTGTTGCCCTGAGCAAGAAACTAAACTCTAACCTGGTTCCTTCCTCTTGCTTGAAGCTTTGCTCCTCTTTCGCTGCAGGCTGACTGTTCAGTATAAAGACTAAAGCAGACCCCAGGCATACTGCCATATTGGCTTCTTGTCCAGTACGTGTCAGCTTGGTAAGTTAGGTTCTCCACATTTAGTCATTCTTTACAAAGACATTTACTTTACCCTGCGTCAATTAACTTTCAGCCATTTGTAAAAGCTATACTATCACTTTTAAAGCCGGCAAGCTTGCTAACAGTTGCATATTTATACCTCTAAATGATACAAAGCAGGAGTGAAACTTGTGTGAAGCCATGTGTTGGTCCATCTAATCAATATTAGTGAAACTTTCATTCATTTCAGCTCAATTTATGTTATATTAGCTCCCTATGCCATGAATTTATAAAATCCAATCAAAATTAAATGAAATCACAGACCTGAAAGCTACAGCTCAATAGGAATTGTGGTAACAACATAATTTTACTTTATAAAAAAAATCATCATCATCATCTTCCAGCCCATCAATACTTATTTCCCTAGTTTCTAGGTGGTACCAAAAGTAGCAATAGTGGTTAAATACATCCTCTTCCACTTCCCCATTTTCCCCAGTTCAACCCTGCCTCTGACAATCCTTTAACTCATGAATGCCAACAACATACTGCTGACATAGCACAAATCAGAGGAGTTTCCCACAAGGTTTTTTCACTCATCAACATCTGGAACAGAAACTTAATTTATGTACTACAAAAATATGATTAAGATAATCATCAGCCAAATATGGCTGATAAGAATCTAATCTTAAAAACTCATGTACTCTTTACACTATATCATGCACCGTCAGCGAGCATTTAACTGTAATCAACCTGTGATTGGATGCATTAATCAATTCTTCACATGTACATCATTTACAGATAAACAGATGGACATATGAAAGGGTAGAAAGTACCTGGTATATCCATGAAATCATCCAGGTTGGGCTGCAGTGGAGTCAAGCCTGGTTGAATCATGTCAGCATTGCTGGTGTATGCTGAAGTGGAAGAGAACATAATAATAGATGCATGCGTGAGAAAGAAATGCTCTAGTGCTATTGTGTTGTTTTGGGTTTTTTTGGGGGGAGGGGGGGGGGAGGGGGGGTTGACAAGTCATCTTTCATCATAGGGAGTTTCCTTATTTGTAAGGTGGGTTTCATTGGCTGAATTGCTAACCCATGTGACCAGCAGACAGAGTCACCAAACTGAGGTAGAAACTTAGAAAGTGAAATACTTCTACATTATATTAAAGCATAGTTTGGATTTGTTTGCCCTCTTGTTGAGAGTTAGAAGGTGGATCTTTCATCAAAGGCTGTTTTTAACATAGATTAGCAAAAAGTGGACACTGGCAGAAACAGCCAGCTGGCTGTGTTTAAAGGCAACCTGTCCACCTGCCAGCTGAAGAAATCACATATCTTATTTGTTTAGGTTGCACAAGAAACAAAGTGTTGATGGTGACTTCCTGCTTTGCCTTGTTGTTCCCTTGTCACCGTGAGATGGCTTGGAAAATAGAAAAAAAAAAACAGACTCCAAAATGTATTGTGCCTGATAGTCCCCAGCTCTGACTGAGTTTAGGCGTGCTGATCCACATTGCCTTTTTACCCATGTTTTTATCTTTTTAAGCTAGGACAACCATCTGCTGGGTAAAGCCATACTTTGAACAGACAGATAATGAGAGCGCTGGGAAGTGCGAATGGATGACAGGCTACTGTTAAACAAAAACAACCCCCCCCCCCCCCCCCCACACACACACACACACACAAAAACAAACAAACAAAAAAACAGGGGATGTAGCACTGCAGTAAACAGGCCCCATCCCTACTTTTATACTTGCTGTTGCTGGTATCAAATTTAAAAAGAGAAAAAATATATATGTGTGTATTTCTCAATTTCTCTGCATTTTATATGATGCCCATGTATTATTTTCCATCAAATGTAACTTTTAATTATCTAAAAATTAATGCATTCTGCTGTTATTTACCTTTTTTTTGGAAAAGGGCATTCATTTCTGAAAACGGGACCACATTTAAAATGAGAGAAATAAAAGTCCAACCATATCTCTATGATTATGTTCCTTTTTTGCTGAAAATCTGTCCCTAAAGCTCCTGTTTATGACAGACTTGAGATAGAAATATTATTTTGGGCAATTTATTTGATTCAAAAAGTAAAATGAACCAGGATATAATTTTCAGCCCAGTAACAACTAATTGGAATCAATTATTTAATCCATGCAGCATGCAGCCTACGATCACCCTTGCTTTTAAATGCTTCCAATCAAATTCTGCAGGATTTGAGACACAAGTCCCTGCTGAAAGTCATTCCACAAACTTGTCTACTACTCACTGTTGTGTCGCTCGCTGGTCCAGGGACATGGCTTCTGTGTCATGGTGAATAGGGTGTCAGAGATGTCGGACAGAAGGCAGTCCAGGTCAAACATGTGGACCTCCGCGGGGACAGCCTCGGGTTCCTGGTATGTCTGATAGGACCATTTGTCCTGCCTGGCTTGGCAGATCTGACCCTGCCAAACATCAACAAGGAATCAGAACACTTACAGGATCTGACATGCCAAGTTAATCCCAGATCTATCCATTAGGGGCTCAACATAAATAGAGCTGGAAAGTCCTAATTCATCAATGACTTCTAGTTCTCCCAACCTGTGCCTGCAATTAGTGCTCTATGAAAACTTTGTGCCACGTTTGTTCCGCTGATAAATGACATAATGCCTCTCAAAACTAATATTAAAACAGCAAGAAAAAAACATCTATATCCAGTTACAGACAAAACAAAACTGCACACCTACAGCATTCACAACTTCAACAGGAAACATGTGCTAAGCTGTCATCTCCCCCCACCCCCATCCCTTTCTGCCCCTTCTCCTTTGGAAACCCAGTGAACAACTCACAGAAACGAAGCGCCAGAGCCAGCCTGTTTGAGATGCTTTGTTTCACCCCGATCTTCTACTCCGCCTTTACCTTCCACTTCTAAGCCCAGGGCCACATTTATAGGGAAGCCCACCAGATTGAGCCGGAAACTATTTCTGATTACGTCTGAACACACGACATCCCCTCTTAGAATACAAGCACGCACGAGCAGAAATGAGGTAAGATTGTTGCGCGCACATGTATGTGTGTATGTGTGCGCGTGTGCATGTGGGGTGCATCATGAAAAAGCTGTTTTGACACATTGTTCAGAAACACTGGGCCCTCACAGGTTTTCATTATGTTGGCTTTGTTCATTTCTTTATTTTGATGTCTCACCATTTCAATAAGAGCGGCAGCCTTTTGTCCCTGACCTAATTCTGGGAGTCGCACACACACACGTGCATGCAAACTGTAAAAGGCCCCAACTAAACACAAACTGATGCTGCTTGGAGAAAATATACACATGCATATGAGCGGCTGAAAGACTGCAGCATCGACAG
The DNA here is from genome assembly GCF_963576455.1 of Neolamprologus multifasciatus. Classification (NCBI taxonomy): domain Eukaryota; kingdom Metazoa; phylum Chordata; class Actinopteri; order Cichliformes; family Cichlidae; genus Neolamprologus; species Neolamprologus multifasciatus. The sequence goes on along the minus strand of NC_140448.1, from coordinate 7,029,744 downwards.
GGTGTGTTTACATCGTTTGAAATGAAGTTTCATTTCAAAAGAGATTCTCCTAGATCTAAATCTAACTCAACTTTGGTATCCAGAAGGATGCAATTTTTTATTATCAAAGCCATTAGTGAACCTTACCCTACCCTACAGATTACCCCACTTTTAAAACTTTTGCATCTCCCACCTATCAAGTTTGAATTTCATTCAACGACGTTGGTCCTTCCTTCCTGGTGGAGAGGGGGCCCACCTAAATTATTGAACTGTTCCATCCCTGCACTACAAGTTGGCTTCTCTGGTCCTCAGAGAGGGGTCTTCTTACGGTTCCGTGTGCCAGTCCAAGAACTGAGGGTGATCGTGCCTTCCACACCTTAGCTCCAAAACTGCAGAACAGCTCAATTCTCTTTGTGCCCGTTTAAAAAGGCAGCTTAACCCTGTAACACCAAGGGCTTCGTATTTAATGCGTGAGGTTTTGAGACTGCTACATTGTCAGTGTGATTGTTTTTCCCTGAAAAGACTAAATATGTTGCACAAATGTTAAGCACTAAATTGCACAAAAATCCCAGATGTAAATAAAAAAAATCTTAATAATTGAAACTCATATATGCAAATTTCGCTCTTTTAAATATTTGTCAGAAGGTTCATTAAATAATGTATTCAAAAACATTTGATTTTTCTGTAAATTATTTGATGGCTCAGAGTGTACAGTGCTTGTAGTGTGTGTTCATTTTGTTTACTTATGTGTGTCTCCCTTTTGCAGAGTGAGATTTTTTTTTCCTTACTCGTTTACACAGCATTATCACCTAATAGGATATTATTTCACTCTCAGACTGAATATAAGGGCTAAGTCTAGTGATCTTAATTTTCAGCCTTTTTTGTGTTATTATTAGAGCAGCTTTCCAGCTGCCTTCTTCACTCCACACCACACACTACATCCTTCAGGTCCCTGCAACCTACTGAAATAGGGAAGGAGTGACCAGGTTTTGAAGAACAGCTCAGGGTCACCTTCCCCTGAACCCACTGCTCCACCTCTCCCGTGCAGCTGAGCCACAAACCACACCCTGCTACAGTCTGTAAATGAACTGTGTAAAAATCTATTGAAATACATTGTCACTGTAGATAATAATCTGAACGTTATTTTACTATTCTACTTTATTAGAAAGTGGCTGATGTTAAAAATGTAAAGCCAATTAAATTTCAGACTAGGGCTGTCACATGTTAAAAGTGCACAACTTTAACTGTGTAACCGCATATATGACATGATTACAGTATACAACATTCACACTTTTGACTAGTGTTTTTCTAAGCACTAAATGTAATCTGTTAAGAGAATGGTGTGATAAGAATATGAGTGCGCAGAGCATAAAAACACAGTGAAGTGATCTTTGACCTGTCAGCTACTTGCTGATATTGGCCTTGCCGCGTAATCCATCAAAAGACGGGTCAGACACAGCATTATTATTGGAGTTTTCCTAATGTTGAACTCAAGTAAAGCTTGGACTTCCAGTGCCACAGCACATCTACAGAAAAATGAAAAATTAGAGCCCATGAAAGATGAAATATGAGGAATACTATCATGAATGAGGCGCCTCGCTCTCTCTGCCCCCCCACCCCCCACCCCCCTGCTGTTTCTCCTCTCTGCCACTAAATATTTTGTCTCTGCCACCTTAGCGTCACTGTCGAAAGCCGATGCCCCTCTGCTGCCCGGTTTTTGCCAAGTGCTGCTGGAAGTAGGTCATATTTGATTAGGTTACATTCATTTTTTTCACCGTTTTTCTTGAATAAAGATTAAGAGTTATGGGTATTGTTGCAGCAGGCAGTTAGCTGGGTCAGTTGCCGTCAGGTTGTGACGCACAGCCCAAGTTGTTTTGCCCATTTCTATTTTCTTTTTTAAATCTCTTTTTTTCTCCCCTCCTCCCTTGTTCAGCCAGGGAGGCTAAATTCAAATGCTAAAATGAGTCGCTTGGTGGTCTTTAGTGATCGTATGTCACTACAAGGACATTCAAAAGTAAACAATGCCAGCAGGTCACCCAAACATTACAATATATGTTGGGTCAGTTGGCCAGCTTCAGCCTCCACTCTTCAAAATCAATACTTTTCAACTTTAATTTGCTTGCAATATTACAATAATGTAGCAATAATGAAGTAATGTGTGACTTCTGACTTACCTCTTGAAGCATTAATAGAATGTCATCCTTCTTTTTCTGAAGCTGCAGCAGAAAAAGACAGAGCGAGTGTGGAAATGAACCATGTTTTTGTTTCTATGCACATCACCTTAAGTTAACTAATTACAGTTTTGATCAGGTAAAAGTGTTGGAAAGTGGGGCCATTGGGGTTCATCCTTTGGGGACTATGAAAACGTCACAAACTGTCCAACCAATAGGTACTGGTACTGACTTAGAGACAGATTAAAGATGTACTGTGAATGAGGTGAGCGCTCACCCTCTTCTTATAGTAAATCCTCCACTTATGGTACTCCTTGATCACCACCTCAATCCTTCTCTTCCAGTAGCTGCCCTCTAATATGATCGCCTGTTGACACAATGCAAGAGAAACACTAAGTATGTTATTTTTTTTTCAAGGATGAGCTAAAATATGCAACACCTACATCATTCATTCACTCACTTCGGGCTTTCGATGCGCATCTGCCTCCAAGCCATCCAGCGGGGTCACAAAGCCACATACTGGGTTTTTCCTCTTCTCCACATCTGAGCCAAGCAGAAAGAGGAAAAAAGGACAAGAAAAATCAGCTGCTGCGTAGACTTCATTCTGGTGAAATGTGGATTCTCTCGACCCATGTTAGGTCACCCGGTTCTTCTAGTCTCACAATTTAAAAAAAAAAAAGCACCAGCACTCACACTGAATGAACCATGCTCTCCAGATTGCATTGTTCAGACGGATCTTATCCCTCCACAGCAACCGCAGACCCTTAAAAGATTTCCATTTAGGAGAGACTATCTTACCACTGTGGAGAAAAGAAAGGTGGAATATGTATTTGTTTCAGGGAAAATGTGAAAGCCCTTTCATTTATAGTCTTTGAGGCAAAAAGGCATAATTGTGCATAAATGACTCTTTTAGAAAAAACAATGGGAACACTGCCTCAAACCTGTCCTGATTTTGACTAATAGTAGCCAATCAATTTATTCCCCGGTATACAACCCAGCTGTATGTGCTTTTTCCCCCCCTCCCTCACTTTTTCTCTGCCTGCTGAGAATAGGGCTCCTAATGTGAGGTGCTCAAGGAGTTGCTAGGAAGCCTAGGGAAATCATTCTCAACATGCTTTTAATGGACTGACATGGCTGCGTATTATTCAGCCCAAACAGCAGAGACAGCGTATTGCGAAAAAACAAAGAGCAATCAGCAGAGGAACCACTTTACATCAGTCTGGTTAATGATAAATAGCGGAAAGCGGAGCAGCAATCTGTGCGGAATAAGAGACCATGTCATAGGCTTGGAAAATATATATAAATATATAATAAAGTACTTGTTTTAAATCTATATTTTTTGTGATTGACAAATTGTGGCACTGTTTCAGGATTCATTGTGCAACTATTATCAAACTAGATCTATAAACAAATGCAATTTTCCACCCAGTGACAGCAGATTTTAAAAAAAAAAAAGAAAGAAAGAAAAAAAAAGTCTTCTTTGGGCCAAGGGTTGATGAAAGCTCTTATAAACACAGTTTCAAAGAAAGTGGTCCTCATTTTTTAAGTAAATGAAAAATCAATGTGTAGTCTGATGTTACTGAAACGTAAGCATGTTTAGAGAGTATAGGGAGGTTTCTTTGGTATTTGGTTTGTTTTAAGTGCGGCGGCTTCCTCTGCTATAGCTGTTCATATGCAGGAGCTATGAGAGCTATACTCTCAAACAGAAAAACAAATTTCTAGGGCATCGTGTCAGGAGTTTCTTTCCTTTGCATCAGTCACACTGTCCTTTGTCCAGTCCTGCCAACTAGAATCAAAGTCCACTTTTTTTTGGTGAAAATTTCCAAACTGGTTATGCAACAGACTGACAACACATATACACAAACAACCACAGCCTTAACTATCCGCTTTGAAGGGAACTCTATTAAGACAAATATAAATATATATATTAAAAAATATATTTTAAAATATGGTTTAGTTTAGTTCGTTTAGTGAGCTTCGGTTAATTTACAATACTCTTATTTTAAAACAGAGACTGATCCTGTGCATATCACTGCTTTAAATGTCAGCTCAGAATGAGACACTTTCACATTCTTTGGAGATATTTTTTTCCACATGGTTTAGCTGAACTGAACAAGCAGAAAGCTGAAAATAAAAATGCTGATTAAAACCCCGACTTCATTCTTTTCCCCTACTGCACGCAGCAGGGACCCACCTGTAGGCCAGTGACATGCACTCGAACAGGCGGGTCAGAGTGGGGTCGATGCTCAGGCTCCCGGAGCTGAGTGGACCGTAGCGGTACGTTTGACACCCCGTTCTGTTTACCGTGTCAAAGTCGTACCTCAGAGACCCTCCACTCTTCCTCCTCCGCGCTGCAGAGTCGCTGTGGGGCGAGGATACCATGAAGTGTCCGCTGTGGATCACCTGAGTGCGGGGGAAAGCTTCGGGCGACGGCCCGGTGCCGGCCACCCGAGCGGGTTCCCCCTCCGGGTCAGAGTCCGATTCTAAGAAGTCCTGAAGCTGGCTCTCTCCGGCCGAGCAAACACTCCCTTTGCCCGCCATTGCGCACTTTCATTCAGCGGTGAGCGTCAGACAGAAAGTGAACTTTCTCCTCAGCTGACTTCCCCCGCTTCCTGTCCTGTTTTCTTCAGATATTTGAATATTTCCTCAAGGAAGAGCCGTTTGCTATCAAGCAATGATTATTATCCTCATCTGTCAGCCAACCAGCTGCAGGACCTACACCTCTGGAGCACGGTGTGTGTGTGGACTGTTGTGTAACAGCATACTATCATTATGTCAACTTCCCGAACTGGTAAAGTCCCCAAGGGAATAGACAGAAAGTGGTAATTATTAATAAACCAAAGTAAATAATAAATATTAGAAAGTAGGAGTAAACCGGCTTCAAGTGGATGTGTCACAGATTCATATTATCATCACTATATACACAAACAACCACAACCTTAACTATCAGCTTTGAAGGGAACTCTATATGTATATATATATTAATTTGCTTCTAAACTTTAACATCTTAGATGTGTTTCAGCAAGCAACAATTCTGCGCATGTAAAAGGATTTCTGCACATTTAAAACATATCATACCTGGGTCTGCTAGAAGCTTCTTCCTGTCTCCTACTTTTGCCAAGTGCTTGCTCAACAGGATTGTCTGATTGTTGGGGATTGTTCACCGTTCACAGTTCACTGTACTCAAATGGCCTCCAGTCACCAGATCTAAATTTAAAAGAGCACTTTTGGGATGTGGTAGAACAGCAAATTCACATCATGGATTTGGAGCCGACAAATCTTCTATAACTCTGTGACACTTTGTAACACTTTGTTGAATCTGTGCCACAAGCACAGATCTGAAGGCAAAAAGGGGTCCAACATGGTACAACCAAGATGTAACTAATAAAGTGTCCAATGAGTGTATATTAGTTCAAAAAAATAACTACAAAGTGCAGCTCTTCAAGTTGAATATACCTTTCACAGTCTCTTAGCCTGTTAGCCCAGTCAGCCTTCTGGTCACTTCTCTAAGCTTTAATGAGTCTCTGGCTGTTCATGGAGGACCCTAAAAATGCTCATATTGTGAGGGGTACACCCGCTTCGGATGTTATCAGTCCATACAATGGGCGTTATTAGCAGAAATCAGTCCCATAGATATGGGCCAGGATTGACCTTCTCTACCTCCTAAACTGTTCAGAAGGTTGTTATCATCCATCCAGATGGATGATCACTAACAGGAGCATGGGAAGACTCCAGAATCCACACTCGCTGGAATCTCATGAATACAGCAGAGTTTACAGGTAAGACCATTTAAACGGTCAGCATTTGTAGAATGACTATTAAAAGTAAGAGAGTGTCAATAATATCAATGTGGTTATGTTAGTAATACAACGAGTGCTAATATAACAGCTTTAAGATGCATTTGTAGATAGTATTATGTGTTTTACCGTCTTTATGGTGCTATCTTAAAGTTACGGTGTAAACATTAGCTTATATTGTAGTAAAGCAGTTACTGTTTAAACCAGTCTTTTAAACATTTTTTTTTAAGATTAAATAATATACCATTGTGGAGGTACGCATAGACTATATGAGAATTCCCAAATCCCGAGGCTATTCTGGGAGCCGGAGTCGACCAGAAAACGTCTCCCCGAGTGTGTCCTCTATGAAAGCAGCCTTTCCTTATTGCCCGCTACAGAACGCTGGCGGGCTCGTTTTCCTTAAAACTGCAAAGGTGGCACGGTGCTGTCACGCGCGATTCCAGCCACCATCGATGAGTTGGAGGACCCCGGGAGAATCGGTGGGGGCACGGGAGATGCCATCAGTGAGTCGGGAACTATCGCCTGGACCCCGAAGCTCCTGGTAGCCAGGAGAATGCCATACACTTCTTCTGTGAGTGAGTGGTAGTCCTTCGCGGCCAGCAGCGGGGAGTTGGCGAGACCAGCTCGCACTGGAGCTGGCAACTGTTGGAAGAAGACATCAGTGAAGAGGAATCCACCGTCATCCGTTCCTAGCAAGAACAGCATGCTCTCCATGAGCTCAAGAGCGGTACCATCACCCAGGGCTGAGAGAGAGAGAGGATTCTAGGCCCGCTCTGCATCGGAGAGGGAGTAGCCTTGAGAGAGGTGTATTTCACTTGGGGGGGATCTTGGAGTAGGGTCATCACACGGCGGGTGGACAGCGGATCCAGTGAAGCCACCACATGATGGGTTTTCGTGTCGTCGGCTGAAACACCACGAAAATCCGCAGCTTAACCCCCACAGCAAAAATTTAAACGTAAAGCTCTGCTATCACTTCCGACATAAACGAAAACAGAAAACTAAACAGCAGTGACTTTTGTAGGGTTACTGAAGTTGGACTAGCTTGTATATAATGATGTCCTACGTGGTTGGCTAGCTACACAGCTATGTTAGCATAACATAAACAGTGAATTTGGAGGATGAATGCTAACTTTTTTCCACTCGATGAGGGTTCCTGATGGTTAGAGACAAACCCCTCGCATGGCAAGATGCTGCTAACGGACCAAACTTCAGTCAGGAGAACAACTGAGATAATCCATCCACAATAGAAGGTTAGTCATTCATATACTGCTGCATGGGCTGGGCTGTAGTTACATCGACAGGTTTTAAAAACTGAGCCTTAAAATGAACAGTGGTAATAAAAACCGAGAGAGGCTGATAGTGATCACTAACTGTTTTAGGGGCTTGTTCAGATTAAACAAGCCCTGAGAAACCAACACGTTCTCACTCCCAACTCGTCAAATGTGTGACGCATGGTCAGGCTCCCTCTGCTTCACTTATCGACGCGCAGGGTACCCCCCTCGCGTCGAGAATTGACGTGCAGGGTCCTCTTATTGAATACTATAGAGCTCCCTAAACGTTGCTTATTGACGACAAGAGATTGCCGCGGAAGAGCCTGTTGTCCATATATTTATATATTTCCAAAATCACATTGTAGTGACGTATACAGAACACATTAAATTATATAATTATTAATACAACAAAGTAATACTTTAAAATAATAATAATAAAAGGCTTTCAAATGAATTAAAACTCTGTCTCCAGCTGTGTGTGGCACAAAAAGTTAAGGAGAACACAATTCAAAACAGCTGTATTGCTGGAATTGCAGAAAAATACAGACCACTAACCACAGCTGGACTGGCCATCGGGCATACTGGGCATTTGCCTGGTGGGCCGATGGTAATTTTTTGTTTGCTGGACCAATTACAGACGAGGAGGTCGGATGCACCCTTGCTTGGGCATTGGCTCTGAAAACAATCTTATCACAGACAAATAGAATAAAATGGTATTGAGGTGAAAAGGAATGCAACTTGTCCCGTACTACAGCTAGAGTGAAAAAAAAGACTCAAAGCTGGAGATATTCTGTGTCCTTGCTGCACAGCTGTTTCTTCTTCTTTCATTCTCTCCCCCTCCCTCGTTTGTTGCTGCTTCAATCATGAAACTGATCAGTGATCAGCTGATCAGCTTTTCTCTCGTTTGTTTATCGGCCACTTTGCGCCAGAAAGAGGAAACCAGTGGATGTCATGCTAAACAACAGCAGCAGGTTTATGCTTGATAAGCTGTTGTTAGAATTGATTTAATATTACTTCCTAGTATCAGCTGATGTTTGCTGGAGCCACAGCCATAAAAGCTGCTGGTGTTGATATCGGTTTGGATATGTGGTGAGAGGGAAATGTGAACATGAAAACACGAGATGTCCTTACGAGTGATGCGCGAATCATGAACGAATTGTTCAGTACTTGAGAATCACTTTACTGACTCATGAATCATGATTCACAAGCCCAACTGACTCACTGACTCATCCCTGTTGCTGTTAGCAGCAATGTATCTAGCTTATAATTAAAATTGTGGAGATAAACACAACATCCAGTATCTTAACAAAAAAAATCTGCTCTGAACTGGAAGAAAACTGGAGTAGAAGCTCACATCAAGAAAATAGCTCCTCGGTTCACAGTAGCATCGCTCTACTAACATGCTAACAGCTTATTTGAGCTACTCACCCCTCCCTTCCTGTGCTGAATCGTAAGCGTAAGCGAATCACTCAGGACTCACTAACCCCCTCCCTCCTGTGCTGAATCGTAAGCGTAAGCGAATCACTCAGGACTCACTAACCCCCTCCCTCCTGTGCTGAATCATAGAGCGAACAAATCACTCAGGACTCACTAACCCCCTCCCTCCTGTGCTGAATCATAGAGCGAACAAATCACTCAGGACTCACTAACCCCCTCCCTCCTGTGCTGAATCATAGAGCGAACGAATCACTCAGGACTCACTAACCCCCTCCCTCCTGTGCTGAATCATAGAGCGAACAAATCACTCAGGACTCACTCACCCCCTCCCTCCTGTGCTGAATCGTAAGCGTAAGCGAATCACTCAGGACTCACTAACCCCCTCCCTCCTGTGCTGAATCATAGAGCGAGCGGAAGTGACGGGTAAGGTAAGCGACGGGTAAGGTAAGCGACCCATGTTGTAGGTGACGTCAGACGCCGGAGATTTGGCGGAAAAAACAAAGCGAATGGTAGCGTAGAGTACAAACAAAGTTTCCTTAAGCTTCAGTACTGCCAAATAAACTAACCAACTGTCATATAACTAACAACATCTGTCTTATCATCTCTAACACCCTGGAGGACAACGGGGAGAGTTTAGACGCTCTCCAAGAATACATCGAACGCTGCTTCCAAGATTTAGTAATGAAGAAGGCCCAGAGTGCATCTTCCCCGGCCAAAACCGAGACGCCGTCATCGAAGAGATGTCGTCCGGCAGACTCCCCCGGCACAACATCGCCTGCCGGCAAAGACATCGCAGATATCCTGGAGTCAATCGACAAGCGATTGTCCAGTTTCGATGCGAGGCTGTCCCTGGTGGAGATTCTACACCGGGAATTTAAATCTCTGAGAGAATCCCTGGAATTCAGCCAGCAGCAGGTGGAAACGCTTGCTGCTGAAAATGCCACGCTACGGGAGTCGGTCAAATCTCTCGCCGATAACGTGACCCAGCTAAACACTGAAAATAAAAAAATAAAAGAGTCCGTTATCGATCTACAAGCCCGTAGCATGAGAGACAATCTTGTTTTTTCTGGTATTCCAGAATCTACCGGAGAGGACGCGGAGGCAACGGTGAAAAGCTTCATTAAAATCCACCTGAAGCTGCCGGAGGACACCGTAAAGAACATCGCCTTCGACAGAGTGCATCGCTTGGGGGGCGTGAGGTCGCGGACCGGGAGACCACGTCCTATTGTGGCCAAATTTGGTCAATTTAAACAGAAGGAACAGGTGAAGAGTCGCGGCAGGGAACTGAAAGGAACGGACTTCAGCGTGAACGACCAGTTCCCCAAAGAGATCCTGGAACGACGCAAGGTCCTGTTCCCAGTCCGACGTAGCTTCATGCAGAAAGGCTCCCGCGCTGTCATCGCCGTGGACCGGCTCTACGTGGACGGACAGCTCTACCGCGACCCCGGCACCACACCGTGGTTATATTGACTGCACTCCAGATAAGAACCCGCTACACTCTTTTCTTATTCATTCACACTTTCTCCTTTAACATGGGTTGAACCTAGTAATATCAGTATGATGTCATAGCAGATATAACACCGTCACCCTCCGTCATTACTTTAATTGGAATGTTTCCGTTTCTTTTCTTTTTTTTGTTGTCGCTCACACTTTATGTGGTTTCTTTCTTTCTCTTGTCTTTCACTGCTGTGATCACCTACTTCCCCACTCACCTACAAACAACACCCTCTATTTCTCCATTTATTCGCACCACGATCACGCAAACACACACGCTCAACGGCAGCACATTTACAACAGCCTCACAGCAAGCACAGACTTACAGGACACATACGCAAGCCACGCTTGTTCATATTAGTGAATAGTCACACACATAGTCAGACTTATGGAGCCTATCACCACACTTTTTTCTCTTTCTATTTACAAACAAGTGATGTTTCCACATTTTCTCCACCCGTCTAAACGGAACACCCAGCTTACATCATTAGACATACACACACAATTATGGGCATGCTGAGGTTTGTCACATGGAATGTAAATGGGGCTGGCACCAGAGGAAAGAGGTTAAAGATATTTAACCAGCTTAAAAAACTACAGGCAGATGTTGTTTTATTACAAGAAACTCACAGACCTGTTACAGGTTTAAACGAACTTAAAACACCTGAGTTTCCTAATGTGTTTGCAGCTTGTTATAATTCTAGACAAAGAGGAGTAGCAATTTTAATACATAAAAATGTTAATTTTACAGTACTTGATACAGTTATGGATCCAGAGGGTAGATTTCTAATTATTAAACTATCAATATTGAACAAAAAACTATGTATTGTAAGTATATATGGTCCAAATGTTGATGAACCCTCATTCTTCCACGGATTTTTTAGTGCACTCTCTGAACACCTTGATTGCACACTCATTCTTGGAGGCGACCTCAACCTTGGACTAAATGAAGAAATGGATAGGCTCAACACAACAGGAACTCAGCGCAATTGGCAATCCACAAATATAATCAAACAGTATATGAGCGACTATGGCCTTTGCGATGCATGGCGCTCCCTTCACCCCAACAGTAAGGAATATACTTTCTTCTCACATGTTCATCACTCCTACTCTCGTCTGGATTATTTTTTGGTCAGCAGCTCACTGCTGAGTGACATTTCAGACACTGAGATTCACCCTATAGCTGTCAGCGATCATGCTCCTGTATCTTTAACACTAATACACAAGAATAATACTACGCCAAGTAAAAACTGGAGATTTAACACATCACTACTTAAAGATGAAGACTTTATTAAATATTTTAAAAAGGAATGGACTTCATATTTAGACTTTAATGACACTCCCGGAACATCTGCTTCTGTTCTATGGGAAGCAGGAAAAGCTGTGATGAGAGGTAAAATAATTTCTTTCTCATCACACAAAAAGAAAGAAGAAAACAAAAATATTCAGGAATTAGAAAAAACCATCAAATCCTTAGAAGAAGCCTACGCGTTCCACCAAGATCAAGAAATAATGAACAAAATATGCAAAACAAAACTAGAATTAAATGAAATTATTAATAGAAAAACACAATTCCTTGTACAAAGACTTCGCTTGCAGAATTTTGAACACAGTAACAAACCAGGTCGATTTCTAGCAAACCAGTTAAAAATAAATAAAGAAAAAACAACTATATGTGCCACTAAAGATTTATCAGGGAACACAATATATGACCCTGGAAGAATAAACAAGATTTTTAGGGATTTCTATGAAACTTTATATTCACCACAAATAAACCCGTCTAAAAATGAAATTGATTTGTTTCTTGACAACGTAACTCTTCCAAAATTACTAGACAGTCAAGCAATGGCACTGGATTCGCCACTGACGCCAGGTGAACTCCAGGAAGCCCTGATAAGTATGCCCATTAATAAAGCTCCAGGTCCAGACGGCTTTCCTGCAGAATTCTACAAAGAATTCTGGACAATTTTGGCACCAGTATTCCATGGAATGTTGCAGGAAATCAAGAAAAATGGCAGACTACCACCAAATATGAATTCTGCTAACATTAGTCTCCTGCTAAAACCAGGAAAAGACCCTTTATTTCCCTCAAGTTATCGTCCAATATCCCTTATAAATGTAGACCTTAAAATAATCTGCAAAGCTCTCTCAAAGAGATTAGAGAAAATAACCCCCCTCTTAATTCATCCTGACCAAACTGGTTTCATAAAAGGTCGGCACTCCTCAACAAATACTCGTAGATTTCTTAATTTAATAGACTACTCATACAATAAAAACATTGAAACCATAATATTATCTCTAGATGCAGAAAAAGCATTTGACAGAGTTAACTGGAAATTTTTATTTGCAACTTTACACAAATTTGGTTTTGGAAACTCTTTCATAAATTGGATAAGAATATTATACAATTCCCCAACAGCTCGTATCAGAACAAATGACCAGACATCCTCCAGCTTTTGTCTCCTGAGGGGCACCAGACAGGGATGCCCACTCTCCCCTTCACTTTTTGCAATTTTTATCGAACCTCTAGCAGCAGCACTTAGACAGGCTACAACAATTAAGGGCATAAAATGTAATAACGTAGAACATAAAATCAGTCTCTATGCAGATGATGTGTTGCTTTTTCTGCAAAACTCACAAATCAACCTCTCTGAGGTAATTACTCTAATAAACTGGTTTTCAAGAGTTTCAGACTATTCAATTAACTGGCCAAAATCTACAGTTCTTCCCATTAACTGCTCCTTCCACAATTCATCTTCTGCCCCACTACAATCTGGAAATATTAAATATTTAGGTATCATTGTTTCTCCTAAGCTTTCAGACTTAATTAAATTAAACCACATCCCACTTCTAAAGAAAGTAGAAGGCGATCTGACTAGATGGAAATCTCTACCCATATCACTCATGGGAAGGGTCACCACTATAAAAATGATGATCTTGCCAAAAATAAATTACTTATTTTTAATGATCCCTAACAAACCATCACAAGATTGGTTCAGATCTCTGGATTCACATATTTCTAAATTCCTTTGGAAAGATAAACCCCCGCGCATCAGCTTAAAAACGCTACAAAGAACCAAGGATAGAGGAGGACTAGATCTGCCTAATTTTCACCAATACTTCTTAGCCAACAGGCTTCAGTTCATCTCAGAATGGTTAAAATGTACCCTCTTAGATGAGCCCTGGCTAGATGTTGAACAGGCACTATGCAATGATCTAGAGATTTCAGACCTACCATTTATTAGCTCAAACATCAAAAGACATGAATGCTTTAAAAGCATCAACATCAGCTTTTCTCTGTCAGCATGGTGGGAGTTTCTAAAAATAACGGAGTCTTCATTAATCCCATGCAAACGTACACCTATCTGGAATAACCCTGACATATTACAAAACAAAAATATGATTAATTTCCCAGAATGGAGTTGTAAAGGAATTAAATACTTAGAACATATATTAGAGGGAACAGAATTTATTCCATTTGACAGACTAGTTACACAATATGGGATCAACAAGAAAAGATTTTTAGAATATCAACAAATTAAATCCATAGTAAAAAAGAAATTTAACCTCAGTCAAGTTGAATTACAAACACCACCCAGTGTGGTTCAATTTCTTACTCTTAAATCCCCCAAACTATTATCTAAAATATACAGAACACTTTCTAAAATAGATGAATCAATATCCCTTCCTATTGCAAAGTGGGAAGCAGATTTATCAGTCAGCTTAGACCAAAACGTCTGGTCTCAAATTTGCTTAAAAACCTTTAAATTTATTAAAAATCCCAATCTGCAATTAATACAATACAAAATACTGCATAGAGTGCACTATACAGGTCATCGAATGTTTAAGATGGGCTTTACATCCGCCAACAACTGCTCACACTGTCAAGGCAATACACCAGACAGTTACATCCACGCTCTTTGGTTCTGTCCACCAGTGCAGAAGTTTTGGCACGAGATATGTGAGGACTTATCAAAGTGTCTGAAATGTAAAATTCCAACCTCCCCTTTAGTATGCTTGTTGGGAAATTTGGATGATGTCACTACAGAAATTAATACAGTCCACATGGTTTTTATTGCCCTATGCATCGCCAAGAAAACGGTCCTCATGAACTGGAAAAATAAAAATAATCTTAATTCTAGCCAATACAGAAACTATCTAATAGATCACATTAGTCTCGATATAGCCTCTGCCACCACATTAGATCAATCCCTCTGGGCTCCTTTGATCGGCTCCATCACCTAGCGGGGGTGGGGGGTCGTGGTTTGGTCCCGCCTTGGCTATTGTGGTTGATGTGGAGGTTGGGATGGGCTTAGGGCACCTGGAGGACCCCTAGAGACGTTATCCCTGGAGGGCTTAACCCGGGGGTTGTGTTCATAACCTGGTTAGTGGCTCTGGTCGCTCTCAGAGGTTGTTCTCCTCGTGGCCGCGTGCAGCGGGGCTGGAGGATGGTCTGTGCTGGCGGACGTAGGTTACTGGCCTGGTGGCCTGGCTGCCCCTGAGTGGATCCGGGGCGGGCGTGGGGGTTTGGGGTTCGGGGGTGCTTCGCCTCCGTGCTGGGGCTCTGGCTGGGCCTTGGGGGCTTCGGTCCTCGTCGGTGTGTCGCCGAGGTTGTGGGCGGGTGGGTGCACGGGGGCTCAGCCCTGGCGCAGGGGGCCTCTTGTGCATCAGCCTAACCGGGGGGCTCTTGAACTGGCAGGGAGGTTGTTCCATCTTTGCAGGAGTCCACTCTGCAGGTGGGGGAGAGACATAGGAGAGGTGGAGAATAAACTTAACCTGGGTGTCTGTGTCTTGTGTAGTCTGGGAGATGATTGAATGTTGGGGTGGGTACAGTTTCCTCTGCGGTGGGGTAGAGTGGGCTGCCCCGGGTCCTGTGGGGCTTGGCGGTGTTGCTGCCGTAGGCCCCGGTCTGGATGGGCCTGGGCTCCCTTGCCTTGGTGGATACCAGAGGACGGGGGTGCATATTGGGGTCAGCGGGGGAGCTGGCCCTAGGGAGGGACACCCTCCCCTCCCTTCTTTTCCTCCCCATCCCCGGCTGCCTCCCTCTTCACGCTCCACCACACCCACCCACACAGGTAGGGCTTTGGGGTGCGGGTGTGTCACCAGGGTGCAGGGGAGACATTCCCCCCCCCTCTGTCCTCTTCTGGCCACCTGTGCCTCAATTTTATCTCACAACTTAGACATCCACATTACTTACACTCTCATAACACACACATATATATATATATAGGGCCTTGAGGGTGGGCACGTTAACGGCGTCCAGTAGACGGTCTGTGTATTCAAACCTGCCTCTGGCGCCGGTGCCCACCTCTCAATTTTAAATCCATGTAGACATTGAGGGTTCCTGCTGCTCTCTGGCAGCAGCACCATGCTCTCCCTTGTTTTAAATACACTTTAGAGCAACACGCAGCAACACTACACTTGAGCGGGAGGAGGGAGGTATGGGGTCTTAACACACCCCTGTTCTCTGCTAGCCATCGGGGCGGGGGGGCTGGGAAGAGATGCTGGCTGTCCGATTGGCCTCCCTGCTGCTGCGGAGCCTGGGGCGGTCTGCTTGCCTCCACCCCGGAGGGAAGGGTAACATCTCTTGGGTCTGGGTGCCGTTTCCATCTCTGGGGGTGAGGATACCTGGACCCGGGATATAGAGTATGTTTGGGGAGTGTGATTGTGTGTACATGTCCATTTACGTTTATTCCTGCGTTGGGTGAGTGCTGAGTGTTTGTATATGTGTGCATGAGGGTGGGAATGCATGTCTGTGTCTGTGTGTGCCTGTTTGTCTGTGTCTATATGTCAGGTCGGGTCTTAGACTCCACCTCTCTGGGAACTCCAAGGCCCTCCAAAGTGTGGAGGCCTATCTCCCCTCACCACACTCCCTGCCGGTGACTGATGCCCTCAGGGGTCGGTGCGTTGGTGGTTCTTGGTGTCCGGGGCTGGGCGCTCAGGTATGTACCAGCTCACTCCCGGTGACTACTTGGCGGGGCCTGGCGCCTGCTGCTCGGTCAGGCCTCTTCCGGGGCGCGGGGGGCCCTCGGGCCTCCGGCCTCTGTGCCTGCGGCTCGGTTCACTCTGGCACAGCTGGCTGCCGGCAGAGCTGGCGGGCACGCCGGTGCAGCCCCCTCTAGCTTCTGCCCGGTGGCTACTGGGTGACCCCTCATCTGGGGATCCTCAGCCCTTCCCATGAAGGTGGCACGGATGCCCCTCCGGTGGTCCTCCTTGGGCTCTTGCACTCTGGGGCCTCTGGATGTCTGGGGCCTGGATCTCCTCCATGCCTGCTTCATGCCCTGGGGGACGGGGCTATGGCTCTCTACATCCTCTAGCAGACCATTACATGGGGAAACCATTTGAATACAAGCGCGCCGATCCACACAGGTATGCACATGGGTGTTCACTATTCGTAGACTTAAATCACACCTTTCTTGGCTGCTACTTCAAAGCACATTGTGCGCTGTATGTCCTGTGTGCTGCACAACAACATTCAATATTTAGTATTTACTGCTGTTTACACTTAGCTAGATTAATGCGATGGTGTTGTGTATAGTATGTTGCATTGTTTTGTTTTTTTTTGTGCTTGTTTTCTATTCTTTCTCTCTCAACAGGTGATCCCGGAGATATTTTTTCTTCCCCCCTTTCTCACTGTCCCTCTCCCCTTCTGTTTTTCTTTTCCTTCCTCTTTCTTTCTCCCTTTCCTATCCCTCACTCATGTCTGTCCCGTCTGTAACAACTGAAAATAAAATAAATAATAAAAACAAAGGTCGATCAAATGGACCAATACGGCAATGCCATGATGATCCATTTGGCAAAATAAATCCATTGGGTATCCTTGTTGGTCTTCAGACAACAATTCTGACGGCTAAAGAACCAAATGGGACAGGCGGAAAAAAAAAAAAAAAAAAAAAAAAAAAAAAAAAAAAAGAATCATAGAGCGAGCGAATCACTCAGGACTCACTAACCCCCTCCCTCCTGTGCTGAATCACAGAGCGAGCGAATCACTCTCAATCACTCAAATACAGTAGTTTTTTAGTTTTCCCATTTTAGGTTTCAGTTTAGTTGTCGCTCCTGTTTGGCCTTTGCTTGTGTTTTATGTTCATGTCCACCAGCCATAATAAATAGCTCACTCTTCATTTCAACTTCAGTTCACCTCTCTAGTGTCTGATTTTGGGTCCTTTTCACAAACTCACTGGCATACCCCGCCGTGACAGAGTTCTACCCATTTTGGTGGCCTTGACATGTTAATATTAAAAGATCTAGTAGAAATGATTAAGAAGAAACTATGTGGAGTGTAAGTAGTATCATTGCAGACAGGTCCAGTTCCTTTCAGCAAAACCCCATTCCACATAAAAAGGCAGCTAAATAATTCATATTCTTAAATGTAGAATTTAAGTCAATACCTAAAAATTATACTCATATAAAGTAGTAGGTACAATTCTCGCTCACCTCGCTGAATGTGCCCCGGCCAATCACCTTCAAGATGTGAAAGTCTTCTGTTTTGATGCGGGTTTTCTTAACCTCCTTTACCAGAGGCTCAGCTGTGAGAAAGGAGAGAAGAGACAATGATTTGCATACTTCAATTATTTTACTTTATTATTTCAGTGTTATTTGAAATAATGGACCTAAAAATGGTAATGCAGTGGCGTTATTTTAAAAATATCCTGTTTTTCCTAATTTAACAATTTTGCAGTAATTTATCAGTGTGGGACAATTCATTAGTGTGCTCTAAATACATTTTTTTCTTAAAGATATATTTATTATATTGAAACAACAAAGAAAAAGAGATACACACAACTGTTATACAATAAGTAAGTAGGTTTCACAATTGTTGCTTAAGCTGATGTAATAAATTACAGCTTAATAACACATTCTCATATCTTTTAATTGCTTTTATCACTTTACCCCCTACCCATCCCACACAATAGCCCTGTCCCTTGAGCCAGTTTTTTAAAAAAACAAAAAAACAAAACAAAAAGCAGAACAAAACAACAACAGCAACAAAAACAGAGAATTTACTGAATAGTGCTGGAAAAATATTTCAGGAATTGCCCCAACACCTTGTAAAATTTCCTGCTGGTATTACTAATTGAATAATGGATCATTTCGAGGCTTAAATAACACATAAGGTCCCTCAGCCATTGAGCTACTCCATCTTAGCAGGGTTGCATGCCTAGCCACAAGGGAAGCGAAAGACAGTGTGTGACACTGTGACAAGATCAACTGTGCATCAGTCTCTCCAGTGGTGCCAAAAAGTGTAGCTAATAGATTAGGACCCATATGGTATCCAAGAATTAGTGCCAAAGTTTGAAATGTGTCTCGCCAGTATTTTTCTAGATTAGGACATTTCCGGAACCTTGGGGGTGGGCACGCTACACAGCATCCAGATGACCATCAGGGTGTACAACCTCACCCCTGGCGCCGTTGCCCACCTCTCAATTTTAAATACACGTAGACACTGAGGGCTATCAGGAGGGGCTATGCGCTTACCTGCTGCTCTCTGGCAGGTAGCTCCATGCCCTCCTGGGTTTTAAATGCACCTTAGAACACACATGCATCAACACTACATATGAGCGGGTGGAGGGAGGTTTGGAGTCTTCACACACCCCCGTTCACTGCGGCCTGCTGGAGCGGGGGGGGCTGGGAGGAGGAGTCGGCCGTCTAATTGGGGTCTGGAGTGTGGGGCCTCCCTGCTGCTGCGGAGTTGGGGCGGTCTGCTTCTCTCCACCGCAGGGAAGAGGGTAACACTACCTGGGTCTGGGTGCAGTTTCCCCCTCCAGGGCCAAGGGTACCTAGACCTGGGGCTTAGAGTACGCTTGGGGAGTGTGATTGTGTGTCTATTTATATCTGTCTCCACGTTGGGTGAGTGTTGAGTAATTGCATATGAGAGCATGAGGGTGGGAATGGATGTTTGTATCTGTGTGTGCCTGTTTGTTTGTGTCTATATGTCAGTTTGGGTATCAGACGCCACCTCTCTGGGGACATCTCAGGCCCCCCACCACTCCACGTGCCAGTGGCAGACGCCCTCAGACATTGGTGCACTGGTGGTTCTCTGTGTCTGGGGATGGGCGTCCAGGTACGCACCGTCTCACTCCTGATGGCTGTTTGTCGGGGCCTGGAGCCTGGGGCTCGCTCGGGCCCCTTCAGGGGGTGGGGTGCCCTCGGCCTTGGTCACACTGGCACAGCTGCTCCACAGCTGCTGAGTGACCCCTCATCTGGGGCTCTCCTCAGCTCTTTCTGGGATAGTGACGCAGCTGCCCCTCCGTTGGTCTTCCTTGGTCTCTTGTGCTCTGAGGGCCTCTGGATGTCTGGAGCCTGGATCTCCTCCATACCTGCTTCATGCCCTGGAGGACAGGGCTGTGGCCCCCCCACACCCTCTAGCAGATCATTACATGAAGGAACCTTTTAAATACAAGCACGCTCATGCTCACAGGTGTACACACGGGTGCTCACAGACACAAACTACACCCTTTTTGGCTCCTACCTCAAACCACACTGTGCTGTCGATCTTACGTGCTGCACAATAAAATTCAATATTTAGTATTTACTGTTATAGTCACGATGATGATGTTTATTATATTGCTCTCTTTTTTCCTGCTTGTTTTCTCTTTTTTCTTTCTCAACAGGTGATCCAGGTGATTGATAGATATATTTTTTGTCTGTTTGTTTTGTTGGTTTTGTTTTTTGCCCCTTTATCACCATTCCGCTTCCCTGCTCTTTTTCTTTCCCTCTTTCTTTCTCCATTTTCTTTTCCCCAGTCAAGTCTGTCCCGTGTTTAGCAAGTGAAAATGAAATAAAATAAACAATAAACGCAAAGATGACTCAAATAGACCAATATGGCAAGGCTGCAATGGTCCATTTGGTAAAGTAAATCCGTTGGGCATCTTTTTTTGCCTTTAGACAATAATTCTGATGGCAAAAGAGCCAAACGGGACAGGCAAAAAAAAAAAAAAAAAAAATACCAATACCAATAAGTTTGATGTGTCACATGGCCCTCTTCCTATTGAAAAAACAATAAAACAAGTTGTATCCAAGATGGCCGACTTCTAAATGGCCACCATGGTCACCACCCATCTTGAGGAGTTTGCCCCCTCACATATACTAATGTGCCACAAACTGGACTTTAATATCACCAACCATTCCCATGTTATTACGGTGTATCCTTATAAATGGCCCACCCTGTACATTAAGGAGCATATTCCTGACATTGCAGCTGCTGCTATTGGAAAATTTAGTGTCTGAGATTGGAGAAAATGTCTCATCTGCAGATATCTGAAAAAATGTGTATATGGGTGTGGTGGGGTGTGGTCTGAAATGCTGCTGTAGGTGAGATGGATGCACCTGCGTGGCATCTGCTATCACGCCTTGCCAACTTCAAAGACTTTGCACAGTCTGAGTAGTTGTGTTGTGGATGTGTCGCCTGGCAGCTGGGATGCTGCGGCCATTCATGTGTGTAATTAGCAACCATGTGCCTCAATAAAGCATGTTGAAAAGCTTGAAAATATCTTTGGGTGTGCCATGTTTTATCACAGTGGTGCCGAAACCCAGGATGGGGGGCACGGCAGACCCACAAACTGGCCGCCAAGTGGAGGAGCTGGCCTGAATGGTGGCCAAAATGGCAGCACAGAAGAGCTGTGAGACTGGACCCAGCAGCATCTACATGTAATGAAGAATCTGGCACTCTCACTCTCACCGGCATTCCCCGACAGTGTTGGCGTGGAGGAGGGCCGCAGAGCATCTCCTGGGCCCGTCACCAGCTCTCACCCACCTGCTCAGCCCGAGCCGGAGGTCAGCTCATGGAGAGCGCAGGAGGAACCTGCCACACTGTTGCTGGAGGTGCCCAAGGGTCCGCGACTGCCAGTGTACAGGAGGCACACCTACTGGCGGTGGAGGAGGTGGACCAGCTTTCGGTGAGCCCCAGCTCACTTCCACGTCTACTGCGCTATCGCTGCTTGGCCCCCTGGACCAGTTCCAGGGCTGCCGCTGGGTACGCAGGGCGTCCCCCAGATCCACATTGTCACTGGCGCTGCTGGATATGTGGGCGACCGACACCAACGGTTTGGGCGGGGGGAGCAGTAGGTTTGGCCAGATGGCTTGCCGGCCTGTCGGGCAATGGGGGTATGTGGCGGGGCATGGTCTGCAGTGCTGCTGTAGGTGAGATGGAAAGGCTTTGCACAGTCTGAGTTGTTGTGTTGTGGATGTGTCGGCTGACAGCTGGGATGCTGCAGCCATTCATGTGTGTATTCAGCAACCGTGTGCCTCAATAAAGCATGCTGAAAAGCTTGAAAATGTCTCCGGGTCTGCCATGGTTTATCACAGTGGGAGATATATATTTTAAGATGTTTAATTTTTTTAAGCCTAAATGCCTCCTCATCTGAGCCCACACCCTCACCGTGTGCCAGACAACTGGATTATCAGTTGCTCTTGTTTGGGGGTAGGGTGGGTGAAAATCCAATCAGAGCCAGAATAGATGAGTCTGTAGCCAAGTTCAACTCCATGGACACCCAGTAAGGGCAATTATCTTTGTTTTGGAAATAGACCCAAGATATAAGATATAAGCACGTATTTGCTGCCCAATAGTAATACCGGAAGTTAGGCAGTGCCAGGCCTCCATTAGTCCAAGACTTTAGTTGAAGAGCTTTATTCAACTGGGGGTGTTTACCTCTCCATATATACGATGATATAACTGAATTTAAAGAATCAAAGGATTGGGAATAAATATTGGCAGCAGCCTGATTGAATGCCTTCTTCCCATCTAAGCAAAGAATGCACTCAGGATTCTGACCGGAACGGGTGTATAATATATCTAATAGACAACAGATATTGAAATAGGAGTATTGGAGAATCTGCTCCGATTCATGCACCTTAGACATAACTGAGGTGAAAGCAATGATGAAAATGCTTTGAAAAATTCTATGGGAAAACCATCAGGTCCAGGGGATTTTCCACACTGCAGTGAGGAATTAGCTGCGATCAGCTCCTCTTGCATTATGGGTTTGTCTAATCTATTTTTACTATCAGAGGAAAGTGTAGGAATGTTCAAAAGCGTTAAAAAGTTATCCATTAAAGTGCTTTCCTTTGGGAGTTCAGAGGTGTAAAGTTGAAAGTAAAAAGTCTTAAACATATCATTAATTTTGGAAAAATCCAAGGTGATATTACCATTATTCATTCTGACTTTTGTGATATGTTGTTTTGCCTGAAAGCCCCTTAACTGGTTAGCTAGCGTCTTACCTGATCTGTCGCTATGAATATGAAACAAACTCTTACTCTTCAGAAGCTGACCATCGATTGAGTGTGTTTAAAGGAGATCAAATTTAGCCTGAAGTTCCACGCGCTTGTTGTATAAGTCTGGGTTTTTTACCTTAGCGCAGAGCAGTTCTATTTCTTTAATTTGGTTAACTAAAGTAAGTGATTATATACGGGCCTTTTTCTATATTTGCTGTTTTGGAAATAGTTTGACCCCTGAGAAAGGTTTTCAGTGTATCCCAAATTATTAGGCTATAAGTTACTCCTGTGGTGTCTGTGAAGGTTCTCAGTCATCCAGGTCATCATAG
The DNA here is from genome assembly GCF_963576455.1 of Neolamprologus multifasciatus. NCBI lineage: Eukaryota > Metazoa > Chordata > Actinopteri > Cichliformes > Cichlidae > Neolamprologus > Neolamprologus multifasciatus. Next base: position 7,007,056 of record NC_140448.1, on the reverse strand, counting down.
TCTAAGGAGCTAAAGAAAGAAAAGCGTCTGGACTTCTTTACAACACCAACTCTCTGCCATCTATAATCCAGTTTTGAGATCCCTTCCCAGATGCCTTAATGCCCACATATCCTGGGCCTGTTGGCCTCAGTAAATCACATGATAGGGTGGGGCTAGGTTTCACAGTGGGTTCACCCAAAACCTTGGCTGATTGTGACCCACACCCGTGTTCACAGCTTGGCTCTTGTGACTAGGTTGAGGATCAATAGGGGGTCCATGACTCTCTTGGAGACACTCCCATAGGGCTCAAAATCTGGGACTCTCCACCGATTGCTCTTAGAACTGAAGAAGCTTCTCAGATGAAATGTCCGCAAGAAATTTAAAGAAGTCCAGACGCTTTTCTTTCCAAACTCCTTAGACTTTCTCCTGTGGTATTTATTTGTAAAAACAAGCTTATTTGTTCCTAAATGAATTCTAGGAGGTTGTCATCTGCCGTACAGTTGAATTAAAATGCCAGTGTCGTCTGGATTGAGGAATATCAGGAAAAGTCTTTGATAACACATTTTATGGTATGATATTACTATCCTCTGGTATTCACGGGATTGGACCCACGAAGACAACCGATTATCTGAGAAAATAATCAGTCCTAGAATAAGTATGGTGTACCTGCTTGTAAATCGTAGGAGAGAAGAGAAAAGAAGATGAATCTGTAATGCTGAAACATGAACAAAAGTCCTTGCATATCCCAAGAGTAGGAGAAAATCAGAACAATCTACTCACAGGGCTGTCCCTCAGCCCTCTGTAATGACCAGATAAACAGGCTTTCAGGGTAATCTGAAATCTGGCAATCTCCAGCCGATCCTGTCTTTCCTGAAGACCTCACTAAGCAGGTCCACAAAGAATTCTGTGGAACGAACCTTCAACGCCTTCAAATCCCAGAATATGCAGGTTTTGACATCTATTTCTTTCTTTCTAAGTCCGTTACTTTAGCCAAAAGTTTAGTATTAGACTTGCTGAGGTTGGAACAAACATGGTGGAGCTCCCTTACCCACTGACTTAAATAGTTTCTAAACATCTGAGTCGCTGACCATGATCTTTCACTGCAGACCAGACTTCGTCAAACTTTGACTCCAGTAGGCTGAAAGATGTTTTGAAATCACTCACCAATGCCTTCCTGTGCTGCTCCAAAAGTGAGGAAGTGGCCGCCATGTTTAACTTTGGTGCCTCGTCCTCCTTTTCTTCTGCTACAGTGTGTTTTGAGGCCAATTTATAGCAAGCGAAAACCAAATTCAGAATGCTTAACAGAAAATGTACGCAGTTCAATAGCTTTGTCCGTGGAGTGGATGATTAAGGAGTGGAAAAAGTAGAAAAAAGTAGGGAACGGGTTTCGAACTCCAGGCCTTGAGGGCCAGTGTCCTGCAGGTTTTAAATATCACCCTGGGTCAACACACCTGAATCAAATGATTAGTTCATTACCCATGGAGAAGTTCAAGACATGTTGAGCAGGTAATTTAGCCATTTAAATCAGCTGTGTTGGATCAAGGACACATCTAAAACCTGCAGGACACTGGCCCCAGATCCAGGTAAATCCAGGGCTGAACCTGGGTTGCTTTGGGGACCGGGGCTGGGTCACCTTCCTTTTAACCCTTATGTTGCACTTCTGCACCCGTGGACCGTGATGTAACAATTTAAAAAATATTCCCCTCTCACCCCTGCACACGGTCTATCCTTCAAGCTCGGGCCCTCTACCAGAGGCCTGGGAGCTTGAGGGTCCTGCGCAGTATCTTAACTGTTCCTAGGACTGCGCTCTTCTGGACAAAGATCTCGGATGTCGTTCCTGGGATCTTGAGCCATTCTCCTAGCTTGGGAGTCACTGCACTGAGTCCTCTGATTACCACTGGGACCACCATTACCTTCAACCTCCACTTTTTTTCAGCACTTCTCTGAGCCCCTCTTGTGTTCCTTTCTTCTTGATGTTGCTGTCATTCGGTATCACTACATCTATCACTACAGTCTACTGCCACTATGTCCGGTTGGTTAGCCATCAACAGTTTGTCTGTCTGTATCTGGAAGTGCCACAGGATCTTAACTCGGTCATTCTGCACCACCCTAGGGTGCGTCTCCCATTTTGACCTCAGGACTTCCGGGCCATACTCGGCACAGATGTTTCTGTACACTATGCCAGCTACTTAGTTATGGCATTCCATGTATGCCCTGCCCACTAGCATCTTACACCCTGCTGTTTAGTGCTGGATTTTCTCAGGGCATCTTTACACAGCCTGCACCTGGGGTTTTGTCTGGTGTAATAGACCCCAGCCTCTATTGATCTTGTGCTCAGAGCTTGTTCCTGTGCTGCCATAATGAGTGCCTTTGTCGTATCTTTCAGTCCAGCTTTGTCCAGCCACTGGTAGGACTTCTGGATGTCAGCCACCTCCTCTATCAATGACCTGAACCTAACCTGAAAGACAGGATCATGGTGAAGCTTGAAACCTAGATCCTCCGTAGCTAGTTAACAAAACTATGTGAACTACCCTCAGAAAATCTACTAGATGATGTGAATGCTGCACTACAGACGATACCTACTGGCATCATTACTGAGACTAACCAGCTGATTTACACTATGGCAGCAGGGATCAGTGAGATGCTTGGTTACAACCTGAACAGCCACAAGAGGCAGTACCTTCCATGGAGGAGACTAGAGGCTAAGATTAAGGTAACATGGAGGGAGGTTAGCCAACTATCCGAGTTGCAGAACGGCAGTGAAGAAGGACAATGAAGAAAGTGCCTACAGCAAACTGTCTCATACCCGAGGCCTTGGAAAGTGCCAAGCAAAGACTCACAGCCTTGGCCAGCCCCTTGAAGAAGTACACCAGAGAGATAGAAGGCAGGAGAATAAACCAGCTGTGCTCCACAGAACCATCCAAGGTGTACTTTCAGTGGCAGGGGAACAATATGAGAACAGCACCACCAGGGCTGGAGATGGAGTAATACTGGAAGAGCATGTGGGAGAAGGACGCAATCCATAACAGCAATGTTCAGTGGCTAGTGGATCTAAGAGCAGACTACAACAACTTCCCTGAACAGGGTACAGTAACCGTCACAGCCATCCAAGAAAGGGTCTCCAGTATGAAGAGTTGGACAGCACCAGGCCCCGACATGGTTTACGCCTACTGGCTGAAAAGCTGACTGCACTCCACGAGCGTCTGGCAGCACAGATGAACCAGCTGCTAGTCGATGAGAGACACCGAGAATGGCTAACCGAAGACCGGACAGTCCTGATCCTCAAGGGACCAGCCCCATACAAGTACCGGCCAATAACCTGTCTCAGTACCACACGGAAGTTCCTGTCATCATATCAGCTAAGATGAACAGCCACATAGCCGAATACATGAGTGGGGCGCAGAAAGGGATTGGCAAGTATGCCACAGGAGCAAAACACCAGCTACTGGTTGCCTGAGCAGCAGTCACACAGTTTGTAAATCCTATCTGTCAACTCCTTCCTTAGCCTCTCCATTGAGTCCGCTGGGTCCATGTTTGGCTGGATCATTCTGTCACAGTCTGTGGTGGCAGACCGTGGGTGTGCGATGATCTTCAGGTGTGGCCAACCAACTGGCAGGGCCACACCTACCAGGCCTGAAGGTGCCTGTCACAGCCACACCCACACAAGCACACACACCTGCCTATATACACACAAGCGTGGACAACAGGGACAGCAGCACAGTGCAGCCAAAACACATAATATGATAGAAGTCCATAACTGTTCAGGGACCCTGGGTCGCTCAGATCCAGGACCCTGACACATGGAACGTAGACAGGAAACATAGGAAGAGACTAAAGCACTGGAAAGTAAAACGCAGAGGACAAGAAACATATAGAGGACAGGAAAAGACTCATAAATCATGGTGACATGGATGAAACAAAACACTAACTAAATAATACAACAATACTTAATATCATGGCAAACTAACATAAGAAAACTCAAAAATACAAAATGGTGAATAAAAGACCCAGGATTGTGACACCATGCTCGCCTAATGACCTAATTTTAAGAAACTTTAAAAAATATTTTATTGCACAATTTTATGTGCATATAAGGGGATCTGAACGGCCTTGTGAAGAATTTAACACTTGGGGTGGCTGTAGCTCAGGTGGTTCAGCAGGTCACCTACTAATTGGAAGGTTGCTGTCCCAGTCTGCTGTTAAATATTCTTGGGCAAGACACTACTCCCAAGTTCCTCTCTGATGCATCCACTGGAGTATGTGTGTGTGAATGTTAGATAGAAAGAGCATAGAAGAAAGTGCTTGTGCAAATTAGGCGAGTTGTATAAAACAGCCCTATATAGGCGCCTGCCTATCGATCCAGCTTATCGGTTCTTGCTACGACAAGTTGATTTCAGTTCATCTGTCGGAGAAACAAAAGTGTCGCGCAGTTTACAGTGTGGATATGGACATTACTTTTATTTTTATTGCACAAAATGATGAGAGTGTGATGGTAAAGTGGTGCTCTAGGAGCTCATGTTCAGCTCCAGCACAACCTGGAGCTGCTTAAGACTGCTTAAGACAGCAGAGGATGTGGGTACTTCCTGAGAAGCTCCTGAGAAGCACAGTCTTCCACAGAAGCTGCTGATCCAGTTCTACACTGCAGTCACTGAGCCTGTCCTGTGCTCCTCCATCACAGTCTGGTATGGTGCAGCCACTAAACAGGACAGGTGCAGACTGCAGCGGACTGTACGGGCAGCAGAAAGGATCATCGGCGCCCCCCTGCCCTCCATCCAGGATCTGCACCTCTCAAGAACCAGGAAACGGGCAGGGAAAATCATCACAGACCCCTCACAGACTTTTTGACCTGCTGCCTTTTTGCAGACGGTATATAAGCCTGCGGACCAGGACCACCCGACATAGGAACAGTTTCTTTACAGTTACAGTTTTCTTTCCCCTCGCCATCTCCCTCCTAAACAGTTGAACTGTCGCACTGTGTTTGTGGATATACTTGGCCAATAAACATGATTCTGGTAATTATTAGACAGAGTGTTTCAGGTCATTTTATAGAGTAACATAAAAGTAACATAACGAGTAGTATAACGAATGTCTTTCTCCTGAGTGTAATTAAGTAACATTTAAGAGAAGTGTTCTGTATAATATCTGTAATAACTTTACTTTACTTTTTTTGAGTAATGACTCCAAGAATGATCACAACAAAGAGGGGAAATCCTCAAACATGCGCAAACTTCTGATGACACAACATGCAATTAATTTGAATAAATTTATGTCTTTGATATGATGCTTAGAGATTGTGGTAAGGTGGAGCCAATGAGAATCGATAAGGGAATCAAAGAATCGAATTGATAAGTGATATCAATAAAGAAATCGCTAAATCCTTCCTAACCAAAGAAAAAAATGGCAGATTAGCCCGGGTAAAAGACCGAAAGTTGAGGCACACAACAATGTGTGCCGCTGGTAAAGTTTCTGGGCTGCCTTTCCTCATAACAGCCATCCCTCAAGATTTTCCCCATCTAAAGCAATGCATTATCAGGGATTGTAACAGCTAGTCCTTTTACTGAACCATCTCTACATGCCATGCAGCGGGCTGTCCTTCCATGATTGTTCCTCTTCTTGCCCTAGTTTCTGCTGCTTGAGGTATTCACTTGGCACACTATCAGTTGTGGCCATTTTTCTGATGTACTCACAGAACTTGGCTGTTTCATTCCGGATAGTGGTTCTGGCACTAATTCTCATCCTCGGCTTCTGCTTACCATACAGTCTCAGCCTGTCGTCTAGCTATGGTAAGGAGCTTCTTGATGTTAGTGGCTTCTATCTCCTTCTTTGGCCAGCTGATTATCCCAGCATGTTGACTGGCAGGGTGTAGGCGTTGACTGCATGGATCTTGTTCTTCCCATTCAGCTGACTCCTCAGTACTTGACTTTTCTCTACAGGTATTTGGTGGTTGTGGCTTTCGTAGCATCCTCCTCATGGTTTCCATATAATTGTGGGATTTCCACGGACTTGTAGCTGTCCTCAATGTCTGTAATGTTGCCTTTTAGTAGTGCAATCCCCTCAGTTCTGACTACTTTCCCTCTGTTTTTTACCATCTGACTACACTTCTCCAGTCTAAATTGCATTCTGATGTCACTGCTAGAAGAAGTCGCTAATGGTTGCCCCAGTCTGTATCCATAGCCAGACTTGTTGGTGATCTGGCTAATTTCAGGCCTTTGCAGAACAGCAGCGGGGACAGATCTTATCCTTTGTAAATACTGTACTTGACAGTGACTTGTTCTTACTCTTGAAGGTTGCCTCTAGTGTTGTTTGCCACATCCCCATTGAATTCCTTATGAACTCTCTTAGGGTCTTGTTGATCTTGTACAGTTGTAGGCATTCTAGAATCTATGTGTGAGGCATCAAGTCATAGGCTTTCTTGTAATCAATCCAGGCCGTCACAGGGTGGTCTGTCTGGTCTGTCTGGTCTGTCTGGTCTCTCTGGTCTTACAGTCTTGAGCAACTGCACTGTCTACAAGGAGGCGATGTTTTGCCCCTCTGGTTTTTCATAGGGTAAAAATGTTGTTGTGCTCCGCTCATGTATTGAGCCATATGCCTGCTCTTAGCCACTATGATGCCTGACAGGAGCTTCTATGTTGTGCTGATGCACGTTATTGGCTTGTAGGTGGATGGGAATGGTCCCTTCTGGGGATACTTGGGGCTGAGGACTGTCCGGTCTTTGGTTAGCCACACTGGGTATGTCTTATCCATTAGCATCTTGTTCTACTGTGCTGCCAGACACTCACTGAGTGCAGGTAGCTTCTTTAGCCAGTTGGATAAATCATATCAGGGCCTGGTGCTATGTGACCCAGCATTTTCAGATTATGTTGTATTTTTGATTTCTTATATTATATTGGAAATTAGTTCTTGTGTTGTTATTAGGATTTAGTTGAGTTTTATTCAATTTATGTTTCATCTGCGTCTCCTGATTTATGAGTCTTTTTCTGTCCTCTGTGTAGTTTGTGTTTTCCTCACTGTTCAACTTTTAGTTATGCACGTGCTTTCACCTCCCTTATGTTCTCATGTGTCCTTTCTTGTGTTCCGTGTCTCCCCAGTCTGTCATGTGTTTTATGTCTGTGTGTTCCATATTGTCAAGTTTGTGTTGTCATGTCTATATCTCTCAGTGTTTCCTGTTTTATTTTGAAGAGTTGTGTGTTTCCATGTTCAACGTGTTTTGTTTTACTTCCCCTGTGGGTTCATTATGTTCATTCCTGTCAGCTGTTTCTCCATGTGTTTCCACTTCCCCTGATCAATTCCTGTGTGTATTTAGTCAGTGTGTTTTCAGTCCATCTTTGTCATGTAAGGTTAAAGATTTCATGATTCTGTTCAGGTTCAAAAATTTTAGAGAAGTTATTTGTTAATACACTTGATAAATATATTGAGATGCATAATCTCCTAAGCGATAACCAATATGGATTTAGAGCGAAAAGGTCCACTTCGATGGCAGTGATGGAAGTTGTAGAAGGGATATCTAATGCTATAGATAATAAGGAATATACTGTTGGTGTTTTTATAGACTTAAAAAAGGCGTTTGATAAAATTGATCATAAACTAGAGAGATATGGCATGATATGGATGAAAAGTTACCTGGATGACAGATATCAATATGTCGAAATCAATAATGTAAAATCTAAGAAGTTGAAGGTAACTTGTGTGGTTCCTCAGGGCTCTGTGCTGGGACCTAAATTATTCATATTATATATAAATGATTTATGTAGTGTTTCCAAACTGCTAAAATGTGTATTGTTTGCTGATGACACCACTCTGTATTGCTCAGGTAAAAACCTAGAACAGCTTCTGACTACAGCGGAAAAGGAGTTAAATATATTAAAAAACTAGTTTGATATAAATAAGTTATTGTTAAATATAAAGACAATAACTTATTTATAAGACAATAACTTATTTATAACTTATTCATTTGGCACTAGACAAATGAAAAATGTATGAAAGAGTGTACGAAAATACATTTATTGGAGTGATGATTGATGATAAGCTGAGCTGGAAGTCTCATATAAACCATGTGAAAACAACGATGTCAAAAACCATTCTCTACAAAACAAAGCATGTCCTGAACAAAAAATCATTATACACACTTTATTTTTCTCTGTTGCTTCCATATATGACTTACTGTCTAGAGATATGGGCTAATGCATATAAAACAAATACTCTTCCTATTTTCAAGTTACAAGAAAGAGCTATAAGAATTATAAATGAATCAAACTATATAGAAACAAATAACATTTTGTTTATTAATCTGAATACCCTGAAATTTTATGATTTAGTTGAATATAAAATGGCACAGAAAATGTATAAAGCACAAAATAACTTGCTTTGCCACAGTACTCAGAAGCTGTTTGAAGTCAGAGAGTCAATGTGACTTAAGGGGATCAGATTTGTTTAAAAAAAAAAAAAAACAAGATAAGGACAAACATAAAGCAGAGATGTGTTTCTGTTAGAGGAGTTAACTTGTGGAATAGTTATGACAGTGATTTAAAAAGGTGGAGTTCATTTTCCTTGTTTAAAAACATGTTTAAAAATAGAGTATTAGAAAAATATATAAATCAAGAATGAAAAGAGAAAAAATAATAATACTGAAACTATTGATTGTTTTGCGTTGATTATTTTTATGAAATTTAATTTAATGTAGTTACTCATGTGAGGTGGAAAGTTTTTTTTGTTTGTTTGTTTGCTTTGTTTTGCTTTATTCTTTGCTTCGAGCCCTGTGTACATGAGCTGCATGCTTAAAAAGATCTGTTGTTAAAAGGGTTGGTGTAATAAGCATATTCTTCAGCCAATACCTTTTGATTAGCCTTGTCTCGTGCTTTCTTGCTTTGTGGTAATCTTTATTCTGTATTCACTGAGATATTTGAATGCTAATCAATAAATCAATCAATAAAAGGTCATGTTCATGTTTCCTCATTGTAGTTTCTCGCATGCAGTGTGGGATGAGGGAGATCGTGACACAGACAAAAGAAAACACAGGACTTAAATACACAGAGAGAGCAATCAGGGAATGGGAGACTGGAGGGAAACACAGCTGGGACAAATCAGGACTAACGAGACAAGGGAAGCAAACACAGACACATTAACATGAGACACGGACTTTCAAAGTAAAACAGGAAACATAGACACATGGAATTGACAAGGGGATACAGCTGACAGGGGAGACAGAGCAACCATTGAACACAGAGACTGAAACCAGAAGGCAGACAACTCTAACAAAGAAACCAAAAGACTAGAAATGATAAATAATGGCAAAATCAAAGTTCAATAATATTGTAAAACTGAAAACTCTGGGTTGATGACCCAGGCACCCTAACAGGCACCCTAACATTCCCTCGTTTTGCCTCGTTTTGTATTTCATGTTTAATCAGCCATAATGAATGGCTCTCCTTTTGTTTAAACTCGTTTCTGTCTCCTTCTGTGTCTGCACTTGGGTCCTCCTTCACAGTCTGCTTCTGCAGACCATGACAGAATTATGGAGTACTGGGTGGGATTCATACTTGTTTTGCTTCCTGGTTGGAGTTTTTGTGTGTGTGATTTTTTTGCTTTGTTTTGTTTTGACTGAAGGGAAATGAACTAATTAACGGATAAAAACCCAGAATGGATTTCTTTCTTTTCTTTTCTTGTGAATGACCTGAGTAACAATAATTACTGATTCCAATGAGAAATTCATGTCTGACATAACTCATCTGCTATATTTATTTGAGTTAAAAATATGTGGGGGCAAATTATTTTCTGCATCTGTCTGTTTTACGTTATAGAGAGTAGAGTCTTCTTGTAATGATGGGATGTTTTTGTTCCATAAAGTTATTCGTGATTGGGGTTATTCAGGATGGCTTCTAACATATTTAGATTGCATCTCTCCAACACCTTCCCCAGTGTTTCCAGTATGACTCCAATTACAGAGCCAACTTTTCTCACTAGTTTGTCCAGTCTTTTTGCATGCCTTTTCTGATCCTTCCTCTCCAAGCAGCATAGAACAGCACACTTGTCACCACAGGCTGACAGAACACCTGCAGCAGTTTACTACACAGTAAAATTTGCAGTGTCAAACTAACACTTAAAGAGTTAAATTTAACACTGTTTCCAAGTCTATTTGGTCCCATTTGGAATTGGTGTTAAATGAACTCTTTCTATAGTGTTAAAATTTTAGAGTAAGTTTAACTCTAAATAGAGTAAAAATTTAACACTGAGTAACACCGCATAGTGTTAAATCAACTTAACACTACTAGTAGTGTCATATTATTTACTCTATCATAGTGATAAATTAACTCTATTTGAGTAAAATCCCACTGATTTTTAACACTGAATTGAGTTATTTGAAATTAACACTGGAGGTTCAAAGAACTCTGATGGGAGTTGATGTTACTCTATACTGTGTTATTCATACACTAGTCTCTAGTGAAAAATTACCTCTCATAGAGTAAAATTTGTAATTAATTTTACACCAAGTAGTGTTACTAAAACTCTTCCTGTAGTGTTACCTTTACACACAATTCACTGTTTTGCAGCATGAAAACCTGGTTTTTAATAATGCTTTTACATATAAAACAAGTACGCAAAAACCACAACTAGATAATACATTTAACAGCTTTATTTTTATGTCAGGCTCAAAATATAAAAACATCTCATGTAGTGTATAAAACACTTTAAAACAATGAATTTAGTTTGGCATAAAACGGCAATATGGAACGACATACAGGGAGGAATCTGAAATGCCATACTTCATTTGAAGAAGCAACACAGCTCATTTATGTTCAACACCTTCAGCACCATATTGGGATGCAGTCTGACCCTAAATGCATGATAATGGTCATCAAAACACAGGGTTTCCATCAGTTCCATCAGTTTTCCATCTGCAGAGCAATACAATGTAATCTTCCAACAACACTTTTTGATCTTACAAAACACCGGACTCTCAGACTACATCTGTACAGATGATGAAGTCAGGGCGGTACTCTGTACCATGTGTTATTATCCACTTAGCTGAAAACAAACTGGTAGACAACACAGCTCCAAGCAATTTCTGGACCTTCTTCCAGCTCTCCAAGTGTCACCATCTTTCCTGGTCCTAAAGCTAATCTTTCCAGGCTAAAGCACTCCCAATGCTTTATTTTATTACTATTATATTTATTTTTACTTGTGGTGTCCTGTACAGGTATGCTCTGTAAGGCTGCATCTTTAGCCTGAGTATGAATCTCAAAAAACACTTCCTCCATTGAGGAGACAAAACTGTTCACAGTAGATTGGCTTAATCCAGCTGCCCTGAGCTGTGCAACAGCAGAGGCACACATATCCAAAGTGCTCTTATTTGACCTTTTCAGATGTTGTGGGTGTTTCTTCTACATTAGTTGACATCACCTCCCCTGTAGTTCTAACTTCTTTAACTGTCACATCAGGCTGTAGATTAACATCAGTGTCAGCCTGTTGGTGTTTTCTAAAACCTGTGGTTTGAATGAACGTGTACATGTTGTGAAGCATAGTGTTGTAAGATGTGCCAAACACAAAATGTGCTTTAAACAGTTCATCAAAAGCACCAAGTGAAGAGGTAGACTTGCATGGTATGGCATTCTTGTCAAGAATAATGAAGAACCGGTGGATGTCATTCTTTTTCACCCCAACAGCCAGGAGATAGGGTTGAGTGCTGGTAGTGATGGCATCAAGGTGCTCTTGGATATTTGTTCCAGTCTGAAAAGACAAATACAGACAAGCAATAAGAATCAAGTTTTCTTAAACTGGTAATTCATACCATAAAAACAGAAAAACACAAACCTTCTTGAAGACCACAAGATGCCTTTCTGCTTGAGAAGCTGACACCTTTCCTGGTCTCTTCTGACCCTGACCAGATGGTGGAATCAGATGTAATAGCAATAGAATTGCTGAGAGGTCACTGTCCCAGCCTGAAAAAAATATTTGTTTTTAATAAAGTTGAATCATCATCAACAATATATTTCAATGCATTGATAAAATGTTTGAGTAGACCCAAAAGACAAAAAGGATAACGGTTCTGTGACAAACATTATATATGCTATGAATGTGCTAATCAAAGAAACAACAGCTCACCAATGTCAGCATTAACTTCAGTGCCATCCTCAGGTAAGTCAGCTGCCAGCAAGAGTTCTTCCAGGTCACTGGTAGAAGGAAGCTTTCTGCCTTGTTGGATAATCTTTCTTTTGAATGTTGTTGGCCACCTCTCCAGCAACCTGCCTAATACATCCTCACCAAACATCAGTACAAAATCCTGTTCGATCTGTAACAGGGATAGAGAATAGAGAATTATATCTGCTATCTACAAAATATTAAAGTGTGTTTACATTGTCAAAGTAATGACAAATATTCACCAAGCCTTTGATATCTTTGAAACGTGGAGAAACAGACAGTATGTTGCTTGACAGCAGGAGGTCAAGGACCATGCTGTGTCGATAAACAAATGTCAACTTCATCTTCTTCTTGACTGTCTTCATCAGCTGAATGTTTCATCAGAGAGATTGCTTCCTTGCACTCATCCTCACTCAGCACCTTCTCTGTAACAAACTGCAACTCTCGTCTGACAGTTGGTCCGCCACACTGGTCTTCACTCGATGATTCATCTCCTGGTGCTAGACAATATGAAATACAGCTTTATCAAAAACTAATAACAACATTTAATAACTATTATTAATAAAGAACCACAATGTGGAACTGTATTATGTATTTCCACTGAATTATAAATGTTACCTCCAGATAATAATCGCTTCCCTTTAGCAGTGCATCTCTGTATGGCTTTAATCCTCCAGGCCAAGTACCCAGTGCCACTCTCGCCATCATAATAATGTTCCTTGGAGAGTGACATGTACAAACACTGATAAATGAATAAACAAAATAAGTTATGTAACAATGAACAGTTGATAAGGACATACATTTTAGCAGGAATTAAAATGTTTAAACGTGATTTTGGTTGTATCAGTTATTACTATGAGCTACTTACATAGCCATTTTTGGAGTACTGAGGTAAGGGAAAAAGGTTACAATTCCTCTGGCATGCTTCCTGTAGACAGTAATTTCTTATAGTCAGTGCTCTTCATCGAACTACTGTAAACAGAAAATGTGAATATTAAAACAGTCCCATAAATACCAGTAAAACAGCCTTGCATTGTTATTTCTTACACTGTATGTTACTTTTTTTTTCAGTGTAACAAGGTGTTTCAGCCCTTTGGCTGTAGTTTTTAAGCTCTGTACTAAATGAGTATTTCACCTACATGAAATATATTCCTCAATACAAAACTAAAATAATTACTAGTACTTTTACCGTTTGTCTGATCTAACTTAGCACTAGGGAGTCAGTATTTTGTTCATCTTTAGTTTAACACACTGAATAGTCTGCTAACCAAAATGGAAAAAGGTAACTTGTGTCAATACCATCATTAGTTAACATCAAGTTAACTCACTACAAATACAAACACTGTCATCTTAAGTTCAAACTACTAAAATAAAACATTACAAACTGAATCCTGGATATTTTGGATACTTTATCAAGTTTATACTGCCTGCTGGTTGTAATAACTGTAACTGTAAAATCGCCAAAGACAGTGGAATTGAAATAAGACAATAACCTTACTGAAAATGACCTCTATAGCTAGGTATCCAAAAAGAAGTGAAAGATGTAACATTAGTGTAAAATTTTAATTAGTTAATGCTTGCCTTACACAATTTAAAATGTAACAATAACAAGCGAATTGCCCGTGCACCTAGGTTAGCCAAAATGCTAGTTAGCTAGTTAATGTTAATATGTAGCTCCCAACACATGGAGGGTTTAATTTAATGGAATTTAAAACATGCTAGAACACAACACAATCACCACTACACACTGAAATAAATTAACAATCCTTACAGTCTAGCCAACACTAATTAACAACCTTACGTTAGCATACAGACTGTCACATTTGCTTCAGGTACAAAATGAAATATATAATAAACATGAACAAAAGGAATGTAACCTTATTTTAACATGCTACTTGTGTTTAAAATGTCAAATTGTTGGTTTAATAAGTGAATATGAACAACTTACCGTGTAACTGATGTGAAGAAAATGGCGCTGTGAAAAATCCTCTCGGTTTGAAAAGGAGTCTGTGGTGGGAGGAGCTTTCTAGAGTAACATTGACACTGCGTCTTTTAACTCCGCGAATTATCACCCACACTGGGAGGCGTTTTGCTCCAGCTGTCGTTATACTGACTCTATTAGAGTAAATACACTTTAACACTGCTGATTTAACACTGGGGAATTTACTGTGTAGAGATGTCAAGTGATCTTAGTTTCCTTAACAAAAAGAGGTGATTTTTCCCCTTTTGTATGGTTTGTCTGTATCCAGGGACCAGTCTAGTTTGTTGTCTAGGCATAAACCTAAATATTTATATTTTGTTACCACCTCTATGCCCACCCTAAAAATCTTGACAGCAGGAGGCCTGAATCTTCAGAAATCTACTATCATGTCCTTTGTCTTAGAGACTTTAGATATGAGGTTGTTTTTGTGACTTCAGTTGCTGAAAGTTTTTGAAAGCTCCCCAGTCCATTCCTGATACACACCACAATGGAACTGTCATCCAAGTATTTCTGAATGGGGTAGGTCTTAAATTTGTATTTGAAGTCTGCTGAATATTTACAATGTGAAATCTAATGGAGCCAGGACAGTCCCTTGTGGAGTCCCTGTTTGTGAGATGATATGTGGTGATTCAAGACCAAAATCATAAAAGAAAAGAAAATTCATAGAATTCAGCACTGACTTTTCAAAACCTTTTGATGTACTAGGACAAGTGGACACAAATAATGCCACCGAATTGCTTTCTACAGCATAAGATGGAGTTAAACATATGTTAAACGTTTGTTATAAATCAAACAAACAAAAAACACAAGTTAATAGATGGACATGTGGTCAGCAGTTTGGTTCAGGGGTCTTATCACAGTAAGACAACTCTGGGTTTAGGTTGGCTGAGACTGTTCTGTGTGAATTTTTCATATTCTCCTTGTGCTAGCATACAGTCCCTGCATATACTCTGGCTTGTATGGTACTCATAGCGTGGTACACACCTGAGTGCCACGATAAGGCTCTGCGTAAATAGAGTAAAGTGGTGCATAAATATATGAATGTTTGCTTATAACGTGGCTTGGAGTAGGTAGTAGAACTAGCAAACTCCTATATAATTGACAGTCCATTCCATTCCCGTTGGACCCAAGTCAAATATTCTTCAGCAGAATACTATCAGGTATGTACACTTTTTACATATTTGTGAATGGAGATATCCCTAAATGTGAAATTTGCATTCCTTTCTTTTTTAGATGTGGCCAACTGGTTCCCAAAAAACACAGATGCCTCTTATAACCTGTGAGTATGCATACTGCTCACTGTTCTGTGTCCTTGCTGTTAAGCATAACATTGTTCTGTTTTCCATAAATGGAGTTCCTCTTCAGCATAGCAACTGTCAGATTTGGACTCAGTCTTTTCAACTAAAAATAGCAGCTATCGTTTATGAATAGAGGCAAGTTTTCCAGTCCATTATTTTTTGTTTCATTCTCAGGTCCAGAGAGGAATATGGGTGACACAGACGTACAGCGTAAACTTTTTAGATGAAGAAAGAACAGTTTCAGATATACAACTTATTGCAAAGTTACTTCACAAAAGTGTGAAAAGTCACCCTCATGTATTCAATTAAAAAAAACAAACAAACAAACATTTAAAAAAACAACAAGCCAATTATCTGGGTTAGTAGACTAAAAGTAATATATAGAGTCCTGTGGTGCTTTGATGCTTTTTATTTTATATAATGAGATTGTTATTTTCAGGGATTATTTTCATGTCATCCACATCACTGATCCTTGGACAGTCACAGCACATGACCTAATAAATAACCTGGTTCTATCAAGCCTAATAACCGCCAAGGCTCTGAAAAGATGTCTCTCTCCCAACTGGATAAAACATTTAATTGACCCAGAAGGAAAAGGATGCAACTTGTGACTTGTGGTCTAAAATCACTCAAGGTGATTTTTAAGACTAGGAAAGTGCTATATAAATGCAAATGCGTTATGTTTTGAACAGGATATGTTTGAAAGCAGTCCATTGGACTAGAGTTGATACACTTGACAACAAGCTCCAAACTGTGCAGCATACTGCCTTAGCCTGAATGTGTCTAACTGCACTGGTTTCCACACTCTGTGTTAAAGGCGTGTTACGGTCCGGGCCATAATTCAGATCCCGGTGGCTGTTTTTTTTGTTCTGTGTTTAAAAGTCTACAGGTCATTCCTGATTGGAGAGCTGACGGCTGCTGATTGGCTTCCTGATCAAGTGGCTGTTTTGAAAAACCCTCTCCAGCAGTTGTCTCGGGACAGCAACTGACAGCAGCAGCAGACCCGTCCTTGGCCTCCAAACTCTGTGACTTTTGTGCACATGTTTTGCTAAGGACTGTTGAGCTTTGTAAATAGATTACTTTTCACGTGTAAATGGGTGCTGAAGCAGATGGGGTGAACTGCCTTACTATTGTCTGTACTGTTTTCTCTTGTTTATTCAGTTAGGAGTAGCACTTGTCTTTTGTTTGTTTTTTGTTTCACCTAGGGTTCAGATAGCACCTCCATTTTTGAATAAGCTTGTTTTGTTTGTTCTCCCTGGAGTTAAGCTTCAGTTTAGACACAATAAACCACCTTTAACTTGTAAATCGGCTTCTGTGTATGGTTTTGGGAACCAGGGCGGGGTCACTTTGCTTTTAACCCTTATGTTGCGTTCCGGTACCCCTACACATAACAGGCGTTAAATATATTAAACAAAAAGTGACAGTATTCTACAGTAATAACAGACACTGATGTTATTAGAATATCATGTGTATGTGTGAGAGATACAAAGATACAGTAATTGTACTGCTGTGGGTCATTGTAAAGAAGCAATTGGAAGGAACAAGCTCCTAAATCCCAGCCTGTCACTGAAGGAGTTGCTCAGTGCTGTCAAAAAGACCTGCATGGGGTGGAAGGTGTTCTCTAACAGGGATGACAGCTTGGCCACCATGGTCGACACCAAGCTTTTTCTATTTTTTGGAGCTGTAATAGAGAGTGCCACCAAAATATGTTTTTATTTTTATACTGGATTTTGCATTTGCTACTAAAATGGTTTTTGCTACTAAAACTTCTGTTGACCAGTGCTGTTAAGATAACATTTTAAGAGTATACAACAAAGAGAAAAGAAAAGAAAATGCAGTAATGGAGTCATTGCTCGTTCCTGTAAATATTGACACTGGCTTGGTACCCATCAATGACATCTTCTGTTTAGGTAGCCATGTAGGGAGGTAAGACACCATAAGCAAACCAGACAGAAAAAGAGATGGAACAAGAGGACTATGAAAACACACTTTCCTTTTGTAGAACTTGGTTTGATGTGGTTTGTTAATGTGTGTGTGTGTGTGTATATATATAATACTGACCGGTCTCTAGGCCTGTGTGACTGAGGTCTAGGAGCCAAGTTAAATTGCATTTTGTGCTGCTCTTCCACAGACATCTCCTCCTATTGCACTTTTGCACCTCTAATGTACAGCAGACTAAGCAGAAGGGAGAGCAATAAATGAGTCATTTATCCATAATAAGAAAAAAAGATCATTATCTGTGCCGTGAGAATGCCTGATTTACAGTTTAGTTATGTAGAATCAGAAAAGTGCAACAAAAAATCCAAAATAAGCTACAAATTATAATTTGTGTATGTAGAATTAGAGCTGAAGTGCTTAGCGAATTAAAACACTGATTCTGTATTAATTCTTGTCTAATCATTTAATTACATGAAATTCAAAGGGACTATTTTCTTGCAGTCAGTGGTGTAACTCTGAATACTTTAAGTAATTTCTAAATATACTTGCATATTTTTGTTAGTTGATGATTTAATTGTAGAAGTTATTTTTACTGTAATATTTTAGTGCTTTTTTACACTTCTTCCTGCCCACAGTTACTATTATTGTACTTAACCATTTTAGTTTTCTATTAAAATTGTTTTATTGAAAGAAATACTTGTGATGCTCTACCATCAACATAGAATAATTGAATATTTTCCCCTTAGCTGTGATGCCCATGAGTCTTCCACCTGTGTGAAGCACGATTATTTCTTGTGACGTTCACACTCTTAAGTCCAGCTAAAAGCAGAAATCTGTTTGATTGTTGATCAGGTGGTTTCCTGAAACCAGAGCCTCATTCTTGAACACGTGTTGTGTTAAATTTGGAATGTCACGTCACTGAAAAGATGATAGTTTCTCCACCCTACTGGAAAATACAGTTGGTGTACTTATAGCCAGTCACACGTATGGATCAATTCTGTCAATAATGAGGAAGAAAGAGGGGATGCAAAAGACGAACACAAAAAGCAGCTTTTTAAAAATCATTGTATTCTTGGCAACCTATTGCCTGTTCAACCATCCTTGGGGTGACAGTGAATTCATAAGGGATTACCAAAAGTCAGCAGAGAAGTTTGTCTTTGTGACTCCCTTTGTTGCTTTTAACTACAAAGGGAGTCACAACCCAAAAGTTACAGTTACAGTTAGTCCTCTTCAGTCATGTAGCCCTCATTCACTTCTAACATTCTGTGCACATAACCTGCACAGCTACTTTTAGAGCAGTTTGGCCCAGTGCTTTCATAGCATCAATTCCCGGAAAATGTAAATCAAATCTGCCAGTAATAAACATGAGCATGCTGAAGTAGCAGGTGATAAAGTCGTTAAAGACAAAATCTAAAAAACTTTATTGTAGCCTCTCCTACATTTATTTCCCACAGCAGTCAGTTGGTGGTTATTTTAGTGTCTATATTAGAACATTTGCTCTGTTTGATCACAATAGCTAAATCACATACATAGAGCCATATATATACTTGCACAATAAACCAACTTTTGTATAGACCTTTAGCTTGAATTCAAGGTTAACTGTAGCTGCTTTTCAATAATTTTAGAGGCTCTGAAGTAACTGGACAAACAAACAACTTTAAACATGAGGACTGCATTTAATACTTGGATGAAATTCACTTCCAGTCAATGACTGCCTGAAGTGTAGACTTCATCAGATGTTGTATTTCCTCCTTTGGTCCCCTGCCAGGCCTTTAACCCAACTGAGGTCAGTTGCTGTTTTTGTGGCACTCACTGCCAGTATGATTGAATCATAATGTATATAAGTACGATTCCATAAAACTTATTTACATGGATAATGAAAAATTATTCTGTAAATACTTATATCCTATATCTAGTAAAATCATTGGCAGTTTCATTATACTTCAATTCCACAGCCTGCTGCTACATCTAAACTACCGATTATATGACCAGTGAATTATATTCGAATGAAGCTTAACTGTTTAAGAGGGGAAGAATGTGGATTCTAAGTTACACATATTTACACCAGTGGACGTGAGTCATACTTGTATGTCCATCCATTAATAAATAATAAGTAAAGTTCTGGTGTTTAAATGTGGCTCTTAAACAGCACAAGTACAAGTGAATGAGAGACTGAGAGCAAAACAAAATGGTTTGCCAAGAAGCATATAATATCCAGCAGAGTAATATTTAGAGATATTATAAAGGAGCAATTGTGAGGAGTTGGCTAATTACATACTTTTATATACAAAATAAAAAACCTAATCACACACACCTAAAACAAGAGGCAAGAACTCACCCCACTGGAGAAAACCAGAGACATACTTCTCCCTTGCAAAGGGTGAAGAGTAGAATTCCTGATAGACGCCAACCAGTAGATCCAACAGTGTTTGGAGTCCAACAGGTCCTGTGGTCCGGTGGCCCCCTGCCAGATCAGATGCACCTAGGTCAGGCCCCACTGACATTTTTCCCAGGGGGTGAGGGCTTGGTTGTTTGTTTTAGTGCTGTAGTGAAGCCCTGGTGTCCATGACTTTAAATCTTCAGTTTGCAGTTTCTCCTGTTTGACTCTTTAAAATTATGTCTATAGTAACGGCTTTCTCCAGATCACGACCTAATTCTACTGCAAACCCCTCCTCAACTGCCTTTCCTATCTAGCTGTTCTGCTTGATCACAGAACATGAGCAAAGGTTTTCATACAGACATCCTCTTTTTTATCATTCTCTATCCCTCCCTCAGTTTACTGTCACTTACACTCTCCCTCGCTTGTATGTCTGTCAGATGCCTGAATGTCTGTCGGGGTCTCTCCTTTTTCTTCTCTTCCCATAGCCGTACGTCTGTTAAGCCTGCAGTTTCTCCAACTCTGACTCAACACCTTTTTTGGTCTGGATCTCCCTCTCGCTGTCTTTCAGCTGCCCCTTTTCAAAGTTCCTACTGCAACAGTTTATGGTAATAGCAAAGCACTGAACTGTTCAGAAACAATTCCTCTTTTCATTTTGTGCATTAGTAGCTCTTTGTATTACCAGCCCTTGTTTGCTTTTATTCCCTGTCCTTCCTCTTGTGATAGAGCAAAGAGGAACTGCTGACCTGAATCAGTTCTGGATTTTGCTTTTGTTTTGAAAATGCAAATCTCTTATTTTGTCAACTGTCCAAACTCTTTTTTTAGTTCTCTTCATTTTTTCTTCTGTCCCACCCTTCTCGCCTCTCTGTTATCCTTCTCAGTTCTCATCATGTCATATTTTTGTCACTCATTCTGCAGTAGAAGCCGTTTTCTCTCATCCAGTTCAATGGAGTAGATAAATTGTATTGTTAGGGTTACAATTGTTTGTTCATCTGTTACTACTGTTTGTATCCCTCTTTTGCCCTTGGCTGCCTGAGCTGTAGTGGTCTGTCTGTACTCTCTTTAACAAGATTTATTTTCTTGTCCCCAACTTTTCCTTCTTTGACATTCCAAACAACCTGCCTCTTTTCCTCTCTCTCTTTTCCTTTTCTCCTTATTTATAAATACACCCACCTTACACTCAACATCACATACATTATATATGTGTGTGTATATATATATATATATATATATATATATATATATATATATATATATATATATATATATATATATATATATATACACATTGTTTTTCCAATGTTACATTCATAAATTCAATATTGATTTTAAGCAACCTCCAGTTGGTGTAACTGAGTACTACTAATGTGAATTGATATTTGACAGAATCGACATTTGTCCTTAGCCGTCAGTTTCAGGTTTCCTTCAGTGTCGCCTACTCTGGCCCCAGAAAATCAACAACTAGGGTTGCTGGTATAATTTTGCATTTCTAAAATTTGCTCCACGGTCAGTGTGTCAGCCTGTTTTTTCAGCTATTTGGGGCAATCTGAGGTGAAATATCTTAAAAAAAACTTAAAGTCCAGTGCCAGACTACCATGACCTGGATGACTGAGAACCTGCATAGACTTAACATAAGAATGTTTGTCATTTTCTCTGTCATATGCTTTGTCTTCCTTTCATTTTCTTTGGTTTGCATTCATTCGAAATTACATTTTGTTCATTTTATCCCAAACATTTACAAACTCTTTTAAACTGTTCACGTTCATTACGTTTTTCTTGGTTTGGTCATTTTCACTACTGATAAGAGCACTGGGCTATCCAAACCATTGAATTCATCATATGGCACTGTAATGCCAAAGTATCTGTGGGCGAGATGTGCAACCCCAATGAATGTGTGTAAATGTTAGAATGTACTTGGGTGCAGAAAAACTATAACTGTGCCATAGCCTTCAATAGTTTGCGCCTTGGTGACTGCTAAAAGCATACAGATACAAGTATTCAAGTATTCAATTAGAATAATCAGTGGCAAGTCACTAAATGGACAATAGCACTGTTACAGAATAGCACTACCCCCTGGGTGGACTGGTGCTGAAAACACCTGTGATATGATTGAGCTTCACATAATTTATTCCTATTTACTAAGGTGTTAGTAAAACATTATCTCAAATTAATTCCAACATGTTTCATGTGTTTAATTACATGAAACATGTTCGATTTTAAACTAAATTCTGTTCTCATAATAGTAGTTCCCACAGCCTTAGCTGGGAGTTTTATTACTATGACATCAACAACTCTGCTGACTAATACATATTTGAAGCTATATGGAGGTAAGCTTGTAGCATTAATTATGATGTAAAATAATCTCCCCAACTGGATGAATGTGTGCTGCCAGGACAGCTCACCTGTTAATCAGCACGTGCCAAGTCACGTGTTGCTGCACATGTTACATCAAGGTTTTGTTTGTAATTAAAGGTGACACTGAGACGCTCAGATTGGAAAAGAGGTTTGCACACCAGTGTGTATGCCAAGTGTTGCGTGCGTCACTAAACATGACACTGTTGGACAATGAAGGGAAGAGAACCAGAGGAGGAAACTGAACCTGTGATTAGCAGGAAGGACAGGAAAGTGACTGATAGCACCCAGTAACTAACTTTTAACTGAACTAGTCTCGGTTTTTCCATTTTCCTTGGAATACCTTTTTAGTTTTGTGCGCAAAGTCTTTAGGCCAAACATGAGCTGCATTCCTGCTTCACATAGGTAAGTTACAAGATTTAAATACTCTACCTTCCACCTACGCACTTTCTAAAGGTTTGAGGATATGAATTGTGTATTATGGTCTTTACCTTAATGATAATAGAAAAAGCCTTGTGGTGACTGCTGTCTGAACTGGCAACAAATAAAGTAATTCATTATTTAATAAATGTGTGGAATAGAGCTGTGTTGAACTACACAGTGACTATACTAAATATTGCTGACCAGTATTTCAAAAGACCTAAATGAATGGCAATGCATATACAGAAACCTATTGTATGTTTATTTATATGTAATATGCCATAAAAGTCTTTATGAGTAGTTCTGGTCTTTCTGTTACAAATATGTTAATTACAGCACATATATTTGAAAACTAGTAGTAGTGAAAACAAATGTTCTTTGTTTTACATTCTTGTACCCTTCCCCCCTCCATGGAGTTGAGGCATTAATGAAGCTTGTACTTAGTAATTAGCTGCAGATTAACTCAGCAGGAGAAGCTGTCTCCCTCCGTATACCTACAGTATACCATATACCAGCACATGACATTTTTCTCTACTGCAAAAACCCTGTAAATCATTCCTCAGTCCACTGCTTCCTGTAAACTTGAGCTAAGCTGGACATTCCTAAAACCCTGTTGGAAATCTCTAGACTTTGAGAGTGTGAGGTCTCTGATAGTTAACATGCAGATTTCATCCTTACGCATTTCAGTCCAGTCTACTAATGCCCATCAGCATAAACACTACAGTTTCACAAATGTGACATGTATATCTTATCTTTGATTTTTGTACCTTGAGTTAGATATTCTTTCAAATCCAATTTAGAAATGTTGAACCCTATGTCGCCAAAGTGTTTCAAAAATATTTGTGACAGGATTAAAGAAAAGGCTACGCATGTAGGAATAAAAACCATATCTCAGAGAGGCACACTCTGGAAAGTAATTCATTTCCATTCAGTTTTATTTATAGAGTGCTAAATCACAGAGAAAGTTGCCTCAAGGTGCTTTATACTGTAAGGTAAAGACCCTACAATACTATGAAGAAAACCCCAACGACTCCCTGCTTGGTCCGCCTTTGGGCAAGGACTTGGCAACAGTGCGAAGGGAAAGCCATTTAACAGCATGAAGTCCAGGCTCAGGAAGAGGCAGTCATCTGCCTCAAGCAGTTGGGGGTGAGGGGAGGAAGACAGGAAAACAGACACATCATGGAAGAGAACCAGAGATTAAATAACTAATGATTAAATGCAGAGTGATGTATAAACACAAAGAGTAAACAGATGTGAGCAAAGAAGGAACACTCCAGCAGCCCAGGTTTTCTCTAACTGAGGGTTCAGGGTAACCTGATCGAGCCCTATCCACGAAGAGTGTTTCACCACTGTGGGGGCTGCGTCCTGCGCAACATGTGAGGATGGCATTCAGATGACCAACACCAAATCTTTATCAAGTGAACGGGAACTGAGGAGATTACTAGAAGCTGAATACAGAGTGTGTTGCTAAAAGAAGTAAAACAACGGCAATCACACCATTGTGTGTGTGTGTGTGTGTGTGTGTGTGTGTGTGTGTGTGTGTGTGTGTGTGTGTGTGTGTGTGTAGTATGAACACCATTCTCACTCAAGTTGAATCTCAGATGGAGGAGTGTCCAGGTGAGAGAAGAGGAAGCAGAGCCTATCAGGTAGGTTTTTTATTCAGTTCAGTTTTATTTTTATAGTGCCAGTTCACAAAAACAGTTACCTTAACCTCCTAGGACTTGGCGTCTACATATGTGGACATCACATTTTAGGTTATTTAGACCAAAATACTCAATTTTCCTCTACATGGGCCTGATATCCACTTACGAGGACATTGTACTGATACTGTTCTATCAAAATTTTAAACGAATATCCTCATATGTGGCTCTGATTTTTCTTAAAAGCAAAAATAAGGTCAAAATAAAATCGGGTAATTCTTTGTTTTTACATTCATCGGGCCCCAATATGCCCAAATATCAAAGAGAAATTAAAAATGCATGCTGTGGAAGAGTTTGGGTCTTAGAAGGTTAAGGCACATTAACATTCGACACAAGCACAAGCAGAGAAAATCCCAACAATCATATGAACCCCTGTAAACAAGCACAAGAAGAAACCTCCTGCACAACCAGGCTCAGGGAGGGGCGGCCAACTGCCTCAACTGGCTGGGAGTGAGGGGAGGAAGGTGGGACAAAGGACACCCTGTTGAAAAGAGCAGATTAATAATAATTAATGGTTAAATGCAGAGTGGTGTATAAACACATGAGTGAAGAAGAAACAGCAGCTTATTGCAGGACTCAGGACTCACCTGATCCAGCCCTAACTATATACTTTGCCAAAGAGGAACATTTTAGGCCGGATCTAATGACAGTTTTTACAGTTAACACCACCACATGAGATGTGATTAAAGCCCAGACTTTCATTTTAATTCAGTGGGTTTAACAAAAGTAAACCATTTAACAGTTACAGCCATTTATGTCACTGTGCCTGATGAAACACACGTTGAGCAGTCGCTCACTGATATTGCTATCACATGTAACGAAACCTTCTTCAAAGTCATTTAGGTCTGTTTCTCTCTTTATTTTGTTTCCAAATTTAAACTTTTCAGAATATCAGCCGTGTAATTGATGCTGCAGAGCTTGTCTGAGTAGCATCTTAGTTCACTGTGGTTTTCATTCCTTTTTTATAATAATAATAATAATAATTCTGTTAATTTGTAACCAGTTGGCATTTATTTCAGTACTTGAAAAAACTAAGGAGGCTGAGAACGTCATCTACTGAAATAAGATTGTATTGTTTATGAGCACATGACTTTCAGTCCTTACAGTTACTTATTTTCAATTTACATTTTTTAAGAGCATTATGAATTTGTTCCCTGATCAGATCTTCCCTGAAGTCAACATGAATGAAGAGTCAGATTATCCCGAAGACTTTGTTTATAGGAGGGAGCGTCTTCCCTCTATTGTTGTGGAGCCCACAGATCACAGTGAACAGGAGAGTGGGGAGCTGCGCGGGCCTTTGGGAGGTCCAGTGGGTAGCAATGTGGAGGAAGAACTTGATGACAACAGAAGTGCTGATCACATGACCGAGAGCTCTGTGGATGGACAGCAGCAGGAGGACAAGGAAGAAAGGTAAAGAGCAGATAATTATAATTTCCAGCACTGAGTCTGGGTCCTGGGAACAGCCATGGAAGCAGAGGAATCTGCTCCCTGAGAAATCAAGGCACTTCATACAACTTGCCTCTTTAACCCAAGCACTTTTTTCATAAGTGCTTACTATCTAACATTTATCCTCTATTGCAGTGGTTCCCAAACGGTTTTTGTTAGGCCCCTCTTTGTTTTACAAGAAAATCCCACTGCAGTTTATTTCACACCTCACACCTTTTGTAAGCAATGAAACTAATAAAAGTAAACTGCAACAAATTACAGGTTGGAGTAAAATAAACTACTACCTCTTTTAAATAACAGGGTTTTTTTTACCGTGTACTAATATTCAAAACTGCTATCAGTTGATGCAATAGATATTTTTCAAAAAATGCCTCTCTGTGCAAAATGGGTTTAGAAACATAAACAACTGTTGGAATCTGTTGGTCCATGATGTGGGATACCTACCTTGGCACCAACGTTGTGCAGGTGAAGCCAAAAGCAAGATATCCTTCATCATATTTTCCAGTCTTTGGCTTGGAAGGAAGTTGGTTTGGAAGCATATTTGGCGATGCTTCATCTTCCGCTTTGCCCCGTCTATTATGTAAGCAATGCCCAAGCATTCTTCTCTTTGTTCATACCACACCGCCTTTGCAATGGCTGTGCGCCCACACTTTGGGAACCACTGCTCTAATGGATGAACTGTAGAGCAGCTTGGGGTTAGTATCTTGTCCAAGGATATTTGACATGCAGATTGGAGCAGCCAGGAATCAAACCACCAGCATTCTAACTAGTAGATGACTGCCTCTAACTCCTGACATACAGCCACCCCAAACAACAACCACTTCCTGAAAAAGGGAGGTGCTCTCACTTGGTGTTGGCTCTCTCTGCACTGCAACATTTTGGATACAACTACAGGCTTTTCACAGTTTTTAGGACAACCTGATAATAATGTATGTTGTTGTTGTTCTTTCCTTTTTAATCACTGAGATAAAATTTAAGAGATAATGCGCAAATGGAAGACAGCAAATATTTGTTTAATATGCATATTTAGGGACATATCTTAGTCAAGAACAACTTTCCTCACAGTCTGGTTATACACCCTGTTTATAAGATTTTCAAGGTGAAGTACAATCATTTTAGTTTTATCTCACTTTAGAAGCAGAAAGTTAGCGGCCATCCAAGTCTTTATGTCTTTAAGACATTCCTGCAGTTTAACTCATTGGTGTGTGTTATCTGGCTTCATGGACAGATAGAGCTGGGTGTCATCTGCATAGCAGTGTAAATGTATGCTATGTCTTCTAATGATGCTGCCTAAGGGAAGCATGTATAATGTAAACAGAATTGGTCCTAGCACCGAACCCTGTGGAACTCCATAATTAACCTCAGTGTGTGAAGAGGACTCTCCATTTATATGCACAAACTGGAGTCTATTAGATAGATATGATACAAACCACTGCAGTGCAGTACCTGTAATACCTACAGCATGTTCTAATCGCTCTAATAGGATATTATGGTCGACAGTATCGAACGCTGCACTGAGGTCTAGCAGGACAAGCACAGAGATGAGTCCACTGTCAGAGGCCATAAGAAGATCATTTGTAACCTTCACTAAAGCTGTTTCTGTGCTGTGATGAACTCTGAAACCTGACTGAAACTCTTCAAATAAACCTCTGCAGATGATCTGTTAGCTGTTTGACAATTACTCTTTCAAGGATTTTTGATATAAAGGAAGGTTTAAGATTGGCCTATAATTAGCTAAGACTGCTGGGTCTAGAGATGCTTTTTGAGTAAAGGTTTAACTACAGCCACCTTGAAGGCCTGTGGTACATAGCTGATTATTAGAGATAGGTTGATCATATTTAAGATCGAACAATTAATTAATGGCAGGACTTCTTTGAGCAGTTTTGTGGGAATGGCGTCTAAAAGACACGTTGATGGTTTGGAGGAAGTAATTATTGAAGTTAACTCAAAAAGATCAATTGGAGAAAAAGACTCTAAATAAATGTAACTAGTGTTAGCTGTAAATAGCTATAGGTCTGTGGGATGGTTATGAATATTTTTCTCTAATGGTTAAAATTGTATTTGTGAAGAAATTAATGAAATCATTACTAATTAAGGTTAAATGAATAAATGATGAAATGTAAAATTTCCTAGGTTTACGGAGAGCTGCTTTAAAAAAACAAACAAAAACAAAGTAATAAACTAATTTCAAAGGCTATGAATGAATGTGAAGATTTTTAGTTCCTGTATCAAGTCAGTTAACCATTACCAATTTTTATTTCGTAGCTCAGTTGCCAGGAAGTCTTCTATTGGCCCATCCCAGAGTCAACTGTCTCTCATCCGGCTAACTCCGCCCACCTCCCCAACCACCCCTGATGCTGCCCCACCCTGCCTGAGGAACTGAAGCAGTACAAGCATTAAAATATACTGTGTGTAAAGTTTTTCATGGATATGTGTTATTGTTGAGTAATATTTTACTACCTTGCTAATAAATTAAGAAAATTATAAAAAAAAAAATAAATTATAACCACAGTACTTTTATCCTTCTTGGATTGTGAAGAAATGCCAAATTTTCACATACATTGTCTGATTTTGGTCAGAATTCATAATGAAAAATTCATTGTTAAAGTATATGCTGTTACAACTAGTCCTTTACTACTAAAAAATAAAATAATTTGCATTGCCAGGTCAGTATGGATGATTACGGTATAATAGTAATAATAATAATAATGGGGTTTTTTGTTTTATGTGTTTACATGTATCCATAAGCTGGACATTTATGGCAGGAAGTGCACTGACTAAATCCTGTGCTGACAAATGATGGTAATCATAAAGTCAAGTCCACCTTTTAAATTCACAAATTTAAATTGAAGGTTTATGACAAATTATTTTAAGACTTTCAGATGCTAAACATTTACCTAAAAGATGCAGAGATATTTTCCCTTTAACTTTTCTGGCTGTGTGCAATGACAGTTTAACAAGTCAAGTTCATATCCACTAGTCTCATCCTAGAGTTTTAACTTTTACTCCCTCGCTACAGAGCCTAGCAGGTTACTGCACTTGCCATGTTATTATAGTAGCTGTCCTCTAGAGGGAAGCACAGGAACACACATAACTGGTATCTTTTCATGGGACAACACTGAAGATATGACTTTGATGCAATGTAAAGTAGTCTGTGTACAGCTTGTATAGCAGTGTCTTGATGCATGCTCAATCATCCAGGTAAGCAAATCCCAAAAAGTTGATTCTGTTCATCCGCAGGTTTCCAACCTTATAAACAGGACATTTGCACAATGACTGAAACCAGCACCACTGAATGAACAATGGGCTGGGAGGTCTGTTTATCAGCAGCAATCACCTGAATGGGGAAACAAGATTAACTTAAATGTGTGTATAAAGTAAAGCAATTAAACATATTGGAACACATTTGAATGTTTAATCTTTATGATTAGAAATAAAGAAATAATTCACTGGGGGTGGATAGTATAGTCTGAGTACAGCACACCTCCAACCCCTCACCTAAACTGTTGAAAATGGAGTTTGTATTTTTTGGGGTGAATACTCTAAATAACATTAGCCACATCATATCAGTATAACTAACCACATATATTCTCTATCTATATTTACAGTAATAAGGGTCAGCTAATTAAAGTCAACTTCTTCTTTGTCTTTATCGAGGGATGAAATAGAAAGTTTCCAGCAGTGCCTAGTGTCGAAGATGAGTCAGTCACTCACAAAAAAGTACCCCTATTGTTTTGGTTTATTATGGATTTAGATTACCTTAATTAGGGCAACTGCAATTTGTTTTCCTTACAGTTGTACACTCACCATGTTTTTGCACATCACTTTACATTTTCCCTTTCAACACTAGGCACTCCTATAACTGCACTTTCAGCTGTTCTTCAGGTGCTAAAAATCCTGCTTTCTTGTGGCAGCTACGTTCCAAGAAAAACAATGAAAGATTCCCGAGTGTCCTGCTGTGCTGTGTGTAACCTAAGGCCCTCGTTCAGATCCACTGCAAAATCAAATTAGTTCCCACAGTTTTTAAAAAATTTAACAAAAAACAAATTAAAAATTACTTAAGATAAATAAGTTAGGGAGTTATTTCTCTGAACTTAAACAATGTATGCGAACTCGTTGCCTCAAAAATTGTAAAGCTTACATAAAGATAACTATGTTAGGACAACATAGTCATTGCAAGTACACAGTACTAAGAATAACTTTTTTTGAGTGTGCAATACTAATTGTTTACCTACGGACAAACATTTCAAGTTCTGCTAAATTAAAAAACAATTTTTGGGACCATACTATTTTTGATTTTGCTTACATGACACCGAAGCATGAAAACGACGTTGACAAAAATGCCCTGGCCACCGCTGATGCTGTAGTGGATACCAGAGGCACTGCCTCGGGCCACCAGGTCGTCCGGTCCACTACAGTCAAAAGGTGCGTGAAACCTTGCGACTGTGGCAGAGGACCAACCAGATCCACATGCACATGACCAAAACGCTTCCCTGCGTTGGCATGGGATGTATGCCGCTGCCCAGTCTTTCACCGATTTGCGAGGGCCCGACCAAACGAACCTAGAGCTGACCAGCTTGACTGAGGCCCGGACACCTGGATGAGAGAGGACGTGTACTGAGTCAAAAATGCAACAACGCCACAAAAAGGCGCCAAAAAGGGGAACATCGCAAATCAGGCTAGGCCCACCGTTCCACATGGGTCAGTCCTCCAGTGCAAGGCCCGTTTGCGCAGACTGAACGGCAAGGACGTCCGGGTTAGCACGCTGGTCAGCGGCCATAGCGTCAAAGTCTATGCCGACATAAACGGGAGAAACCAGCACGGAACAGACAGTCAGCCACGCAGTTGGACCTTTTTTTTAAACACATATGCAGGTGGTTACAAATGATTCAAACGCAGTAAGTAGGGGAGACCGGGGATAGTTGTAACATTTTTGACATTTCTGTCTGTAAATTGGAGCTCTTTTAAGGTAGTGGATTCAAAATGTAATGCAAAGTATTTACATGTCTTGGCTATTAAATAGTACAGCTATTTTCTCTGCAGCACAATTACCCATTGCATGGTATGGTCTCAAACACAAAGAGTGAAATGTTACAATTAACCCCATAGTCTGGGTTAGTTGTAACATATCCTGGGGTGAAATGTAACACAATGAAATAACTGACAAAACATTAACATGTAATCTTTGTTTATTCAACACATGAATGCACTTAGAGCCATTTATGTAGCTGTGTGTGTGTGTGTGTGTGTGTGTGTGTGTGTGTGTGTGTGTGTGTGTGTGTGACAGAATGCAGAAATCTAGCTTTTGAACATATTCCAACCCCCCAAAAAAGACAAATTATGGAATTTTCTGCAACTGAATATTTCATTAATTTTGGTTGGTCTTCCTTGAGTGTGGCCTCATTGGCTCAGTGGGCATTATAACCTACAACTCTTGCACCAACTTTTGAACATAACAATGAAGCTGAAAAAATGTAGTTGTTCACCAGCATCGCAATTCCATTACTTTTTTCATGGCTTACCTTGGTGTGGTTTGCAAAGTGCTTCAGAAAGATGAGGAAATCAGTTTTTTGCACCCATCCTGATTTATTTCCACTACCAGTACTTCCTACTGGTCCATCTCTGACACAGTGGTCTGCATAATGTATGTGTGGGAACACAAACAGTGGAGGAATTGTGTTGCCAATGGCATTAACCGCATATACAAAGGTGACCAGTGAACCTCTCTCTGCTGATGTCGTTGCCCCAACTTCTTTAATATAAGTTAAAGTAATAGTGCGGTAAGTTGTAACATCTGCATTATTGTTACAACTGACCCAGACTCCTATAGCCATGAACTAGCTAACATTACAGCCAACGGCTAAAACATTAGCACTAAAGACCTACACAGAATATATCCCCATAGGCATACAAATAACATAATTTAAGTTTGATGAGTTTAACTGCAAAGCAGATAATGCTATTAGAAATTGAAATAAAGTAGAAAAACTTACTTTTTGGCATACAAATGACTTTTTTTCGTGTTAAATTGTCTGTGTTTGACAAAATGTGCTGATTTTTCACATGTGATACCAGAACTGAGTTGGGCATGCACAGGATGAGTTACATCATTTGAAACTTAGCCCTGATTGGAGAAATTGGAAGTGTTTCAACTGACCCACGTTACAACTATCCCTGGTCTCCCCAATACACGTTTTTCATATAAATATAGTCTGTAACTTAATTATTTTCTGTAGCCGACATAATTAAACACTTTAGTTATATAAAACATGTGAGTTTTGATTCTATGTGCTGTATAGCCTGTATAATAAACAAATATGTAGCCCAATAAGTATAAAATCCAGAAAGCTACACAACATGGGGCAGTTCATTTACAAACACAAGTCACAAGTCCAAGTTTTTTGTTAGAAAACAATCACACTGTTACAGCTTAAATTACACAAAATGTCAGAAATCTGCACTTTCATGAACAAAAATTTGAACCTAATTTTTCATGATTTGTTGGATTAACCCTCTGAGGTCCAAAATATAACTGGCCATTTTTGACTCCTTTTGATTTTACATTTGTATTTCACCTTCAAATTGTTTCATTTCAGTTTTTTTCCCCTTTGCCTTGTTTGGTATCATGATTTTTTTTTTTCAGTTCGACCTCACGTGTCTGAATTTAGTTGTTTTTTCATTGACATACTGTATTAGTATTACTCTCCTGAAATCACACAAAAACTTAAAATCCTAGTAGTATTTTTTTTTTACTGTAAAAAAACCACAGACATGTTGAGTAAATTATTTTTATAACTTGAAATGCAAATATAAATTGTACATTTTGAAAACTTATGCACACATTTTGTGAACATATGCAACTATGTATCTAAAAATGCAGCCAATACACCTGCTGTTGTTTAATTTTGTACAATCAATCAAAAATATTAATAAAACTTAAATGAGAGAACAATCAGATGTGTCAAATTATGTGTGCCAGTAAAAGAAAAGTGTTTTTCCACCAAAATGTCTGTGAAGGTTCTCAGTCATCCAGGTCATCGTACTCAAAGGAGCTTGCAAAGAAAAGCGTCTGGACTTCTTTAAGTTGCTTGAAGACGTTTCACCTTCATCCGAGAAGCTTTTTCAGTTCTAAGGTCAAATGGTGGAGAGTCCCAGATATAAACCTAGTGGGAGTTTCCCCCCACAGAGGGACAAAAGGACCCCCTGATGATCCTCTAATCGCCTGAGCCAAGGTGTGAAACTGGCTCAGGCGATTTATATTGGTAGTGCGTTGTATTAGTTCTACTTTTTGTTGCCTCATGTGTGGTTACTTTCAGCTGTGTTTCATTTGCCTGATTTTCTCTTGTATTTATTGTATATTGTATACTGTATATTTCCTACTGTTTCTGGTCATGGTGTAATTACTCATCATGGCTCCTGGGTTTTGCTTTCTGTTTTTGGTCTGTATTTTCTT
Organism: Neolamprologus multifasciatus; assembly: GCF_963576455.1. Lineage (NCBI taxonomy): Eukaryota > Metazoa > Chordata > Actinopteri > Cichliformes > Cichlidae > Neolamprologus > Neolamprologus multifasciatus. The sequence goes on along the minus strand of NC_140448.1, from coordinate 6,973,977 downwards.
TTCATCATTCCTGCATTAGACGCTTATCCTCTGTGTTTTCCATTTGGGGTAAATATGCAACCAGAAACCACTTTCTACCAGAGTGTGGTGCTGTCCCTTAGTGTTTGCCCTCTCTGCAGTATGACTTCCTGTTCCTGCTACAACACAAGTAGTGTTTTGTGTAGCTTATCGGTGTACCTTTTTAATTCCAAACTTTTAGATAACAAATTTTTCAATTTCCGTTAATCTTCACAAAGCACACTCTTTGTTGAATCCTGCTGATTATATTTGCTAGCTCATGGTGAGTCTCAATAGCAGCATTGCTTCTTTACGTGTCCCTCCAGCTTCTTCCTCAGTGCTTGCTCAGTGTGAAAGATGTTTAGCTACTCCTCAGCCTCTTTATTTGGGATTCTATTTTGAGACCTGTGAACCTAGAAACACCAGCAACCCTAGTAAATAGTCTTCCATGGGCCAGAGCAGGCAACACTGCTGGCTAAAGAGAAATGTAAATTCTGTAACATTATAATTCATGTCCCCAGTATGACACCAATCAGAGGTCACAAAAATTAAAAGGTAGACAGGACAAAGACATGCTGTGGAAGAGAGCCAGAGGTTAATAACAAGTATGATTCAATGCAGAGAGGTCTGTTAACACATAGTGAAGAAAAAACACGTAGTGCATCATGGGAATCCCCCAAGAGCCTACACCTATTGCAGAATAACTAAGGGAGGATTCAGGGTCACCTGGTCCAGCCCTAACTATATGCTTTAGCAAAAAGGAAAGTTTGAAGCCTAATCTTGAAAGTAGAGATAGTGTCTGTCTCCTGAATCCAAACTGGAAGCTGGTTCCACAGAAGAGGGGCCTGAAAACTGAAGGCTCTGCCTCCCATTCTACTTTTAAATACTCTAGGAACAACAAGTAGGCCTGCAGAGCGGGAGCGAAGTGCTCTAATAGGGTGATATGGTACTACAAGGTCATTAAGATAAGATGGGGCCTGATTATTTAAGACCTTGTATGTGAGGAGCAGGATTTTGAATTCTGGATTTAACAGGAAGCCAAAACAGGAGAAATCTGCTCTCTCTTTCTAGTCCCTGTCAGGACTCTTGCTGCAGCATTTTGGATTAGCTGAAGGCTTTTCAGGGAGTTTTTAGGACTTCCTGATAATAATGAATTACAGTCGTCCAGCCTGGAAGTAATAAATGCATGAACTAGTTTTTCAGCGTCACTCTGAGACAGGATATTTCTAACTTTAGAGATGTTGCACAAATGGAAGAAAGCAGTCTTACATATTTGTTTAATATATATGTGTGTGTGTGTGTGTGTGTGTGTGTGTGTGTGTATATGTGTATGTATATATATATATATATGTATAAAAAGCCCACAATTACCCATGACTATAACCAAAACAAAGGAGGAGTGGACTTTTTCTTTTTTCAGTTTAGGTCTACTGCTGAAAAAAAAAACATTTTTTTGTCTTTTCTTGATGTAAATATCTATGGGTCGAAATTGACCCGTAACACTATAGATGTCATTTTAGTTATTAATCTTAAATGAAAAAAATCTATAAAACAGATTTATTTAAGAGATGTGTCCTATACCCCTCAGTAATAGTCAGGTAACACAAAAACCTTTTGTTTATTAATATGATTCTCTTGAGGTTAATTTTACTATTTTTATATTTTTTTATTGAAATCGAGGGGTACAGTGACAAAAAAAGAGGCCCACACCAAAAGTATTAAAACCAACATTTTCATGGATAAGGAAGCCTAACAAGGTAACCAAGAGATGAGAAACAAATTGGATGATAACTTATTATTTTTAGTGTATTTTATAGCTGATTTAATTCACGGGTCAAAACCGACCCGTTAACATAAGACAGGGCTAAATGACCTCCTCAGCATTTCTGAAGCTCTCCAGAGGCCTGGTAATGAACTAATCATTTGATTCAGGTGTGTTGACCCAGGGTGAGATCTAAAACCTGCAGGACACTGGCCCTCGAGGCCTGCAGTTGCCCACCCCTGACATAAGAGATGATAACAGAAAGCTAACACAAGAGGAAGGTTAAAGGGACAGGAGTGCAGAGACTTTGTCCAACTCCAGGCCTCGAGGGCCGGTGTCCTGCAGGTTTTAGATCTCACCCTGGGTCAACACACCTGAATCACATGATTAGTTCGTTACCAGGCCTCTGGAGAGCTTCAGGACATGTTGAGGAGCTAATTTAGCCATTTAAATCAGCTGTGTTGGTTCAAGGACACGTCTAAAACCTGCAGGGATGCCAGCCCTCGAGGCCTGGAGTTGCCCACCCCTGCCCTACGACATAACAATGAATGGATAAAGTTTTACAAACTCACACACTATAAATAAAAATCAATAAAAAAATGAGCATTAAACATCAGTGTTTTAGTTTAGCTCTTGGCCTTTGTGGGGAGTTGTGCTCTCTCTGTGCTTTTGAGCAGGGGTCTGTCGCTCTGATGCACATATTTTGAGAGACTCACGTTGGGTTATGTCGTAGGTTTTCAAAGGGTTTTACAGAAAGGACACAGCCATGGTGGAGATTTCCTGCTAAACCATCAATCCTGAGTAACTGAGTTTAACATAATTATGTTTTATGGACTGACTGCATTTTAAACATGACGTCAAAATATCCGTTGTGTTGTGTCCCTGGGGAGAAACTGTTAGAGGGGGATTAAACACTCACACCAAACCATTTTCTCTGTGTGCTCTTATTTTTTAAATTCTTTGAACCTTTTGCTCTTTGACTACTCTTCTGATGGCTCTGTCATTCCCTCAGGACTTGGCTGACTCGACTAGTCCACGAGCTTTACACTGAAGGCCCAGAGCACCAAGATTCATGTTTTTACAAACAGAAAAAAGTTAAAATAATAGCGAAAACAATGAGCCACGCCTTCTTGCTGTTCTGTTTACAGTGAAGGCAGGTTTAGAAAGTCGGTTCCAAGCTTTTGAAATGTGGATAAACTTAGTGAAAGTCAGAAAAACATCAAAATAAGAGAGAAATGTACAGTATCTCCAAAAGTGGCACATATACAAGCCCCTCTGTCTGTCTGCCCTCACTTACCATCACCTTCTCTGTCTGGGTAATGAAAGCCAGATGTATGTGCACGAGGCCCTCGTTCACCCTCCTCCCACTCTCTAACTGTGCCTCTGTTTCTCTTTCTGGGGTTTCCTCTGCAGGCTCTATGCCTCTCTGTCCCACCACCAACTACGCAGGAAATACTCTCGGTTCTTGGCCAGAAGGGAGGGCTCTGTTTCTAACTACTACCAGATGGAGGAATGAAGGAATGGAGAAAAAGCTATAAACGGACTGTAGCATAGCACAAAAAAGCTGAAATCGACTGATTTCTGACTCAGTGTTAAATATTGTCAAATGTGGCTGCAAGTTTTTCTTTTGCTGCTGTGTTGACATGTTTTCTCCTCTGCACCCCTCCTCTCCCCTTCAGTTAACTGAAACAGCTAAATCCTAAAGTCATAAAACAGCCCAGCCCATAGAAATCCCCCTTTGGTCACACGCACACACACACAATATCAGTTCAACTCAATTTTATTTATATAGCAGCCACCTAAAGGCACTTTGTTTGGTAAGGAAAAGAACATAAAATAATAACCACACCTTTTTACTTTATTCCCATCTTGATCACAAAATTGCTTTGAAGAGAGCCGCTGACCTTTGTTTGGTTCATAGGCACCAAAGTTATTTGGCTAAGTTTGGGAAAAGAGCACGGTTTGATTTAACGTTAGAAAGCTCAGTTTTCCAGGGCAGCTGGGACTGATTGTCTGAGCAATCTCCCCGCTTGAGTAGCCTGCTGGGACTGGAGACATGAGAGTGCTCAGTGCTGTGGTGTTGTAAACATTGTGAATAAATGGACACTCACCCTGCAAAGCTGCCTGTGAGTGTGCTGAGTCATTGTCACAATAGAAGCATTTATTATTTCATTTTTATGGTGATTGATTTCAAATAATCTGCTATTTTTAAATCCAACTTATTGCATCCTTCATTTTGTAAAGTTGACATTACACACTTGAAAGAGAATATTAAGCCTTAGATATCAGAGACATCAGAGTCACACGGTGGTTGAAGATAGCAACAAAACTTAATGTTAAAAATTATTGTAAATGTGTAAAATGATAAACAGGCAATAAAGACAGAGTCACTGGTCTACTATTAGTCTGCCTCTGTGACTGAACTGGGGTCAAGTTATTTGCCAAATACATTTAAATACGATTGGCAAAGACTTTATTTAAATGCTGCAGTCGTTCTAATAGCCTGTGCTCATCTACATACCTATAAATGAATGACTTACTTTCATACGACATACTAAACAAGGCAAATATATTAAATAAAACAAATTAATATTAATGTACTTAAGCTCTGCTCAAACGTGCTTTTGATTTACACATAGCACCATTTTGGGTGAGTAAAAGTAGGCACATTCAGACAGCAAGCTCACCAAAACCTTTGAAACTTGGTTTCTAGTGAAACCTTGTTGGTATGTTGTGCCTTAAGATGAGTAGTGTTGTGAATTTCACACTACAGACACACAGTCTGTAGTGTTGTGATTTATACAACAACATTGGGCCCCTTATCGTTTTCATTTGTGTCAGGGTAATTCAAATGAAGATATACATGGTTTGGAATATGATATACATGTGCATGCGTGACAGTGTTTCAGGACTTATCTGAACAAAGACAAGGGCTTTTTTAGCGTGAGTCATCTATTTAAGACTTCTACTATCATGGAAAATGTCATTTATACATCTTACTTTTGAAACAGAGATTGGAGATGCATAGAGTGACAGCCATTTCCTTCATTGCTTGTTGAGACTAAAACCCATTCATGTCCAAAATCAGTTCATTAGCATTTCCATGTACTATGTCATCACATAAACTCAAGGACTGCATCTCATGTTACTTCACTTTGGCATTCGTTTCACTTCATACAGTGGTCATTACTTTCAGTGAACCTGTACGGAAGCGCAAGATCTTCTTTTTAAGTGCATGTGAGGCCTTTATCTTGACAAAAGCCTTAGGCTGCAGAGGTGCTCCAGATGGAGCAAGTGTTGACGGGAGGGAAAGTCTTGGGGGTAATTGCTGTGGCCAAACCAGACCCCCACTTTCATCTGAATCACTGGACAATGAGCTGGAATCTGGGGAGTCAGCCTCACTCATGCTCGACTCAGACTCTACCTGACCTGCGTGAGAATAATCATCGGTGGCCTGACACAGTTGCGTTTGGTCCCTTTCCAACTGAAACTCCATGTGCTGATGATGGTGGAAATGGTGCGAGGTTGTGGGGTAAGCATATGATGCGTGTGTAGGACGGGGTTTACGTGTGCGCCTAAGACAGCAGTTTTGGTTGCTTTGCACAGGTATTGTCACAGGTGGCTGATCAGCTTCATCTTGGCTGAGCTCCAAAGTGGACAGCGAGCGCCTGTAGCTACCGCTACTTTGTTGCTGCTTTTTGCTTCTGGGTTGATTACCGCGGCTTCCCCTTCCAGCGTTCCCACTTCCACTACCATCCCTCTCGACTGTATTAAACTTGCGCTCTGGGAACCTTTGTAAGCTATTCTCTGACTGAGACCTGCACGCCTTCTTCCCTGGCTTTCTGCTGGCACCACTTCTGTCTTCATTTGATCGACACTTCTTTGGGCCTCCTCTGTACCTTGGGGGTTGGATATGAAAAGCCGTGGGTTGCTGCTCCTGATGATAGAGTCTTTCTGGAGAATATGCACATCGGTTGGATTTGGACACCCCAGGACCTTTGTGGTGGTTGGTGTGGTGATGTGCATAAGCTCGGTTGGAGGTCCGACAAGGCTGACCTGGAATATACTCGGCACTGACCAGATGATCTTCGGGAGAAGATGGTTGAGAAGACTTTGCTGCTGCTGCTGGAGGCGACTGGTACTTGGGGAGACGTTGGGATAAGTCAGGCTCAGTAGTGCTGGAGTCTGGTTGGACATCTTTACCATGTGGATAGTCAAGCAGTGTCATGGAGGCTTGCCTGGGTTTGGTATAAAGCCCCTTTTGCTGAAGATGATATGGGAGTGGTGGATCTTCAGTAGGCCCTATCCTAAGGTATTGCTCCTGATCTAGGTTAAGGCCAGCCTCTGAAGCAATTCCTTCTGACCACTGGGAGGCTGCAATGATCTCTTGAGCCAACTCCTGTTTTGGTAAATGTTGCTCATCCTTTTGGCACAAACTACTCTGCCGTACCACATTAACAACTCGGGCATCATGTGCCAGGCTCGTACGAGGCTTTGAGGGCCGTGTGGGTAGAGTTCGTCGTTGAATCACTCCAAATATGTAAGTCTCAACCTTCTGGGTTTGCTGATAATCATACAGACTGGGGTCAACTTCTTTCAATTTCCCTAAAGCACCGGTAACGATGGCATGTCTTGTCAGGGCGGGCATATATGTTTTTTTTGTCTCTTTCTCACCACTCCCCTCGGGGGCTGAGAGGGAACATGAGGTCACGGGGTAGCAATTCATTTCAGAAGATCCATTTTCCTTGGTTACATGGGCTTTCCCTAACAAAAATAAAAAGCAGAGGCAATACATATGATCATTCTGATGTCAGTTCTCACTTTAATGAACATTTACCTGTAATTATGAAAAACTATGGACCAGTGTGACACTTATAATTGAAACCACATATATGTGGTACAGATACACAAACAATACAGTAGTTTTCACTCAGTAATCTATTAACCTTATTAGAGGAATAATATGCCTAGACTCTTCCATGTGCTTAAACTGCAAGGATTTAAAATAAAACGTCACACCGTGACGCCTCTGCCTTTCTAAATGGAGGGACAGTAACTGCGTGTGTGTATGTAAGCGTGTAAAAACTGCAGATAGTCAGATTAACAATAACAGTATCTTGTCTCTATCTGCCATTGTAGAAATTCATCTCATGTAAACAATAAGATTGCTCTTGTAAAACAAAGGGGGGCCTAACCAAAAAAGTTTGGGAATCACTGGTAAATGTATGTAATTGTGCCCCTGCATAGGAGAACACAGCATGACTGCACATCCCTGTGGCTTATCTTTGTCAAGTAAATGAAGTGAATGCATGCTAGCTTTCTGTAAGCACTATGAATTTACAGTGGCTTGCAAAAGTATTCGGCCCCCTTGAACTTTCCCACATTTTGTCACATTACAGCCACAAACATGAATCAATGTTATTGGAAAGACCAACACAAAGTGGTGCACACGTGAGAAGTGGAACGAAAATCATTCATGATTCCAAACATTTCTTACAAATAAATAACTGCAAAGTGGGTGTGCAATAAATGAATAAACTGTCAATAAATGAAAATAAAAAATATGATTTTAAAACTTACACAAATGATTGTATTTTTTAATCTTAGTTGCCAGTTCTGGACCATATAATAGAGATTTGTGAGCCTTTCAATGTAATAATGTATACTTTATTGATCCCCCTTATTGGGGAAATTCCTCTCTGCATTTAACCCATTCACTCAGTGAAGCAGTGGGCAGCCACTGGGCGCCCGGGGAGCAGTGTGTAGGGATGGTACCTTGCTCAGGGGTACCTCAGGGTAGCTGTTCAGTGGATTTGAACCATGGGCCACCACTCTACCTACTGAGCTATCCCTGCCCTGAATTTTACCTGAAATGAGTTGGCTGGCATCCAGATTAGTGGAATCTGATGATTTGACTTCACAGTCCACCTTCAGCTCTGCCACCTGCTCTTCTAAAGATGTGCTTAAACCCCAGGGAGTAAACTGCAGACTGCTCTGTAATACACACAGAAAGAAATTCAAATTGTCAAAAAAATCATCAAAGACTGAACATTCACTCCAAAGCTGTGTGCTTCTATTTGTGTTCACATTTTATGTCACATTTTCTTCCTATACAGAGGCTACTCATCGCCGTGGTGTATATTAAATGTAACAGTGGCTTTGGCATTCATGGCTTTGGGCTGCCACAGCAGCTCTACATGTTTACTTTGCTACTTTTACGCTGAACACCCTTCTTGATGCAACCCCCCAAGCAATGTTCCCTCTAATGTTTCATGTGTCTGAACACACAAACTCCCTGAGCGTCCCCTTGGACCACTGTGAGCAACAGCAGACGTGTGCACTGTGGTCACGCCAGCATCGAATCATCCAAGTTACATGTTTATTAAAGTAATCAAATTACAGCATTTATGTTAGACTACTTTTAATTAACTGCTTTAGCCCACTTACAATGAAAATGTAAAAAATCTTGTTCATGACCTGTGTAGCATGTTAACACTATTGGAAGGAAAAATAACTTCAACTCCAATTTTGAAAACACAACTTTTTTTTTTATAAAGCTCTGACTGTATTATGAGTCTGTGGTCTGGGAGAGAGTCTGTAACTCTGTCTGCAACATACAGTAAATAATGACCAATGTTGGGTAATTAATTATTTAGTTACTTCTTCAAAAAAGTTACTCAGTTTTGCAAACAACAAAGTTTTTGCAGCTGTTTATCTAAAAATGCAGCCAAGACGTTTTTTAAATAAACATTTCAAACTATTTACAGAACAATCAGCTGTTCTGCATCAAATCTGATGCCACACAAATTATTTGCTCCAAAAATAATTTCTGTCCACTATGAGATGAAGGAGAACAACAGCCTGATACCTGCAGGCCTGACAGCAGCAGATGTGTCACTGCTGTAACACCTGTAACACTCAGCAGTCGCCTCATTGTTCTGACACACACAACAAAACTCTGGACTACACTACACACTAACTACACACTAACTACACACTAACTACACAAGATTTGTGCTAAACGTCTCAAATCTCTCAAAACACGCCGTCACTCCTAAAACTTCCCCCTCCCTAAACAACTAAATGTCATGTTGCCATATCATTTTTTGATTGGTCGACATGGTACATTTGTCCACCAATAGGAAAGGGCGGGGTGTTTTTGGTGTTGTCTTTGCTCTCAGGCTTTCGAGCGTTTTCCTTATAAAACGCAGTTTTTTACCGTTTCTTCCTGCAGTAAATATAAACAACGACAGTATTCAGGAAGAAAAACAAACATTGCAGATATTTTATCATAACTCTGGTTTTACGTGGCCGATCAACACAATTTAAAAACTGGTATAAAGTCCACACTTTTCCCGTCAGTTGTTCGTCTGTCCTGCTCACATCTCCAATGGTTGTACACGTTGTCGTTAACGTGGCTTCACTCCACATCAGCCGCTTTGCTAAAACACCGGTGTCGCACATAAGGATGCTGTCATAGCCTGTCAACCACGTGGATTAGCTGCTTATACGAATGTGAATCGCATCATAGGCTGAACTATGGGATAAGGTGGCATCGCTCTGATCACATACAGGAGCAGCCAGTCACTGACTAACACTGGAGAGCAGAATTGTTAACGTATTTATTTTAATCTCAATTCAGGTTTGATTTTTTTTGTGCGCGATGCAGATTTTCTGTGCGCAGAGAGCGAGTCAGCAGTGCACAGCTTAGAGGGAACATTGCCCCCAAGGGACCCTATAATCATTAATAATATAAGTAAATGTAATAATTTAATAATCTGTTGCAGTTGACATCATACATACTTTTAAATGAAGTCACAGGAATCTCTTGGAATCTCATACAACTACTCCCTAACTGCACAACTGTGTGAACAGATGCAAAAATACTTTCTAGTCGTTCCCGGGATGAGAGTAGGTAGAAACAGACAGAGCAGTGACCAAGACATTAACAGACAGCTACACCCACAAACACTTACTGTCATGGTCCCTGTGCCTCACCAGCTGATCCTGTATTAGGCAACATGTTCTCTCTCTCTCTCTCTCTCACCTGCCGGGGCGGTGCTCATTATGGGCTCCCGCCCCTGGCCCACGCACCTGCTGCCTATCGGGATGATCGCAAGGCCGATTTAAGACGGCAGCACTGTGTCACTCGGCGCTGGATCGTTGAGCTATCAGCATCAGTCTCTCAACCATTAGTGAGTTAAACTCCGTAAAGTTGTTTCCGTCTGTTCGTCATTAACCCCCGTCTCTGTGTGCAGATCTACCCCGGACCTTTCCCTGCCTGCCTGTTTCCGTGTGGACGAGTGAGTGGATTTGTGTTTCCCCAGTGTGGGGAGTGAAGAGAGAGAGCCTTTGGAGTGCGTCTGATTCCCGTCTTTCCCCTCACATACCCCGGGACCCTGGACCCCCCTCCCCTCCCTCCACCACGTTGTAAATAGTATCACCAGGTGTCGTTGTGTAAATAAACTGATTGTTAACTCTGCAAAGATTCCCGGTCTGCGCCTGGGTACATTAACTAAAACGTGACACTTACTATCACAATTAAGCTACGCCATGTACAATAACAGGTACCTTATAGCTGAACAAATGAACATGCAGTTCACTTGTTCAGCTATAAGAAACATGGTTTATTCACAGGGAGTAAACATTTAGCCAGTATGCCACTGTAGGCCGCGAAATGCAATTTATGAATTCTAAAGTTTATAGTTAATTTAGCTTTCACTATAAATAGAGGCCCTAATAATAATAATGCTGGCAGTAAACGGAGTCTTTCCTATTCTTGCAGTGCATTTATACCACCTGAGGCTGTCACCTTTGTTATAAACCCCAACATTTCAGGAGGACGTCCTGGTCCTTTGGATGTAAATTTCTCCACTTTTGTGTGGATTATTGCAAACATCTTCTGTTGTTGTTATCGGCTCTGTAGTGTTTAGCAGATTTGAATGTGTCCCCCTACCTTAAGAAAACTGTCCTTCCCATATTGTTCTGGTGGTTTACTGAGGGAGGAACACAATCAGACCTATTTTCAGTTAATCATAAACAGAAATCTAGTTTCTGGTTTGGTAATTTCTTATTTCAAACAAGCATTGGTGCGTCCTCTGAATACAAAAAGTCATCTCAGTAGATTCAAATTTTCACCCAATCTTTAATCTCCCTTTTATTTCAAATAAAGTGGTTCTTTGTCAGCTCCTGTTCTTACCAGACATTTGTGGGATTATTGAGGTATTGCAAGTTTGTTTCAAGGATTTTCACAGCACAGAATCTGTTCTTAGATTCGTTTTTAATAGTTGCTTTAGCTACTTACTCTGGGGACTCGTTTATTTTAATTATTTTTTCATCTTTTGGTTTTGTTTGACACAGGTGACCACAGGATTCTCAATTCTTGCCTTGGTAACTTGCACTTGAGCATCTATTTCCTCTGTTATGCTGATGATTCCCAAATCTACCTGCCCCTGAAAGAAAATAATGACACTTCACTAAAACTATTGTGAAAATGTCTCAGTCACATTAAAGACTGGATGACCTTAAATTCTGTTAAACATTAACAGGAACAGGACTGAAGACATGACACTTCTCTTTCACACCTTCAAATGCTCTAAAATGCCACTGCTCACCGTTTACTGGTCTCTCTGTATGGTTTTAGATTTTAAGATTTTATTATATGTTTTAAATCCCTTAATTTGTTTACTTCAGCAGATCTTGCTGATCTCTTAACTCCTTATATTCCTTAAAAGTCACTGAGATCTCTTGTCCAGTCACAAAGACTCAAGCTAAGAGAAGGGGGAAGGAACCTTCTCAGCCACTTAACTGCTGACCATAATATTTAATTACAGAGATTGGAGCATGCTGTAGGTATCTAACACCAGTTTGTTCATGTAAATGGAGAGTCCTCTTCACACCCTGAGGTTAATTATGGAGTTCAGTGCTAGGACAAATTCTGTTTACATTATACATGCTTCCCTTAGGCAGCATCATCTTAAGGAAGACAGAAGGTCCTTCAGCTGATCCAAAATGCTGCACCAAGAATACTATCAGGGACTAGAAAGAGAGAGCACATTTCTCCTATACCGGCTTTTCTCTTAAATCCAGAATCAAATTTAAAGTCCTGCTCATCATTTACAAGTCTTGAATGATCAAGCCCCAGCTTATCCTAAAGACCTTATCTTAGTAAACTGGGACCGTATCACCCCATTAGAGCACTTCACTCTCACACTGCAGGCTTACTTGCTGTTGCTAGAGTATTGAAAAGTAGAATGAGAGGCAGAGCCTTCTGCTCCCAGTTCAGGTTCAGAGACAGAAACACTCTCTACCTGTAGGCTTAAAACTTCTTCTTCTATTTTCACTCACTACGTGTTTACAAGCCACTCTGCATTTAACAATTATTTATTATTGATATCTTGCCAAATTTCTCCACAGTGATGTGAGGGACCGATAAAGTCATATAGAAAACGATTACTTTATGTTATTGCTGCTAAAAGTGGTTGGTTATGCTTAGTTTTTAGACATGAATGTGCTAACGATGTCTATCAACGTCCCCAGTCATTCAAGTCGAGAATGTCGAGAACTTAATGTTCTATAAATACATACTGCATAATCTGGGTTCTCTATTCTTAAAGTCAAAAAGAGACAGGGCAACAGGGACGGTGGGCGAAAAAGCACGACAAAACCTTATGTGTAAAAATTGGGTAGCACTAGTAATTTCTCACTAAAGTGATCTAAAAGGTTCAAATTCAAGGTAATTAATGTTTAAACCTGTGCTGTATGTGCAAAATATGGTTACTTGATTATGTTGCATGTGTTTATGGTGCGTTTGCATGAGGTTGTATGCACATGCACATACATGAGTACTACAAACAGCTGCTTTTCCTCATAGTCATGACTATCATCAAATTTTAGTGAAAAATCAGAGGTCATGATCTTGTGTTTTCAACTTACTAATTCTAACCCGAGATCTCACTGTGAAGACTTTCACTAGCAACATGTTTCTTCCCAATTACATGGTATGAAAGCAAAGGTTCATTAAATGAAACAGCTGGCAGTCTGCAAGGTGGAAAGGTATTCTGAAATTGGCAATTAAAATTTCATAAAAGAAAAATGTATAGTGACACATGTAAGACACAAAAACATAAAAGGATGTATAATAAAAATGTATAAAATATTAGGATGTGAATTAATTCTACTAATTCAAACACAGAAGGATCAGATGTGGACACGCCCTTGTGACCTTGAGTAAAAGTGATGAAAATACTTATGACCTTCTGAAATGAGACCCAGGAAGTGGTTACAGGAAGAGGGTGATAGATCTGAAGCAGTTAAAACAACACAATGCTATTGACCGGACCTCATATCACAGGCTATACCCAGGCGAATCTACACCACGTCTCTATGGTTTACCAAAGATGCATAAACAGGGTGCACCTTTAAGGGTGCACCTTTGTATGATCAACTCTAAGTTTTTAGCTTTGATCCTCAACCCGTTGGTAGGCAGCTCCCATTCTACTTTTAAATACTCTAGGAACAACAAGTAGGCCTGCAGAGCGAGAGCGAAGTGCTCTAATAGGGTGATATGGTACTACAAGGTCATTAAGATAAGATGGGGCCTGATTATTTAAGACCTTGTATGTGAGGAGCAGGATTTTGAATTCTGGATGTAACAGGAAGCCAAAACAGGAGAAATCTGCTCTCTCTTTCTAGTCCCTGTCAGGATTCTTGCTGCAGCATTTTGGATTAACTGAAGGCTTTTCAGGGAGTTTTTAGGACTTCCTGATAATAATGAATTACAGTCGTCCAGCCTGGAAGTAATAAATGCATGAACTAGTTTTTCAGCGTCACTCTGAGACAGGATATTTCTAACTTTAGAGATGTTGCACAAATGGAAGAACGCAGTCTTACATATTTGTTTAATATGTGCGTTAAAGGACATGTCCTGGTCAAAAATGACTCCAAGGTTCCTCACAGTGTTACTGGAGGCCAAGGTAATGCCATCCAGAGGAAGAATCTGGTTAGATACCATATTTCTAAGCTCTTCAGCGCCGAGTACAATGACCTCAGTTTGATCTGAATTAAGAAGCAGAAAGTTAGCGGCCATCCAGGTCTTTATGTCTTTAAGACATTCCTGCAGTTTAACTCATTGGTGTGTGTTATCTGGCTTCATGGACAGATAGAGCTGGGTGTCATCTGCGTAGCAGTGTAAATGTATGCTATGTCTTCTAATGATGCTGCCTAAGGGAAGCATGTATAATGTAAACAGAATTGCACACAAAGAGGTTTCTTGTTGTAAAAAGGAGGATTTTTCTTCCAACTGTCACCAAGTGCTTGCCGCTAGGGGTTCATCTGATTGTTCGGGTTTATATATGTGTATATAGTACCTTGAGGTGAGGGTTGTTGTGAAGGTGAGGCAAGTTTTTAGTCTCCAAGCGAACCACTTTATACAGGCCTTCTCTCAAGATAGGTATCACTCGAGTAAATTTGAAGGATCATATATGACCAAATTTATCCTAAGTGCATAGACTTCATAGTTCAAAGAGGGCATTTGCTACCAATATATTTGTATAGTCATTTCTGTGGTTGCAGTGTGGGTGTTTTATAAAATAAGAAAACCGTTTTATTTATTTTTGTTTGTTGATTTTAGGTCAGTATGTCATGTTTTCTTGCTGTTAATTGTGAATTGTGGGCACAGACTTGTATACATAACTGGTTATAGGGTTTTAATAAAATAAATCCTATGTGGGGATGACTGGTTGGAAGTGACAACTTATATTTATTAGACTTAAAATATAACTGGTACCTTAGGATCTGCAACCACTACAAGTTAGCACTATCCACATTCTTCAGGGTAAACTCTGCTCAATGACACAATTAATGTCAAACGCAGCGGTCCCAAGTAATTCACAGCCCTACAGTCAATGTTCCCTCTAAGCTGCGCACTGCTGACTCGCTCTCTGCGCACAGAAAATCTGCGTTGCGCACAAAACAAAATCTAACCTGAATTGAAATGAAAATAAATCCGTTAACAATCCTGTTTTGCAGTGTTAGTCAGTGAGTAACTGGCTGCTCCTGTATGTGATTAGAGCGATGCCACCTTATCCCATATTCCAGCCAATGATGCGATTCACATTCGTATATACGCAGCTAATCAACGTGGCTGACAGGCTATGACAGCGTCCTTATGTGCCGACACCGGTGTTTTAGCAAAGCGGCTGATGTGGAGTGAAGCCACGTTAATGACAACGTGGACAACCATTGGAGACGTGAGCAGGACAGACGGAACAACTGACGGACAAAGTGTGGACTTTATACCAGTTTTTAAATTGTGTTGATCGTAAAACCAGAGTTATGATAAAATATCTGCAATGTTTGTTTTTCTTCCTGAATACTGTCGTTGTTTATATTTACTGCAGGAAGAAACGGTAAGAACAGCGTTTTATAAGGAAAACACTCGAAAGCCTGAGAGCAAAAACAAACCCCAGCCTTTCCTATTGGTGGTAAAATGTACCATGTCGACCAATCAAAAAATGATATGGCAACATGGCATTTAGTTGTTTAGGGAGGGGGAAGTTTTAGGAGTGACGGCGGTGTTATGAGATGGTCCAGCAGTGACACATCTGCTGCTGTCAGGCCTGCAGGTATCAGGCTGTTGTTCTCCTTCATCTCATAGTGGACAGAAATTATTTTTTGGAGTGGCACAAATAATTTGTGTGGCATCAGATTTGATGCAGAACAGCTGATTGTTCTGTAAATTACGGAGCCTCGCAGGGGACATGGGAGAAAAAAAAAATTAAGACAGACTTTTGCGAGATCTCGCAAAACAAACTCGGGATCTCGCAAAAGTTTTAGCCACATTCTTCGGAGGCCGCCAGCTCGAAGCCGACCAACAATCTCATTTGCGAGATCCCGAGTTTGTTTTGCGAGATCTCGCAAACGTTTTGCAAGTCTGTCTTAATTTTTTTTTCTCCCATGTCCCCTGCGGGGCTCCATAGTAAATAGTTTGAAATGTTTATCTAAAAAACCGCCTTGGCTGCATTTTTAGGTAAACAGCTGCAAAAACTCAGTTACTTTTTTGAAGAAGTAACTATATCATTAATTGCCCAACATTGGTCATTATTTAGTGTATTTTGCAGACAGAGTTACAGACTCTCTCCCAGACCACAGACTCATAATACAGTCAGAGCTTTATAAAAAGAAAGTTGTGTTTTCAAAATTGGAGTTCAGGTTATTTTTACTTCCAATAGTGTTAACATGCTACAAGTTATGAACAAGACTATTTTTAATTTTCATTGTAAGTGGGCTAAAGCAGTTAATTAAAAGTAGTCTAACATAAATGCTGTAATCTGATTATTTTAATAAACATGTAACTTGGATGATTCGATGCTGGCGTGACCACAGTGCACACGTCTGCTGTTGCTCACAGTGGTCCAAGTGTCCGCTCAGGGAGTTTGTGTGTTCGCTCAGACACGTGAAACATTAGAGGGAACATTGCCTACAGTGTAAATTGTATGTTGACCCTGGATAATAAATAGATATCGCTCTATGCTGGTGGGAATCGTGACTTACAGGACTTGTGTTTCAAGCAGCTGGCTTGTAGTGTGATTACACTGCAGAAACTGCACAGCTATTACTTTTTGATTTTGAAGCTTCACATAAGTGATTAGTCAGATCAATGCACCCCCACCCCTCCATTCCAGCCACACCAGCAGAGACGTGCTGCTGTGTTTGAGCAACCCTATTTGGTGTGAAATGTAGACAAAACACACATATTAAAATTGAGAATGTTTACATTTGGCTGGACGATACACAGATGAAAAAAGCCTGGACTGGAGATAGCATGTTAAAATGACAGCACAAATGTACTAACTATAAACATTTATATGTAGACATTCCCACAAAGGCCACACTTTTTGAATGTAAGTAACTAAACTTAATGCACTTCTTCTCATTCCTAGACACAACTCTGATATGATTAACATAGTTGTTAGATAATCCAGAGTGTATTCACACAGACACACTACACATTATGCATTCACATTGCCTCATGCCCTCTCATTAATCTCTTTAAATGCTGGAGGCCACTGTGAAGGTTGCTCTGTTTCCCCACCTGCTGTCAGCTGTCACATGGCTGTCAGCAACTCCTCACTAATAAACACAGATACCCTCTCTTCATGCATACGCATCATTTTTTTCTCAGTCTAGTTGTCTTTGTTCCCACATTGCAGACATAAGGCCTTTTTGTCCCTTTTTTCCAGTACTGCCACACACATAAACAAATACAAGGGAGCAAGGGGTGAATGACTAATTTCAGTATTAACCTCTATAAGTCCCAACCAGTCCAAATTATATATGAAACCAATATGAAGCCATAGTGCCACTGCATTAGGTGTCATGGTTTATGAATTAACCGATGAGCTACATAAAAAAACCAAAGAAAAACAAAGAGGCAAATGTTCAAGTCACAATATCTTCTCTTGGGGTTAGGGAAGAGTGTTGTGTGCAACCTTAAGAGTAGTTTGGACATTTTCTAAATTCTCCAGATAGAGAGAAAGTCACAAGATGGAACTATTTGTTTCTTTACAATCAATCCCTGTATTCCTAGTGTTCCTAGTGTTGTGCAAAGTCATATAAAAATAATTATATGGCATAGTTGTAACATTTAAACTATTTATCCCGAGTCGGACAAACTCCACCATTCATGTAGCACGTCACTGTCACAGTCAGCAGCTCATCTGCTGCATCCTTTTACAGGAGGACATTTGTCTCACTCATGTTTTAAGTGCACACTAGATTTATCGATAGAAATGGCAGCTACTTGTCCTTCAGATGTTACCTCGTTTCAGTAAGACTTTCAAATTTGCACAGAATGAATATGGCTCTTTATAATGTGAAAAACAGTGTCTTATACTTCAAACTACAAACTGTTGTTGACATGGTTACATTTTTTTAATTGCATCTTTATTTCTGGAAGTGAAAACCAAGACAAAGTGCAGCATCCTTGGAGATAATAATCGTGTATTAAATTCCAAAACTGTAAATGATCATCCAATGCTACATTGTGCTGCAATATATAGCATAATGTATAATTTAGAATGATATAAATATATAAAAGAAACATTGTTGGTATTTGAATGAGAATCCGAACTGCATCCCGAGGCCACAGAGCAACATCTTATCTGCTGTTGATTCGTGGAATTCATTTTAAAGAGTCAAAGATGGTTTGGTGTAATGCCAAAATAATGACCTCAGTCTTCATGTGAGAAATGATTCAAACTCAACAGACAGATCTCTGGATAAGCCACCGTGTTCAGCATAAAATGGATAATGTAATGAAGCTCCCCCAAACTGACCAAAGATGGTAATGTATGCCTGGCTCTCCACGTTTTCATGCACTAACCCCACACAAAGAGCAGCCACCGACATTTTTCGCATACTGAAAGTTTTAGGTCGTTATAGTTACCATCGTAATGTAAAAGCAAGAAGCGATTTCAAAGCCAATTAATCCCTACAAGTCAGCGCAAGTAAATGCTAAGAAACGAGCCATGGGTATTAGCACTACACACCTCTACAACACCCCCCTCACACACACACACACACCCTTATGTATGGGATCAGCTGTCTTCGTATGCGAACTTTTGGGAAACGGATCAACTGAAATGTAAAGTAGCTGGCTATGACATCGGCTATACTAACTTTAATATTAATTTAGCTAGGACAAATAGAACTTACATGGTGGAGATTGAGACCATAGCCTTCCTTCCCTTTCGGTGCGTCCATAGCACAAAGTTCCGAGCATAGAGCTCCCCAATCCGGGCCCCCGGTTGACGAAGGGTCCTTGATCCCAAGAGCGCAGAGCACCCTGCTTTCCTGTCTCTGTTTGAGAAGCTCTAGCTCACATAACCCGGCCAGGCTGGCTTGCAATCGCTCTTTATTCCGACTGCGCCCCGTTTTCATGTATTGCGAGAACGTTTCAAAAGAGTCTCGAAGGTCTTGGAAAGACATCACAGAATACCGTTTTCCTAAAGATTCAAGCTGAATGAATTCCCTAAAAGTCTGTCCGTCTCTTCAGATTCTTCGAATACCTGTTGTGGACCGGTATCCGTTGTGTGTTTGTCCTGATGAACTCACTGCTTTAGCACTCGGTCCCATTCCCCTCCTCTAGCCTGCGCTCTGCCGGACAGTCTCACTTGGACAGCTGTTGGCGGAGCCTACAGGAATGCTGCTGGGAATCCTGCACAACCACAACTTAGTCTCATACTGCCCAGTGAATGCCTCATTCCAAATAAAAACGACACTCCAAGATAAAGAAAAGACATAAACACGCTATATTACTGCGATGTATTCCTGTGAGTATTCCAGTGTATTTTAGAACGATGATGAGGTTGTATACGCCGCACTAGTTTTGCACACGCAAAACATCTGGAGGCAGGCCTTTGGTATAAACTGTAAGCACTTTGTCTAGCTTAGTGAAGAGCCATCAGCTCAAATTCGCAGGACTTTGGACTGTGGGAAAAGGGCGAATATTTAGAGCAAATGCACGCAGGCAGACGGAGAACACGCAAATGCCCCACAGATATCCACAGCAGACATGCAGCCATAAAGTTTCTTGCTGCGACAGCGCTAGCTGCAGCGCCACACTGCGGTGTGACTTTGGATCGCCTATATTACTGTTTACTGTTAATACAGCTCGTACTCTGTCTGGCACTTATTATAGATTCATGCATACACAGATAATCAAACGAGTTTTTCTTGTGTGTGTATTTCTGTGTCTCAATATGTGGTCCAAAAGGCTGGGATATAAAATGCTGTGTAGTCCCAAATAAAGCAGGGCAGCGTTTCACCCTTGTAATATCTCAGGAAAAGATGTGGTTACCGTGGCTCCAGGGCAATAACAGTAACAGACTGAACTAAACTGAATAATAACAACATATTACAACGTTGACAAAATATAAGAAATAGCTCTAAATATATATGACTAGCTCAATTATAAATATTCAGAATATTACAGGTGAAATATATATGTAACTCTTGTAACTCTCAAGCGTATATTTATGTATTTTTGTCTCATTTTTATATATATTTATTAGCTTGCTTTGCACTGATGTAAGCAGAGCCTTGTCGTCTCATCTCTCTGTATGCTGCACTGGATATAGCAGAGATGACAATAAAGTTTACTTTGTCTTGACTTGATATGATTGCCATTTCACTCTAACCTGTCAAACTTTATTCATTGTTATTTTCACTGTATTTTAATTGATGGCAGAAAGCCATGGCTTAATTCCTTTTATTTAATAATTGCTTTTTAACATGTATGAAGAAGCATATCAAAATGAGGCTCTCACTCTGAGACAGGCAATGGTTACTTTGAAACCTCATCATGTAGACCAATAAGTCAGACGGGTTTGGACACTGAAATACTTTAAGTTTTAGCAAGAAGATTAGTATCGCACATTTAGTTCATAATGATTAAAATGGCTTTGTACCAGAACGTCAAGGGTTTCACAACATAAGAAGGGCTCATGAGAAATTTGATGCTAAGGATACAGCTTTATTATCACTCGATGCTCGTCAGGTCTTTGACAGAATAGAATGGTCATATTTATCTAATGTTTTCTCAAGAAGGGATGGATGTGGAAATAATTTTCTCAGATGGGTTAAACTTTTTATACAAATCCCAAAGCCAGTGTTTTAACAAGCACCGTTTCAGTCACTTCCTCTGCCTCTTTTCTGATAAGTTCAACAGTATCTGTAATAGATTCATTTGGAATAACCACAAACCTAGACTAAGATTTTGCTTGTTGTACCTGCCATATGAAAGAGGGGGGTTTCAACTCCCTAATCTTAAACTGTATTACTGGTCTGTACAGCGGCATCAGCAATGTTCTGTTTTTCCACTGAGACACCCCCAGTCTGCATAAAACTGAACAAACATCAGCAACAAACCTTCAATTGAACCTGTATTTATACTCTGCAAGCCCAAAAAGTGAAAAATAATCCTTTTTAAAAAAGCACAGATGATATTTGTTATAGGGCATGTGAGTATGTGGGAGATAAGTCTTCTGTCTCTCGCTTTTCACCTATTTGGGGCAACACATGTTTTAAGGCAGGAAGAGACGATCAGAGTTTCAAAATTCAATTTAATTCAATTCAGTTCAATTCAATGTTATTTATATAGCGCCAAATCACAACAACAGTCGCCTCAAGGTGCTTCATAGATACAGAGAAAAACCCAACAATCATATGACCCCCTATGAGCAGCACTTTGGCGACAGTGGGAAGGAAAAACTCCCTTTTAACAGGAAGAAACCTCCAGCAGAACCAGGCTCAGGGAGGGGTGGCCATCTGCTGTGATTGGTTGGGGTGAGAGAAGGAAGACAGGATAAAGACATGCTGTGGAAGAGAGACAGAGGTTAATAACAGATATGATTCAATGCAGAGAGGCTTTTAACACATAGTGAGTGAGAAAGGTGACTGGAAAGGAAAAACTCAATGCATCATGGGAATCCCCCGGCAGCCTACGTCTATTGCAGCATAACTAAGGGAGGATTCAGGGTCACCTGGTCCAGCCCTAACTATATGTTTCTGGGCAGATAAAGGCATACAGAAGGCAGCAGACCTTTATAAGGATGCAACCTTCTTACATTTGATCAGCTATGCCAAACATATGACATCCCAAATAAATGGGTTTTTTTAAATATCTACATTATGTCAAATTTGTTAAGTGTCAAAATGTCAAAATATAAACAGATTGTATCTGAGCCACCATTTTGATATCATACTGCAATGGCCAGTGAGTACAGGTCATATGTCTTTTTTCTATACAGCTCTATTAACCTGTATTTGTATAGCGCTTTACTCAGTCCCTAAGGACTGAGTAAGGACTAAGGACCCCAAAGTGCTTTACACATTCAGTCATTCACCCATTCACACACTGGCAATGGCAAGTGTGTGAAAGTAGCCACAGCTGCCCTGGGGCGCACTGCCGGACCACCACCAGTGGGCAAACAAGGTTAGTATCCCAAGTAGCCCAAGGATATTTGGCATGCAGCCAGGAGGCAGCCTGGAATCGAACCACCGACCTTCTGATTAGTGGCTGACCTGCTCTGTCACCTGAGCTACAGCCACCCACAACACATGATAGGGAACTCACTACTGATAAGTTGTACAGGAGGCGGACTGGGAAACTGCATGTTTAATGCCCAAAGGTAATCAATTAATACAAGGATGAAACTTCTCTGATATAAGTGATTGATGAGAACTTACATAACCCCAGTCAAACTGAACCATTGGTCCCCTGTCATCCCAGATAGCTGTAGTAAATGTTTAGACAGAAAGTTTAACCGTGTATGTAGCTGTCCAATATTACAGCATTACTGGAAATCAGTTATATAAACTCTAAGATCATTGCAAAAATGTGCATATTGGTTCGAGAGAACTGTGTTTTTAGCTCCAGACAGCTAAAACTGATTGACTCCTGCAGGCCACGCGGTTCATATCTTTGTTTTGGAAGAAAATGGATGTACCCTCAAGTCATATGTAGGTGAAGAAGATTGCATCATGTATTGTATTGGAATGACTTGTATTCATAGCTGGACTGGCTATTGGGCATACCAGGCATTTGCCCGGTGGGCCGCTGGCGATTTTTTGTTTTTATGGGCCGATGGATTTTTTTTTGTTTGGAAGGGTATAAATAATGAAACGTGTTGGATTGGCCAATTGGTCATGATCGACTCTGGGCTGGACCAATTATAGCCGAGGAGGTTGGATGCACCCTCCCCCTTGTTTAGCAATCTTATAGACGAACTAAAGAAAATGGAAAACAAAAAAAGGAAAGGAGGTGCAGAAAAAAATAGGGCCAAAAAGAAACAAGCCCTTCAGGCAAACGCTGCCAAATGTGTAAAAATAACTGAATTGTTTGGTGGTAGCTATGGTGGAGATTCCACAGATTTAGCAACATCAGCAAGTGGTGGAGGCCAGCAGGTGGATGACGGAAAGGTGAGGCAAGAGGAGAAGAGCCCCGAGGCGGCCGCCGGTCCGAGTATCAGGTGAACTGAACTTCAGGTAAGAAGTTATGACCTGCAGTCTATCTGGGTCAGATATAAACCAAGTTTAGGTGGAGTTTATTTTCGTTATGCTGAGTTTTTACAGTTGCTTAGAATAACTCGTACTGCGTACTAGCTAGCATGACGGAGTTTATATACTGCTGGGCGGGTGCTATGATGTTACTGATAGTGAATTTCATTTTATGCTTATGGTTAGTTTCTCAAACTCCTCAAATTCTTAACAAATTGTGCCAATCCTTACATGTTGCACCAGGCTGATTTATCATCAAAAGTGGAGAAGTCTGTGACAGAGGAGACAGAAGAGCAGCAGAGAGAGACGGAGCAGCAGGGACATACAGAAGAGCAAGAGAGAGAGTTGGAAGAGCAGGAGAGTGAGAGCCAGGGCATAGATTACTTTGCTCGCCCTGAACCTGCCATATTACAGGCCTTCTTAGATTACCACCCACAGCAGAACAGCAGCAGTGCAGTTGTGATGAGGGTGTTCAGCTGTAAAGATGGCACCAACAGGAAGTGGCTTACTTATTGCAAAGAACGCCATTTATTGTTCTGCTTTGTGTGTCTGGCATTTGCAAGGCGGACTGACACCAGCGCATTTATAACAGGCATGAGTGACTGGTGACATATACATCTGCACACAGAGGAGCATGAAAAGAGCACTACACACCAGACCTGTGCTGAAGCTTTTTTCTTAAGGTGCTCAAAAGGCAACATCAGGAGCTTGTTTGCTGGCAGTCAGTTGTCAGCTCACAGAGCACAAGTGAAAAAGAGACGGCAAGTTTTAGAGCATATAGTGGATGTGATCAAAGTACTTGGGAAGAGGGGACTCAGCTATAGGCATGTGGAGAATGAGGTTGCATACACTTTGGGTGATAACACCATCGATCATGGTAACTTCATGGAACTGATTGTGTTATTAGGCAAGTATAATATGTGCCTTGGAGAACATTTGAATGACTGCATTGAAAAAAGCAAGAAGTTGCATCAGACCAGTGGATCAAGAGGTAGAGGATCCCTCATCACCCTACTCTCCAAAACAACTGTCAACTCAGTGATTGATGCACTTGGCCATCTCATTCAAGAGAGCAGTGATGTCCAGAAAGCTGGGGTGTTTTCTGTTCAGCCAGACACAACCCAAGACATCACAGGTTATGATCGGTGTTCAGTAATCATCAGGTATGTTACTGAGGCTGTGCAGGAGAGGCTTGTCTCCATAGTGAGGTGCGAAGCATCCACGGGGCAGTACTTTGTAAAATTGCTTTCCAGAGTTTTAGAGCATCTGAATCTAGACAAGGCCATGTGCATTGGGAATGCAACAGATGGTGCTTCAAATATGCAGGGCCAGTACAAAGGCTTTTCAGCACTTATGACTGCCCAGTCTCCAGCTCATGTGCATGTGTGGTGCTATGCACACATACTTAATCTTGTGCTTGCTGACACAACACAAAGTGTCATTGAAAGTGGATCACTCTTTAATTTACTTAATGACATAGCTGTGTTCATCGAGGAGTCCTATCACAGGGTTAATCTGTGGGAGAAGCAAACCCAAGAGACAAGACACAGACGCCTCAGTCCAATAGGTGAGACACGGTGGTGGGCCAAGCATGATGCCCTCCAAAAACTCTTTGGACATTTTGGAAAACCAGATGATGGCCTCTTCGTTGATGTAGTGCTGACGCTGGAAGCCATTGAAAAGAGGGAAAAAGAAAAGCCAGCTGTTCGTGCCAAAGCACGAGGCTTTAAAGAGTGTCTCTTGAAGCATGAAACTGTGTTAACAGCACAGATATTTCTTAGAGTGTTTGAGCAAATAACTTCTCTGTCGAAGTACCTCCAGTCAAAGGGGATTGACATTCTCTCTGCCCATCATGTGGTGACTGCCACACAAGATAGCCTCAAAAGTATCGCCAGGGACTTTCCAACTGTGAAGGCAGCTGCAGACACATTTGTGAAACAGACAATCAAAAACTAGAGGAGAGGGAGAACAACGCAGACATGGAAGTGGAGGCTGAACTACCTGAAAAGAGAGCCAAGAAGAGAAAAGGCCGGAGAGATGCCTGAAGATGGGTTGCAAATCAATGCTGAGAAATCATATGAGGTGAAAGTGCACAACATCATCCTGGATACAGTTATTCAAGCAATCCACAGACGATTTGTCATACATGGCCCTCTTCTTGTGGATTTGGCATGGTTGGACCCCAGGAAGTTTAGCCAGGTCAGAACAGTTTCTCTTCCAAGTAATGCGTTTCAAAACCTCAGCACGCGTCTACTTAAATTTGACAGCAGGGCTTCAGTTAATAATAATAATGATAATAATAATAATAATGGTTTGCATTTATATAGCGCTTTTCAAGGCACCCAAAGCACTTTACAATTCCACTATTCATTCACTCTCACATTCACACACTGGTGGAGGCAGCTACAGTTGTAGCCACAGCTGCCCTGGGGCAGACTGACAGAAGCAAGGCTGCCATATCGCGCCATCGGTCCCTCTGGCCATCACCAGTAGGCAGTAGGTGAAGTGTCTCTGCCCAAGGACACAACGACCAGTACTGTGATCATCTGAGCAAGTCCATCAATTGCCATTCACTGTTCTTTGTCCTTTCACTTGTGTCCTGTTTTTCAGGCTCCCATATAATTTCTTCAGAAGTAAGTACTGTATATGATGCCAGTATTTTCCCATATTTTCTAGATACTGTATTAGTACTGTGTGTGTAAAATGCCATCAAAATCTCAATTACGTGTTATTCTTATTCTTATTTCTCACCATTCTTTCTCTGCCTCCTTTCATATTTAAAGGTTGCCGTGTTAAAAAAAAAATATATTGTGCTACCATGCTGTTTTGTATTGTTTTGGTAGATAAATAGTTTATGAAAATATCCCTAAATCTGTCATTTATTAATCCATCCATCCATCTTCATCCACTTTATCCGAGGCCAGGTCGCAGGGGCAGCAGCCTAAGCAAAGAGGCCCAGACCTCCCTCTCCCCAGCCACCTCCTTATGAAGTGATATTCATTTTCAGCTTATCCGGGGGAACACCAAGGCGTTCCCAGGCCAACCGAGAGATATAATTTCTCCAGCGTGTCCTGGGTCTGCCCCGGGGCCTCCTCCCGGTGGGACATGCCTGGAACACCTCGCCCAGGAGGCGCCCAGGGGGCATCCTTGTCAGTTACCTGAACCACCTCAGCTGGCTCCTTTCGATGTGGAGCAGCAGCGGCTCTACTCTGAGCCCCTCCCGGATGGCCGAACTTCTCACCCTATCTCTAAGGGAGAGGCCAGCCACCCTTCGGAGGAAGCTCATTTCTGCTGCTTGTATCCGCGATCTCGTTCTTTCGGTCACTACCCACAGCTCGTGGCCATAGGTGAGGGTAGGGACGTAGATCGACCGGTAAATTGAGAGCTTCGCTTTTACACTCAGCTCCCTCTTCACCACGACGGACCGGTGCAGCGTCTGCATTACTGCAGCTGCAGCCCCAATCCGTCTGTCGATCTCCGGCTCCCTTCTCCCATCACTCGCAAACAAGACCCCGAGATACTTGAACTCCTCCACTTGGGGCAGGAACTCATCCCCGACCCGGAGTGGGCACTCCACCCTTTTCCGGCTGAGAACCATGGCCTCAGATTTGGAGGTGCTGATCCTCATTCCCGCTGCTTCACACTCGGCTGTGAACCGTTCCAGTGCGAGCTGGAGGCCCTGTGAGGGAAGTAATTAACTACCACAGCATTTCAAAACAAGAACATCATACCAGCAGTGAAACAGTGGTGATGATGTCATGGTCTTTGGTTGCTTTGCTGCTCTTTAACAGAAATTCCTTTAGAGAATGTGTGGCTATCAGCTCCTGACAGATGCATTATATGGTATCAGTCACTGACAATAATTAGCAGGGCAGTCATGTATTCTACAAACAATGATTAACTACTTTGCTTTAGCTGTACTATAAAGGAGAATTAAAAAATAAATATCACAATTTAAAGTTACAAGGTTAAAGTTAAAATACCATCATCTTCACATTTGCATTCAGAAATGATTCAGAAATGACATTTAAAAACATTAAACTGGTAAAGTTATTAGTAAACTTACTAACTCCTCGACCCAGACTGGGCACTGAACCTTTTTCCCACTGGGAACCAGGGTATCTAAGTTGGAGATTTTCATTCTTGCCACTTCTCATTCAGCTTCAAATTGAACAGACCTGATGACAAAGGGGAGCCACCGAGTCCAACACCCACCGTTAATGAGTTATTGCCAGCAATATGAACCAAGATCTCACTATGGTTGTACAGGAACTGAATGGCCTATAACAACAGGCCAGACGCCTAATGCTCCCAAAGCACCCTCACACTCCTCACAGGATACCCTGAGAGATCCGGGCTTTTCCAAACCTACAAAGATACACTAAGTACGAGATACATGTTCTAATGAGTTTCGGCAAACAACTATTTGACTAACATGTGTGTCTCACCTGCTCTTGTTCCATCTCTGTTCTGTCCTCATTCTCCATCTCCCTCTCTGTTCCTCTCTCTCTCTCTCTGTTCCTCTCTCTCCCTCTCTGTTCCTCTCTCTCCCTCTCTGTGCTAACTAAAAAGCCAAACACCAACATCATCAAATATACAGTTGAATCCAGATATTTACAAACTCTTCAGATAAAAACACTTTTTTAATTGTAACATCAAATCAGACTAAATGTTTATTTTTTTAGATTGATAAATATAAAAAACA
Organism: Neolamprologus multifasciatus; assembly: GCF_963576455.1. Lineage (NCBI taxonomy): Eukaryota > Metazoa > Chordata > Actinopteri > Cichliformes > Cichlidae > Neolamprologus > Neolamprologus multifasciatus. Next base: position 6,946,453 of record NC_140448.1, on the reverse strand, counting down.
CATTTGTTAAATTTAAGAGTAAAGAGAGGAATTGTCTGTATTTCTTAATTGCAAATGGCACCAAATTGTATTTAAAATTGAGCCACACTTATGGAGCTCCACAATTCTTTTCCTGGTGTTTTGGTTGACATCTCTTGATTTTCCCGTATCAAAGAAACAGGCTCTGTGTTTTGCCTTATATGCATCCACAGGTGTGCCACCAATTCACTCACATGGACTCTACTAACCAATCAGAAGCTTCTTCAGCTCAGAATGAAATCATCTGGAGTTTTCTTATTAATTAACAATAAACTTAGTGTATATGTACTCCTAAATTTGATGAAAGTGATTAAAATAGACAGCTCCCTCTTTTTATTCTGACATTTAACAAATTCAAAAGATATTTCAATATTTATTTATCTGAAACAAATACGTTTAGTCTAAATTGATGTTGTACAGTAAAATAAAAATGTTTTTGTTTTTTTCCTATGTACATCAGTACATAACTGAAACCGATTGAAGGTGCTTTATTTAGCCGTGGAGGGTAACAACTGAAAATATTCAATTCAATTCATCCATCCATCCATTTTCTTCCGCTTATCCGAGTCCAGGTCGCGGGGGCAGCAGCCCAAGCTGAGAAGCCCAGACCTCGCTCTCCCCAGCCACCTCCTCCAGCTTGTTCGGAGGAACACCAAGGCGTTCCCAGGCCAGCCGAGAGACAGAATCTCTCTAGCGTGTCCTGGGTCTGCCCCGGGGCCTCCTCCCGGTGGGACATGCCCGGAAAACCTCACGCAGGAGGCGCCCAGAAGGCATCCTTGTCAGATGCCCGAACCACCTCAACTGGCTCCTTTCGATGTGGAGGAACAGCAGCTCTACTCTGAGCCCCCCCCCCCCGTCCATATAAATTATGAACAAAATTGGTGACAAAGGGCAGCCCTGGCGGAGCCCATCACCCACCAGGAACAAGTCCGACTTATTGCCGGCTATGCGGACCAAGCTCTTGCAACGGTTGTATAAGGACTGAATGGCCCGTAGCAATGAGCCAGACACCCCATACTCCCGGAGCACCTCCCACAGGAACCCCCGAGGGACATGGTTGAATGCCTTCTCCCAGTCCACAAAATATAAGTTGACTGGTTGGGCAAACTCCCATGCACCCTCGAGTATCCTCGAGAGGATAAAGAGCTGATCCAGTGTTCCACGACCAGGATGAAAACCGCATTGTTCCTCATGTATCCGAGGTTCGACTAAATTCAATTCAATTTCATTTATATAGCACCAAATCAAAACAACAGTCGCCTCAAGGCGCTTTATATTTTACAGTAGATCCTACAATAATAGATACAGAGAAAAACCCAACAATCATATGACCCCCTATGAGCAGCACTTTGGCTCAGTGGGAAGGAAAAACTCCCATTTAACAGGAAGAAACCTCCAGCAGAACCAGGCTCAGGGAGGGGCGGGGCCATCTGCTGTGATTGGTTGGGGTGAGAGAAGGAAGACAGGATAAAGACATGCTGTGGAAGAGAGACAGAGGTTAATAACAGATATGATTCAATACAGAGAGGTCTGTTAACACATAGTGAGTGAGAAAGGTGACTGGAAAGGAAAAACTCAATGCATCATGGGAATCCCCGGCAGCCTATGTCTATTGCAGCATAACTAAGGGAGGATTCAGGGTCAGGAAGCCAAAACAGGAGAAATCTGCTCTCTTTCTAGTCCCTGTCAGGACTCTTGCTGCAGCATTTTGGATTAGCTGAAGGCTTTTCAGGGAGTTTTTTGGACATCCTGATAATAATGAATTACAGTCGTCCAGCCTGGAAGTAATAAATGCATGAACTAGTTTTTCAGCGTCACTCTGAGACAGGATATTTCTAACTTTAGAGATGTTGCACAAATGGAAGAAAGCAGTCTTACATATTTGTTTAATATGTGCATTGAAGGACATGTCCTGGTCAAAAATGACTCCAAGGTTCCTCACAGTGTTACTGGAGGCCAAGGTAATGCCATCCAGAGTAAGAATCTGCTTAGAGACCATATTTCTAAGATTTTCAGGGCCGAGTACAATAACCTCAGTTTGATCTGAATTAAGAAGCAGAAAGCTTGCGGCCATCCAAGTCTTTATGTCTTTAAGACATTCCTGCAGTTTAACTAATTGGTGTGTGTTATCTGGCTTCATGGACAGATAGAGCTGGGTGTCATCTGCATAGCAGTGAAAATGTATGCTATGTCTTCTAATGATGCTGCCTAGGGGAAGCATGTATAATGTAAACAGAATTGGTCCTAGCACTGAACCCTGTGGAACTCCATAATTAACCTCAGTGTGTGAAGAGGACTCTCCATTTACATGCACAAACTGGAGTCTATTAGATAGATATGATACAAACCACTACAGCACAGTACCTGTAATACCTACAGCATGTTCTAATCGCTCTAATAGGATATTATGGTCGACAGTATCGAATGCTACTGTCACGGACCGTGGAGTTGAGGAAAGTAGGGCCCAAACGCTAGACTCTTATAGTGAAGGACAGTGGATTTATTTATGGTGAGTGGACAAAAACAACAACTATGTACAAATCCAGCACTTTAGCTCCCGTGGCGATTCCTCTGTGAATCCCATGCACCGTGCACGTGTCCATAAACAGTGAAAAGGTGACGACTCCAAAACCCAATTTCCCGTCGTGACGACGCTCCTCGCTCCCAACTCCTGGCGACACAAAACACACACAGCTCAGCAGGAAAACCACAGTAGCGATGTCGTTCACATAAACACTCATCAACGGAGGTACTTTACAAGTTTGATGTAGAATAATCCCATGCTGACTGGAGCTCGGCCACCTTCTTAAATAGGACGCTCTTGATGAGGCCATCGGCTGCAGCTGGTGAAGGCTAACGAGCAGCAGGTGTGGCAGCTTCCAGTGCGGGAACACTTCCGGAGAGAAAACCACCAAAAACACACATAATAACAATAATCATAGTCCACACTGCGCAAGGACCCTGGGTCCCTCAGACCCAGGTCCCTGACAGCTACACTGAGGTCTAGCAGGACAAGCACAGAGATGAGTCCACTGTCAGAGGCCATAAGAAGATCATTTGTAACCTTCACTAAAGCTGTTTCTGTGCTGTGATGAGCTCTGAAACCTGACTGAAACGCTTCAAATAAACCATTCCTCTGCAGATGATCTGTTAGCTGTTCGACAACTACTCTTTCAAGGATGTTTGATATGAAAGGAAGGTTGGAGATTGGCCTGTAATTAGCTAAGACTGCTGGGTCTAGAGATGGCTTTTTGAGTAAAGGTTTAACTGCAGCCACCTTGAAGGCCTGTGGTACATAGCCGATTATTAGAGATAGGTTGATCATATATAAGATCGAAGAATTAATTAATGGCAGGACTTCTTTGAGCAGTTTTGTAGGAATGGGGTCTAAAAGACACGTTGATGGTTTGGAGAAAGTAATTATTGAAGTTAACTCAGAAAGATCAATTGGAGAAAAAGAGTCTAACTTAACATCAATGGTACTAAGAGTAGCTGTAGATAATATTACATTATTGGTATTTTTTTCTCTAATGATTAAAATGATAAAAATGTTATTAGTGAAGAAGTTCATGAAGTCATCACTAGTTAACGTTAAAGGGATGGTTGGCTCAACAGAGCTCTGACTGTTTGTCAGCCTGGCTACAGAGCTGAAGAGAAACCTGGGGTTGTTCTTATTTTCTTCAATCAGTGACGAATAGTAAGATGTTCTGGCTTTGCGGAGGGCTTTCTTATAAAGCAACAAATTATTTCTCCAGGCTAAATGATGATCCTCTAAATTTGTGACACGCCATTTCCTCTCCAGATTACGAGTCATCTGCTTTAGGGTACGTGTTTGAGAATTATACCACGGGGTTAGGTACTTCTGATTAGAGACCTTAGTTTTCACTGGAGCTACAGTATCCAGAGTCGTACGTAGTGAGGAGGTGAAATTATTAACAAGATAATCGACCTCTGTTGGAGTAGCGTTCAGATAGCTGCTCTGCTCTGTGTTGGTACAGGGCATTGAAGATGATAACAGTGGGTGGATTATATTCTTAAACTTAGTTACAGCGCTTTCAGAAAGACATCTACTTTGATAAAGTCTACTCTCCACTGCTGCGTAATCAATTATTGTAAATGTAAATGTTATCAGGAAATGATCAGACAGGAGAGGGTTTTCAGGAAACACTGTTAAATGTTCAGTTTCTATGCCATATGTTAAAACAAGATCTAGAGTGTGATTAAAGTGGTGGGTGGGTTCTTTTACATTTTGAGAGAAACCAATTGAGTCTAACAACAGATTAAATGCCATGTTGAGGCTGTCATTTTTAGCATCAACATGGATGTTAAAATCACCCACAATAATTATTTTATCTGAGCTCAGAACTAAATTAGATATAAAGTCTGAGAAATCAGAGAGAAACTCTGTGTAAGGCCCAGGTGGACGATAGATGATAACAAGTAAGACTGGTTTCTGAGTTTCACAGCTGGGGTGGACAATGTTAAGCATCAGGCTTTCAAATGAATTGAAGTCTGTCTTGGTCTTTCGTTTCGTTTCGGCTGCACCAGCTACAGGGGCCTGGCTAGCTATGGGTGCGAATCCGAGTCTCCAGTTCAGTAATCCTGGCCTCCAGAGCTGCAAATATGCTACATTTGTTACAAGTATCACTACTACAAAAGGAGGCTGAGGAGTAACTAAACATCTGACACAATGAGCAGGAAAGTGCAGGAGGGACAGGTGAAGAGGCAGTGCTGCTAGCGAGTCGGCTACAACCTAAGCTAAGCTAGCGAAACAGTAAAGACACGGTGAGTGAATACTTTGGCTATAAATTAGGTAGTGAGTACACAGAAAGTGTGCTTCGGAGGAAGCACGTGAAGATTATGCTACTTCAAAAACACCACTGTGTTTGAGCAGGAACAGGAAGTGATACTCTAGAGAGAGAGCGAACACCAAGTGACCTTCTTGTTGCTCCAAACTTCTCCAAGACTTTTAAGAGTGGGGTTAGAGCAGGTCATCTATTAATTAGAAAGTTGGAAGGTTGATCCCTGGCAGCTCAAGTTTTCATGCCAAATATCCTTAGGCAAGAAACTAACCACAAATTGCTCTCTGATACCTCCAGTGGAGTTGGACTGTTAGACAGAAAGCACTTAAGCATAGAACAAAGTGCTTGTGTGAACGTATGAATGAGGCATGTTGTATAAAGCGCTTTGAGTGATCAGACAGAGGAAAAAAGCGCTATATAATAACAAGCCTTAGCGTAGTCTTTAGTATTTAGGGTAGTAGCTCATTCTTTATGAATAGAGGCACCATTACCTCAAACACACTCATTGGTATAGAAATGCTTAATCATAGAATAACCTGTTAGCCCTGTAAAACCACATCCACTTAAAGAGTGCCTGGTCCCAGACCACCAAAAAAAGAGAACAATATAGTACCCAAATAGTAAAAACTGTGACTATTAAACATTAAGTCTTTCTCTCTTCTAAGTTCTTGTTAGTACATGAATTAATAAATGATAGACATACTGATTTACTCTGCCTTATGGAAACCTGGTTAGAGCAGGATGATTATGTGATGATTATGTTAGTTTAAATTAATCGACACTCCTGTGTTTAATCTAATTAGACAGAATTAGACTAAGTTTGTTTTTCTCAAATTGTAAAAGAACCCACCACTCTAGATCTTGTTCTGACATATTTAACAGTATTCCCCAAAAACACATCATCCAACATGCAATCAACATGAACCTACATGAAACTACAAGATTAGCATAGCAGTGAAGAAAATGACACAGCATTGATCAAACATCTGTTAACAACATCAACCAGTAGTCATGAGCACAAAGAAAATCTGCGCCTATAATCGGCACAGAGCTTGCAACAATCACAAAGTTCAACTGGAAGTCACGGTAATGAAAACAAACGGTCACCAACTTTTCACCAAATGTTTTGATGGGGGAGCCATTAGCCGCCGCTAGTAGCTGCACACAGCCCTTAGCTAGCCTGTCAGAACCAGCCGAGGGCAGGAGGGGAGCAGCCATTCCTGGTCACGTCTGCTACAGACCACTGGCGGGCTCATTTCCCTGGGTCTTAAATCTTCACTTTGGCGCCGAAACGTCGTGCCGTGATCCCAGCCACTGTCACTGAGCCAGAGGCCTCTGGGACAATCAGTGTGGGTGCCAGCCTGCACAGAAGCGGACAGTTGTCGGAGATAACCATGTGTGAAGAGGAACTCTATGTCATCCATCCCCAGTAAGCACAGCGTGTTCTCCATGAGCTTGAAAGTGGTACCATCACCTTAGCCTGAGAGAGAGGAGTTTCTTTTCTCTGTGTTGGAGTGGGAGTGGCGCCGCAGCAGCAGCGCCTTGAGAGCGGTGTATTTCCTTTGGCCAGGGGGATTCTGGAGGAGGGTCATTGGACAGCGGAGTCCAATGAGGCCAATGAGGCCACCACATGTTTGTCATGTCGTCAGATAAAATTCCATGAAGAGCAAACTGAGCTTCGACATGCACGAACCATGAAGGAGGGTCGTGAAGCCAAAAGTCCTGTACTTTAACTACCAAAGCAAACGCAGGTGCAGGCAGAGGTGGGAGTCTGGTCGCCACAGATGCTTCTGGGAAAGGGCCGGTTTCCTCTTCGGGCCTCAGCATGTTCGTCTCAGGGGTCACCAATGTGGAAGTACGTAAGGATGACACAAGACCTCATCACGTTTTACTCCAACTTTAATTTCAGCTTCACACAACTGAACTCACAAGGCAGCAAACACCTCCTACAACCCAAAAACATTACCCCTCCCTCTTCCCTTCTCGCTGGATGTGAGTGGAGTCCCCTGGTGGTCCCACACAAAGCAAACAAAAACAACTCTCAGACGGAAGTTTTTAGGTCCTGTGACTTATGCAAGCACTACTACATAGTTCTTTCTGCAGTGGATCTTGATCCAACTAAAAAATACAATATTTAACGTCCATGGCCACAAATTAGTTTGTGGCCAACAGTATTTTACAAACTGCAATCAGACTGTGTTGCAGGTATTTTTGCATTTTCATGTAAAAGTGAACAATGGTAAGAACTGGTCCATGAACCTGAATTAAAAATTTTCAATAAGTACCTCTGAGACTGTGCATCATATCCAAATCTGTAAAAACCTAAACTTTTGTCAGAAAGTAAAACTACAGGTGTTAACAGATGTATGTGAGATTGTTAGGTTGTTAAAAGTATACTGAAATATACTTTTAACAACCTAAAAATCTCTCTCTCAAACCTACAGAGGTGACTGTGTACAAATAAATGACACCAGAACAAAACTGTTTTTATATTGCAGAAATTCTTCAAGAGTTAAGTTGCTGAAAGTTTTTTGTCACAGTGTGAATGAAGTAAGTTGAGGAACTGGATTTTTCTTCTACACGGCTTGGAAGGCCCTGGTTTGAGCTGGTTTGATCCTAACAGCAGTGACTGGGTTTGGAGTGAGAGGTAGACATGGAAGTGGGTGCAAAAGATGTTCAGGGATCTTGGGAATCTTCTGATGGCATTCAGGTGGAGACTGTGGGAAAGCCTGGCAGTTCTCGTTAAGGGCAGCCACAGCAGGAACAAAGGCACGCTGACATTGAGGTCCCATGTTGTGCACCATGGACTGGGTGGAGGAGGTGCCCGAATGGGAACTGCCAGAGCGAGATGAGGAGAGGGAGTTGGGCTTCACTAGTTTGGATTTGGGGGCTTCTGCATCCTCCCTGAAATGAGAACATAGCTGCATGATTTACTGGCAGGACAAAACTGAAATTGATCATGAAAGTTTAGCTTTAGTAAAGTAGAAAGTATACTTTTAGTAGAAAAGTACCAGTCAAAAGTTTTAAAACACCCCAATTTTTCCAGTTTTTTATTGAACATTATGAAGTTTACTGTCACATTGCACTCTGTAATGAAGCATAGTACAAATAAGCAACTTGAGTCAAAAGAAAAAATTCATGGAATAAATTTGTAGACCAAAATGTGTTCTAAACCAGCGGTCCCCAACCTTTTTTGCGCCACGGACCAGTTTATGTCCACCAACATTTTCACTGACCGGACTTTAAGGTGTCATGGATAAATTCACCAAAATAAAACCAGTACCGGTACCAAAAAAATACGATTTATTCATAACACACGGGAAAAGACCCAGGGAAACCAAGTTAATGATAAAAATGATTTAAAAAAAGAATGATAAAAACCGATAAAAATGCCTAAAACCATAAATTTCACACCCAAGCCTCAAATCTCGCCGCCCAGTACCGAAAGACTCACGGGCCAGTACCGCTGTTCTAAAATTTTGACTCATCAGAGTGGCCTCCTTTGGCAGATATAACAGCTGAACACACTCGTGTTATTCTTTCTACAATAGAAATCAAATATCCTCCCATATCTGTAGCAGAAGTTCCCATAAATGTGGACCTTGTAGGTTGCTTTACTTTCACTCTTCTGTCCAGTTCATCTCAGACCAACTCAATGGGGTTTAAGTCTGGAGACTGTGCTGGACACTCCATGTTTTCAAGTTTTGGGTCATCATCTTGCTGTAGGATGAACTCCTGACCAGCTAGGTCCATACCAGAGGCTACTGCATGGCGCTGCAGAGTGCTGTGGTAGCTGTTTTGGTTCAGGGTGCCTCTCACTTTGTACAAGTTACCGACCCTGGATCCAGCAAAAAATATTGCTCTTGAACACCCTTAAGCTGTCGTGCTAGCAACATACCAGGTTTATCCCCAAACTCAAAATGCTTTTGTCGCAAATTCCAGAGTAAATTGCTGACTAGGCCACTCATAATGCCATTATATTCATATTTTAATTTCAGTATCTCTTTATAATCCATAGACGATTTAGAGGTTTGATACATTCTTTCCAGGACAGGAAAGCTATTGATTTCTGACAGATGTTTCTCTCTTTCTCTTTTAAGAGCTGAAGTGTAAGAAATTATCTCACCCCTCAAAACAGTCTTCAGTGCTTCCCATAAAGTACAGGGTGGGCCATTTATATGGATACACTGTAATAACATGGGAATGGTTGGTGATATTAAAGTCCTGTTTGTGGCACATTAGTATATGTGAGGTGGCAAACTCCTCAAGATGGGTGGTGACCATGGTGGCCATTTAGAAGTCGGCCATCTTGGATACAACTTTAGTTTTTTCAATAGGAAGAGGGCCATGTGACACATCAAACTTATTGGTAATGTCACAAGAAAAACAATGGTGTGCTAGTCACGTGGAGGATCTATCTAAGAAGGGGTCAAGATAACAGTTAAGGTCTCCAGCCACTATTATATTAGAATCGTTTTTATTAGTGATGGGATTTCCGGCTCTTTTTAGAGATCCGGCTCTTTCGGCTCACAACCGGCTCTTCAGGTTGTTTTGTTGTTTTAATTAATTTATTATTAACAACAATATAAAATTATGCACAAAAGGAATTACTAATGTAAAAAATAAAACGTGGTTTTATTTATATATGTTTATATATAAATATATACGGTGGCCCCTGGAGACAAAGCACGTACAAACTCCAAAACACATGTCTAGCGTTAACTGAACTTCCAAAACAGAGCTACCTAGATCACTTAAATTACACAATTGAAAGTATATGTGTATTGTTTGTGTATTTGTACACAAGCACTCAGATATATTCAAATAATTTAAGAAAAAATGTTCATTTACCTGTTACTACCACACACCAAATCTGGTCGTTGGTACTTCCTGGCTTGTAAATATACTTTTATTTATTCACTCCACATAAAATGTAATAAATAAATCATATAATACAAAAACCAACTATTCACATTTCAACTTTTAACTATTTAAATTTCCAGCTTTTCCCTTTTAAACAAATTTAAAGTGAAACAACACAAAACACTGAAAACCACAACACAATTAAATATAAATTAAAATATGAAAACAAAAAATATGCACATTCTCTGTCATATGGGCCTGCATGAATAAACTTTCTGAATCCTTTATCATCCGTATCATCCGGGCATTGTGATTCCTTTAAGTGAGGTTCACAATTTGCCCAGCAGCCGCAGTTTGGTTTACTAGGGGATAGATGCATGTCATTTTCGGGAGCAGCGGGGTGGGCGGGTGATAGGCGCTGGGGTATTGTTTTGTTTTGTGGCTCAGATGCGTGTATTCTATTTGTATTCTATTGCATTTACTTAACTAATATAATTATATATATAACTATGACACATTACCAGATGATCTTACTGAACTATGTGCTTTCTGGAAAAGCTGATCGGTGCCAGTTTGTATGCAAACTGTGGATTGACAGTTAGCATACAGATAAAGAAAACAAAACATTTTTTAAAAAGTCAGAAATTAGGAGCAACACAGTGCAGTCTGTTTGATAGTCCACAGCGTGAGGCACAACACAAACTAAAAGCTCGCTCACCTTATTACACAAAAAGAGAGAAAAAAAAGAAAAAAGAAGACATGCAATCACAGCTGATACGTAAGTTACTCCTTCTCTGTAGCACTATATTTCTAACGCTGGCGAGCCACCTCTGCTTGTTCTGGATCACTGAAAACCTCCGGAACATCCTCATCTTTCCAGTGCACACACAGCTTCGTTGGGTACCATAGCTGGAATTTAATTCCATCTTCTCTCAGGGCTTGCATCACATTCCGTGCTAGCTCACTACTTCGCTGGTGTAGTCTGGGAAGATCAGAACTTTATTCCCCTTGTACTCCATCGGTTGCATCCTGGCAAGGCATAGAATAAGCTCTTTCGTCTGAAAGTGATGTATTCGGGCGATGGTGGTATGCGGTTTCTCTCCCGCTGCCAGCCTAGGCCATAGGCATCGATGAGCGTGGTCGACCTTAAGTGGATGTGGGAAGTGTTGCTTACCCAATAATTGGGGATGAGGATGAGGTTGGAAATAAACTCCTTCGGCCTTCCTATCTTCTGAGCGCTGTTTTATGCCAACAATTTTTATATTAAGTCTCCGAGTACAGGCCTCCAAGTCCAATAGTTTGGGTTGAATCTTTACAAGCCTTGCCAGGTCCTCACATTTGGCTTCAAGCGTTCCCATTCACTATTCCCGGGGCGTTGACCGCTAATTTCCTGACCTCCCATGCGGTTCTGTAAGTCAGTCTGTACGGATAGCACCAACTGGAACTTGGCCTCAAAAGCATCAAACTGCTCATCAAGTTTTTCCAGGATTGATTCAGATATTGTCTTACATATTTCCTGGCATATCTTATACATTTCACTTTTGTCATCCGGAGTGACAACTTTAGGCTCAGCCAAAGCCCCGCTGGTGCAACTATCATTAGCATCAAGCTCGATGCTCGACCATTTGTCGATGGTCTTATTCTTGCCTAGGTTCGAGGCTTTCTTTGGCGGTGACATTTCAGATATGCTGGGCAACGATTAAGCCAAAGGTACAAGTCGATTATTTCAGCTCCTGAATGGTTTTATCATGGTATCTTGCGTTTTGTGGAAACTGGGGTGTTTCTGAGTGTCTTTGATGGTGAAGGAAACTGTACTCACTGACACCTTGACTTTCTTTGCAGTTTCTCTGTAGGACAGACCTACATTTATAAGTGTTATGATGGTCTGTCTCTATTCCATTGTTAATTGCATTTTTCTCACCATTTCCGTACAACACACTACTTTCTGCAGTACAGTACTGTTCAAGTGATGCTCACGAGGGTACATCAGTGTGCTCCACCACTGCTTTTATGCAGACAGAGGGGGCTGGAAGTAATCCAGAGAAGTTGGATCACCTGTAGGAATTAGTAGCACCAGCTTTCAAGGCTGGATCAACCTCCATTGTTGCAGAACAGATTTAAATTGTTAAAACCATGTTGTGTTCCCTGAAAAAGGCCATTTTTCTGAAATGTACATTATTTTTTAGTGTTGGGTAACCTTACCTTTTTTTAACCTCTGGCAGTTTGACACTTACCTTTGTACCATTTCAAGATATTCATTGGATTTGAATGACTTGAATTGCAATAAATAACTGGAAGAATTAGAGTGTTCTAAGTCTTCTGATCAGTAGTGAATACTTTCAACTTTCTTGTTCTGTAACTGGTTAATTAATAGAAAAATTCCACAACAGTCTGAATTATTGCAATTCAAACTAATACAATCAGTTTGTGTAAAAAGTGAGAAAAAGTAACTGCTGTTATAACCAATACAGCCATAAATTGAAACTATCATTTTGGGATTCATCTATTTGAAGTTTTAATTTCATGCAGAAACATTGATGGATCAGAAAGGCAGTCCTACAGGTATACAGGTAATACATACATATTTCAGTGATTCTGGTAATGAGATGGCTGAAACGATGAAATGAATGATTGTATAACGCGCAGCAATTATATTCATATATTGAATAAAACTGTAAAAGTAAAGTTTTTTGTCATGGGTAGTTATCATGTGCAAAGAAATATTCTAGGCATTGTCTACCTGATTTCATTGGGCGTCTCCTCTTCTTCGTTTTTTTCCATGTCCTTTTTGCAGAATACCAACCAGATGATGAGTAAGATAAGCAGAATGGCGAAGGACACACCAACCACTACACCTGCTACCACACCAATTCCCTTCACATCTACCAAAAATAACAAAAAACATTGATGTAAGACACACTATTATGTTATTGCTACAACCACCAATGCATCAAATTCACCATTGCTATTTTTCAGTTGCATGCAAGTTTAAATAAAATACTTGTCTCCCCCTCTTTATCATTTTCAGAGACCTATATAACACACCCCAGTATTATAAAAGCTAAAGCCAGATTAAAAAAAACCTAATTTATCCCTTCAGCTATTATATATTATAGCTATACTATAAAATAATTGAACCTTGAAAATCAATACATTTTAAAATTGTTTTAAATAATGTTATTCCAGAAGTTCCAAGTTGTCGATTTTAGTATTGTGCGAAAGTCTTGAGTCATCACTTTTTATTGTTCTTGAAAAGTTGGAAATATGTTCAGTGATTTACTGAAGTATGTGCAAATATAAATGCAAATACTTATTCTAAGGGGTGGTTGTGGCTCAGGAGGAAGAGTGCATTGTCTACCAATTGGAAAGTTTGTAGTTTGTTAAAGGCCTGCCACCTCTTTTGTCTTCCACTTGTCCAGTTTCCCTTAAATTATTTTAAAGACACACGGCACACCATATTGAGCTGTAACAGATTTTTGGCTGTCTTTTTAAATCACCTTGTTGTTGATTCAAGGTGTGTTTTGCACCAGGCTGCTAGTAACAAGGTGTCTAAAGATTCCATTTAAAATGGGTTCTTTGATAAATTGTTTGGCTGGCACTGGTTCTGTCCCCGTGTCTCTCTGGCTGGCTCACGCTGGCTACAGGTTTTGTTGTTGTTGTTCTTTTTTGTTTTTGTTTTCTTTGTCTCTCCTCCTCCTCTCTGCCTGGGTGGAGCTCGTTACGGGCTCTCGCTCTTGGCCCACGCACCTGTGTGATTGTCTCCACCTGCTGCTGATCTGGCTGATTTCCCCAGCTGCTATTTAAGGCAGTGGCACAGAGCAGCTCACCGCTGGAACATTGAACCTCCTGAGTTCGTGCTCTCGACATTATCAAAAGAATCCCCTGTGTGTATTTTGCTGTGGAACTAACGTTGAAATTCTGTGTGTAGACATCCCTCTTCTGGACCAAACCACGGGACCTGCCCGGGTGTGGCAGCGTGTGTAGAGTTTTGGAGCGAGTGCGGCTGAAGAGGAGTCCGTGTGTGCGGAGGAGCTGTGGCGGTGACTGTGTGGAAGAGGAAGCGTGTGTGGATTCCCCCCTTCTCTCCATGGAGCCCTGGCTGCAAGTCTGCTGATGGCTCCCCCCCCCCCCCCCCCCCCCCCCCAACTCACTGTGTGTGTGTGTGTGTGTGTATGTATATATATATATATATATATATATATATATATATATATATATATATATATATATATATCTATCACTGAGGTGATCCCTGTTGTAAATAAATAATGTCCTTTTGTTCTCAAAGAAAGAACTGTCTGCGCGTGAGTCCGTCCAGTAGCCATGACAGGTTCATCCCTAGAGTAGGGTACATTTTTTTTTTATACTTGAATGATTCAAGCATAAAACACAAAGGCTCAAAAAATATTAAACAGATATGCTCTCTTCCATTTGCACAATATCTAAAATGAGAAAAATCCAGTCTTAAAATGATGCTAAAAATCCTGTTCATCCAGTTAGATCTTCTAGACTGGATTACTTCTTCATTATTATCAGGTTGTTCTAAAAACTGACTGAAAAGCCGTCACTTGATCTAAAATGCTGCAGCAGGAGTACTGACAGCGACTAGAAAGAGAGAGCAGATTTCTCCTATATTGTCTGATGAGCTTGGAAAAGAACGAAACTGGACTTTTTAAAGTTTCTTGAAGACACTTCACCTCTCATCTGAAAGCTTCTTCAGTTCTAAAACCAAATGGTGGAAAGTCTCAGATATTTAAGCCCTAGTGGGGGTTGTCCATTAAGAAGGTCGTTGAACCACTATTGATGATGTGCCTTGTCACATGAGCCAAGATGTTAAAAAAGCTGTAAGTCATTAACAGCAGAGTTCATCAGCAGAACAAACCTTCCCTCACCCTATCATGTGACCCATTGAGATCAACTGACGCAAGATGTGAGTAGGGCTTGAGGCACCTTGGGAAGGGATCTCAAAACGGCATTGTAGGTGTCAAGCAGTTGGTGTGATAAGCCACCTCCTCTGTTGAAAGATGGCTGTTCACAGTGGACATAGAAGGCCTCTTTCACTTCTCTCTCAAACTATCTGTCTTCTCTGTCTAAAATGTGGACACTGACATCCTTGAAAGAGTGATCTTTATCCTTTAGATCGGGGTGTCCAAATCCAGGCCTCGAGGGCCGGTGTCCTGCAGGGTTTAGATCTCACCCTGGATCAACACTCCTGAATCAAATGATTAGTTCATTACCAGGCCTCCGGAGAACTTCAAGACATGTTGAGGAGGTCATGTAAATCAGATCTCACAGGTATAGGAATGCTTGGCACTATACAAGGCTTAAAGTACACTAGTAATGTTCCTTAGGAACTCAGTGCACTGGAAGACAATACTGGAGACCAGAGATGGACAGTAACACATAATCCAATTACTTTTTAATGTAAGGGATTGCTATTGCAAAAAGGTAATTAGATTACTGTTACTTTCCAACGTCCATGGCACCAACAGACACATGTGTAGATCAAGAATAGAAAACATGGAGCGCGGGATAGAGCAGCACCATGCAGCATTTAATGCTGGGAAATAATGACATTACTTTGAGTTTGACTCTTTAAAAAGTGACTAAGTAACTAATTACTTTATTCAAGTAACTTGAACAACACTGCTGGAGACCAACTCCAGGCTACTGCACAAGCCACTGTCAAGCGTGTAATATACGCAGGACAAATATGTCCCACAGATGACAGTGCTGACTCAAAGTCAGAGGGAGTACTGGGAGAGTTTATGTCCTGTGCCAGAACATTTCCCATGTGGCCACTGAGGGTTTTTTATTATGTTCAAATCAAAAGAGCTGCATTGCTAGTGGTATGAGGGAAAAGAAAGGATTGGTACAGCGGATCCGGGAAAGTACTGACAAGCGCTTAAGTAGTTCCAGGTTTTCTCACAATATTCATATTCACAATGGATGAAATTCATTTTTTACCTCAAATATCTACACACAATATCTCAAGAGGAAAAAGGGAAAATATAACATGTACATAAGTATTCACAGCCTTTGCACCTATAAAAAGGCTGTGAATACTAACTTGAAAAGACTTAAAATCTTTTGAGGCCTCAAGTCGAGGATTTTTGACGCCCCCCCCCCCCCCCCCCCTTTCCTGTTTCTGCCCATAGTTATTCCCTCATTGTCTTCAGTTGTGTTTTGATCCCTGTCTGCTCCAGTCTGCATGCCAAATGTTCTTGGGCAAGATACTAACCCCATGTTGCTCTCCGAAGTAGGATTTAGATAGAAAGCATTTACATAGAAAGAGCATAGAAAAGCACTGTTTAAGAATAAGTCCATTTGCATTACATTAAATTTTGAGGGAGGCTTTGTCACACCAAAGCCCCAGCCAATCTAAATTTAAACCACTAATGCAAGGTGATAGGGTGAACCAATGCACCACCTTTCCACTCAGAATCAACAACAAAACACGATCATATATGGAGTCTAGTGTTAATTGATGGATCTGATCAATAATGAGTGTAGAAAGCCCCTTCAAGTATGAGTTTACAATGCTAAAAGAAAAATGATCAATGATTTTAGGAAAATAACTGAGAATCCACTTAAGAAGCAGTGAACTTAAGGTTGAGAAGCACAGACAGACCACAAATTTTGAGAGATGTTGTGATCTGCAATTTAAAAGAATGTCACGTTCACCTACAGTTTCACTATAGCACTTCAGGCAGTGTGTATGAAAATAATTTGCAGATGAGCTCTACAATGACATGAAGAGGGGAAAACATTTTATTCTGCAAATCAAAAGCAACAATTTTTAACTGAACAGTGTTCAAAAAAAGTTCTTCACTCACAGTGTATCTTGACTTCCACTATACAGCTCTCTTCTCCCACATCATTGCTGGCTGTGCATTTGTAGAGTCCGGCATTGTCCTTGGTCAAATTCCTCAGTGCCACAATCTCTGGGGTTTTGAAATCTGATGTACCAAGAATGACAAGACAGCATCTAAGAGTGCACTACTGTTTTATGGTGTTGTTTGAAAAAGAGTTGATTTCTATTGAAATAAATTTACCTAAAGATGAGTTCACATAAAGAAATAGCCATTGTACAAATCTTTGCTGTTTTTAAAAAGTAAATACTTTTGACAGATTCTTTATGCAAGCTAAATGTACTTGGAAAAGATAAAAGGAGAACAGAATAACTTAGATTAGTCAGAAGTCTTAATTTCTTTAAGAGCTGAAACATGACTATGCAGTAAAACGAGTATGTAATCGGTTCTGTTTGTTTGTCTTTATGTTAGCATGCACAGCATCTAGTGTCCACAGTTTAGCATTTTTCAGATTGTGCATCATGGTGGATTTTTTGAAAATTGGTTGAAGGTCAGTAACACCAAATGTGAAAATCATTAAACAGTTTATATTACCTGCAATTTTTTATAAATCATCTTCAAATTCCAGAACAATACACCTGACCTTGGGGGACGTGAGTACCGAGGTTGGATAAACAAAGGTCAAAGTTGACCAGATCGAGGTATATCCCTGCCGGAGGTTTCTTCCTGTTAAAAGGGAGGTTTTCCTTCCCACTGTCGCCAAAGTGCTTGCTCAGAGGGGGTCATATGATTGTTGGGTTTTTCTCTGTATCTATGAAGCGTCTTAAGGCGACTTTTGTTGTGATTTGGCGCTATATAAATAAAATTTAATTGAATATATATTTTGGGCATGGAGAGAGCTGTACAACACACTTTTTATGTTTTCATTATGATGCCCTACCACATCACAATGATGTGTGTTTTGTTCTTTTTTGCTTCGTTTCAAGGTTTAAATGTTTGTTTTAAAAAGCCCTAGGTACATCTGACAGACTTACCTATCAGTGTCAGTGGAGGCAGCTTGTCTACATATTTGCCTTCGTCCTGTACTTTTTCCCATTTGTAATGGATAGGATCAGAGCCATCAGCGGACTTGCAGCTCATCTTAACATCACTGCCTTCCAAGAATTTGCCCTCCATCCAGCACTGTGGCTTAGATGGCTTCACTGTGGACAGACAGTCAGACAGACACACAGACATTCTCAAAATGCTGTTGAGTCATGTGGCAGGGTGTGGTTTGTGGCTCAGCTGCAGGGGAGGGGTGGAGCAGAGGGTTCAGGGTGCGGAGTCAGCCTCAGGTGTGAGGCTGACTCAAACCTGAGCTCCATCATCTAGTCATGCCTCCTCGATAAAAGATGTGCTGGGACCTGAGGTGG
Organism: Neolamprologus multifasciatus; assembly: GCF_963576455.1. Taxonomy (NCBI): domain Eukaryota; kingdom Metazoa; phylum Chordata; class Actinopteri; order Cichliformes; family Cichlidae; genus Neolamprologus; species Neolamprologus multifasciatus. The sequence continues at coordinate 6,928,546 of NC_140448.1, read as the reverse complement.
GATCTAGGGTACAAGCAGGGCAGATGAAAAGTTGTCCAGTTAAAAACAGTGCAAATAAAAACGTGTGCAACTGCAAACGCTGTTGGCGGGTACATCATTTCCAGAGTGGTGCCAAAACCCAGTGCCTCCACTGGCAGAACCAAGACCGGCCCAGCCAGTGGAGGCGCTGGCCTGGATGGTGGCTGAGCTGGCGGGTATGCAGTAGGAGCAGGAGGTGGTGTTTAGCCACCAGCTGGAACAACTGCAGGACCAATCTGAGCACTGGATGGGGCTTTTGGGAAGTCTGGTAGCTTGGGCTGGCCCCCGCCAGTGTCCCTCTACTGTATGGGGGAGGGAGACGACCCCCACCCCCCCCGCCTTCCTGGAGGTCTTTTGGGCCATGGCGGTGGTGTACCATTAGTTGGAGGAGGAGTAAGTGCTGATTCTGCTCCCGCTGCTGTCTGGCAAAGCCCATGCAGTGGCTCTCAGCCTGCCCGCGTGTGAGCAGCAGCTTCGCAGATGTCCAACAGGGCCTTGCACCACAGGACTATCGCTGGCGGTTCTAGGAGGGTCGGATGGGGCCGAAGGACTAGCCTTTCCCCTACGCTAGTCAACTCAGCGAGGCTGTGGCTGTAACCCAGGCCTGCTCAAGGGGAGGCTCGCATCATGGAGCAGGAGATCCTGGAACTGTTCATTGCGGGCTGCCCATGGAGACCACAGGATGGATCTGCTGCCATCGCCCAGGCAGCTTGAGCGCAACCGTGACCCTGACTGAAGGATTCCTCGATTTATCTCTGCACAGCTGGGGGAGGCGGCAGGGCAGCCCCCTATGCCACCTAGTAGCTGGCCTGTTCCAGCTCCAAGAAGGAGGCTCCGGGATGCTTCACCACCGCAGCTTGCAGCCTCTGAAGAGCAGCTGCATCTAAACACTCACTCGCTTCCCCCTGCCCTCTCCACAAGTTCCGGCTCCAACAGGCACTGCACCTAACCTGCCGGGAGCCACACGAGTGCCAGGGCAGTCATGTTGGAGGTGCGGTTGGCTAGGGCATGTCAGATGGAGGGGGGACAGGTGTTCCATGTCGCCAACCCTCCAACAACTTCCCTCAGTCCGAGAGGGACGTACAATGTGCCAGTAAGGTGCCAAGGGGGTATACGTGAGGCCTTGGTGGACAGACTCTGCTTGCAGACTCTGATTCACCAAGCCCTGATTCGACCCAGGGCATTGTTGGAGGCAGAGTGGGTGGAGGTTAGATGTGTACATGGGGATATTCACGAACATGCCATAGTGCAGCTTCAAATTCAATACAAGGGCAAAAAGCATAGAGTAAAGGTTGCAGTCAGCTCGTGCCTGAGGCATCCCTTAATTCTGGGAACGAATTGGCCGGGGTTTAATAACCTGTTGGAGCATTCTTTCACGTTTTTTTCAGTGCACTCTCTGAACACTTACATGGCACACTTGTTCTTGGAGGCGACCTCAACCTTGGACTAAATGAAGAAATGGATAGGCTCAATACAGCAGGAACTCAGCGTAATTGGCAGTCCACAAATATAATCAAACAGTTTATGAGCGACTTTGGTCTTTGCGATGCATGGCGCTCCCTTCACCCCACCAGTAAGGAATATACTTTCTTCTCACATGTTCATCACTCCTACTCTCGTCTGGATTATTTTTTGGTCAGCAGCTCACTGCTGAGTGACGTTTCAGACACTGAGATTCACCCTATAGCTGTCAGCGATCATGCTCCTGTATCTTTAACACTAATGCACAAGAATAATACTACGCCAAGTAAAAACTGGAGATTTAATACATCACTGCTTAAAGATGAAGACTTTATTAAACATTTTAAAAAAGACTGGACTTCATATTTAGACTTTAATGACACTCCTGGAACATCAGCTTCTATTCTATGGGAAGCAGGGAAAGCTGTGATGAGAGGTAAAATAATTTCTTTCTCATCACATAAAAAGAAAGAAGAAAACAAAAATATTCAGGAATTAGAAAAAACCATCAAATCCCTAGAAGAAGCCTACGCGTCCCACCAAGATCAGGAAACATTGAACAAAATACGCAAAACAAAACTAGAATTAAATGAGATAATTGTTAAAAAACAAAATTCTTAGTACAAAGACTACGCTTACAAAATTATGAACATGGTAATAAATCCGGTCAATTTCTAGCAAACCAGCTAAAAATAAATAAATAAAAAACAACTATGTGTGCTGTTCAAGATTCATCTGGGAACACAATATACAGTATGAACCAAAACAAATAAACAACATTTTCAGGGATTTCTATAAAACTTTATATTCACCACAAATAAACCCATCTAAAAACAAAATTGATCAGTTTTTGGACAACATAACTCCTCCAAAATTATTAGACGCTCAAGCAATGGCACTGGATTCGCCACTGACACCAGGTGAACTCCAGGAAGCTCTGATAAGTATGCCCAATAATAAGGCTCCAGGTCCAGATGGCTTTCCTGCAGAATTCTACAAAGAATTCTGGACCATTCTAGCACCAGTTTTTTACAGAACGTTGTTGGAAATCAAAGAAAAGGGCAGACTTCCATCAAATATGAATTCTGCAAACATTAATCTCCTGCTAAAACCAGGCAAAAAGACCCTGTAAATCCCTCAAGCTATCGTCAAATATCCCTTATACATGTAGACCACTTCCCCTATTTCTACGGGGTTTGGACTCAGTGGAGACCTTCAAAAAGCAGCTAAAGACATTTTTATTTCAAAAAGCTTTTAATTAGACCAGGGTTTTCATGGTGTATTTTATGACTGTATTATGTTTTTACCTTGTAAAGCACTTTGTGACATATGTCTGTGAAAGGTGCTATATAAATAAAGTTTACTTACTTACTTAGACCTTAAAAAAATCTGCAAAGCTCTCTCAAAGAGACTGGAGAAAATAACCCCCCTCTTAATTCATCCTGACCAAACTGGTTTTATAAAAGGTAGGCACTCATCAACAAATACGCGTAGATTACTTAATTTGATAGACTACTCATACAGTAAAAACATCGAAACTACAATATTTTCTTTAGATGCAGAGAAAGCGTTTGACAGAGTTAACTGGAAATTTCTATTTGCAACTTTACACAAATTTGGTTTTGGATCCTCTTTCATTAACTGGTTAAAAATATTATACAATTCCCCAACAGCTTGTGTCAAAACAAATGACCAGACATCCTCCAGCTTCTGTCTCCTGAGGGGCACCAGGCAGGGATGCCCACTTTCCCCTTCACTGTTTACAATTTTTATTGAACCACTAGCAGCAGCAATTAGGCAGAATTCAGTAATTAAGGGCATAAAATGTAAGAACGTGGAACATAAAATCAGCGTTTATATGGATGGTGTGTTACTTTTTCTCCAAAACTCACAAACCAAAATCTCTGGGGTAATTGCATTGATAAACTCTTTTGCAAGAATATCAGATTACTCAATTAACTGGTCAAAATCTACAGTCCTTCCGATTAATTGCTCCTTCCATAATTCTTCTTCTACACCACTGCAATCTGGAAATATAAAATATTTAGGTATTAATGTTTCTCCCAAGCTTGCAGATCTAACTAAATTAAACCATATCCCACTTTTAAAGAAGGTAGAAGGTCATCTGGCTAGATGGAAATGTCTACCCATATCACTCATGGGAAGGGTTGCCTCTATAAAAATGATGGTCTTACCAAAAATATATTATTTATTCTCAATGATCCCAACTAAACCACCACAAGATTGGTTCAGATCTCTAGATTCATATATGTCCAAATTCCTTTGGAAAGATAAACCCCCACGTATAAGCTTAAAAACACAAAAGACCAAGGATAAAGGAGGATTAGAACTACCTAACTTTCAGCACTACTTCTTAGCCAACAGGCTTCAGTTTATCTCAGAATGGCTAAAACATACCTTCTTAGATGAACCTTGGCTAGATGTAGAACAAGCACTTTGCAATAATCTAGAGATTTCAGACCTACCATTTATCAGCTCAAACATCCAACGACATGAATGCTTCAAAAGCATCAACATCAGCTCTTCTCTGACAGCATGGTGGGAGTTTCTGAAGTTGACAGTGTCTTCATTAATCCCATGCAAACGTACACCTATCTGGAACAACCCTGACATATTACAAAACAATAATATGATCAACTTTCCAGATTGGAGTGGTAAAGGAATCAAATATTTAGAACATATATTAGAAGGAACAGAATTTATTCCATTTGACAGACTAGTTACACAATATGGGATCAACAAGAAAAGATTTTTAGAATATCAACAAATTAAATCCATAGTAAAAAAGAAATTTAAACCGCGTCAAGTTGAACTACAAACACCACCAAGTGTGGTTCAATTTCTTACTCTTAAAACCCCCAAATTACTATCCAAAATATACAGAATGCTTTCTAAAACAGATGAATCAATATCACTTCCTATTGCAAAATGGGAAGCGGATTTATCAGTTAACTTAGACCAAAACTTCTGGTCTCAGATTTGCTTAAAAACCTTTCATCTAATTAGAAATCCCAGTCTTCAATTAATTCAATACAAAATACTACATAGAGTGCACTATACAGGTCATCGGATGTTCAAGATGGGCTTTATGTCTACCAACAACTGCTCACACTGTCAAACCAATACACCGGACAATTACATCCACGCTCTTTGGTTCTGTCCACCAGTTCAGAAGTTTTGGCGCGAGATATGTGAAGACTTATCAAAGTGTCTGAAATGTAACATTCCAACTTCCCCTTTAGTGTGTTTGTTGGGCAGCTTAGATAATGTCACTGCAGAAAAGAATATACCCCATATGATTTTCACTGCCCTATGCATAGCCAAGAAAACAGTCCTCATGAACTGGAAAAATAAAAATAATCTTAATTCTAACCAATATAGAAATTATCTATTAGATTACATTAGTCTTGATACAGCCTCTGCCACCACATCAGATCAATTGCTCTGGGCTCCTTTGATCAGCTCCATCACCTAATGGGGGTGGGGGGTCATAGTTTGGTCCCACCTTTGCTGTTGTGATTGGTGTGGGGGTAGGGACAGGCTTGGGGCATTGGGGGATTCCCCAGGAGCATCTTCCTTGGAGGGCTCAACCTGGGCCTATTAAGGGCTCGGTTGGCTCTTAGGTGACGGTTTCCTCGTGGCTGCGTGCAGCGGGGCTAGGGGAGGGTCTGTGCTGACGGACGTGGGTTACTGACCTGGTAGCCTGGCTGCCCCTGGGTGGGTCCGGGACAGGCGTGGGGTTCTGGGGGTGCTCCGTCTCTGGGCTGGGACCCTGGCTGGGCCTTGGGGGCTTGGTCCTGGTTGGTGTGTTGCCGGGGTTGTGGGTGGGTGGGTGTATGGGGGCCCAGTCCTGGCACAGGGTGCTGCCGGTGCATCAAGCCACCTGGGGGGCTCTTCAACTGGTGGGGGAGGCTGTTACATCTTGCAGGAGGTCTCCTGTCTTCACGAACTCACTCTGCAGGCGGAGGAGATATAGGAGGTGGAGGAAGATCTCAGCCTGGGCGTCTATTGTCTTGTTTAGTCTGGAAGATGAGTGGATGACGGGGTGGGTGCAGTTTTCTCTGTGGTGGGGTCGGGTGGGCCGTCCCGGGCTCTGTGGGGCCAGGCGGCGCTGCAGACCTGGGCCCCGGTCTGGATGGGCCTGGGCCCCCTTTCCCTGGCGGGTTGCAGAGTATGGGGGTGTCTACTGGGGTCAGCGAGGGAGCTGGCCCCAGGGAGGGGTCACTTGCCCCTCCTTTCCTTCCCTCCCCGTCTCCAGCTGCCTCCCTCTTCCCGCTCCACCACAATCACCCACACATGCAGGGCCTTGGGTTAAAGGTGTGTCACCAGGGTGCAGGGGAGGCATCCCCCCCCCCCCCCCCCCCCCCCCCCCCCCCCCCCCCCCCCCCCGTCCCCTGCTGGCTGCCTGTGCCTCAATTTTATCCCACAACTTAGACACTCACATTACTCACACTCTCATAACACATACATATAGGGTCTTGGGGGTGGGCACACTACACGGAATCCAAATTACCATCAGGGTGTACAACCTCACCCCTGGCGTCGTTGCCCACCTCTCAATTTTAAATGCATGTAGACATTGAGGGCTAGCAGGAGGGGCTATGTGCTTACCTGCTGCTCTCTGGCAGGTAGCTCCATGCCCTCCTGGGTTTTACATGCACCTTAGGACACACATGCATCAACACTACATATGAGCGGGCAGAGGGAGGTTTGGAGTCTTCACACACCCCCGTTCTCTGCAGCCTGCTGGAGCGGGGGGGGCTAGGAGGAGGAGTTGGGTGGGAGCATGAGGGTGGGAATGGATGTTTGTATCTGTGTGTGCCTGTATGTCTGTGTCTATATGTCAGGTTGGGTATCAGACGCCACCTCTCTGGGGACATCTCAGGCCCTCCAAGGTATGGAGGCCTATCTCCCCCCACCACTTCCCCTGCCAGTGGCAGACGCCCTCAGAAATCGGTGCGTTGGTGGTTCTTTGTGTCCAGGAATGGGCGTGCGGGTACACACCGGTTCACTCCTTGGTGGCTGCTTGTCGGGGCCTGGAGCCTGGGGCTCGCTCGGGCCACTTCGGGGGTGGGGTTCCCTCGGCCTCTCGGCCTGGGGCTCGGTCACTCTGGCACAGCTGGCTGCCGGCAGAGCTCACGGGCACGTCACTGCAACCCCTCCTGGCTTCTGCTCCGCGGCTGCTGAATGACCCCTCATCTGGGACTCTCCTCAGCTCTTTCTGGGACAGTGGTGCAGCTGCCCCTCTGTTGGTCTTCCTTGGTCTCTTGTGTTTTGAGGGCCTTTGGATGTCTGGAGTTTTGATCTCCTCCATACCTGCTTCATGCCCTGGAGGACGGGGCTGTGGCCCCCCCACACCCTCTAGCAGATCATTACATGAAGGAACCTTTTAAATACAAGCATGCTCATTCTCACAGGTGTACACACGGGTGCTCACACACACAAACTACACCCTTTTTGGCTCCTACCTCAAAGCACACTGTGCGCTGTTGATCTTACGTGCTGCACAATAATGTTTAATATTTAGTATTTACTGTTATATTCCCATAGATCATCGTGATGTTGTTTATTATATTGCTCTCTTTTTCGTCTGCTTGTTTTCTCTTTTTTTCTTTCTCAACAGGTGATCCAGGTGATTGATATATGTATTTTTTGTCTGCTTATTTTGTTGGTTTTTGTTTTTTGCCCTTTATCCCCGTCCCTCTTCTCCGTTGTTTTTCTTTCCCTCTTTCTTTCTCCCCTTTCTTTTCCCCAGTCAAGTCTTTTACTTGAGCATACGCTGTCGCCTGGGCACTGTGCAGCTTGGCTGTGAAGTATGTAAACACAGTGTATGCTTGAACGCTGAAGCCGTATCCCCTCTGTGTTTACATACTTCACAGCCAAGCTGCACAGTGCTCAGGCGACAGCGTATGCTTGAACGCTGAAGCCGTATCCCCTCTGTCAGAGGGGATACGTTGCTTTAATTAATTTATCATTAACAACAATATACAATTATGCACAAAAGAAATTACTAATGTAAAAAAAACATGGTTTTATTTATATATGTTTAGATATAAATATATACGGTGACCCCTAGAGACAAAACACGTACAAACTCCGAAGCACGTACAAACTCCATGGCACATAAAAATTCCAAAGCACGTAAAAACTCCAAAACAGAGCTACCTAGATCACTGAAATTACACAATTGAAAGCATATGTGTATTGTTTGTGTCTTTATACACAAACACTCATATATATTGAAATAATTAAAATAAAAATGTAATTTACCAAATTCGGTCGTTGGTACTTCCTGGCTTGCGTAGCCACTAGGTAACAAAAGCTCAACACTGCCCCTAGCATCCTGGAGCACTTCTGTTGTGCTTTGGAGTTTGTACATGTTTTGGAGGTTTCACGTGCTTTGGAATTTTTATGTGCTTCGGAATTTGTACGTGTTTTCAAATTTGCATGTGTTTTGGAGTTTGTATGTGCTTCAGAGTTTGTACTGTTTTGGAGTTTGTACACGCTTTGTCTCCAGTGGCCACCGTAAATATACTTTTATTTATTCACTCCACATAAAATGTAATAAACAAATTATAAAATACAAAACCCAACTATTTACATTTTCAGCTTTTTCCTTTGAAACAAATTTAAAGTGAAACTACACAAAACACTGCAAACCACAACATAATAAAATATAAATTAAAATATGCAAAACAAAAAGAAGATACACATTCTCTGTCATATATGCCTGCATGAATAAACGTTCTGAATCCTTAATCATCTGCAACTGAAAATAGTTGTGGATGATTACTATACCTTTCTAATATTGTCTCTTGTTGTCCCTGGCTCTCTTTCTCTCTCTTTCCCTCCTGCTCTGTTCCTGTGCTACTGCGAGTGTAACTACCGCCGAGTGAAGCGGAAAAAAAGTGCGAGAGAGAGGGTGAGAGAAAGAAGAAGAAAAAACACGGCTCCCAATAAGGAGCCAGCTCGCGTCGTTCACTTCAAAGAGTCAGCTCTAAGAATCGTTTCGTTCGTGACCGACACATCACTACTGTGTTGGCTATAGAAGCTGATGCTTGCATGCAATGCTGTGTTGCCAGCACGAACTAGACAGACCGTGCTTGGTTTTCTGAAAGAGCATTTAAATGGCCTGCCCCTCCCCCATGGCTGCCACTGCTGTGGACACCAGATAGGCAGGTCATGGGCTGGGTCCCCTCCCACACCTGTTGCTGATTCACTGCTGGTCCCTCCCACAACGTCCTTCCCATGGCTCCACCTCTGTGAGGCCCTGGTCAGTGGAGGTTGACTATCAGGTGGCGGATGTTGAAGAAGCTTCCATCCTCTCCTCCGCTGTTGCCCACCTGTTCCTGGGCTGCCCCCTGCTCGTCCCCAGGCACAGTGTTCGGTGAGATGGGTCCCTTCGGCTCTTGATTGGAGCATGCCGGGTGTGGGAATTAGCCCTTCCTGAGGTGCCATCTAGTAGAGTGGACCTCAAGGTTGATGCTATCACGCAGCCTCAGCACCTCCTGTCTCAGGTGCCGCTGCTGCCTGATTGGTCTGGTTGCAGGCACTTGTGTGCCCTGCCTCCCAGCATTTATAGTCCCCTGCCCGCAGTTGGTTGCTGCCGTGCATGGCGGGAGTAGTTGCCTTTGGCCCCTCCTCCAATAACACCCCCCCCCCCCGGACAATGTTGATTGTCAGGAGGTTTATATTTCTGACGCTTGGCTCCGGTCAGACAACCAGGATTGCCTGATGGGACTACCTGTCTACCCTGCGGCCACCTTGCTGTGAAGAAGCTGATGGGCCTATGCAGGCGTGTGGAGACGGCCATGTTCAGTTGAGGCGGGGAGGACGCGGAGCCTAGGCTCAGCTGTCCTCCAGCCGCCCTCCTCCCTCCTCCCTCCTGACATCCTTTGAGTTGGGCCTAGTGGCCAGCACTGCTGTAGGCTGTGTTCCCCTGGCGTATTGCCCGTGCTTCGCCGGTTTTATACGCCAGTCGGACCTCGCTGCGTCTGATGGATCGGCCAGCGGTTGACAGTTCTCCGGCCTGCGGCGCTGGCTCTCTGTCTGGCAGATTGCCCAAATGTTGTGGGTCTACATGGTCGGCAGGGCCGGCTTAGTGAGCTGACACCCCGACGAGCCATGTCCCTGGCTGCACTCCAGCTCTAGGCTGTCTTCCCACGGGTGCTCACAGACACAAACTACACCCTTTTTGGCTCCTACCTGCGCGCTGTCGATCCTACGTGCTGCAAAATAATATTCAATATTTAGTATTTACTGTTATATTCACATAGATCATCGTGATGATGTTGTTTATTATACTCTCTTCTCAATCGAGAATCTGTGACAAGATCTGAAAACTGCTGTTCAGAAACGCTGTCCATCTAATCTGACTGAGCTGGAGCTGTTTTGCAAAGAAGAATGGGCAAGAATTTTAGTCTGTAGATGAGCAAAGCTGGTAGAGACAGACCCTAAAAGACTGGCAGCTGGAATTGCAGCAAAAGGTGGTTCTAGAAAGTATTGACTCAGGGGGCTGAATAATTACGCACACCCCACTTTTCAGTTATTTATTTGTAAAAAAATGTTTGGAATCATGTATGATTTCGTTCCACTTCTCACGTGTACACCACTTTGTATCGATCTTTCATGTGGAATTCCAATAAAATTGATTCATGTTTGTGGCCGTAATGTGACAAAATGTGGAAAAGTTCAAGGGGGCCGAATACTTTTATTAATACAGCCACTGTATTAATCTCTGTCTCTCTTCCACAGCATGTCTTTATCCTCTCTTCCTTCTCTCATCACAGCAGATGGCCCCTCCCTGAGCCTGGTTTTGCCGGAGGTTTCTTCCTGTTAAAAGGGAGTTTTTCCTTCCCACTGTCACCAAAGTGCTTGCTCGATCTTGGGGCGATCGTGGCTCAAGACTTGGGAGTTCGCCTTGTAATCGGAAGGTTTCCGATTCGAGCCCCGGCTCGGACAGTCTTGGTCGTTGTGTCCTTGGGCAAAACACTTCACCTACCGCCTACTGGTATTGGCCAGAAGGGCCGATGGCGCGATATGGCAGCCTCGCTTCTGTCAGTCTGCCTTGGCTACAACTGTAGCTTGCCTCCACCAGTGTGTGAATGGGTGGATGACTGGGTGTGTAAAAGTGCTTTGGGGTCCCTAGGGGGGACTAGTAAAAGCGCTATACAAATACAGGCCATTTACCATTTACCATTTTGCTCATAGGGGGTCATATGATTGTTGGGTTTTTCTCTGTATGTATAAAGTGCTTTAAGGCAACTATTGTTGTGATTTGGCGCTGTATAATTAAAATGAATTGCATTGAATCCAATGCACAGAACTGTATAGACCCATCTTTCCTCACCATAAGAACTATGGGGCTCCACTAGACACTGTGTGACACTTCTGCCGCTACCATCTCCAGCCTAGCAGCGGATTCTTTCTCATCTATTTGTCTAGTTATCACAAAAGAGTGAGGATGGAGTAGTGGAACCTGCACCGATTTTTCAAAATAGTCAGGTTGTCCTATGCAACATACACATCTCTGGACTGCTACCAGGCCTGCCACATAATCTTAATCATCAGGCAAAGGTGAAAAATTGTTTTTTCAATATCCTTGTCATTTCCTAGGCTGTTGTCTTCACTCCTCAAGTCCAATATCTTGTTTGTTGCTGGCTCTATGTACTGTAGGCATTTCAATTTCCATTTTTAATTTCAAACCTATGGTTATATTTCTGCTTCTTTGCCCGGGCCAAGTTAGGGTTACCTAGAACCTTCTGTTGCTTCTTGGTCACCACATGGTCTCAGGGATCTGCTTTGTATCAGGGGAATTATGCGTGGCTTGCTGCGTCCCTCAAGTCCCCAACAATGTCTTTTGATTCAGCATCTAGAGAGTTCCTGATTATATTAGGGATGGGTACCACCTCACCTCAAGATTCAGCCACACCTACTTCCAGTGATGGCCAATCCATCTGACTTTGGCAATGGCATGATTCCAGGAGACAGCAATTCCTCTCATGCTAAAAGATACTTGAATCACATTGGCCACACAATGCACTTCTACATATGAATGGGTTCTTCTCTTTCAGTGACTAATTCCAGCCGAGTGGCCTATCTACCTCTATACCACTTTTTGTTATGGCTGGCTGTAGTCCTTGGCAATCCAGATACCAGCAATTCCAACCTCTTCTGAGTTACTCTTAGGTGTGAATCCTGATTTTTGAAGATGTAGTGATCTCCACTCCATTCACATATCTTTACTTCCTGATTTATGACAGGACTGTTAGTCCATATCACATAGTTTCCAGTCAAATCCTAACATGCAACCCACCAAAATGGATGAACAGCCCCTTTGGTTCCTGGTTTAGTTTGTTGGCCACTTTGATTCCTGGTTCCTTCTACCTTGGAATAGGCTAAACTGCTCTTCTTTTACTTGGACATCCCTCTTCTTTAACAAAATTGTCTCCAGTATGTCAAACTCATCAATTCAATTCAATTCAATTCAATTTTATTTATATAGCGCCAAATCACAACAAAAGTCGCCTCAAGGCGCTTCATAGATACAGACACAAACCCAACAATCATATGACCCCCTATGAGCAGCACTTTGGCGACAGTGGGAAGGAAAAACTCCCTTTTAACAGGAAGAAACCTCCGGCAGAACCAGGCTCAGGGAGGGGCGGGGCCATCTGCTGTGATTGGTTGGGGTGAGAGAAGGAAGACAGGATAAAGACATGCTGTGGAAGAGAGACAGAGATTAATAACAGATATGATTCAATGCAGAGAGGTCTGTTAACACATAGTGAGTGAGAAAGGTGACTGGAAAGGAAAAACTCAATGCATCATGGGAATCCCCCGGCAGCCTACGTCTATTGCAGCATAACTAAGGGAGGATTCAGGGTCACCTGGTCCAGCCCATCACAACACTGCAGTGTCCTTTTGATGGTCACGTGCCTTTATCCACACTCTCTGCCCTGCATGGAACTGGTCCCACCCAGTCTTTCACAAAAGTGCATTGATTTAGCTCCTCTATTTGGGTCTCGAGACCGGTCTCAAGACCACTTTTACGTGGTCTTGGTCTCGTCTTGGTCTCGACGGACTTTCGTCTTGGTCTCGACGGACTTTGGTCTTGGTCTTGTCTTGGTCTCGCTGTCTTGGTCTTGCTTTCTCAGATCAACATCGTCAGATGCCTGACTTACAACTGTATAAAACAAAAACTACACACAATATTCGAAGCACATAGCGCACAGTCGTAAATTCCCCCTAATTTTGGTATGATCCGAGCTCAGGCACTAGGCGACTGAGCACAGCACTTACGCATGTGAGCGAGGGGGGAGAAGCTGCTGCCTGCAAGTTTGCTGTAGGAGAAGCGCAGACAGAGGAGAGCTTAAGTTTGACCAGGTACCAAAGCAAGTCATTCGTACTGTACAAATAATGTAAATATGACGGTGTATCACAAAAGATTGATATCAAACTATCACTTGACCCATATTACATTACTTGCTCTTCAAGTGAATCAACAAATGGCGAAATGCGTGTAAATGGAGAGTCCTCTTCACACACTGAGGTTAATCATGGAGTTCCACAGGGTTCGGTGCTAGGACCAATTCTGTTTACATTATACATGCTTCCCCTAGGCAGCATCATTAGAAGACATAGCATACATTTTCACTGCTATGCAGATGACACCCAGCTCTATCTGTCCATGAAGCCAGATAACACACACCAATTAGTTAAACTGCAGGAATGTCTTAAAGACATAAAGACTTGGATGGCCACTAACTTTCTGCTTCTTAACTCAGATAAAACTGAGGTCATTGTACTCGGCGCTGAAAAGCTTAGAAATATGGTATCTAACCAGATTCTTACTCTGGATGGCATTACCTTGGCCTCCAGTAACACTGTGAGGAACCTTGGAGTCATTTTTGACCAGGATATGTCCTTCAACGCACATATTAAACAAATATGTAAGACTGCGTTCTTCCATTTGCGCAACATCTCTAAAATTAGAAATATCCTGTCTCAGAGTGACGCTGAAAAACTAGTTCATGCATTTATTACTTCCAGGCTAGACTACTGCAATTCATTATTATCAGGATGTCCAAAAAACTCACTGAAAAGCCTTCAGTTAATCCAAAATGCTGCAGCAAGAGTACTGACAGGGACTAGAAGGAGAGAGCATATTTCTCCTGTTTTGGCTTCCCTTCATTGGCTTCCTGTTAAATCCAGAATTGAATTCAAAATCCTGCTCCTCACATACAAGGTCTTAAATAATCAGGCCCCATCTTATCTTAATGACCTTGTAGTACCATATCACCCTATTAGAGCACTTCGCTCTCGCTCTGCAGGCCTACTTGTTGTTCCTAGAGTATTTAAAAGTAGAATGGGAGGGAGAGCCTTCAGTTTTCAGGCCCCTCTTCTGTGGAACCAGCTTCCAGTTTGGATTCAGGAGACAGACACTATCTCTACTTTTAAGATTAGGCTTAAAACCTTCCTTTTTGCTAAAGCATATAGTTAGGGCTGGACCAGGTGACCCTGAATCCTCCCTTAGTTATGCTGCAATAGATGTAGGCTGCCGGGGGATTCCCATGATGCATTGAGTTTTTCCTTTCCAGTCACCTTTCTCACTCACTATGTATTAACAGACCTCTCTGTATTGAATCGTATCTGTTATTAATCTCTGTCTCTCTTCCACAGCATGTCTTTATCCTGTCTTCCTTCTCTCACCCCAACCGGTCGCAGCAGATGGCCGCCCCTCCCTGAGCCTGGTTCTGCCGGAGGTTTCTTCCTGTTAAAAGGGAGTTTTTCCTTCCCACTGTCGCCAAAGTGCTTGCTCATAGGGGGTCATATGATTGTTGGGCTTTTCTCTGTATCTATGAAGCGCCTTGAGGCGACATTTGTTGTGATTTGGCGCTATATAAATAAAATTGAATTGAATTGAATTGAATTGAAATGAAAAGCCGAACAACAATGCTGTTTTTTTAGAGAGTCCATGAAGCTATGAAGTGCTCTGAGCACTCCAGTTTGCCTACAGGCCTAACAGATCTACAGATGACGCAATAGCAAGTGGACTTCACATTGCCCTCTCCAACCTGGACCAGAAAAACACATATGTGCATATGCTGTTCATTAACTCTAGCTCCGCCTTCAACACCATCATATCATCCAGACGCGTCCTGTCTGGAGCTGATGTTCAGTGACCTGAACATCAGCTCCTCCCTGTGCAGCTGGATCCTGGACTTCCTGACAGACATCCACACTCTCACTCAGCACAGGTGCCCCCGAGGGATGAGTGCTCAGCCCCCTGCTGTACACCCTGTTCACCCACGACTGTACAGAAACACACAGCTCCAACACCATCATATATTGCAGACGACACCACCATCATCGGCTGCATTTCTGATGGAGATGAGATGGCATACAAGGCAGAAGTGAGAGCCCTGACATCACGGTGCCGCGACAACAACCTGCTGTTTAACGTCAGCAAAACCAAGGAGCTCATCATGGATTACAGGAGACTGCAGAGAGGAGGCCACACCCCCATCCACATCGAAGGAGCACAGGTGGAGAGAGTCATCTGCTTCAGATTCCTGGGCACACCATGTTGGTGTGATCACAAGAGCAGCAAGACAGCGGTTCTTCTTCCTGCGGCGCCTGAGAAGATTCGGCATGAACCCCAGAATACTAACAAACTCTGCACCATTGAGAGTCTTCTGACTGGCTGCATCACCACCTGGTATGGAAGCTGTAACGCTCAGGACCAAAGCTCTGCAGAGGGTGGTGAGATCAGCACAGCATCAGCAGGACTGAACTGGCAGCCATGCAAGGTTTCCATAGACAGCGCTGCACGAGGAAGACCCAGCGGATCCTCTGTGATCCCAGCCACAGACTTTTCACACTCCTGCTGTCCATCCAGGCAGTTTAGGAGCATCCAGACCCACACTACCAGACACAGGGATAGTTTCTACCCACAAGCCATCCGGCTTTGGAACTGCTGACATTCTGCACACATCATTACACACTCACTATAGCTACTAGACTCTACACAGTGTCACTTTAACCACTTTAAATCCTCACTGCACAAGATTTTTGCAAAAAATGTAAATACCAAACAACTTTCTTAAATTCTCTTATTATTTAATGCTTAAGTATTTTGTTATTGTTATTATTATTGTTGTTGTTGTTATTTTCTTATTTAATATAACTGCACACTTTCATATGTTCATGTAAAGCTGAGGAGCACGAGCTAAATAATTTTATTGTGGGTAAATGTGGCTACGCTGTTTATCTTTATATGACAATAAAACTTGAAACTATTGTAGAATGACTTCTCTAATTCATAGGTTATGGATTTCATGGCACTTTATGTATATTCTACCTATATATCTCTAGTTTCTGTGAACCATAAGGGCTGTCTTCTACTTACCTAGCACTGTGAGACTGATGGTACTCCAGTGGTACCGTGGCCCAGTCTTGACTTTGCAGCTGTACTCTCCTGAGTCTGTCAGTGACAAGTCACTGATGAGCAGAGATGCGTCGCCTTTTAAGTACTCTCCAGCAAAAGCTACACGACCGCGTTGTCCTTCATTGGGGTCAAAAACTCTTCCAGAAAAGTAGGTAATCACCTGGTAGGAGGATGTGAAACAGGTGGGTAGTAATGGTAGTGGTTTTGTAACATCTCATGCAAGATAATGCATATATAGAGGAACAACAATGTCCAGTTTATCTACAACAATGAGCAAATATATATCAGAGAGAGAGTCAAACTATATGTGCTTAAGAATTTTAATATATATGTTTTTAATTATTTGAAAAAAAATTATTTAAAAATGGAAGAATGCTGATAAAACACTGCTTTGTTGAGCCTACTACCAATGTCAAGGACCCAATGTTGCCATTTCTTTGTTTGTTTGTTTGCCTGGAGTAGGGTTACACAAAAACTACCATACTGAATTTCATGAAATGTAGTGGACAGGTAGACCATGTGGAGAGGAAGAAATCCTTTTAAATGTTGGTGAGGATGAGGAAGGTTCTGGAAAAATATCAGGTTTTAATGCGTTTGATTGCAGAATTTGCATCATAGAACAGCGAGCTGTTGGCTATGAACAGATCTTTGAAATGCTCTTTATTTTCTGTCTGTGCATTTAACAAGGCAATGCAAAATACATTAATTGCAACAGCTATGGATAAATGCTGTTTTCCATTTGCAAAAGGTATGCACTCTTTTGTAGTTTTTTTATGTGCTACAAAATCACTGAAATAGTTTTATATAGAAAAACTACTATAACTACAACTTAACTCATACAACCTTTGTGTGAAACTTTTCATGATGCCTAGAAAACCTGTGCAACTGAAAAAATTCAAAGTAACTTAAATATTAAAATATTAATTAAAAAAATATTAATAAAAATAATATTTTACTAAAATAATAGTTTAAAATGACTATGAGACTATGGAAGAGAACAGGTAACAGTAGGTTTGTTGTTGTCGATCCACAATGGGCAGTGAACCTCATGCATTGAGAGACACATACCACTCTCTGCCTGTTGGTTGGCTTGAGGAGCAGCCACTCAATGTCCAGAGTGGGATGATCACCAACCCAGAAGTGATGGTGGCAGGGCAGCGTGGCATTGTCTCCAACAACCCTCTTCATCACTGTCTGGGCACATGTCATTAGCACACCCAGCAGAACTGTAGAGATACAGGCTTCTTCAAGATCATTGTTCACTGCATCATATCAACATAAATATAATAAATAATAAACATTCATGAATCCTAGACAGAGATGTGATTTGAAGATATAGACATTTAAAAGTGCTTGCATACTTTTTGTTCTTAGTCCTTATTGTAAAATCTGAAAATGAACAGGAGTGTCTATTCAAAGGAAATAGATGCTTTAGCAGTGTAGTTTTTGACTTACATTACATAGATATTTTAAAACTCATGTCATTCAGAAACTGGTCAAGTTATAATGATTTGTTGAAAACTTATAATTGGCTAGTCAAAGCTTTGGTTTTAATGTGAGATTTTAAGTGAGATCTGAATAACTATTCAGGCAGGTTCATTAACTCCACAAACATGGCCTCTATCAGCAGAGATGGGCAATAACGCGTTACAAGTAATGTGTTACTGTAATCCGATTACCTTTTTCGAGTAACGAGTAAAATAAGGGATTACTATTGCAAAAAAATTATTTAGATTACTGTTACTTTCCCGTAAGCACGCGTTACTAAAACCGTGATTTTTTTTTGCGAGAGTGTCTCATGACAGTGACGTAAGCGAGTGCGACATTCATGGCAACAGCTGTGTGCAGATCAACAATGGATAATATAACGAGTGCAGAGAGAGTATGAGCGTGCAGCGTTTAAAGCGTGGAAGTACTGACCTTACTTTGAGTTTGATTCCGTAAAAAGTGACAAAAACATTAGTGTCCGCTGCTCACTGCGTGGGAAGAAAACTTCTTTTTACAGCAAAGAAACCCCTAAATGTCCAAGCAAGCACCAAATACGCTGCCGCTGGAATGTGAAATTCACAGTAGTGATGTGTCAGTCGCGAACGAAACGGCTCTCAGAGCCGGATCTTTGAAGTGAACGACGCGAGCCGGCACCTTATTGGGAGCCGTGGGTTATTTTTTTCTTTCTCTCACCCTCTCTCTCGCACTTTTATTCTGCTTCACTCCGGGGGCGGTAGTTACACTCGCAGTAGCACAGGAACAGAGCGGGAGGGAAAGAGAGAAAAAGAGAGCCAGGGACAGCAAGAGGACAACATTAGAAAGGTATAGTAATCATCCACAACTATTTTCAGTTGCGGATGATTAAGAATTCAGAACGTTTATTCATGCAGGCCTATATGACAGAGAATGTGTATCTTCTTCTTGTTTTGCATATTTTAATTTATATATTTTATTGTGTTGTGGTTAGTGGCGTGTCCCCCCCCCCCCCCAATCAGACTGGCCACCCCCTAAGCTAAAACAATAAAATTCAATCAAATATCAAATGTACGATTATGTTTTCACAGTGAAGCTCAGATATCCGAGTGTAAGTGAATGCAGCATCGGCTTCTGTACTATGAGCATCACATTAGCAAAGGAAGGAGAGCCAAGCACGAAAGACGGCAGAGCAGAAAACAAATTTTCGGCGAAAGAAAAGGAGGAGAGAATAAATGTCCCGGTAAGTAATATTAAGTTTGCTGAGTTTAGTAAACTTTGCTGAAATTAGAATACCAAGGAAAAAATAACACTTGAAGAATTATTGCAGCCGTCAAATATTTCAGACAGTAGGCTACTGGGGGGAGCTAGCATAAGAGTTATGAGTTATAAGATATAATCCAAGTCGTAACATTGCTGTATGGAGCTGCAGATTTGGTTGCAGGTTAATACTGGCAGTGTCACCATGCCAGCTGACTGTATTTCATCATCAGCCAGTGTTGTTCTTTATACATCAATATTACTAAAGTTTACCATAAGGCAGCACTTACACTACACTGTGCGGTCTAGCTAATTTCTCTCCTTACTTATCCTATCTGCCAGCTCCATGTTATGAATAGAGTGTAAATCACCCCATGAAATGGCTGTGCCATGTTCAATGCAGGGATGTGCAGTTCTGGTTCTCAAGGCTGCCGTCCTCCCGGTTTCAGATGTTTCCATACTTCAACATAGCTGATTTAAAGAATCATTTACAGACTTGTGCACAGATTATCTTCTTTTTTTTAATAGGCAGATAAAGTTTTGCATTGGCATTGGCTAATTTGCCAATTGTTAAAAATGTTTGTATTTTAATATTCAAAAATGTTTTTGCCCAAAACATATGTGCGCTGTCCTTGAATGCTTAATAAACACTGACAAAGCACTGATTGTTTCTCTTGTACTTTATCAACACAGTATCTAAAAACCGTAGTGGTTACAATCTCATTCTAATAAGAGTTAAAAGCGCATTCGGTTATTAGGTTTACAGAGTTATTGAATTATGGTTAACGGTTGGTAGAACACAACAAAAATTTTCTAGACACACCACTGGTTGTGGTTTGCAGTGTTTTGTGAAGTTTCAATTTGCTTCAAAGGAAAAAGTTGAAATGTAAATAGTTGGGTTTTGTATTTTATAATTTGTTTATTACATTTTATGTGGAGTGAATAAATAAAAGTATATTTACGGTGGCCACTAGAGACAAAGCACGTACAAATTCCAAAACATGTACAAACTCTAAAACACAACAGAAGTGCTCCAGGATGCTAGGGGGCAGTGTTGAGCTTTTGTTACCTAGTGGCTACACAAGCCAGGAAGTACCAACGACCGGATTTGGTAAATTAATTTTTCTTTTAATTATTTGAATATATGTGTAGTGTTTGTGTATAAATACACAAACACTACACATATGCTTTCAATTGTGTAACTTAAGTGATCTAGGTAGCACTGTTTTGGAAGTTCAGTTAACGCTAGAAATGTGTTTTGGAGTTTGTGCGTGTTTTGTCTCTAGGGGCCACCGTATATATTTATATATAAACATATATAAATAAAACCACGGGGTTTTTTTTACATTAGTAATTCCTTTTGTGCATAATTTTATATTGTTGTTAATAATAAATTAATTAAAGCAACAAAACAACCTGAAGAGCCGGTTCTCTAAAAAGAGTCGGAAATCCCATCACTAAAGTTTAGCTAATCCACCGCCTCCTTTAATAATAACGATACTTGTAAGAAATTTATCCAGTTTGCAGCTCTGGGTACCAGGATGAATGAATTAGAGAACCAGCTCCACACCATTGGCCCTGGCCTCCACCAGGCTGCTGTAGTCAGAGTGAGTGAAGGTAGCTTAGCCACTATTAGCTGTATTAGCCAGCAAATGATGTTGAAAATCAGACCAGCTGAGTGACTATGAGCAGGAAGCATAGCCCTAAATAGAAGACCCTTGTACACCACCAGCCTCTGCACACTTTAAATGGATTTTCCCCACACAGCAACACACCAAGAAAAAACATGGCAACTCTATCGTGAGAAGCATAATGCTAGAGACATGACCGAGCATTGTTTATTGCCTTCCATGGGCCAGAGCAGGTGGCACTAAAGAAGCCCTGAAACTGTTGACGAAGAATCAACATAGATTATTTTGATAGATAGTTATGTTAAAATGATATTTCCCATCGGCAGTGATGCCAGAAGTCAAAGGTCATTAGAACATGTTTACCATGTTTAGCATACTGTATTCATCTTAAATCGCTGTCTGTTTTTTTATCTTGCCCTGTTTGGCACTTATTATATTATAACAAAAGGAAAGACACCCAGCTGAACTAAAATGATTCATGTAGCAAACAAAAACTGTTGTGAGCCGCCACCCTTATATCTCCTTTGGGCTTTTGGAGCCTTGAACCGACTTTTAAAAAATAATTAGAAAAAAAGCTCTATGCTGCTAAAAAATGAAAAATAGATATTTGCAAAATTCTGCCTAAATATGTATTTTACCTGGTTAATGTGTGTGGCGGGGCGTGGTCTGCAGTGCCGCTGCAGGGGAGGGGGACGCACCTGAGCGGCACCCCCAATCACGCCTCGCCGCCTTAACGTCTGCGCTATCTGTGCTGTTGTGTTGTTGTTGGTGTGTGTCGGGCTGTGAGCTGAAAAGCTACAGCCGGCTGTGTGCGTACAGCAACTGTGTGTGAAAAGTGGTCAGTAAAGAGATGTTGAAAAGCGTGTTCATGCAAACATCGTCGGGTCTGCCGTGGTATGTTTACAATAAGACTTCTGCTCCTGAACCTCTGCGCACAGCGTCGGCAAATCGGGGCTTTCACCTTTACAGGACTGTAAGCTGTCGTCTGTGAGGCGTGAGCGTGTTTGTTTTTAACATAGTTCACGGTGGAGCTACTGACATAATGTGGATCCGAAGATCCATAATTGACCTACCTGGGGTTGAAAGTCTCGATAAATGCACGGCGTTTCGGTGGGTACACCGGCTTCCGCGAGTGTGACGCTTATTTTGAGCGATAAAAAAAAAAAAATATATATAATTTTATTTTTATATTTCAATATCACAATCTTCCAATTTAGAACTACAAGTTAAAAAGTTAAAAAAGAACTAACATAAATAAAATACACTTCAGCTAAATACTTCTAATTTATTTTCCCAAACCACGCGGAGCCGCACTATAAGGACTAAAGAGCCGCATGCGGCCGACCCCTGCAATAGGACAATAGGAAAGATACTTTCTCTCCTCTAGGTGCAGTGCATTGTTGCCGCTCATCCAAAATGAGACGTCTTTGCAAACACCATTCTTCTCAAGCAGGCTCACGTTGCTCCACCCCCTCTTCCATAATCTGCTGTGATTGGTTGTCCTGCACTCATGTGACTGAGCCTTACTGAGCAGTAACACACTGTAGTGAGTCAGAAAGCTGAGCATCGTGTTGAAGTACTCTAAACGAAACACTGTAAACATGATGCATGTTTCTCTACTGTGGCCAAACCACCAACTTATATGAAGACTTAAAGGAGCTTGAAAAAAGAACTTTGTCCTTGAACAAGCAGCAAAAGAAATGAAGGGAGGAGGAAGGAAACCCCTGAAACAGACAAAAGTAACAAGGGAAAAAACTCAAATATAATTGAGTCTCTCAAGAAAACTGAATTACCATTAACTGATTAACAAAAAACCTCAAACTGTGCAGCAGTCAAGATCCATGCCCAGTCATTGCTACCAGCAGGTACTGACCGTAAGACCATATTGTAAACACACCAATGACTTTTACTCATCACTGCACATTTACTGGCAGGCTGCAAGGGGAAGCTGCAAGCTCCCAAGAGAGACACTGATGTCAAGCGATTCAGCTGTTTTGCATTATTTTAAAAGGAAGACATCTTTGGATGTGCAGGCATACTATTCCACCAAACTGACAGGACTAAAACTCAATTCTATTTTATTTATATAGCGCCAAATCACAACAACAGTCGCCTCAAGGCCGTGATGGCAACATCACTACTATGCATTGATACTGTCATAAATATGACCTTTAATTCAGCCGGCTGCATTTCCATCTTATCAGACTGAGACGTGGCTAGAACAGTTATGAGTAGCTCCTTCAGCAACAGTTTTCAACTTTTTAAATCCAGCTAGTGATTTTGTCTTCCACTGACATTGTTACGTCTTTTATTACCAACAAATTACAGTGTTCTTCATTAAAGACTCCTTTTCTTCTGCCTGTCAGCTCTGGCATTGTTACACTAAATATAAAAATAATAAAATTATCTAACAAGAGGAACCTGCAGAGAGCTTATAGAGCTCTTGTTGGTAAAGCAAATGTGTTTGGCACAACACAGCGTTCAGACCATGATCCTTCTTTTTAACATTGCTGCACATGACATGTTTGAATTCAAAAAGAGAGTTTAATATTTTGGAACAGTTAAGCGAGGCATTGTCTCAATTGTTGACGTTCAGTCTTCAGCTGAGCAACTTTCCAGCTGGCACCACGCATCCTCTCCGGGTCCCAACATCACTGAAGAAGGGGAGAGCATGAAATAAAGTGCAGCTGCCCTACCAACCTCCCCTGCACTGCTGCACCACCCCTCCCTTGCACTGCTGCACCACCCCTCCCCTGCAGTGGAGCCATAGACCACACACACACCTCCGCCACAAGCTCAGATTAAAAAAGTGTGGCTAACTTTGATATTGTATCTTTTACCATTTTAAACCTTTTATGCCCCTAACCTGGTATTCTTCCCCAAGATCCTTGAGGTCTACCGACCACATGCTTTTGGTTGTCCCAAGGTCGAGGTTAAAACACAGAGGAGACCGGGCATTTGCCATGACTGCTCCTAAATTATGGAACTCATTGCCCTTGCATATCTGGACCTCTCCAACACTGGAGACTTTCAAAACCCATCTAAAGACCCACTGTTTAAATCAGGATGAGTCTGTTTCTATTGTTCTTTCCATGATTCTATTTTCTCTTAATCTATATTCTATTTTATTTGGTATGTCTTCTGCTTTGACTGTGTTATTGTGCAGTACTTTGGTCAACAACTGTTGTTTTTAAAAGTAAAGTACCAAAATATAAATGAATAAACTTGAAACTTGAACTTGACTGTAGGAATTCAGGAGGCGAGACGTGAAAAGACAGACAAGTGTGTGCAAGTAAAGTAAGTGAGAGGAAAGAAGAGAGTCTTAAGAGCTTGAAAAAAGAAGGCTCCCGGACTTCTATGAGTTTGTGAAGATGTTTCACTACTCGTTCAAGAGACTTCAGTTTGGGCTGAGAACAATTTCTTACTCGACTAACATGAAAAAATAAATTAGACTAACCAACTAGTCTGAAAGCAAGAAACACTCAGGTGATGGAAAATTTCAGAAATTTGAAAGCATTTATCACATTTTTAAATAATGAACCATGCCTTAAATGTGTGGCACGTTGCATTGTGCATTATCAACAATACATGTTATCCTCCAGACACATGTTTTTTGTCCTAGTGTCAGTTCATGTGTTCATACTACTTCCTGTTTTATTTTGTTAGTCCTTGTCTCGTGTGCATTGTGTCCAAATTTTGCTCCCCCTGTCTCATTGTGCTGGGTCTTTAGCCCCTTTTCTACTAATATCTACTAGGACTGACTCGCCACGGATTGCCATGACTCGACTTGGATCGACTTGTTTTCCGTTACCACCTGATGTGCATGATCTTTGTCATAGGAATGCTGCCGAGGATTAATGTTGTGACGTCATTAGTATGCGACACGAACGCTACAACAAAAGTAGATGTCAAGATGATAATACCTGCTGCTCGCTCTGTGGCTTTTCCTCAGACTTGGGGACCATGGTGATGTTTTTTTCCCCTCATTGCCAGGTTTCTAAAATGCAGGTTTTGATTTTCATGAATGAGATGCTCTCGTGACTCATCGAGGGACGCCACTGACCAGCCAATCGGTGGTCTGCAGATCTCTAGAAATGTTTTTATTTTTGTATTCATGATTCTTTCAAGTTCAAGTTTGGTATGGTTTAGTATTGAGTTTGCCTCACTTAGTCTTAATCGTCTTAGTCGTGTCCCTGTTTCGTCTTCCTTACCTGTTCTTTGTCCTTGTGTTTCATCCTTGTCTCCTCAGCGTGTCACATGTTTTTTGTCCTAGTGTCAGTTCATGTGTTCATACTACTTTCTGTTTTATTTTGTTAGTCCTTGTCTCATGTGCATTGTGTCCAAATTTTGCTCCCCCTGTCTCGTTATGCCTGATTTGTCACTGCTGCGTTGCCGTGTGTCTCCACTTTTCCTATTCGCACTCAAGTGTATACATTGTGTCAGTTCCCCTTTGTCCTCGCTGGATCATCAGTTTGTCACTCTATGTTTGAGGCTCTCTCTGTGTTTGTTTTGCCAAGTTTAGTTTTCCTAGTAGTGAGCGTCCAGTCTCCTTTTGCTTTTTGTTTTGTATTTCAGTGTGCCGTGTTCAATTTCTTCAGAAGAAGTACTGGTTGTTTAACAAGATTCAATTTGCTTCGGCAGTTGGAATTACAAGTTTACAGCGCCGGACCTCTCTGTGAGAGCAGCCATCTGTCTTCACAGAAAGGATGACCCTGAATCGGGCCGTACAATTTTATGCAATATATATTCTACAATATATATAGTACTAAGAATCAAGCGTATTTTTATATATATATATATGTCATTTTATGGGATGCTCCTCCCTGTGCCCAAACTCCGCTGCAGGTCCCTAAGTCACATGATCACTGCGGCATCACTGAGAGTTAAAAACTGTCTAAATCCTTTCATCTTTAATAAAATGATCAGCGTTGCTGCTCTACCAGGTGTAACAATTAAGTTTCACATCCAGGCATCCATGAAAACAGGATTTATTAAATTTAACAGAGTTAGAAGTTAGCAGGAAGTTAGCTCGCTAGCTTCCATCTAAATATAATATAGCATGTCCTGACTGAGAGATTTCCAAAACAAATTCAAACGTACAGCTCTGCTATCCATTCTGACATAAATGGAGACAGAAAACTAAACAGCAGTGAATTTTGCTTACTTAAGTTTGGCTAGCTGGTATATAATGATGTGCTACGTGATCGCAAGCTACACAGCTATGTTAGCATAATATAAGCAGTGAAGCTGGACGATGAATGCTAACTTTTTTCCCCTCAATAAAAGTTAACGTGAGGATTCTCAATGGTTAGGAACAAATGCAATCGCATGGCAGGATGCTGTAAACAGACCAAACTTCAGTCAGGAGAACAACTGAGATAATCCATCCACAATACCAGGTTAGTCATTCATATACCTCTGCATGGGCTGGGCTGTTGTTACATCGGAAGGGTTTAAAAACTGAGCTTTAAAATGATTTGCGGTAATAAAAACCGAGAGAGGCCGACAGTGATCACTGACTGTTTTTAGGGGCTTGTTCAGATTAAATAGAACAAAATACAAAGCATTAAAACATGTTAAATCCACAACAGCCTTATTAAACGCAGAGTCATTTGGGCCCGGAAGCAGGGTTCATACATCATCACTTAAAGACCGGATTGGCTGGTGGTTGCAATGACCACGTCGGGCAGAGCCACTCACCCTTAAATTGCTTGCACTATTACGTAGTCGTTATTGAAGATAAGCACCTCTTTTCGCTTCAACCCGACAAGAATTGCTGTCTGGTGAGACACCTCAGTCATGCTACTCTGAAAACCGTGGTTACGCAAGTAACCTAAAGTTCTCTTTCCTAGCATTCCTTTCAGTGTCTCACTATGGGAAATGGAGACTCCTGTATTGTCAGACAAGTTTATCTCAAGCAGTCACAGAAATAGCCAGTGCTCACCTATCCAAGTGCCACGTACTACTTAGGCTATGCTTGAAGCGGAGACGTCCAGCCTGTAAAAAACGTATGAGACGAAGACTAGTTCGCTACTACACAGATGTTCTGAACTGGCACCCATCTCAAAAAGACCCACGACGATACCAGACCATGGGTCCGCTCCCTGATTCTAAGAGCTTGGAATGTGTGTTGCTCTCAGAGGGAGGAAACGTCAGTCTGCGCACCAGTGTGTGCAAGTGGCGTGAACGCAGTCCCACCTGACGATTGATGTAAGCCACCATGGTGGTATTGTCCATCCTCACAAGAATGTGATGTCCATGTAAAAACAGTAGGAATTAGCTTGACATGCAGACAACTGCAGGATGCAGCATTTTGTAGTTTGCTGTGAACAGTGCACAACCCACCTGTAAAATATAGTCTTTTAAACTTGACATTTTGGTTTCTGGTATCGTTGTTTGTATCATTTATTGTTTGCCCAAAATGTTTTAAAATTAAGACAAAGAAACAAAGAAAACTGTGTTCAATCACAAGCACAGGTATGGGGGCAAAAACGTAATTATTCAAAGACAAATTTCATTTTTGGAGTTTTGGGGGAGTTCTCGGATGGTATTGGTTCAGACTTGTGTGGGGCACAAGCACTCATATATATTAAAATAATTTAAAAAATTAATTTACCTGTTACTACCACACACCAAATCCGGTCGTTGGTACTTCCTGGCTTGTGTAGCCACTAGGTAACAAAAGCTCAAAACTGCCTAGCATCCTGGAGCACTTCTGTTGTGTTTTGTACGTGCTTCGGAGTTTGTACGTGATTTGAAGTTTGTATGTGCTTTGTCTGTAGGGGCCACCGTAAATATACTTTTATTTATTCACTCCACATAAAATGTAATAAATAAATCATATAATACAAAAACCAACTATTAACATTTCAACTTTTAACTATTTAAATTTTCAGCTTTTTCCTTTTAAACAAATTTAAAGTGAAACAACACAAAACACTGCAAACCACAACACAATTAAATATTAATATGAAAAAATATGAAAACAAAAAGAACATGCACATTCTCTGTCATATGGACCTGCATGAATAAACTTTCTGAATCCTTTATCATCTGCAACTGAAAATAGTTGTGGATGATTACTATACCTTTCTAATGTGACGTTGTTGTCCCTGGCTCTCTCTCTCTCCCTCCCGCTCTGTTCCTGTGTTACTGAGAGTAACTACCGCCCCTCCCCCCTCTGCCCAGCGTAAAGCACAAGGCTCGCGTGCGGAGTGAAGCGGGAAAAAGTGCGAGAGAGAGGGTGAGAGAAAGGAAAAAAAACACGGCTCGCGTCGTTCACTTCAAAGAGTCGGCTCTAAGAGCCGTTTCGTTCGCGACCGACACATCACTACTAAACATCTGACACACTGAACTGCTAATGATTCAGCTAAGCGCCAAGCTAATATACCTACGCAAGCTTGCAAATCCTTAAAGACACAATGAGTGCATATACTCTGTAGGTGATTCTGCAGTGTGTGCTTCTCTTATAGTCCATGAAGTTGTTATGTAAAGATTTGAAATTAAACAAACTACACATATTAAACTGCAGAAAAACACCACTGTGCACAGCAACGGGAACAGAAAGAGATACTAGCAGTGATCCAATTGCCACAGTACAATTTAGTTCTATTGAAACTTTTCAGGAGGCAGGGTTTAACAAGCACGGTAAATTAGACACATTTTGAAATTGAATGTCACTGAAATCAGAAGTCCCAATATACAGGATCAAACTGTATAACTGAGTTCTAACTAATTTGGGTAATCTGAGTTCTAACTAATGGCTTTCCCATTTACGGGCAAGCAGTAAATGGGAAAGCCATGTTCTGCTTCCATGTAATGCAATTCAGCATTGCAGAAAGGGTCCATGGTATAAAGCAGGGGTGTCCAACTCCAGGCCTCAAGGGCTGGTGTTCTGCAGGTTTTAGATGTGTCCTTGATCCAACACAGCTGATTTAAATGGCTGAATGACCTCCTCAACGGGGGTGTCCAAATTCCTGGGCTGCATCCTTCTGAGGCCGCATTTGTAGGCCGATTAATGTCACAGCGATGTGACGAAGGCTGTCCAAATTCGTAGACTCCCCCGAATGCAGCCGACAAATGCGTCCTCCTTTTCCCCGAATTTGAAGGATGGGTCGGGTGTGTCCTTTGTGGCCCACCATATCCCAGAATGCATAGCGCGGCCCAGCCAATTCCAGTTTTCAACAATGGTGGCTACTAAGTTTTAACCCTCTGGGGTCGACAGACGTGCCGGCGCGTCAAAATCACATGACCAATTTGAGATGACACAGCTACAATATGCAGCGACTCAGAGTCTCCATTTCAACCTGGGTCGAAAGTGCAGTCTTCAAACTATATACCAGTTTCGTGAATTGTGTCGATGGGCCACGTAAAACCAGAGTTATGATAAAAAATACACACGATGTTTTTTCTGAACAAAACAGTGGCGTTTACAGCGGGAAGAACGGTAAAAACGGCGTTTTCTACAGACAGCGCTAGCAAACACTCTCCACTTGCAAGTGAAAAAAGAAAAAGAAAAAACACCCCTTCCCTATTGGTGTTAAAGTTTACCATGTCAGCCAATCAAAAAAATGATATAGCAACATGTGACACTTGGTTGTTTATGGAGAAGGGGAAGTTTTTAGGAGTGACACCCGCGATGGAAAGCGGGCGAGCGAAAGAAAGAGAGAAAGCGAGTTTTCATATGTGAGACATTAGTGACGTTTAGCGTATTTGGAGGCTGTAGTTAGTGTGTTGTCTAGTTATTGTCTTGTATTGTGTGTCAGTTATACTGCTGAATGTCACATTTGCTAAAAAAAAAAAAGCCGTCAAAGGCAGATTCCAGTGTAAACGCTGTTCCCACATGGAAAACAGGACTGATGCACCTCCTGCTGTCAGACCTGCAGGGTTTAGGCCTGTGCTGTTCTCCTCTGTCTTATACTGAACACAGACTATATTTTTTGGACTGGCACAAATAATTTGTGTGCCTTCTTATTTGATGCAGCACAGCTGATTGTTCTGTAAATAGATTTAAATGGTTATATAAAAAACGCCTGAGGACATGGCTGCATTTTTAGGTAAATAATACCAAAACTTGTGCATAATTTTTAGAAATGTATGTACAAATGTATTTGCATTTCAAGTTATGAAAATGATTCGTTAAACATGTTTGTGGGTTTTACAGTAAAAAATAATAACTTTTTCCTACTCGGATTTTTAATTTTTTGTCTGAATTTAGATCAATTGTGCTAATATAGTATACCAAAAGGAAAAAATAACTCAAATTTCAAATATTTGAGGTTGTGCTGAAAATAATGATACCAAACAAGGCAAGATAAACAGTTTTTAAAGGTGAAATATAGAGGTAAAATCAAAAATAGTCAAAAACGGCCAATTATACCCTGGACCCCACAGGGTTAATATTACTCTTTTTACTCTTTCTGGGTCACAAAATACACTTTTAACATATTTTCAGGTGAGAATGTAGCTGTGTAAACTTCAAATATCTGCTCGGTTTATCAAGACATCACATGTTTGCAAAAGTGCTCCGACGTTTTCAGAGATGTCTGTTATCCACCAGCTCGATAGCTAGCCGGGAGCTCGAGGGTCACTAGAGCCGGCGAGAACACCCGGCGGATCATTAAACGTGATATATAAGTCACTTAGATAACCTAAAAATGTTATTGTTGGGCTTTTTTTAGTGTTTGATTTGTTCCTGAGTAAATCGGTTTGGCTGAGATTAAAGTTATTAGATTAGATAAAATAAAACTTTATTAATCCCCCGGGTGGGTTCCTCCGGGATTTTCACACAGCTGAATAAACAGAAAACTGATTAAACAGAAGTGTGAGATGGTCGAGAATTTACACCAGTGTCCTGTTATATTTTAGATAGCAAGGAGCAGACGGCTGAGTTTATTAAACTCCACTGAGACAGCGGTGATGCAAATCTGAAGGCTAGACCAGTTTCACAGCCGCTCGCTTTCTGTCTACCCGACCTTCTGAGGACCCAGCCCACGTAGACCGTGAAGGACGGGTCCTCAGGAGGATTTAGCCTATGAATTTGGACACCCCTAACATGTCTTGAAGTTCTCCAGAGGCCTGGTAATGAACTAATCATGTGATTCAGGTGTGCTGACCCAGGGTGAGGTCTAAAACCTGCAGGACACCGGCCCTCGAGGCCTGGAGTTGGACACCCCTGGCATGAAGCCTGTCAGAGAAGGTCTTCATTTTCAGATGTTTGTGTTTGTTACTGCTGTGATGACAAAGCAGCCTTTTATGCCCCATTCTTTTACACAACATGAGAAACAGGTTGGGAGGGTAACATATAATAACAAATGTTCCCTTTGTGCAAGTCTCAGGCCATTTCCCCAATTTCCATGAAACAAACTGGCCTAAATAAACCTAATGTAAGGCAATATCCTTACACATTTAGACAATATATCTTATTTAGATGATATATGGTGCATAGTACTGCCTATCATATATTATATACAACACTGGAAACTCAGGAAACACTGGGGACTTTTTGCACTTCCTCTTGTTTTGAAAGGACTTGTGTCCTAAATGCCAAACTTCGCACTGGGTGCTGTGGCATCACAAAGCTCCAATTTAAAGCAGAGAACCCATTAGCCTGAAGTGAAGTGTAGTTGCACTAATTAAAAATGATTTCAGTTGGACTGGAATGATTTAATTTATCACAACAAACCCACTATCTGTCAGCAAAAGAAGAGAAGGCCCACTGACAAAGAAGTTTTCTGGGCCTCATAGTCCTTCAGTAAGCAGGAAGGACTTGATGAATTTCTGTACAAATAAATAAAACTCTCACAACCTTTAGATGAAACATGGGAAGAAGACGCTGCAGGTGTAGCTAACTGTGAGCAGCATGGGCAGCACTAAAATACAAAAGAAAGAAAGCAATATTGACAATAGACAGACATGTTAGTAATGACACCAGGAACACTCTAGACTCAAGGGAAGCAGATTATAGGAGTAATTTTTTATTTTGCTCACGTGTCTGAATCAGGCACTGATGCCACACAGTCGCACCAGGTAAAGGGTCTCTGTGCTGGTCTATACACGTGTAACTCATAATACTGCACCGCGGTACTCCTACCACAGTAGGTGAATGAATTGATGGGGTTCTCCTACAAAGGAAGTGGAACTATTTGTAAAATCAGCTGGGATAGTCGTGCATTTTAATGCTAACCTACGTGTTTGCCCCACTTTCATCCGTGCTTTTATTATGTTTTGCAATCTCTCCGTTTATTGCCAACAATCCCATGCAAGATTGTAAGTGCAAAATATTTTAACTGTTCTAACCTGAAACAGCTTTAACATTTTCTCTGTGATAATTTTTCTTTTTGCAGAAGTATACTCATTTCTTCAATGAACATAACAGGTCACACACAACTTTTGTTGAACACAAACAAACCTGTCTGCATCTTTAAAGCATTCGTACTTATTGTGAACCACATTTTGGTGCAGTGACAACAGGTGAGAATGAGAAACAGACTCAGTTTTAGTCAACTGTTTGGCTTCTTAAGAGGGGATAAACTGAAGAAGCTGGGATCAACTTTTTAAGGTTGAGCCCAGCTTCTGCTGATAAAGGTCAGTCGCAGCAGCACCAGTAGGTGGAACGTGCTCGGGAACCTTTGCAGGACACACCCCACAGGACGGTTCATTTGGTATTCCTTTTCCTGCAAGACACAGTGTGTTTTTACAGTTGCATGAGTTAAAATTTACTTGGTGTAATCAACATAAACATAACTGCAAAAAATGTATTTAGAGTTTCATATATGATCTTGTCCTATTAGTGCAGTGCCCCTTCAGCTTATGTATCAGTTGATTAGATCTAGATGCAAATACTGAAAAACAAAAGGAAATATACATATAATAGCAAGATATAAGATAAGATAACTCTTTATTGTCATTGCACAGTCATACATAGTACAATAGTACAATGAAATTGGAAAACTGTCCTACGTCGGCACTACATATAACACAACACGACACGATATGACACAGCACAGTATATTAACTTAGTAATAAAAAAGAATAAGTGTATTTGAATTGCACACTGTTATTATTGCACATTAATTGTTATTGCACCTTGTTATAAATATAAATATTATTATTGTTACTGTTTTTACCGTTGTTAACCCCCCCAAAAAAGTCCAGGGAGGTATCCAGTCAGGTCAGCTGTTAGCATTGATCAGGGCTGTTGTCCTGTTGTAAAAGCTGTCCTTGAGTCTACGTGTTCAGGACCTCAGCAGCCTGAACCTCCTGCCAGACGGCAGCAGCTTAAACACCCGGTGTCCTGGGTATGTGCAGTCCTGTAGGATGCTGCGTGCCCTCTTGAGACAGCGAGTGCTGTACAGATCTGAAATCAGATCAAATTTGTGTGTGTAGACTGTCAAAATAAACATATGCAGCGTTCCAGATAGCTCGGAACTCAGATGTCCTGATGTTGCTGTCCTTCAGTTTCACTACATCGATCACTACGGCCGTCTTCTCATGTTTGTCTACCACCACTATGTCTGGTTGGTTAGCCACCACCATTTTGTCCGTCTGTATCTGGAAGTCCCACAGGATCTTAGCTCGGTCATTCTCCACCACCCTTGGGGGCGTCTCCCATTTTGACCTCGGGACTTCCAGGTTATACTCGGCACAGATGTTCCTGTACACTATGCCGGCCACTTGGTTATGGCGTTCCATGTATGCCTTGCCTGCTAGCATCTTGCACCCTGCTGTTATGTGCTGGATTGTCTCAGGGGCATCTTTACACAGCCTGCACCTGGGGTCTTGCCTGGTGTGATAGACCCCAGCCTCTATGGATCTTGTACTCAGAGCTTGTTCTTGTGCTGCCATGATTAGTGCCTCTGTGCTATCTTTCAGTCCAGCTTTGTCCAGCCACTGGTAGGATTTCTGGATATCAGCCACCTCCTCTATCTGCCGGTGGTACATACCGTGTAGGGGCCTGTCCTTCCATGATGGTTCCTCATCTCCCTCCTCTTTCTTGGGTTTCTGCTGCCTGAGGTATTTACTGAGCACGCTGTCAGTTGGGGCCATCTTCGTGATGTATTCTTGGATGTTCGTTGTCTCATCCTGGATTGTGGTGCTGACACTCACCAGTCCCCGGCCCCCTTCCTTCCGCTTAGCGTACAGCCTCAGGAAGCTGGACTTGGGGTGAAACCCTCCATGCATGGTCAGTAGTTTCCTTGTCTTGATGTCAGTGGCTTCTATCTCCTCCTTTGCCCAGGTTATTATCCCAGCAGGGTACCTGATCACGGGCAAGGCGTAGGTGTTGATAGATCGCATCTTCTGGTGTTGGCCAGAGGGGCCAATGGCGCGATATGGCAACCTCGCTTCTGTCAGTCTGCCCCAGGGCAGCTGTGGCTACAACTGTAGCTGCCTCCACCAGTGTGTGAATGTGAGAGTGAATGAATAGTGGGATTGTAAAGCGTTTTGGGTGCCTAGAAAAGTGCTATATAAATGCAATCCATTATTATTATTATTATTATTATTATTATCCTGTTCTTACCGTTCAGCTGACTCCTCAGGACTTGCCTGACCCTCTGCAGGTACTTGGTGGTTGCAGCTTTCCTAGCGGCCTCTTCATGGTTCCCATCCGCCTGCGGGATCCCCAGGTACTTGTAACTGTCCTCTATGTCTGCAACGTTGCCTTCTGGTAGTTTGATCCCCTCAGTTCTGACTACCTTTTCTCTCTTTGTTACCATCCGACTACACTTCTCCAATCCGAATAACATTCCAATGTCATTGCTGTATAGCCTGGTAGTGTGGATCAGTGAATTGATGTCTCGTTCACTCTTGGCATACAGCTTGATGTCATTCTGATGAACTCATCATGGGTTCCCTCTTTTGGCCCACGCGCTGGTAATTGATCACTCACCTGCAGCCTGTTAACCTGACTCTTCTAGCCACTACTTAAGGTGGCTGCTCAGTGTCTCTCGTTGCTGGATTGTTGTGCAACCTGTGTTAGTGTAGCCCCAGCTCTATTCTGCTCTCGTGTTCTTTGTGATCTCGTCATATTGTTTCTAACCACCTGTTTCTTTGTACATAGATCAGCAAAGAAGATGTGTTACGTGCGTGTGTTGTTGGTTTGTTTGTTTCTTAATGTGTGTATGCTAATTCACCTGTGCAGGGGCTTGGCTGTGATTGGTGGACGGAAGGCACGGCCTGATGTAACTGGCTCCGGCTCTGGACGTAATCCATAAAGGATGATTGAAGAGTCGCAAAAGGGGTGTGTGTGTGAAAACTTCCCGTGCACTTGCCGCAGGTCCAGAAAGGCGGATTTGCTTATTATAGCAAATTTTTTTGGTATTAAAGTGTCCTACAATGCCCGTAAAGCAGAGGTGAAGGTTGCTTTGTGTGCAGGTTTGGTGGAGAAGGGCATTCTCCCTTCCCCGAAGGCAGCTCTAAAGCAGCCTGGCAGGGGCGGCGTGGAGGTGGCTCCGGAGACTGAGCCGGAGCCGGATGCCAAAGGGCCTGCTAATGTGCTCACGGCTGAGGTGGAGCCTGGTGTGGCTGAGGTGGAGTCAGGAGTGGCTGAGGAGCCTCAGGCAGTAGGGTCTACGGAGGACCTCCGTTTGACCCTCCGTATTAGGGAGGTGGAGGTTCGCGCTAAGGAGCTTGAAGTGCAAGCTATGCACCTCCGTGTTAGAGCTTTGGAGTTGGAGCGCAAGCCCGCCGCTGCCTCCACACCTGTTTCCGCTGCCTCCACACCTGTCTCGAGTCGCCCTGACACATCCACAGTTACTTCAACAAGTTTTGACATCACCAAACATGTTACACTAGAACCTCCGTTTCGGGAGGCTGAGGTTGGTGCCTATTTCAGTGCTTTTGAGCGTATAGCAGCTACATTGAGTTGGCCTAAGGAGTTTTGGGCGCTGCTACTCCAGTGTAAGTTAATCGGCAAGGCTCAAGAGGTATGTACTAGCCTTTCCGTTAACGACAGCCTCCAATTAGATATTGTGAAAAAATCCATTCTGCGCGCGTATGAATTAGTTCCTGAGGCTTACCATCAGAAATTTCGTAAAAGTGAAAAGACCGCTGATCAAACGTTTGTGGAATTTGCCCATGCACATCGCTTGTTTGAACGCTGGATGCAAGCCAGCAAAGTGAAGGATATTGAGGGATTGAAGGAATTGGTACTTTTAGAAGAATTTAAGAAGTGTCTCCCGGATCAGTTAGTAGTTTATTTAAACAAGCAGAAAGTGACGTCCCTGGCAAAAGCAGCAGTTTTAGCGGACGAATTTACCCTCACACATAAAACCATTTTCTTACATGAGGCAGCACAAGAAGTGAGGGGAGGGCAGGAAAAGAGACAAAAACCTCTTAAACAGACCCGAAGGGTGAGACAGGAGGAAACTGGAAGGCGGGAATGTTTTTATTGCCGTGAGTCTGGTCACCTGATTGCCAGTTGTCCTGCACTGCGGAAGAAGGAGCAGCACAGATGGTCTAACGGACCTGTGGGGCTCATTAAGGTAGTTTCCCCACCTATATGTCCTGATCGGATACAGGGGTGTGACCCAGAAATGGAAGGAGAGTCACGTTTTAAACCATTTCTTTCCCAAGACTTCGTTTCGGTAACAGGTGAAGAGAAGGACAGGATCCCTATCGCTATTCTCCGAGACACCGGAGCACATCAATCTTTTATGTGAGATGATGTGTTGCCACTGTCGGATGAAACCGCCTGCCACACGGATGTGTTGGTGTGGGGAATTGAAATGCGTGTTCTACATGCGCCACTTCACAGCATATATTTACACTCACCAATTACAACCGGACCTGTGAAAGTCGCTGTACAACGACAGTTGCCATTTAAAGGTGTGTCATTTATTTTGGGCAAGGATTTGGCTGGGGGGAAAGTGTTCCCACCACCTGAAGTGGATACCCCTGTTGCTACCGCCTCAGATGTTACTGATCTAAAAGTGACAGTATTTCCCGTTTGTGCTGTTGCATGGGCGCAAGCGCGCAAATTTGCTGATGTCGTTATTATCGCAGATACATTTGTGGCTATGGAGCAAAAGCTTTCTGTAGGGGGGAAAGACGGTGTGAAAAAAAAATGCAGTGTGCTACATTTAATGCCGGAATTGGGCAGAGATGTGAATAAAGAATCCTTGATAAGCGCTCAGGAAAATGACAAGTCTTTAAGTTCCTGTTTTGCAGCCGTTGTTATGGCCGGGGAAAGCCCCCTCCCCCGTTTTTTCCTGCAGGATGGCGTGTTAATGAGGCGGAGGTCCTCAGATCAGAGTGGAACATCAAATGTTACACAGGTGGTGGTACCATCTCAGCATCGTGATCAGGTGCTAAGCTTAGCACATGATGCTGGCATGGCTGGGCACCTCGGAATAACTAAAACTTGCGTAATTTCATTTGGCCTGGCTTAAAAAAACATGTAGCTTCTTACTGTCGATCTTGTGCCACCTGCCAGTTGGTGGGCAAACCCAATAAACCCATTCCACCTGCGCCGTTATCTCCTATCCCTGTAATGAGTGAACCTTTTGAAAAAGTAATACTAGACTGTGTAGGACCGTTGCCGAGAACAAAAGCCGGCCATCAGTATATTCTTACGGTAATGTGCTCAGCAACGAGATTTGCGTACAGTGAAAGCCAAAGCAGTAATTAAAGCTTTGATCAAATTCTTTTCTGTGTTTGGGTTGCCGAAAATCATTCAAACTGACCAAGGCACCAACTTCATGTCCAGAGTCTTTGCACAGGTTGTTAAAGAACTACATGCCAAGCATGTTACATCTAGTCCATATCACCCCGAAAGTCAAGGTGCTTTGGATAGGTTCCACCAAACTCTTAAAGTTATGTTACGCAAGTTCTGTTTGGAGTCTGGTAGGGGGTGGGATGAGGGGTTGCCCCTATTGTTGTTTGCTCTTAGAGAGGCTAAACAGGAGTCCCTGGGATTTAGTCCCGCTGAGTTGGTTTTCGGACATGTGGTCCGAGGCTCTCTCTGACTTTTGAGGGAAAAATGGCTGTCGGAGACCCCGGAGGAGCCGTGTAGTGTTCTTAACTACGTGAGTCGGCTTCGAGACAGGCTTCGCCTAGCGTGGAAAATAGCCGGGGAAAACCTAAAGCAAGTGCAAACTAAAATGAAAGCTCGATTTGACAAAAAGTCTGTGGTTAGAAGTTTCCAACCAGGGGAGGAAGTGTTGATGTTATTGGGAAGTGTTGATGTTATTGCCCGTGGTGGGGTCCAGTTTACTAACGCAGTTCGCTGGTCCTTACAGTGTTGAATGTAAACAATAACCAACAATAACCACTGTGTGATTCGCACTCCAGATCGGCGGCGAAAAACCAGGGTTTGTCATGTGAATACGTTGAAACTATTCTATCCATGTGCACAAAATACAACAGCGCCCCCGGTGTGCGCGGTTGCCATCCTCCCCGCTTACAAACTGTCGGATGACGGATTATCTGGGAGGGATGATGCATTAGGTAGTGGGCATCTGAAAAACTCTTTAATTTTAAATGATCTTGAATCATTTGTTGCCGACTAACCTGAAACTGCTCGAACTGACATCATTACTCTGATAAAAAATAACTTGTCACTTTTCACTGATCACCCGCGCCAAACGACTGTCTTATGTCATGACATTGATGTGGAGGGGCATAAGCCAATTAAACAACATGCGTACCGGGTGAATCCATTGAAAAGGGAAATAATGCAGAGAGAAGTCAATTATCTCCTAGAGCATGGCTTAGCCGTTCCAAGTGCTAGCGCATGGAGCTCTCCATGTGTGTCAGTGCCCAAGTCTGACAATACTCCTCGATTCTGTACGGATTACCGAAAGGTGAATGCGGCCACTAAAGCAGACTCTTTCCCATTACCTAGGATGGATGACTGTGTTGATGGTGGGTGGGATCCGTTACTTATGTGACCAAACTGGATTTATTGAAGGGATATTGGCAGGTTTCTTTAACTGCTAAAGCATCTGAGATCTCTGCATTCGTTACCCCCGATCACTTCCTTCAGTATACAGTGATGCCCTTTGGCTTGCGTAATGCGCCAGCCACATTTCAGCACCTGATGGCTAAGGTTTTGGCTGGGGTCCCTAACTGTGATGCCTACGTAGATGATGTGGTCATTTATTCTGCTTCCTGGAGCGATCATCTCCAAACCCTCTTAACTATTTTTAAGCGTTTTGAGGAAGCATCGCTCACTGTAAATCTGACCAAATGTGAGTTCGGGAAAGCAACCATCACCTACCTTGGAAAGCAGATGGGTCAAGGGCGAGTGTGCCCCGTGACCGCGAAGGTAGAGGCTGTTATTGAGTTTCCGATTCCTCAAACAAGGAGGGGGTTACGCCGCTTCCTGGGAATGTGTGGCTACTACCGAAGTTTCTGTAAAAACTTTGCCTCCATAGTCGCTCCCCTGACTGACCTGGTCAGCCCGACCAAACCCTTCATATGGACTCTGGCGTGCCAAACTGCTTTTGAGTCAGTGAAAACTCTACTGTGCAGTGCCCCAGTTTTAGCAGCACCTAACTTTGAATCTCCTTTTAAGTTGGAGGTGGACGCCAGCACAACTGCAGCGGGTGCAGTTCTGCTGCAGGCAGATCAACACGGAGTGGACCGTCCGATCTGCTATTTCTCGAAGAAATTCAATAAACACCAAGTGAACTATAACACTAACTAATAATGCAATCACTAATAAGGAGGCAAGAGTGCAGCTGAAGTGTTAATAGTTATCATAATAAAGTGACTGAGATAGACAAATTTTCAGCTGGCAAATATATCTTCTTTTGATAAATTTGATCGGTGTAGTCAACCATCAATATTATTTCACATATCCAATTCAG
The DNA here is from genome assembly GCF_963576455.1 of Neolamprologus multifasciatus. NCBI lineage: Eukaryota > Metazoa > Chordata > Actinopteri > Cichliformes > Cichlidae > Neolamprologus > Neolamprologus multifasciatus. The sequence goes on along the minus strand of NC_140448.1, from coordinate 6,889,436 downwards.
GGTTGGGGGGTACAGACTCCTAGACCTAAAGTTGTGCTCCCCCCCACCCCCCCCAACTTTAGTGCTCTCTGTCAAAATTGACCAGTCTGTTTTAACAGCTCTTAAATTAGCATGACAAACATTTTTCACCAACAAATTCGGTTCAGTGGGTGGTTCAGTGGGTGGTTCAATGGGTCATTCAGTGGGCCATTCAGGAGTCAGAGGCCAAAGGGGGGGGGGGGGGGGGGGGGGGATTCCCATAAATTTTCTATGGCAGTCACTTTCGACCGGGAACATCCCACAGGACTAACGTTGCATATTAGCAACTCAGTTACATCTGTAATTGCACAAGACTGCAGACTACAGGTTTATTTGTACACGGTGGACTGACCAATGGGAAAGTTATTACTCACATGTGAAAACAATCAGGGCAATCACAAAGCATGAAGTAAAACTAAAGCACAGCATGTAAAAAACCACGCTTCAAAGTAAGGCAGGAAATGCACTATCAAGACTAACATCAAACAAAGGTAGAAGTGGAGGTCAAAGACGTGACAGCAAATCCCCAGCAGACCCCAAGCAGCTGGGGAAACCCCCCCCCCCCCCCCCCAAAAGCCCATCTCCATAGAGACTGTATCAGCTCCCAAACAGACAAAAAACAAAATTTCCTTCTCTCACTAGGAGAACCAAGGTTACACCGTAACCGTACGATGTCTTTCTGAAAGCGTTGTAACTAAGTTTAAGAATAAAATCCAGCCACTGTTATCATCGTCAATGCCCTGTACCAACACAGAGCAGAGCAGCTACCTGAACGCTACGCCAACAGAGGTCGATCATCTTGTTAATAATTTCACCTCCTCACTACGTACGACTCTGGATACTGTAGCTCCAGTGAAAACTAAGGTCTCTAATCAGAAGTACCTGACTCCGTGGTATAATTCTCAAACACGTAGCCTAAAGCAGATGACTCGTAATCTGGAGAGGAAATGGCGTGTCACAAATTTAGAGGATCATCATTTAGCCTGGAGAAATAGTTTGTTGCTTTATAAGAAAGCCCTCCGCAAAGCCAGAACAGCTTACTACTCATCACTGATTGAAGAAAATAAGAACAACCCCAGGTTTCTCTTCAGCACTGTAGCCAGGCTGACAAAAAGTCAGAGCTCTGTTGAGCCAACCATCCCTTTAACGTTAACTAGTGATGACTTCATGAACTTCTTCACAAATAACATTTTTATCATTAGAGAAAAAATTACCAATAATCATCCCACAGATGTAATATTATCTACAGCTACTCTTAGTACCATTGATGTTAAGTTAGACTCTTTTTCTCCAATCGATCTTTCTGAGTTAACTTCAATAATTACTTCCTCCAAACCATCAACGTGTCTTTTAGACCCCATTCCTACAAAACTGCTCAAAGAAGTCCTGCCATTGATTAATTCTTCAATCTTATATATGATCAACCTATCTCTAATAATCAGCTATGTACCACAGGCCTTCAAGCTGGCTGTAGTTAAACCTTTACTTAAAAAGCATCTCTAGACCCAGCAGTCTTAGCTAATTATAGGCCAATCTCCTTTTTGCTAAAGCATATAGTTAGGGCTGGACCAGGTGACCCTGAATCCCATGATGCATTGAGTTTTTCCTTTCCAGTCACCTTTCTCACTCACTATGTGTTAACAGACCTCTCTGCATTGAATCATATCTGTTATTAATCTCTGTCTCTCTTCCACAGCATGTCTTTATCCTGTCTTCCTTCTCTCACCCCAACCAATCACAGCAGATGGCCCCGCCCCTCCCTGAGCCTGGTTCTGCCGGAGGTTTCTTCCTGTTAAAAGGGAGTTTTTCCTTCCTACTGTCACCAAAGTGCTGCTCATAGGGATTCCTATGATTGTTGGGTTTTCTCTGTATCTATTATTGTACGATCTACTGTGCAATATAAAGCACCTTGAGGCGACTGTTGTTGTGATTTGGCACTATATAAATAAAATTGAATTGAATTGAATTAAAAGTTAGTAACTAAATTCCACAGGGTTCTGAGCTGGAACACATGTTCTTAATATGAACACTGAGGGACTGACACACACACACACACCTTCATACACCAAGTTACTTTTTGCACAATACTTTTCTATAGCACTGTTGTGTCTGCACTGTCTTGTGTACTTGTGTACTGTGTACAGCTTCATTCACTTCCGCCTACTTGCAAAGGGGAAGCCATTTCTCTGCTTCAGAGACTTTGAGAAAGCAATCCATGCCTTTATTTCACCTCGCCTCGACTTCTGCAACAGTCTCTACTCTGGTGTTACTTTGTCATTGTTATGTTATTGTATGGTTGATTGTCATTTATGCTTAGAAATATCTACTCATATATGCTTAGAGTTGTATAATCAATGTCATGTTGGTAGAGGTTTGATCCTTAATAGTCTGCAAAGGCTTGGTGTGCATTCCAGAGTGTTCTGGCATTCACACCTACATCCTGGGAGCATGGGGGAGGTCGCACCTTGTCTTATTGTTTTATGGTAGGATAAACGTAGCTACACATACAACGCACAGGCAAGGTACTCTTTGTGTGTATGTAGACGTCATATGTTAATGAACCTATGTATGTTCATGTGAGCTCAATAAAAGAACAATGTTATGGGGGAGCGGACGAGAGCGACTGGGGTCAAGCGAAGGAACGGCGCTTGTCGTGGTTCTCTCCCTCATGCATGAGTAACACGAAGAACTTTGCCTACTTGGTGTTCAATGCTTTAGCTGTGTAATTAAATTGTCTTGAACGTTACGAATAGGTTTATGTGCTAGACAGACCTAACAAGGCAGCAAGGCTTCTGACTGGCAAGTGGAAGCGAGAGCACACATCCACTATACTTGCCTCGCTACACTGGCTGCCAATAAGTTTTCGAATTGATTTTAAGATCTTGACACTTGTTTTTAAAACATTGCATGGACTAGCTCCTATATATCTTTCTGATCTTTTAAATTGGTATAGGGCTTTGGAGCGTGATGTCATGGGAGGGGGCGTGACTGCCGAGGCACCATTTTAGCAGGCCAAACAAAGGGCTAAAGGAGCGAAAGCATCAGCAAAGGTTCGCCCTTGCTGTGTTGTAAGTTGTTAGATCACATGATCGGGAAGGGAATAAGCTGGAAAATGGGCTCTCCTTTTATTCTTTACCCACTTGGAAGCAACGTGAGGGAGCTCATGTATCGGATGTTACCAAAAGAGGGCATCTAGTCTGGAGAGCAGCTGTGAGACGAGCTGATATCCAGTTCTCGACCATCCCCAGATATCTGTTGGTGCTCCAGACATTTTCATTCAGGTAAGATCTAAATAAGTTCATATTACTCTTTATAGCCTATTAGTTTTATCGGTCATAGCAAATTAGAACAAACATCCTACTGAGTGATTTTGTAGATATACGTTCTATAGAGTTCCTAATTGTTTTTCATTATTGCAGCAAACCAGCCAATGAAATGGTTAAAACAAGTCCTGACTGGGTTCCAACGCTACACATGGGGCACTACGAAATCCCTGCTTCAAACCACATGCTACATGCTAATCAGATTACTTCTTCCATGTGAGGGTGAACATGTGCCCCAGTGTGGTAGTAAAACCAGCGAAAATGCTCTTGTTAAATACTCTTAAAAGTCTTGTGCTGTATATGTAGTGTTAGAGTTTCAAAAGAGACAGTAAATTACAGAATGCTATAGTGGGTGATATTATTTAAATGTTGTCATGATTTTATGTAAACATTTTGTCATTTGTAAACTATACATGACATTGATTCTATATTGTTACTGATGTGATGTCCTATAAAGTGGTTTTAATTTAAAATAAAAAAAAGGCAAACATTTATTTGTTTCTTTATTCAACTTTTGAACAGTGTTACTTAGTAAGTACATATTCAGTAAATGCAAATTATTTACATGGCAATGCACTTCAGGCACAAATGTAGACCCCCTAAATACAACATTATGGGTTATTCAGAACAGAACTATGCTTAGAGAAATATTTTCCCATCAGTTGATCCAACTCCTCCATAGTAGCAGGTGGAATTTTTCTGTTTTGAGGACGGCTTCTTTTCCCTGTCACTACGGATGGTCTGTTTATGTTTTGATTGAGAGCCTTTTTCGGGGGCAGCTGAAGAGGAAGTCTATCTTATGGCCAACCACTGATCGTATCTTGGTCATATTACCCAGCAAAACCCAGCATGCAGGTTCATCTGTAACAGTCCTTGTGCCACAGATCTGCACTGTTGCTTCTACATTAAACAGAAGAGCAGCGACATGGCTGCAGGTCTCCACGACTCCGGCCTTACAGCTGCAGTGGGCGGCTTCAACCTTCCCTGTGATGCTCACAGTGACCTGTGGCTGCAATGCTGGTTCATTCAGTCTTTGAGAGTGCAGGACCTGAATCACACACAGACAACGTTCATTTAAAGACAAGAACTTTAATGAGCCCAGGCCAACACAAACGTGTTTTATCTACTTTCAAATCCATTTATCACAAATGTAACAAATAAAGTGTTTAGAAAGTTAGCACATACATGTAATTTTTTATCTTTTTATGTATTCATCTATAGAACGCTGCAAGTTATATTCTACATCTAACTTTTTTTTCTTTTTTTGGGGGGGGGGGGGGTAAATCTGTCAACAAAAAATGATGTAATCACTTTCAAGATGGAGAAAGTTTAGTTTAGTTTAGTTTAATTATTTATATAGCACATTTAATTACAACAGGAGCGTTGACCAAAGCCACAGCCACCCTGGGGCGCACTGACAGAGGCGAGGCTGCCGGACACTGGCGCCACCGGGCCCTCTGACCACCACCAGTAGGCAATGGGTGAAGTGTCTTGCCCAAGGACACAACGACCAAGACTGTCCAAGCCGGGGCTCGAACCAGCAACCTTCCGATTACAAGGTGAACTCACAACTCTTGAGCCATGATCGCCACGATGACTCTCATGCTGTATTAAAAGCCAGTAAATAAAAATGTGTTTTAAGATAAGATTTAAAAAGATTGACAGTGGGAGCCTGTCTGATGTGTAGGGGTAAATTATTCCACAGCTTAGGCGCTACGACTGCAAATGCTCAATCGCCTCTATGAACCAGCCTCGACCTTGGTACAGCTAAAAGCAAAAGATCACTTGATCTAAGAGATCTAAGGGGGTATAAGTCTGCAAGACGTCAGACAAATACCTGGGAGCCTGTCCATTCAGGGCTTTGCAAGTCAACAATAAAATTTTAAAATGAATTCTGAAGCAGACAGGGAGCTAATGAAGAGAGGCGAGCACCGGGGAAATGTGTTCACATCTTTTAGTACGTGTCAGAAGACGAGCTGCAGCCTTCTGGACCAACTGCAGCCTTGCCAGGCAGGTCTAGCTAACTCCAGCATATAAGGAGTTACAATAGTCCAGCTGGGATGTAATGAAAGCATGAATCGCCTGTTCAAAGTTTTTAAAAGGTAAAAATGAGATAAAAGCCTCAGTTTGAAGAAGGACCACTGTACGACTGAGCTAATCTGTTTTTCAAAGGTGAACTTGCTGTCAAATATAACCCCCAAATTTTTGGCATGTGATTTGACAAAAGGCTCAAGACTGTGCAGGTTAAAATTAGAGGTGCTGGGGTTGCCGCTTGGTCCAAAAATTAGCACTTCAGTTTTGTTCACATTGAAGTTAAGGAAGTTAGAGGCCATCAAAGATTTAACTTCACCGAGACACTGAAGTAAAGATCTAGTGAGGCAGGACTGTTTCCCTTCAGTTGAAGATAGATCTGAGTATCATCGGCATATGAATGAAAACAAATGTTACATTTTCTAAAAATTAGACCTAAAGGCAGCATATAAATGGAGAACAATATTGGCCCCAGTATAGATCCCTGGGGAACACCACAAGTAAGGGGAGCTGAGGAAGAGATAAAATCGCCAAAGCTCACAGAGAAGGTCCTGTCAGACAGGTATGACCTGAACCACTCTAATGGGGTGCCCTTTACACCACAACGCTCCAACCGTGAGATTAAGATGCTGTGGTCAACAGTATCGAAGGCAGCGGTCAGATCTAAACAGAGTCAGACGGCAGGCCGTGCACACTGGCGCCATCTTGATATTACGGATATCACGGAAAGCATAAAGTTCGACTTTTATGAATCACTTAATATGATAAGGAGATTCTGCAGGTCATTAATCAATGTATAAAACCAAAATAGAATATGTTTTTAGTGATACAGGACACAAACACGGAAGCAAGGTGTATAATTAGGATTATTTATAATAAATATGAATTAATTAGTGCAATTTCTTTAACCATATAGAATGACTACATTCTTCAGGACAAGGTCACATCAGTGCACTGAACTCATTAAGTTATCCATCTAACAGCCTCCACATGTTCTCACTGTAATTTCCCCTCATGAATGCACTAACTTGAATGTTCGGGGGGAAATCAAATGCATTTTACTCGCAGTACTCAAGCTGACTTACCTTTGTTTGAATGACGGCGAATTCACAACGTGGAGGCTTAAAAAAGCCAAATCTTGTACCCAATCATTGGTGAATTGGATGTGCGCCTCCAGACATTTATAATTGCAAAATTGGTTCGCTGTGTATTTGGTGACTCCACAGACAAGGTACAAAAATATAGCAGGCTAAGTCAATAGCGGTTGGTCTTCAGGGTTTCTACTCCACGGCCGTATTTCATACGGGTCCACATTTCCAATGCACGCTATTTTTTGCAAGTACCGTCTCTTCGCATCCGGACGCAATCTGCCTCTATAACGTCTGTAACGTTCTTTTGAGCTGCTTTTAAGTGTGGTTCGCAGCAATCTTCCTTCCAAACACAGTGTGTTTGTTTTGATTCGTGGCCTGCTAAAATGGTGGCGCGCTCCTATAATGCATTGCGGCGTGACAACTCCAAAGCCCTATACTCCGGCAAGACCTTTGAGGTCTGCGGACCAAATGCTTCTAATTGTCCCTCGGTCTAGATTAAAACACAGAGGAGATCGGGCTTTTGCTGCGACTGCTCCGAAACTGTGGAATAAACTGCCTTTACATATCGGGACCTCGCCAACACTGGATAGTTTTAAAACTCGTTTAAAGACCCATTTTTACTCTTTGTCTTAATTCTGTATGAGTCTGTCATTATTTTATTCTTATTATTTTCTTATCTTTTATTTTACTTTCCTTTTAAATTTTATCTGATTATTTTATTGTACAGTTCTTTGGTCAACAGTTGTGGTTTTTAAAAGTGCTATATAAATAAAATTGATTTGATTTGATTTTTGTTTTTTGCACATTTGCACTTTATGTAGTCCATGTTGATTGTCTGTTATATGTAGCACCATGATCTTGGAAGAACATTGTTTCCTTTAATAAATAATTTAATGTTATTAATTTAATTTAATTTAATTTAATTTAATTTAATTATTTAGAAAGAGGGACAATACATATTAATGAACATTTTAACAAATGTAAATATGCCAGATTATAGCCTTGGGCTAATTTCCATCTGCAGACCCTCTGGCAGGTTGGTCTTACACACAAGTTAGTAAAAACATAAAGAGACACTACTTACAGATCATGTGACAAGAACAAAAACAGTCATCACATCATATTAGAACAAACAATGACAAGAAGAATGGACAACAGAGAACAACAGAGAACAATAACGGAAACACATCAATTATATTGCACAAACCCCAGTATTACACATGCTCTGACTGTCCTGATATTGCACTGACCCGTTACACTAGAGTTGGATGTCTCGAGACCAAGACCGGTCTCCAGACCACTTTTACGTGGTCTTGGTCTCGACGGACTTTGGTCTCGGTCTTGTCTTGGTCTCGCTGTCTCGGTCTTGCTGTCTCAGATCGACATAGTGGTCGGGAGGTTTGGAGTCAACAGTATCCATGACACACAACGTAACGTTCGATAATGCGTCATGTGCAAAAGCATCAGCTCTAAGAGCCGTGCTTAGAGAGCGCGTTGTAGTGAATCAGAAGAGTCGACTCCCACTGAGCGAGAGCCGCTCCTCACTTAATTTCCTTTGGCTGCTCAGCTCTCACACAGTGGCTCAGCTATGCTCCAATCCCTCCATATTGTGGCCAATCACATGCGAGGATATAGGATAATATCATTGTGTGAAAAACAGAGAGGGTGAGAGACGCGACAGTCAAGTGGAGCATGCGTCTGTCCTCTCAGTGAGTGAGACAGTGGACAGCGGTGAGGAGGGCTGTGCGAGTGCATCGCAAAAACACATGAATATGCCCGACACCCGTAAACAAAGCATCCGGCTGCAGTTTAAAGACTTTTTTGTCTCGGTCTTGGTCTCGTCTCGACTCTGTCTTGGTCTCGCTACCCTCTGGTCTTGGTCTTGTCTTGGTCTCGCTACCCTCTGGTCTTGGTCTTGGTCTCGCTACCCTCTGGTCTTGGTCTTGTAAATGGTAAATGGACTGATTCTTATATAGCGCTTTTCTACTCTCCTGGAGTACTCAAAGCGCTCTATACAACATGCCTCATTCAGGCAATCACACCCATTCTCACAAGTACTTTATCTTCACTTAGTGCTTTTCTAACTACATTCACACACATTCATACTCCGATGGACGCATCGGAGAGCAAGTTGGGGTTAGTATCTTGCCCAAGGATACTTGACACGCAGACTGGAGGAGCCAGGGATCGAACCACCAACCTTCCGATCAGTAGGTGACCTGCTCTACCTCCTGAGCTACAGCCACCCCTTGGTCTTGGTTTAGGCTGTCATGACTTTAAGTCTACGTTACACTAATAGTTGTTTCCCTTTATCTAAGTAAGTAAGTAAGTAAGTAAAATTTATTTATATAGCGCTTTTCACAGATAAAAATCACAAAGTGCTTTACAACACAGGAAATGGGAATATAAAAACAATATAACAGTAAATAAAACAATGTAAAACAATAAAACTATAAAAACAGCATAAGAAGAAATTAATCAAATGCTTTTCTAAATAAAAATGTCTTCAGCTGTTTCTTAAAAGAATCAATGGAGTCCGTGCAGCGAAGAGACAGTGGGAGAGAATTCCACAACCGTGGTGCCACAGTCTGAAAGGCCCGATCACCACGAGTTTTAAAACGAGTGCGCGGTACCACCAGCAGTCTCTGATCTAATGACCTTAAAGCCCGAGAAGATGTATGTGGTTTCAGCAGGTCAGATAAATATTGAGGAGCTTGACCATGTAGGGCCCTAAAGGTTAGAAGTAAAATTTTAAAATGAAACCTAAAATTTATGGGCAACCAGTGAAGGGAGGCCAAGACTGGAGTGATATGTGATCTTCTCTTGGTGCCTGTTAAGAGTCGTGCTGCAGCATTCTGCACAGTCTGAAGACGATTTAAGGCTGATTTGTTAAAACAAGTAAAAAGGCCATTACAATAGTCTAAACGAGAAGAAATAAAAGCATGAATAATCATCTCAAGTTCAAGCTTTGATACCATTAGTCTGAGTTTAGAGATATTCCGTAAATGATAAAAACAGTTTCGGACCAGCTGCTTAGAATGCTGCTCGAGCGACATCGAGCTGTCAAACATGACACCGAGATTTCTAAGGCATGATTTTACAGAAGGGTCTAAGAAGCTGATATGCTGTCTAATTTCTGGGACCATGTGGTCTGGAGCAAGAATTAGAGTTTCTGTTTTATCAGAGTTTAGTTGGAGAAAATTGTCATATAACCATTTGTTGATTTCTGTCAGGCAATTACTTAAATTAGACAATTTATAAAACTCAGACATTTTGAAGGAACAGTATAGTTGGAACAGTATAGTGTATCTAATACACTAACTCTTTTTCACGTCCAATATAAAGCATGATTAATTATGATCACCACTGCACATGGTTGGAATGGCAGTGAAGCCACTTGACTTAACTAATATGCATCTTTACAAAACACCACACACTGGGTATCTGCTGGTTTGTAGAAGATACATCGTTACATTTGTTGACAATATCAGATATAACTGAGCTCAAATCAATTAATTCAATTCAATTTTAGATGCCGCCGAGTATGGCAGCCTCGTCGCGAGCTCCCCCAAGCAACAAGCCATTCTGGCTACCGAGGGAATTCACAGCAGTGATTATTACGGCTGTTTACATTCCCCCACAAGCCGACACTGACCGAGCACTCAGGGAACGGTACAGCGCGATCAGCAGTGAGGAAACCGCACACCCAGAGGCGGCGTTTATCACGACCGGGGACTTTAACAAGGGAAACCTGAAGAAAGTTTCACCAAAACTCCACCAACACATCCATTTCAACACTCGTGGAGACTGGCTACTTGACCACTGCTACACCTCTTTCCGGGATGCGTACAAAGCCCTCATCCACGCCCCATTCGGCCAATCAGATCACCGTTCCATCCTGATCCTGCCCGCCTACAGGCAGAAGCTGAAACAGGAAGCTCCAACCCTGAGGGCGGTGCACCATTGGTCGGACCAATCGGAGTCCACGCTGTGGGACTGTTTTGATCACGAGGACTGGCAAATGTTTCACGTGGCTGCTAATGACATCGATGAATCCACAGACTCAGTCTGCGGATTCATCAGGAAATGCGTGGAAGATGTCGTTCCATCCAGAACAGTTAAATCCTTCCCAAATCAAACACCCTGGATTAATAGCGATGTTCGCGCGGCACTGGTGGCACGGAGCGCCGCTTTTGCCTCCGCGAACACATCGGACTACAAGCACGCACATTACCAACTCCGGAAGACGATCAAAGCACCCAAACGTGAGCACAGGGTCAGGGTGGAGCAACAGTTTGACAACCCTCGGAGGATGTGGCAGGGACTGAACACAATCACAGACTTTAGAGGGAAAACCAGCACACCGCAGACCACGGCCTCAAGTCATGCGCGGCTCAGCCGGCTGGAGTGTTTACACACATCTTCAACCTTTCCCTCTCTCTGTCTGTAGTCCCAGCCTGCTTCAAAATGGCCACCATCGTCCCTGCACCCAAATCCTCCATCATCTCATCACTGAACGACTGGCGACCTGTAGCCCTGACCCCCATCGTGAGCAAATGCTTCGAGAAGCTGGTCAGGGACTTCGTTTGCTCTGCACTACCCGACTCACTGGACCCTCTACAGTTCGCATACCGCCACAACAGGTCCACTGATGATGCCATAGCCCTGACACTACACACTGCCCTGTCACACCTGGAGAAGAGAGACACGTATGTGAGAATGCTGTTTGTAGATACAGCTCAGCATTCAACACCATCGTTCCCTCGAAGCTGGACAGGAAACTGCAGGATTTGGACTCAGCAGCTCCCTCTGCAGCTGGATCCTTAACTTCCTGTCTGACAGACGCCAAGTGGTCAGGCTGGGCAGCATCACCTCATCCCCCATCACACTGAACACTGGTGCACGACAGGGGTGTGTACGGAGCCCTCTTCTGTACTCACTCTACACCTACGACTGCACAGCCACTAACAACTCCAACATCATTGTGAAGTTTGCGGACGACACTACAGTGGTGTTATCACCAACGGTGATGAGACAGCTTACAGGGAGGAGGTCAGCGCCCTGACCCACTGGTGTCAAGACAACCATCTCACCCTCAACGTCGCAAAGACAAAGGAGTTGATAGTGGACTTCCAGAGGTGCAGAGATGTACACTCCCCCATCACCATCAACGGCGCTGCTGTGGAGAGAGTGAGCAGCTTCCGCTTCCTTGGTGTACATCTGGCTGAGGATCTTACGTGGTCATCGTCGGATAATTGGAGGTGAGCTTCCCTCCAGGACATCTACAGGAAGCGGTGCCTGAGGAAAGCGGGGAGGATCATCAAGGACTCCAGTCACCCAGCCATAACTGTTCAGACTGCTTCCATCAGGAAGGAGGTTCTGCAGCATCCGGTCCCGAACCAGCAGACACCTCAACACCTCACCTTCACTTACCAGAACTTCAACATTATGCACTACATACTGTATATAAATGCCACTTGTTTTGCACATTTCCAACTACCAACCTCTGTATATTTTATTTTATTGTTTATTCTATTTAATTTTTAAAATATGCACACACACACACACACACACACACATAGATATACATATTTAGTATACACATTCAGTAATGCGCATACACTCTTATATTGTACATATATTTATTACTCTCAGTTTTAGCCATTCTTATATTTTGCTTGTTGTTATGTTATTGTACTTTACACACCTCTGCTGCTTGTGAAGCTTGCACACAAGAATTTCACTCGCATGTACTGTACCGGTGTACCTGCACATGTGATGTGACTATAAAAGTGATTTGATTTGACTTATGCAGCACTAAATCACAACAACAGTCTCTCCACAATAATACAGAGAAACCCCCAGCAATCAGATGAACTATGAGTAGGCAATGCATTACAGTGGGAAGAAAAAACTTTCTCTTAAGGGGAAGAAAGCTCCAGCAGAACCAGACTCAGGGAGGGGCGGCCACCTGCTGCGACTGGTTGGGGGAGATGGCTTAAGGAAATACAGAAGACTGTCTATTTGTAATTCTCTGTATATAAATTCAGACAAAAATAAAATCATTATATCTGCCTTTAAAAACTGTATAAATAAGTTCAGGCTCATTTCGATATGTTTTCATGTGGCCTGTAAGATGCATATCAAACATCCTGACTACTCTAAGTCCTTAATAACATATTAGCTTCTATTCACTGGCCACCCTTGAATGTGAAAAAATACTTTAAAAATCTTCTCCTCACTTACCAATAATTCATTACTGTACTTAAGAGCACTTTGCCCTAAAAGTGGAGCCTTATTTATTGTTCCTAGTTTCCAGACGCAGAATTGGAGGCAGAGCCCTCAGCTATGGATGTAAAAGCCCAACAAGGGGCATGGGTTGGAAATGAGCAGTAGCTTCACTTTAATTCACTGGTGGCATGGTGGTTTGCTCTGTCAGGCTACAGAGCAGTCCAAAGACTGTGGGGTTTGTGGGGTTAGGTTAACTGGTGATTCTAAATTCAAATGGTTGTCGGTCTCTCTGTGTAGCCCTGTGGCAGACTGGTGACCTGTCTGGGTCGTACTAAAGGGTTTTGCTTTGTATTCTATTGGAAATTGTAAAATACGTCCACACAGACCGAACAGTGTTTAAATCTGTGGGTGTAAATGGTAAATGGACGCTTTTCTACTGTCCCAGAGTACTCAAAGCACTCTATACTAGAGCTGCCAATATTAGTCGACTAGTCACGATTACGTCGGCTATCAAAATCGTCGACGACTGATTTAATAGTCGACGCGTCGTTTGAAGCTTTGTAAGATCCCAAAAGACGCAGGAATAAGTAGTAGGATTTAAGAGTGTAATAACGGACTGAAACAGAAGATGGCAGCACTGCATGTACAAGGATGCCAGCTGCCGTTAAACCCCGAAGAAGAAGAAGAAACTGTGTCCCAGAATTCATAGCGCACCCCTGCTCAGTTTCCAACAATGGCGGCAGCTAGTTAGTTTTAATATTACTCTTATTATTCTTTCTGGGTCACAAAATAAACGTTTAACATATTTTCAGGCGAGAATGTAGCTGTGTAAACCTCAAATATCTGCTCAGTTTATCAAGACACCACATATTTTCAAAAGCGCTCCGACGTTTTCGGAGACGTCTGTTACCCACTAGCTCGATAGCTAGCCGGGGGCTAGGCTAACTAGAGACATGAGAACACCGGACTCCCGGCTAATCGTTTTCAAACCCACCGCTGTCTTTCCCTACTCAGGTTAAACATGATATATAAGTCACTTAGATAACTTAAAAATGTTATTGTTTGGCTTTTTTAGTATTTTATTTGTTCCTGATTAAATCGGTTTGGCTGAGATTAAAGTTATAGTTTTTACACAGCTGAATAAACATCATGCAGACAGCTGATTATCAGAAGTGTGAGATGCTGGAGAATTTACTCCGGTGTCCTGTTATATTTTAGATAGCAAGGAGTTTATTAAACTTCACCAAAACAATCTGCAAATTTCATTAAAATTTAATAAACTACCATTTTGTCTTTATTTTTAGTTAGCACCTTAAACACTTAAAGCTGTAAGCTAATTATAGTTATATAAGAGCAGATGCTGCTGGTGCAATAAGCTGTACGTTTTACGTCCAATGGATGATGATCTGATTAGTCAACTATCAAAATAATCGTTTGTGGCAGCCCTACTACTCTATACAACAGGCCACATTCACCCATTCATACAAGCTGTTTCTTCTATGATTTTTTTAAATGCTGACTAACTAACATTCATACACATTCATACTCTGATGGATGCATCGCACAGCAACTTAGGCTTAATATCTTGCCCGAGGTTATTTGGCATGCAGACTGGGGATCAGCCAGGGATCGAACCACCTTCCGAACCCTCCTGACCTACAGCCACTCCGATGTGGCTGTGGAGAAATCATATTGGAATATTACTTTGGAAGTGAACTGTAACCTCAGTCCTCAGGGCAATAACATGGTTATATGTGGTTATACAATGCTGGAGTCATACAGAAGCCTCTTTCAGGTGGAGAGGACCCATCTGTCATGATGGAAATCAAACCCACAGCCATAAACAGACTTCCCCGTGGTTTTAAACCTTCCCTGAATGATCATTACTCTGAAAGCCATTCAGGGAAGGTTTAAATACTGGACCTGGAAAAATGGCCACAAGTGAGAAAAAAGAAAACAAACCTGTGACTGTCATTTTCATTCAGTGCTCTGAAATCTGATGGAAACTCATGAATGTGAGAAATCAGTTCATTAAAAACTATCATGTGGTGCAAACTTTTCAAATATATTGCAGACACATCTGTTCTTTGTTCCTAAGGCTATGTGGCTGCACTGCCGCTGAACAGGCTGATATGAACGGCACAGGTTGTTCAAAGTGTGCAGGTGCTGTCTAAGGCACATAGTGTTGGCAGGGAGAGCAAGAAGAGATGGACGAGGAGACGGGGTGAAGGGAAGTGAGACGACAGTGTCAAAGTGATTTCTGTCAGTTGGCTGAGGAGGCGCTCAGAGGGGACCAATCCCTGCTGCTGTACACAGCCAATTAAAACTCAGTGTTTACATACACGCATGCAGCCCCTTATCACTTCCACCAGGCAGGACCGTGTGTCCACCACCGACTGTGCTGGCACATAAACTCATGGCTGCATCAAGAAGGGAGCGATGATTAGAGCCAAGTCTAAACAAAGTTTACATTGATGTATTTAAGGTATACATTTACTCACATTTGTCACAGTTCTGGATGAACAAGACAAAACTGCCACTTCCTGCCACCTGACCTCCTTAGTCTGAGTGAAACAGGCCGTCTGTACTGGGCACATTAAACGTACAAAGATTCTGATTATCAAACGTGACGAGTGTCTGAGCGAGATGCACACTGAAGTCCCAAGGTGAATCTGGAGTGATGGAAAGAAGAGATGGCATGTGCATCGTTGCGGGCGGAGGGAGTGCGCTGCTCCCACATCCCAAAGAACAACAAATCCAAAGCTATTGGCCTATTTGAGTCTTTTGGCTGTCAAAGTCACCGATGACACACACTGCTGAGACACTCAACAAGAAGAAAAGGAGATGAGGGGGGGCAGCTGCCACAGATTTGAGGACAGAATACTGCAACACATCTCACCCTAACGTCTATCATCTCCACTCTTAACAGAGCCTTTGGCCTGCCACTGCTGATCTCTTTATCCAGACACAAGCAGAGGAACAAGGCCAAACTCACTGTTTGTGCAAATCAGCTCAATGTAAGCAGGTCGATAGTTCTCAGTACTCAACAGGAGGCAAAAAGGTGAGTTTCACTAAAGCCCTAACCCACTAAAACTGAAAGAGATGAATTCTTTTTGAGGACTGATGAGGGCGAGAGCTGGTTTACAGACAGCTTTTAGCTATCTTCATACTCCAACTGTACTGAATCCTAATACTACTACACGACCCACACATGGTGTCAGTGCACAAACAAACTGATGTGTCATGGTGGCTCCATCACATTTACTTAGCTGCACGACAGGCTGATGAAGTACAACAAGCTGTGCTTGCTGTGGCTCGTCTAACATTTTCCCATAATGCAAGTAATGAAGTGTCTCATCACCCACAGACAAGCACACCAATGGTGGTGCTGTTTCTCTCTCATGTGTTTTCTAAAACAGTAATGGTCAGCAGCACCTGCAGCAGCTGTTTACTCCACCTTCATATTTCTCATTAAATGCTAACATGCTTGGTAAGTCTCAGGCATTTCTGTCATAATGTGAAATTTGCACATAAATAGCTACACACACCCTACGAAGGTAAATCAGGATGTAATCAGCACCTAATTCAAACTTCAATCCATCGTTTTGTCTTCTTTGCTTGCCTAACACAGAACAGGCAGAGAAACAAGGACATAAAGTGAGAAAGAGCACGGAGAGTAACGATGCTCGTGATGCTCAAAAGACTGTCCAGCTGGAAATCTATGACAAATTCCTCTTGGCACAAAATGGCAGTCAGCTGGATGTGGGCAGTGGATACTGTGACAGTAAAAACTCCATCAACAACACTGCTGTCCAATGTTTTTATCAACATGAGCACTGACACACACACGTATATCCTGTGGAAGAACTCTGGTCTTACTCTGTCTGCAGGTGAAGCCACAGCTCAGGTGCAGGATTTTATTATATTCTCTAATAATATAAACGGGAATAATTCTGTCCTTCATAAAACAGTCTTCTTTTGTCATTTGGATAATAAGCAGAAGAAAATATAGAGCAGTCTGTGCTGCGTCTACTGTACTGAGGTATTTACGCCCTTATTTGTATGTGCACATTAATCCACAGAGGTGCTTTTCAAACAGTACCGCGAAAACTTTTTCAAAGCTTTGTGGGAGTGCAGCAAGAACCCGCAGTACGCACACACACACACACACACACACACGCACACACACACCACTGTGTGACATTTAAAGCAAAGCTTACCCACGAACAGACTGATCTGATGAGAAGCCGACATCCCTCCAAGGACAAATCCGAGCAGGGGAGCGCTCTACCGCGACCACAGCGAGACCCGGAGCCGCACCTCAACTGCACGCCACAGTCAGCATCGCCCTTCATCCGAGCGCAAAGCCCCGCGTCTGCTGACCTGTCTGCTCGTCAGCGTGCTGCTTCCTTGATGTCTTCCCGTCTGTGCGTCCTGCTGCGACTCCTGCAGCTAATCAAAAGCAGAGCTGCGGACGCGTGCAGATGCCCAGATCTGCACAAACATTTGAAATCGTCACTAAAATCACATTTTTATAGTCTGGCTGCTAACGTTGACCTAAACACTTTGGTTAACAGCCTTAGTTGTTGTTTTAGATTTTTTTTATTGACTTATTTTAGTTATTTGTGTGTTTTTCTACATTTTACTGCCTCATTGTTGTGGATTTTATTTATTTTATTATCATTTTACATCGTTAAGCCCTTTCTGCATCATGGACTGTTTGGAAATGTGCTATAAATAAACTGGACCTTCTGTTGCTGCTGTGACCTGCATTTTATACAATTATTATACAAGAATGTGATATTACATCTATATAAGGTCTAATAGATATTACAGACTACAAGTATAAAATCATTTTCAAAACTAGAAAAACTAATAGATGTTGCGATAACAACTAACAGCAACATCAGGGAGAAGAAACACAAGAATCTGGAGAAATACCAAGAGCTGAGCGAGGAGCTAGAGAAGATGCAGAGGGTGAAGGTAACGGTCGTATTTGGGCTCAGGTCTTCAGTACTGATGCCCCCCTTCTCCTGGATCTTTCTCTGTGTGCCTTTGGCTAGACATTGTTATATTACACATATGCTGAAATAAGAGAAATAATACTGATAGAAATTAATAAATAAACAGATAAAACAAACACACAAACAAGAGGAGCCAGAGAGAATTTATAGAGCTCATCTTGGAAAAACAAAAGTGTTTAGTAAGACATCACATTCGGATCATAATTGTGATTGCAAAAGCGTTGAACAAAATAAAAACAAAGTGTGTACTTTAATCTCACCTTGACTTTTTTTGTAAATGTTGGACCTACTTTAGCAAATTTAATTAGAAAAAATGACGACCCAGAATATGAAGTTTGGAAAGGAGAAAGTAGAGCGGTTAATTCTATGTTCTTAGCTGATATTACCATGAAAGAAATAGTAGCAATTGTAGAAAATTTTAGAAATAAAAAATCTTCTGACTGTGATGGTATAGACATGGTTATAATTAAAAAGACTTTAGATTGTATAAGTATTCCTCTACGCTATATTTTTAATCTCTCATTACAATCAGGAGTATTTCCTGACCGAATGAAAGTGGCAAAAGTGATACCCTTATATAAATCAGGAGATAAGCATAGTTTTAACAACTATAGGCCAGAGTCTCTTTTGTCACAGTTTTCAAAAGTGCTTGAAAAACGTTTTGTGCAAAGACTTGATAGTTTTATTGAAAAATATCAACTAATAAATGAAAATCAATTTGGATTTCGTAAAAATAGATCAACGGCATTAGCATTGTTGACTTTCATTGACGATATTTCATCTGCAACCCATAATAATAAATACACAGTTGGGGTATTTGTTGATTTAAAAAAAGCTTTTGACACGTTACAACATTATATTTTGATTTCTAAATTGTATAATTATATTGTGAGAGGAGTGGCATTGAATTGGTTAAGGAGTTATTTAGAAAATAGGTCGCAAAATTACATTATCTCGGCAACACCTCTGAAAGTCGCCAAAGTGCTGCTCATAGGGGGTCATATGATTGTTGGGTTTTTCTCTGTATCTATGAAGCGCCTTGAGGCAACTTTTGTTGTGATTTGGCGCTATATAAATAAAATTGAATTGAATTGAATTGAATTGAAAGATTGAAGATTGTATGTGGCGTTCCTCAAGGTTCTATTTTAGGACCTAAACTTTTTAATTTATATATTAATGATATCTGTGATGTATCAAAAAGGTTAAATTCTATTTTATTTGCAGATGACACACATTTTTATTGCTCTGGAGAGAATTTGAAAGATTTAGTTGAAATTATGGTTTCTGAGATGTTAAGATTTAAAAAATGGTTTGATGTAAATAAATTATCTTTGAATCTGACAAAAACGAAATTCATGATATTTGGCAATCGTGTAAAGGAGGATGAAGTCATTATGTCCATTGATGGAGAATTGATTGAAAGAGTTACTGAATTTCGCTTTTTGGGTGTAATAGTAGATGAAAATTTGACGTGGAAATCACATATTGAGTATCTTAGAAAGAAGATGGTTAAAAACATTTATATTTTGGGAAATGTAAGAGATTTATTAGACCACAAAACAATGCGCATTTTATATTTCTCATTGTTTTTTCCATACTTTAGTTACTGTGTCAAAGTCTGGGGGAATACATATGAGAATACTATAAAACCTTTAAACTTATTACAGAAGAAAGTGATACGGATGATTCATAACATTAAATATAGAGAACATACAAATAAATTATTTATAAAATCAAAATTATTAAAATTAGGAGATTTAGTGAAACTATTAATTATGTTTAAGGCTAAAAGTAATATTTTGCCTTCTAAGTTACAAAGAGTATTTTTAATGTGTTCGGGGGGAGAAGACAGCAGAAGGAAATGTTATTTTAAGCATCAGCTAGCTAGGACAACAAAGATTAATGAGTCCAACGGTTAGGAGTATACGACTGTGGGAGTCTCTTCATTATAATTTAAAGAGTTGTATAAATTTACATTGTTTTAAAAAGTGTTACATGTCTAAAACGATAACTCAATATGAAGAATGTGAATGAAATTGGAGTTAATTGAAAAAGGATCCATTATTTTTTGTTTCATTTATTTAAATTTTTATTTTTCTCCTTGTTACTATGTGGAGTGGTACATTCTGATTGTAAATTGTTGTTTGGTTTGAGTTAGGACTGGAAATAAGTGTTAATGTTCGTTTGTTCCTTGACTTTTGGTGCCCACTTGCAATATAAGTTGGATTGTAGATAGGGGGCGGGGTTTAATAAGAATATATTCTTCTGCCTGCTCCTTTTCGCACGCCATCAAACTGTTTAACTCCTCTCTGGAGGGGAGAGGGAGGGGAAACAGGAGGACAAAGGAGGGGGGAACAACTAAGCTGTAGTGCCTCTCCACTTCACTGTGCAATTACCTTTTGTGCAATACTTTTTGTTAATAATCAGCGGTGCAATAGACTCCATACTTGAAATGTGCAATTCACTTGTATTTTTATTTATTCCTATTTATTCTATTTATCCCCTTTGTATATTTTGTCTATATATGTCTTTGTATTTATATATGTGTGTATATATATATATATATAATATTCTTAACTCTGTAACTTCTGTCGGTGCTGTGCTTTTTGGAAAACAAATTTCCCAGAGGAACCTACCCGAGGGATTAATAAAGTTTTATCTTATCTTATCTTATCTTTTCACACGTGGTTGCAGTGCTTTACTGTCAGAAAGTGTAGTTGGTTTGTTTGAAAGAACTAACTGTGGAAACTGTTGACCAAGTGTGAAATAAATAAATTAATTTAATTTGATTTGATTTAATGTGAAGATATACAGAGGCAAAATTACAAAAATAGACCTTTCTATGTATGAGGGGAGACCACGAGAAAAGTACAAGATCTGAACCCAAGTCAGTGATGGTGCAGTTTTACTCCTCCTCACTTCCTCCATCACCATCTAGTACGCTGCTGTCTCTGCTATGGATGAAGGCAGACTGCTCTGTTTTGTCCGCTGCACTTAGAAGGTGGTGGGCTGCAATCTGCACACCTCCAGGACGCTGAGAAGTAATGAAGGTTTCTGCCAACCACTTACACCCAGACAGAGGTGGATCAAGTATCCAAAAATTGTACTCAAGTAAGAGTAGCATTACTTTAAAATATTATTACTCAAGTAACAGTGAAAAGCAGCCATCCAAAAACTTACTCAAGTAAGAGTAAAAAAGTAGTTGGCGAAAAGGCTACTCAAGTACTGAGTAACTGGTTGTAATGTCTAATTTATGTGTTTAGTTTGTTTAAATAAATGCTCAGACAAACAAAAATACATAAATGTACAAAATTCAGTGTTTTCAAATAGAAATTATGTAAAACCATTAACAAAATAAGACACAACAATTCTAACTTCCAGATTTCAGTTTTTCACAACAAAGCTTTTTTTAAGCAATACCCACAGTAAATACATTCACATTTACAGCAGCCTCAGAGAAATGGTTTTATTACGAGGCAACTTCAACATATCTATGTAGACACTGAAGCCGATGTGCCAGAATCTCAGACTAGGGCTGGATCTTTTAAATACAAGGAGGGATGAAGTAAATCAGAAACACAGGACACAGAAATGCAACAGGTATAATCAGGAAGTTTATTCCCAAGGCGGACAGCAGGAATATTAAAAAAAGCTGACTTTGACTGACAGCTTCTTGATGTGAGGAAAGCTACACAATAGATCCATATCTCCAGTGAATGGATATGACAGGTACCTCTCCAGCTCCCTGATTCTGGATTTCCTGACCCCATGGATCCCAAGAAGTCATCTTCATTAGGCTGCTGTTTGTGCTGACCTCACCCAACTCTGTGTCTAGGTGATGTCTGATGAAGGTCAGACCTGTGGAAACCCTAACCCCCATTGACGCACCCACTGAACTGAATTTGGTGGTGAAAACTGTTATGCTAATTTAAGAGCTGTTAAAATAGACCAGTCAGCTTTGACTGGGAACACTAAAGTATTGGGTCGGGATGAACGCGACCGGAGGGTTAAACTAGCACAAAAAACATTTTTCACCCCCAAATTCAGTTCAGTGGGTGGATTCCAGTTCATTTCCTATGGCAGTCACTTTTGTCTGGGAACACCACAGGTGTGACAATGTTGATTAAAACACTCAAAATTCAATGAAAGAGGTGATCATCACTTTTATATGTTCAAGTGCATAGTGTGGAGGATATCATTAGGCAATCAGATGTAAAACACAATATTTATGAGTGCTTTAAGTTGTGAATCGCATAGATTTGACCTGAAGATGACAGGAAGGGAAGAGAAACAAAGTCGTGCCAACATTACAGGTGTTTCTGCTGAAAAAACAAATTCCAGATTAAGTTCAAAACAAGAATGTATGCAAGGCTTAGCAGTGCTAGACAAGTATCACATGTGGAGTTCCCCAAGGTTCCATCTTGGGACCCCTTCTGTTTAACATTTACATGCTCCCACTGGCACAGATTATAAAGAACAACAAAATAAACTATCACAGCTATGCAGATGACACACAAATATATATCACAATGTCACCAGGAGACAGAGGCCCTGTACAGGCTCTTGGTAAATGCATTGAGGAAATTAATGACTGGTTGTGCCACAATTTTCTCCAGCTAAACAAAAACAAACTGAGGTAATAGTCTTTGGCGCCAAAGAAAAACGAACACAGGTCACCAGAGAACTTCAATCTGTACACCTAAAAACCACAAACCAGGCGAGAAATGTGGGTGCAGTGATGGATGCAGACCTAA
Organism: Neolamprologus multifasciatus; assembly: GCF_963576455.1. NCBI lineage: Eukaryota > Metazoa > Chordata > Actinopteri > Cichliformes > Cichlidae > Neolamprologus > Neolamprologus multifasciatus. Next base: position 6,866,964 of record NC_140448.1, on the reverse strand, counting down.
ACTTAGAAAAACACATTAAGACAATAACAAAATCAGCTTACTATCACCTCAAGAATATTTCAAGGATGAAAGATCTGATGTCTCAACAGGACCTGGAAAAACTAGTCCATGCATTCATCTTTAGTAGGCTTGATTACTGTAACAGCATCTTTACAGGTCTACCTAAAAATCAGTCAGACAACTACAGCTCATTCAGAGCTCTGCTGCTCGAGTCCTCAATAAGACCAACAAAGTGGACCACATCAGTCCAGCTCTGAGGTCTTTACACTGGCTGCCTGTCCGTCAGAGGATAGACTTTAAAGTTCTGATGCTGGTCTATAAAGCTCTGAATGGTTTAGGGCCAAAATACATCAGTGACCTCCTGACCCAGTATGAACCTTCCAGATCCCTCAGGTCATCTGGATCCGGTCTTTTATCAGTTCCCAGAGTCAGAACCAGACAGGGAGAAGCTGCATTCAGCTTTTACAATACAATACAACTTTATTTGTATAGCACATTTAAAAGACCAGCGGTACACCAAAGTGCTTTACAATAAAAACAGGAAAATTAAGACAATAAATAAAAGACTATTAACAAAGTACCACATATGTCATCAGGTTAAGGGCACTAATTATACAACAATAAAAGGGAATATAAGAACAAAGTTACTAAGAACAGATATAGCTAAAAGATAAAGTACATAAATAAGAAATTGAACCAAATACTGTATAAAACAGGGACGCTAACTAGATGGAAAAGCTATGTTGAATAAATGAGTTTTTAAATGGGATTTAAAAGATAAAACTGAGTCTGACGCACGGATAGCGATAGGAAGGTTGTTCCACAGATTCGGTGCAACCAGGGCAAAAGCACGGTCACCCCTAGATTTAAGTCTAGATCCAGGCTGAGCCAGGAGTAATTGGGTTGAAGACCTGAGGGCTCGCCCAGGGACATATAGACATATAGCTTTTATGCTCCTTATATCTGGAACAAACTCCCAGAAAGCCTCAGGTCAGCTGAACCACTCAGTTTATTTAAATCCAGGTTGAAGACTCACCTGTTCTCAGCTGCATTTGAATAAAACACCAAAGCTGCACTGTTTTACTTTTAAGCTTAAATTTCAAAACCTACATTTTAACTACTGATTTTATCTACTGTTCCTTTCTTCTTCTTTTTTTCATAAATCATGCTTTTTATTTGTTTTTGTTTTTTAATGTCTCTGTGAAGCACTTTGAATCACCTTGCTGTTGAATTGTGCTCTATAAATAAACCTGCCTTTCTCCATAGTGCACCAGAATCCATAAAAAAACAACTGTAAGTCCCATCATGTGTATTTCTGAACTTCTGCTGAAACATCTGCTCTACCCTCTGAATGACTGTGCTGCAGACTGACCAATGATGAACAGAATCTGAACAAATGACTGCATGTAATGGCCTCATGTCTTCTACCCACTGAACAGCTAACAGTATTGCGAGCATTTCTTCAGTGTACACGGAAAGTCCATTAATAATCCTTTTCCCTGTTCCCACCGTGAACTCCGGGACCACTACTGCTACACCAGTTTGACCGGTTGTGTTCTTTGAGGCGTCTGTATATATTTGAACATGATTATAATATTGGTCAATGTAAGCCTGTACCGCATGAGAGTTTAAAATAAATGCCTCATCCTTATTCTTCTTGTCCGACTATGTCAAGTCTACTGTGGCATCAGGAAGGAGGTATTGCTGGTAACGGTGCTCTTTGACTAATGTTTAACTGATCCAGTTTAAATTCTGTTGCTCGTCTTCCCACAATCCAGCCAAAGCTCTTTGTTTCCCTCAAAAGGCTCGGGCTGCTCAGCCCGCCATTTTATATCTGGTCATGTGACCACATGGCTACGTCTGACTGGTGAAAGAGTTACCGGTAGCTCCAGTGGCAGCATGATCCATTATTAGTAGTATTATCCAATGTGTGAAATTTTTTTTAAAGTAACAAATCGAATGTTGCCAAATGTCACGGAGTAAAAGTACCGTTTCTTCTAGTAAAAGTAAAAAGTATTGTGCAAAAACGGTACTTTAAAAGTACATATTTTTCAAAAACTTACTCAAGTAAATGTAACTCGTTACCACCCACCTCTGCACCCAGACATAAACTATTTGTGACACTCTCCTCTCAGGTTGTGCTCCATCAGAAGCAACACCTCATGACATAAGAGTAGTTTCTTTCTTTCTTTCAGAAGAAGAAACACGCCTATTTCCTCTCACCATAGTCCCATCCAGTGGCTGATGCCCCCACCCACTGGTGCGTTGGTGGTTCTCTGTGTCTGGGGCTGGGTGCTCATACAGGGGTGGTATGTGGTGGCTCACCCCTGGTGGCTCACCCCTGGAGGCTCACCCCTGGAGGCTCACCCCTGGAAACAGCATGATTCACAAGACTTTATTACAATTAAGCACAGAATTGTCAAGCAAACAAGAGTGTCCACTATATACTAAGGATTTCACAATATAACAAGGAAACACTATAAACTGAGAACTTAGGTCTCCTAGAGCAATGATACCAATGGGACACTGTGATCAAACACATTTAACATGAGCATGTAAATACATTTGGGAAACTCAGGAGTTAGGCAGGGAGGACGGGCACGAGGACCAGGTAATACCATCGGGAGTCTTAGCACGCTGCAAGAAACAGAGAAGTGTTTCAATAAGTCATTCCCAGATCTCCGGTTGGGGGAAAAAACAAAATCTGTTCGGTCTCACAGTTATGCAGGCGGAGGGCCGTTGTGAGGCAGACGTCAGAGGGTCCGGGTGAGCAGCCAGAATGCAGAGTTTGTAATCTGGAGATGGTGGTCAGAGGGCAGGCAGGCGAGCCGAGAGAACGTCTGCTGCGAGTAACTGACCCGGCGCGAGCAAACTAACGAACAGAAGATGGTGAATATTGTCCACGATGAGGAGCGGCAGTCGGCTGAAGGCTGTAGACGCCAAACACAGAGTTATGGCTTACTATGAAAAACTTCACTCAGAGCTATGACTGTGACAGTGCTAGGGTTAGCAGATCACTTGGCGAGCAGTAGTGATGAGCGCTGGTCTTAAATGCTGGCAGCATGATTACTCGCAGGTGTAGAGACATGCTGAGCGCGGCGACTCTGCCCAGGCGTGAAGACAGCAAACAGAGGTGAATATTTCCGCACTCACCCGGACCATGATGGAAAACGCTATGTCCAGGTGAACGCCTGCATGACTGAGCATGCATCAAGGTCATTTGAGTGGTTTGTCCACTCTGAGAATCGATACAGCTCCAGGGTATCTGTTCAAAATATTATATTTAGTCTGATGAGTGTGAAAACTACCTTTATACTCACTGAGTCAAATTAATTCAGACCATTTTTCTGAGCTCTTCTATGGTGTTTTCATGTAGGTCACAAACACATCCCCCTCCTTCCTCAAAGTGCTGCAAGCTGCTCATTATATAGAAGCAAACTGCATGAAAACCAAAGGTTTCCACTGAACTATGAGATGAGTCATCTCACGAGGGACTGTCACCACTTTATCTCGAGGTACATCACAGTTGAGAAGCTGTGTTATGCTACAGTAAGGTTCACATTTCTGTCAGTGCTCAAACGGTTTATTACTAAAGTTTAGGATGACTTTTAAAGAAAGCCAGTCCTCCTATTTGAATGCACTACTGACCCAACCAACAAGAATTTAAAAGGTGTCAGGTAACCATCCATTCACATCCCACGCTGACCCCACTCTTCAGCGAGGAAACTGGTCTGTCACCAAGGTACTGAAAAAATGGGAATTGGCAGGTCTTTGAATTTGTACAGACGAATTTAGTTAATGTTACACAAGTCTTTCATGTTTCTTTTATTTATTTCTATTTAAGTACCACTGAAGTACATTTACCTAATAAACAATACAGAAACTACTCATTTTTCTTGCATTGATTTAAAGGAACTAAATTTAAATACTAAAACCAGTGTAATCATGTTTGACCACCACTGACGCATCCAAGTAAGACGCTGAACAACATAATTTAAAGAGAGCACAATTGACCACACAGGTTCAGCCACACTCTGACATGGCGTCAGCAGGCGTACTGAGAGGGTAAGTGGATTAAATACATTTGCTTTAATTGGGGACGTTTCCACAGGATCATGGTGGTGCATGCTGTATGAAAAGTCATCTCTAATACATCTACATGGTGTTTTTTCCATTTTCTTTTACAGTGCTAGCTAATGTTGGTATTAGCTTTGTGGCTATAGCTAAAAAATAGTTTAACAAAGTGCACATAGTCGGGAGAAAGCAGCTACTGCCGGTCGGATTTGGAATTCATGTATGTGGCAGAGCACGCTGGCATTTTTGATGGCTCAGCAAGCTAATAAAGCACACTAGTGTTTGTGTTGCTCTTGTTAGTCATGGCTACTGGGCTAATGAGTTCGGCTGTAACAGTCAGACTTTAACAAGCTGCGTCACCGTGCCTGCTTACACAAATACACACACTCAAAAACAACTAATACAACAGATATCTGCTTGCAGAGTCAGCAACCCAAGAGAGTGTGGTCAATAAACAGTGGTCCTAATTGTCAAATTAAGTTCTGTATTATCATTGGATATCATTCCACCTAGATTGCTGAAAGATGTGTTTGACACTGTTGGTATATGTTTGCTTTCCATTGTAAATAGCAGTCTTCAGTCTGGGCCTGTTCCCCCTGACTTTAAACATGCAGTGGTGGAACCTATCCTTAAAAAGCAGAACCTGGACCCAACAGTTCTATCAACTTATAGACCAATCTCCAAATTGCTTTTTCTATCAAAAGTTCTGGAGAAATTGTCCGCCTCCAGCTACAGACCTTTTTAGATAATCACGGCATTGGTTAAATATTCCAGTCTGGTTTTAAAACGCATCATAGCACTGAAACTGCTCTTTTAAAAGTTTCTAATTAGCTTTTACAGACTCGGGAGATTCCACCATTTTAATATTACTAGATCTCAGTGCTGCTTTTGATACGGTGGATCATGGGATTCTTATCTCTCGGCTGCAACAATATGCCGGTATTAAAGGGACTGCATTGCAATGGTATAAATCTTACCTATTTAATCGTTCCTTCTCTGTTGGTTTGGGAGACACGTTATCCCCAAGGACCTCGCTGTTTTGTGGGGTCCCTCAGGCATCTATTTTTGGCCCAGTTCTCTTCTCAATTTACAAGCTTCCTATGGGCTCTATTTTTACAAAATATGGTATCTCCTTTCACTGTTATGCAGATGGTTCACAGATCTACCTCCCACTGAAACGCAAATCTGTGAACCCTCTGAAGACACTGTTCGATTGTCTGGAAGACATTAAGGCATGGATGACTTTAAATTTTTCTCAATCTAAATGAACGGAAAACTGAGATCATTGTCTTCGGCCCTAGTGACCATTACGACCTTGGCCCCTTAGAAAATTATAAAAAAAAAACGTTTGCGAGGAATTTAGGTGTGATTTTTGATAGTAATTTAACATTCGATAAACAGATAAATAATGTGATCAAGACCAGCTTCTTTCACCTCCGCTTACTTGCAAAGGTGAAGCCATTTCTCTGCTTCAGAGACTTTGAGAAAGCAATCCATGCCTTTATTTCATCTCGCCTCGACTTCTGCAGGTCTCTACTCTGGCGTCACTTCATCATCTATTGGCCGACTACAGCTGGTTCAAAATGCTGCAGCAAGGCTTCTGACTGGCAAGTGGAAGCGAGAGCACATATCCCCTATACTTGCCTCGCTACACTGGCTGCCAGTAAGTTTTCGAATTGATTTTAAGATCTTCACACCTGCTTGTAAAACATTGCATGAACTAGCTCCTATATATCTTTCTGATCTTTTAAATTGGTATACTCAGGCGAGATCTTTGAGGTCTGCGGACCAAATGCTTCTAATTGTCCCTCGGTCTAGATTAAAACACAGAGGAGATCAGGCTTTTGCTGCGACTGCTCTGAAACTGTGGAATAAACTGCCTTTACATATCATATCACCCATTTTTTCTCTTTGTCTTAATTCTGTATGAATCTGTCATTATTTTATTCTTATTATTTTCTTATCTTTTATCTTACTTTCCTTTTAAATTTTATCTGATTATTTTATTGTACAGTACTTTGGTCAACAGTTGTTGTTTGCTATACAAATAAAATTGATTGATTGATATTATGAATTTTCCAGTACCGTCCTGACCATTTTTTTTTTAAACTTTGTGTGGAACATTTGTGATTTCTCAAAACATTACATGTACAGTGGGTTGCAAAAGTATTCGGCCCCCTTGAACTTTCCCACATTTTGTCACATTACAGCCACAAACATGAATCAGTGTTATTGGACTTCCAGGTGAAAGACCAACACAAAGTGGTGAACACGTGAGAAGTGGAACGAAAATCAGACATGATTCCAAACATGTTTTACAAATAAATAACTGCAAAGTGGGGTGGGCCTACTTCACTCTTTAATTTCTCAAGACTGCAATTTCTGGCCGAAAATTATTAATTGTAAAAATAGATTTGATTTTGGAGTTGAATGTGTTTATCTAGTAATGCTGCCCGTCACTAAAACTTTTCCAAGGTTAAATAGTGTGAACTTTTTACCATATAAAATTAGTTCTTTCTTGAAAGCCACATTTTCCTGTTTGTTTCATGAAAAGTGGTGTTTATCCTCCTTCACGTCTAATGTTTGAGTGCAGTCACACTTACCTTCAGTGTGTGCTTGTGTTGCTGCTCAGATACACACTGCAGGACGTAGGAGGAGGGGATACCTAGATGGAGCTTCAGGTATGTATAATTTAGCTAACTGAACCTTATCTATTTTTAGATTAGTGCCACTCCTGCTCTCTGTGAGGAGAGTTAATTAAGTGCCTTTTCCCAGCTCTGCTTTAAATGAATGTGACTGCTGTGTGTATCTCAGTGAGGGTCACTGCATTTATCTGCTCATGTCTTTGTCCTTATTTGCTTTATAGTCATTTTTGTACCTGCTGTTTTACGTTTGCTGCTTTACACTGGTTATCTGATATATATAAAGCGCCTTGAGGCTCCTGTTGTTGTGATTTGGTGCTGTATAACTAAAACTGAATTGAATTATATTAGTATACAGAAATCATAAACTTCACATTTTTAAACCAAACAGGTTATTCGTTAGACAAATGCAGTTTTTCAGGAGCTTTTAATCTTTCCAATGACATATGTCCTGTGTTATTAAAGAGCCACAAAAACTGACAAGCTGTGATTTTTAACTGCCTGTGCAGCCTGTGTCTTTGTGCTAACCATAGTTGTTGCAAACTTCTTTGAGGGCTGTACTTTAACTTGTATTTTATCTTGATCTGTTGAATAACTTAAGTGAACAGGTATCGGGGAAAGTGAGTGAACATGGGAAGCCCGCAGCAGTCTACGGCTATTGCAACGTAACTAAAGAAGGATTCACGGTCACCTGATCAAGGCCTGACTACAAACCTTATCAAATATGAAATCTGGGGTTGGACATCATATTTTTTAGACTTTTAGGGCCAAGATCTTTTAGGGTCGGTCCTTAGTTGCACTGCACTGCAGCATGTGACAATTAAAAGCTACACTTTAGCTACTAGGAGTGACTCGTGGTCAAAGTAGCAATTTATTTGACTTGAATCTCTCCCTTCCTAAATTATGTCTCTCCTATTTATCTCGGTCACTTCCTCACTCTTTTTGGGACGCCCCCCCAGTTCTCTACAGGTGGTGCTAATAGCAGCCTGCTGTGAGAGCGAGGGCTTGCTGCTAGTTGTTTGTTGTTGCTACTCCTGTTTAAAGTGCAGCAGCAGCCCTCACAGCTAACATGTCAGCTCATTTGATTTTTTGTTTCTTTTTCTCTCGTAGTGTTTCAGCTCCACCTTTTCACAACTTCTGCCACACAAAACTCTGATGGCTTGTTGTGAAGTGCTTTGTGTGGTTAAAATGCTACTGTTGTAGAAAACTGCTAGTCTTTTCTAAAAAGTATTCACTTTTTAGAAAAGTGAATACTAAATACTAAAAAGTATTCATTCACGCTTAAGGTGGTGATTCTTAGGCCTAGTAAGTATAGTATTTTTAATATGTAAGTAATGAACATACAAAGCAGTCACACACATTTGTACAACCCATGTTTTTAACCTGTCATACACACTGCCACGGATGCATCGGGGCAATCTGATGTAGGGCTGTTCGATATAACGATATATATTGCATGATGATATAAAAACATCTGTCGTTTCATTTTACGCTATCGTTTGTTTCGTGGTGTCGCAAAATAAACTGTTTACGCCAATATTTTTTCATGGTTCTGATGTCACTGTAGTGGCTATATTAATTTATTAAAGTTCTCTCTTTCTCTTATATTTAATATAACCACACTACGGACGGACAAACGCCTGTTTTTATGTGTTGTCGTTAGCAACAACGACGGTAACACCATCGCGTGTCCGCTTGTTTATTTTCCACATAAACCTTTCACAATGAAGCTCAAGATCCTGTTGAGACTTTTCAAAATAAACTGAATCATGTGAAAGAGCAGATTATTTACGGATGAGAAGTAAAAAAGACGCCAGGTGCTAAAAAATAAACCTTAGACTCAAACGTTAGAACAGCACGCCGTGTAATAAATACTCACAAAGAAAACGGCGCCGTTACAACTTGTCTACAATGTGTCTAAAAATGTATCGTTTCATGCATTGGTTAAAACACCCGACTCCAGCTACACGACGCCCAGCTGGAAACACTTCACACAAGTCGAGCTGCCCGAGATTCACAGAATTTACAGAAAATGTTACATTTATGTGATTTATATCGTTATCGGACGATAGATGTTTTATATCAGGATGTGAGATTTTGGTCGTATCGCACAGCCCTACTCTGATGTTCACTACCTTGATTTTCCGATGAGCTGACTGACAGTAGGCACAATAAAGTTGTAACTGGAGGTAAAAGTGAAGGCAAATAAAGCAGTAATAAAGGTTGTTACATTCTTTTACTGATTAACTTTTGCATCTACTTTATTAAAGTGCAAAGTCAGCTGAGTGGCAGCATACATGTTTGCACAGCCACACAGGCTGTCCTTCTTTGTTAGGGTTTTGACACGTGCAGCCTCCGACCTTGTGATGGTGTCATGAGCTCGAGCTGCACAGCCTTCATTGTTTGTCCGTCTCTTCCATGAAACGAGCAGGGACAGTTACTGAATCAGTTGAGCAGTAGGCAGTATGTTCACAACACTTTGATTCATGGCATAGCCCGGGAGCCAGGTGAAGTGAAAATAGCTCCACTCACTGTTCATGTCAATGTATTCATTTGGGAAACTCAATAACTTCACATTTCTATCAGCTGGCCTGAGTCTGTGTATTATTTAATTTTAAAAGGCCATTAAAATACACAGAGACAGTAGTTGCCACAGGCAATTAAATGAAAGGAACATCTGCCAATATGAAGTAAACCGAGATAAGAGAGATTAAGTCAAGCAGGAACATCAAAGCACATAAATGCTCCAGCAAAACTCAAGTTTCCCATAAGAATGCCACATCAGTCAATTTTGTCTGTGAAGGTTCTCAGTCATCCAGGTCATCGTAGTCTAAGGAGCTTGCAAAGAAAAGCGTCTGGACTTCTTTAAGTTACTTGAAGACGTTTCACCTTCATCCGAGAAGCTTCTTCAGTTCTAAGGTCAAATGGTGGAGAGTCCCAGATATAAACCTAGTGGGAGTTTCCCCCCACAGAGGGACAAAAGGACCCCCTGATGATCCTCTAATCGCCTGAGCCAAGGTGTGAAACTGGGTGTGGGTCCCAATCAGCCAGAGTTTCAGGTGAGTTCATTGTGAAACCTGGCCCCACCTTATCATGTGATGTCCTGAGGTCAGATGGCCCAGGATGTGAGTGGGCGTTAAGGCGTCTGGGGAGGGAACTCAAAACTGGATTATAGATGGCAGAGAGTTGGTGTCGTAAACCACCGCCTCTGTTCAAAGATGGTCGCTCACAGTGGACATAGATGCTTCTTTCACTCCTCTTTCAAGCCATCTGTCCTCTCTGTCCAAAATGTGAACATTGGCATCCTCGAAAGAGTGACCTTTGACCTTTAGATGCAGATGGACTGCTGAGTCTTGTCCTGTGGAGGTGGCTCTTCCGTGTTGTGCCATGCGCTTGCGGCACAACATAGAAGAGCCACCTCCACAGGACAGGACGCCTTAAGCCCAGGATGTGAGTGGGCGTTAGTAATTCCTTTTGTCCATAATTTTGTATTGTTGTTGATAAATTAATTAAAGCAACAAAACAACCTGAAGAGCTGGTTGGCAGCCGAAAGAGACGGTTCTCTAAAAAGAGCCGGAAATCCCATCACTAATACCAAAGTATTTGAGACTCTGGCAGTTTGTTGGTCTGGACATCAACAATGATCTTAGAGAAGCAATTTCTGCTACCCATCAATCTGGCAGGAAGTTATACAGAAGAATACTGCAGCTTGGCAAACCAAACCCAGTATGACAGGTGGTAAAAAACACCACGCTGGAACAATGTCCTTTGGACAAGACCAAAGAGAATGGCTACAATGTAACGTAACAAATAAAGCCTTAGAGGCATTGATAGGATTGCTGTCTTTGAAGGATTTTGATATTACCTCAAAAATAAACACAAATTAAAATGAACATTTTAAAATGTCAACAAAAAACTAAAATGTAAAGAATTCGTGGCAGAGCTGCTTCATCACAGGTTTATATAATAGTACATACTGTGCACTGAATTTAAAGTCAGGTAACTTACTGGTCTTGATTTGAAGCATTTTCCATTTATTCAAAAGATTCTCTTACACTTTCAAAGACACTTCGTCTAAATCAGTTTAAACCAAGTTTTACTCTAACGCCACCCTGCTGTCCATTCTTTGCATATTGTGTATGAGCTTTGACTTACTGACTCAAACAAGTAACACATCATTTCCATTTACGTTGAACCCACGTCACCAGTCAGCAATGACACGACTTTTCAAACCTATATGGTGCCAGTTTAGCTCAGTAAGCAGACCACATGCTGCATGGGCTGGATTTGAATCTGGCCCTTTGCTGCCACCGTCCAACAAAGGCTCCAAACATATGATCAGAAAATAAAACTACTGTACTGTTAGAAATGTAACAGTATGAAGACGTTTGAGTTTGTTTCACGTCCGTCACTTCACTTAGATGTTAAATATTCCAACATGTCATTGCACTGCATTATCTACATCACATTCAAAATAAAGAACTTGAAATGGATAAACAAATATTTGGGTATTTTCTGTTATAGTTGCTCCCATTTCCTGCATCACGTGGTACATGACAGTAAGGAAACGAGGTTTTTCCACAGGTACAACCAGATTTATTTGGTTTCACTTTCAAAACAAGAACAATTGAAAATTGCATCAGACACAATCTACCAAAGATCACCATCATAAACCTGGAAAAAAGGATTTCTCCTGAAAAGAAAAACAAAAAACTGCTGCTTGCTTCTCTCAATGAAACCTTGAAATTTACCACTAACAATATTCTAACAAAGGATTATTGAGCATTCACAAGTGCACAAACGAAAACCGATGGCAATACGATAATAACACTGAAGACTATTCTCATTCTGTGCTAACTCGTACTGCTGCCTCCATTTTCAACAATCGTGCAGTTCTTCTCTGATGCTTTGAAGATGTTGGCTCTGTAGTACTGCAGCTCCTTGATGCTCTCCTGGATGTCCTCCAGCGCTCTAAAGAAGAAAACCTCCATTTTAACTTTACCATCGTGGATATTTCTACATTCACCTCCACATACACACTTCGTTCCAGGATTAAAACAAGATTCTGCAAAGGTGGCTCCCACCTAAAAGCTCAGCTCCACGCCCTGTGAAGGGCATCAAACACTTTGCAAATGAGCTCAGGCTGCGTGTTTGTTTAAACTTATATTTATGGTGGAAGATTTTAAAAAACATGAACTACTATTAACCATCAGAATGTCAGCTTCATGTCTAAAAAAGAGATATGAACAGCAAAGTGTGAAGATTAGGCTGTGGAGGCCTTTTACATTTTTGGACTGTGTAATAGTCCACTAACATCACATAATACACTGAAATTATTATTATTATTACAAAATAGAGCTGGGCGATATAAGATTTTTTCATATCACGATATGTTTTTTTCATTTCAGGCGATAACGATATTTATCACGATATAAGCCAAATAACTATATTTGTAAGATTTAAATGTGCCGTTGCTCACAAGTAAAATGTGAAATAATCAGCAGCTTGTTTGGATTTAAATATTTATTTCCCATAATAAGTTCAACAGGGTAGATGTACTTAATGAACATGAGACTTTTTCAGATAAATAAAGGCAAATATTGCAAACTACACAAAAGGCAGCCGCTAAAGCGTTTAAGTTTCAAAACAGAACAAACAAAACAGACTAAATTGTCAATTCCACTTAGAAACAAAATATTAATTCTAAAAATAAATCTTAGTTTGTTTTACAGAAGAACAAAATTGACTAACTTTTGTCAATATCAAATAAACTGAGAACTAAAAGAAATTCTCGATCTCTCCTTGTTGTATAGCTGAGCTTTTCAAACAGTGTTAACAGTTACTGTAGTCTGACAGAAGCCGAATGATGAATTAGCGCTTCCAGTCAGAGACTGAGCATGCACCGCTTTATTGTGTTTCCAGACTTGCTTTCGGCACATTTACAGTGCGCTGCTCTGTTTTTGTCAGACTTGAAACAGCAGAAATACCTTCACACTACAGAACTTCTGTGGCTCTTCCATTCAACAATCTCTCCGGCGTTGGAACCATCATCTGTTTTCTCTTCGGTAACCTTCGCTCACGCTCTCGGTTGATTTTTCTCTAGTCAGCACACTCATTTCCTCCATTACCCGGGCGGCACAGCGGCTGGCTGCTTCCCAAACAAATACACATGTGTGGCTTGGCACTTGTGCTGCACGTAACAAGTCACATGACGTGACGCTGCGGCTGTGATTGGTTCGGCTCTGCGCTACTTAATTTGGATTGGCTGTTCTTTTTTTTTTCTTTTTTCTTTTTGTTAAGAGGACAAGAGCGGTGAGGTCTATCGCAATAGTTTAATTTTTCTATCGAGAAAAAGTTATTTCACAATACACATCGTTATCGTTCTATCGCCCAGCTCTATTACAAAATAATATATCACAACAGTTCAGAGTAATGTGTTTGGGCCGTGACTCTTTTCAACAAGTAACGCACGAGGTTGCTTCCCCGTATAAAGTTTCATTATGTCCATGTTCCTTCATCACGATGGCCCAAGATGCATTTGATAATTACCACACAGCAATATGAATCTGTCCTTATGAGGACGTGTCTTTATTGTCCTCATGAAGAATGAACACCAGTGCTACCCTCACCCTCCTCACAGAGGCACCTGTGGTAGAAATGTCCTCTGTGCTGTTTCTTTGTTTGACTGCTGAGTTCAGGAAGTGTGCAACCTTAACAGGGGATCACATACTTTCCCCTCACTCTACAGGTTTTAGAGCAGCACACGCTCCCACAATGATGTCTTTTTTCATATTTCCATATTTCAGCAGGACCAAGCTAAACCCAACACAGCATCTGTAACTAGCTTTACACCAGGGGGTTCAACTCCAGGCCTCGAGGCCTTATCACCCTGCATATCACCCTGAGGAAGAAAAAAGTTGGCTGTGCACTATTCTGTTCAACATCTCATTCAAGATCTTCAATAACCAGGTGCAATCTTCACTCTCTTACAGAGAGCTCATGCTCTCGCTCTGCAGGCCTACTTGTTGTTCCTAGAGTATTTAAAAGTAGAATGGGAGGCAGAGCCTTCAGTTTTCAGGCCCCTCTTCTGTGGAACCAGCTTCCAGTTTGGATTCAGGAGACAGACACTATCTCTACTTTCAAGATTAGGCTTCAAACTTTCCTTTTTGCTAAAGCATATAGTTAGGGCTGGACCAGGTGACCCTGAATCCTCCCTTAGTTATGCTGCAATAGACGTAGGCTGCCGGGGATTCCCATGATGCACTGGGTGTTTCTTCTTCTCTCACTATGTGTTAACAGACCTCTCTGCACTGAATCACACTTGTTATTAATCTCTGTCTCTCTTCCACAGCATGTCTTTATCCTGTCTTCGTCGCCTCGCCCCCAACCGGAGGTTCTGCTGAAGGTTTCTTCCTGTTAAAAGGGAGTTTTTCCTTCCCGATGTCAACTGTTTTCTGATTGTTGGGGTTCTCTGCATTACTGTAGGGCCTACCTTACAATCTAAAGCACCTTGAGGCGACTGTTGTTAGGTTTTGATGCTGCATAAATAAAACTGAAGGCCGTTTCATATATATGTTGATATCTTTTTCTTTACCTGTGTGTTGCTTTCTTGTGAGGCACCGTTTTGTATTCTTCTGGAAACCAGCGTCTGAAAGTGTTTATAGAAAGAAAGTCAATTTCTTTTTTACTACTGATTACTGATACATTTATGATTTTTATGTATGGGATGAAAATGCCATGCAACCTTTCTTTGCTATGATGTGCAGCGGTGCATTAACTGCAGTAAACGGTTCTCACAACGTTAGTTCACATCAAAGGGAGAAACCACGTGAGTGAGTGCGGCTTGTCTCTGGCAAACATGTAAACTCTAAAATACCTGAGCCATGAATCTGTGGGCATTCATCTCTATAAAGGGTTTGATTAGGAAATGGAAATATACATTCATGTTTATGGGTGTAGTCCCCCCCACCCCACCCACACTCCCTGTGACCAACAGTGTTTAACCGTGGCTCTCCACATGAAGACGCCACCCTGAGAGACAGATGTGGCAGATTATTCTGAGGTCAGCTCCTAAAGTCACCTGCCTGCTGAGCTCCTTGATGGTGCTCACGTCGATGATTCTGTAGTGAAGGTGGTGCATGAACTGTGGCATATACTTGTCCAGGAACCTCTTATCCGCATGCACAGAGTTACCTGTAGAACAACCAATCACAAGCATGACTCCTCGAGCCAATCACTGACACCAGCACATGTGCTGCTGCTACACACATGATCTGCAGTGTAGTCTGAGCTTTGAGTCCAGTATGAGTGAAGCAGAAGAAACAGATCACCGACACCTGACTCGGTCCTTTCACACTCAGCATGTTAATCACTTTCATGAGCTCACTGTGCATTATCTAACACAGGGTGGGGAGCTCCAGGCCTCCAGGGGTGTCCTGCAGGTTTAAATGGCTAAATGACCTCCTCGACATGTCTTCAAGTTCTCCAGAGGCCTGGTGATGAACATCTGATCCAGGGTGAGAACCTGCAGGTGCTCGAGGCCTGCAGTTCCCCACCCCTGATCTAATTAGAGTAATCACAGCTAAGGAAAGCTAAGCTGACGATTGGCTCTCCTCGAGCTCCTGTAGCTTCACCGGAGAGTCATTACAGAGATGCTAGGCATAATCACCCACACAGTACCACAGACAGACATGCAGAATCATGACTTTGTGCCCAGGTCACGAACAGAAAGATCAGAGTTTACCAGCGAGGGGACATTGTCCAGGTGGTGTGTGCTGTCTGACAAAGGACAGGAACTCATACTCTGCTTGTTCCAGGGTGATTTTACTGTCCCGTACAGCCTGGGTCAGTCCTGACTGAGACACAAGTACACCAGACTTTGTTACTTCACTTTAAAACACGCCTCATCGTTCAAACAACACAACAGTAAAGTGGAAAAGCAGGCATGTGAGCACAAACACTAACATCTGAACTGCTGTCTGGGTTTCTCTCAGTGTTGCACAACCTGAGGTTACAATGACATTAACTTCTGGGGAGATTGGTAACTGCACCTCCCTGAATCTTTCTCCCTGTGAAATGATGAACTTTAAATGATTTCGCACCAACTGTTTCTGTAAGATCATTGCTGATGTCCAGACCAGCAAATTGTCAAAACTTCTGATTAATCAGTCCATTGATTAGCAGCACCTGGTGCTACTTAACCTCTGCTGAAGCAGCAAAGGGAGACTTCATTATTCACACACTGTGTACATTCTGGTTTAACGTTAGTCTGACATGGTGTCACATGTCATGCTCTTGTGCAAAGCTGCATTTATCTCATTTAAGAGCTACAGAGGATCAGAAGATTTTGTTTTGGGTCCGGATACGTCAAACCTTGGAGTTAAGTATGTGGACTGAATGATAGTAAAGTTCATGCACTGGTAACCTGGTCCTTAAGTGATGACGTATGAACCCTGCTTCAGTCCAAACAACTGTGTTTATTAAGGCTGTTGTGTTTTAACATGTTTTAATGTTTTGCATCATGTTCTGTTTAATCTGAACAAGCCCCTAAAAACAGTCAGTGATCACTGTCGGCCTCTCTCGGTTTTTAAACCTTACGATGTAACTCCAGCCCCTGCAGCAGTATATGAATGACTAACCTCGTATTGTGGATGGATTATCTCAGTTGTTCTCCTGACTGAAGTTTGGTCTGTTTACAGCATCCTGCCATGCGACTGCATTTGTCCCTAACCATCAGGAACCTTCACGTTAACTTTTATCCAGTGGAATAAAGTTAGCTTCATCCTCCAGCTTCACTGTGTTTATGCTAACATAGCTGTGTAGCTAGCGATCACGTAGCACATCATTATATAGCAGCTAGTCCAACTTCAGTAACCCTACAAACGTCACTGCTGTTTAGTTTTCTGTCTTCATTTATGTTGGAAGTGACAGCAGAGCTGTACGTTTGGATTCTTTCAGAAATCTCTCAGTCAGAACATGCTATATCATGTTTAGCTAACTAGCGAGCTAACTTCCTGCTAACTTCTAACTCTGTTAAATTTAATAACTTCCGTTTTCATGGATGCCTGGATGTTAAACTTCATTGTTACACCTGGTAAAGCAGCAACGCTGATCATTTTATTACAGATGAAAGAATTTAGAAAGTTTTTAACTCTCAGTGATGCTGCAGTGATCGTTTGACTTTGGGACCTGAAGGGGAGTTTGGACCCGGACACAGCTAATGACGTCAGACTTAAACGCCCGATTGGGGGAAAAGGTTATTTTTGAAATGACAATGATGTGTCCAGTGTACTGTGGGAGATACGACACGTCCCACAGTACACTGGTCACCTCTTACCTTATGTCAACTTAAGGACCACCCTAAGGTAAGAGGTTAATCTTTTTAATGGGTTCGTGTTACGTTGTCAGCCTAATGATGGCCACCTTCATTCACATCAACATCTCTTTGAATCTCGAGAATTTCAGTGAAACAATATCAAAGCAAGTTTAAGAGTTGGAATCTCAAGCAGAGCCTTCATGTTCTGAATTGGTCCTACAGGCAAACGGCAGGTCTCACCTGTACAGTTACCTGTGAGCCTGTGAGAAACTGGAACATGAAAAGGACTTCAGTAATGTGACAAGTAATAAACTTGATTTGCTTTACCAGAACCTTCATTTCAGTTTAGGTGAGTGAACATTTTAGATTTTATTAATTGACACTAACCCAGGGATTGACCCAGGGAGCATTCAAATGGCACAGTGCAGCCAGCAGAAAGAACGTACGTCTGCACAATCTCTACATGACTAAGAAGAGACTGATTCATAAGAGTGTAGGAGCCGGGAACATTCGTGCTCACGCTATGGTTGTAAGGAGCTGCATGTTCCCATTAGCATTCTAGATTAGTTTGTTTTCTTGCAGAGGTGCTTTCCAGCACAGACTTTTGACAGACGTGTAGAAAAACAATTTGTATTTCTGCTTTACTGGTACGAGCCCCTGAACAAACGCCAGCTTACCTTTCCGTGATGCTCCTTACACCACTCTGACATCCCTTCCAGTAGCTCGTCGGGCTGCTTAATGATCAAGTTTGGCCCCTGGAGAAAAACAACAGCTGCCTTGAACTTGTATGACAGAGAGAAGAGCAGAGGCTCCAGTGTTCACGTTCACTTTACCTCAGCCAGGATGTTCAGGTGTGAGTCTGTAATAAGGCAGGCCATTTCAATGATTTGGTCCTTTTCCACGTCCAGCCCTGTCATCTACACACACAGAGGTAGGTGTCATTATAAGCAGCACAGACAGATTGAGAACAGCAGCTCAAGTCTGCACACCCGTGTGCCATGTTCCTGCGTGGACTGCCTACAGCTCGTTGGACACTTCACACAACTATTCCAGCATCCAGCGCTATACGCGCCATCTAGTGCCACAGCTTACCGTTACACTCAACGGCTAAGCAAAGCGTTTAGTGATTGTAGCAATAACCACAGTTCCCACGACGTGACTCACCTCCAGGTCCACCCACACCATTCTCTGGGACATGCCCGTGGCTGTCATGCTGCCTCTTGTTGATGCCTGACCTGCGGCTGGTGCTAACAGCGGACTTCCTGTCCGGCTAAGCGCTGCCCTTCCGAGAGACCGCGCGAACAGACTCTTGCTGAATGTAGCGAGCGCCCATGCCGAGCACACCGGCATGCTGAGCCCACTTCCGGTCTTATTTGCCATAAGAAAACTTTTCAAACAGAGCCTTCAGCAACGAACTGCTGCATTACTGCCACCTGCTGGTGTGGATGTACGTGTACAGCTATCACTACTGAAGTCCAGGTGCTTGGAGTCTGCCTGCCTGTCGGTTCTTGCACTCTGGCTACGATCAGCTGAAATCGTGCCGCAGTCTGTAGCGTGGATGCGGACATTTATTTCATTTTTACTGCACAGAAGTAGTGATGTGACGTTCTGTATCGAGGCTTCAAAGCTTGTGTCGAGTAATGGAGGGGGCGTTTCCGCGATGCGCGTATCGAGGCTCGCTTCATTTATGGGAGGAGCTGAAAATGATGACGTCCGAAGGCTCGCTGCCCGGCTGTACCACGTGACTGGTTCAGGACGTGGTTCGAACTTTGCCGCGAGCTATGACAGCGAAACCCCTCAGACTTCATTCAAAAATGTAGGTGTTTGATGGAGAGTTGCAGTTAGTGAGAGTTTGGAGACAGTTTGGAGGTTTATGAGAGGAAGTCAGGAGAGAATGGAGCCAGCTAAGAAGAGGAGCATGTCCTCCCCTGTGTGGGAACATTGTGATTTTATTCCTCCCAACAAGGTGTGTAAATTTCTACAGAAGATGTATTTTCATAATACTGATGGTGCAATACAATTTATGTTAAGCTGTCTGTACTTTTGTACAAGGTGAAGTGTTTGCTATGTGCCAGGGAGCTGGGATATCACAACAACACCTCATCCATGCTGAGGCACTACAGAGCTTTGCATGAGAATAAGGGGAACACCGATTGTGGAGCAAGACCAGGTGAGCCATCAAATGCCATGATAATATAGCATGCAGTAATGTTACTAAATGATATAACAATATTATACAATGCAATAAGTTGCGTGTGTGATATTTATATTTGTGCTTTGTTTTTGTTGTCTTTCCTCAGGAGAACAATCTCAAATAGATGAAGACCTGGTTACCATGGTGATTGAGGACTCCCAGCCATTTAGCATTGTGGAGGACAAAGGATTTAAAAGATTTGTTAAATCATTAAATGTTTTAAATGTTCTCCCCACTAAAAAGGTCATAAAAGCAGTGAAAATTTAGTTTTTACAGAATAAAATGTGAACAGGCAGGACTGACGCCTCAGTGTGTAGCTGTCCATACCTCAACGTTACAAAAGCACAACCACTGTCCACAACCCAACCACACCTCACAGTAAATAATCATTTCTATTTTAAGCATTTCCAAATAATAATTTCCATACTGCCAGTATAAATATACACAGTATACTGCATCACTACAATATACATGTTTTACACACTCCTTTTGTTGTTGACATTTACAGGCTGTGTGCAAAAGGCCACACTCTTCAAATTCATGCCAACTAATATTGTTACGTCCAGTAGGTGTCCTACTAGAGCAAATGAAGCTTCAAGACACTTTGTGCTGGGGTGAACCAATTGGATGAAAAGCTTCAGTGCTTCATGAAGCTTCATCTGCCCATCAGTAATCTCACCTGCTCCTCACCTGAGCCTTCTTCGTTTCCTTTTTAGAAACTCTTCTTCATGGTTGAACTGTTTTGGCTAACTAATCAATACCACGTTAACAATTTGTTGTTGGGCTTTTTTCACACTGGTGTGATGAAGTATGAATGTAAACACATGCTAAACATCTGGTTAAAAACACAAACCTACAACCTGCCCTGTGTGAAAACATTACCTGCGGTGTATCACGTCTTTAGAAAGCCGAACAGCCACACCCAGGCGTGATTATTACCACACCTGTGCTCAATCAAAAAATCACTTACATAAGAGCTGCCTGACAAAGTGCAATAGACCAAAAGATCCTCAGAAGTCAGGCTTCCTGCTGTGATCCAAGAACATTCTGGAACAAATGAGAAACAAAGTACCTGAGCCCTCTCAGTCTAGGAAAGGTTATAAAGCCATTTCTAAAGTTGTGGGACTCCAGCAACCCACAGTGGGAGCCATTATCCAGAAAGGTGGATGAACCAGCAGTGAACCTTTCCAGGAGCTGCCGGCCGACCAAACTTAACCCAAGAGTGCGTCCACGAGGTCACAAAAGACCCCAGGACAACATCCAAAGACCTGCAGGCCTCACTTGCTTCCCTTAAGGTCAGTTTTCATGACTCCACCATAAGAGCCTGGGAAAAATGGCCAGCATGCAGAGGTCCAAGATGAACACCACTGCTGAGGAAAGGAACATAAAGGCTTTCAGTTTTCCTAGAAAACATCTTGATGATGCCCAGGGCGTTTGGGAAAATACTGTGGACTGGTCAGACAAAAGGTGAACTTTTTGCAAGGTGTGTGTCAAAGGTTTTGGAGTGCCTTAGTTACAGTCCTGACCTGAATCCAACTGAGATGCTGTGGCATGAAAAGACAGTTCTGCTCAAAAATCCTCCAATTCTGCAAAAATGAGACAGTTTCTCATCAGCGCTGTCAAAGACTCATTGTTATCATAAATGCTTGATTGCCGTTGTTGCTGCTGAGGGTGGCCCAACCAGTTATCATGTTTAGGGGGCATCACTTTTTCACAAAGGACCATGTAGGTTTGGATTATTTACCCCTCAAACAAAAACACCTTCATTTAGAAACAGCATTTTGTTTACTTGTGTTCTCTTTGTCTAATATTTACATTTGTTTGATGATCTGAAACACTGACGTGTGACACACAAAGAATGAGGAAGGAGGGGCACACTTTCACGCCAATGAACTCACAATGTGCAAACAAATAAAGTTAATAACTTTAATAAATACTATTGTTCATACATGAATATAAAATCTGTGAAACTATAACCAAAGCATTTTAACAGGAACTTGGATTTATGAATGACAAACGGCTTTGATTTGCTGGTTGTTAATGTCTTCATCAAAGGTTCAATAAATACTTCATATTCTAACTTTCTTCATATAACTACAATCTTTTAACTTCAGCTTCCTTCCTTCTCTCACTCTGTGTACAGATGACAAGTTTAATTTTCTAAAAGTATTCAGACATCACCAGCTTTTGCAGTGCGAGAGGAAACAGCAGGCACAAACTGCTGCTGCACATCGCAGCCCTCTGGACAGTCATTCAGCTCCACCGATACAAGTCTGCATCAACAATGCGGATTGAACCGTCATATGTGGTGTTCATCATATTGACGCAGACCGCGTGCACACTGATCATCGGTCGACTTCATCACGTCCTCCAGCTGATGGACCACGACAGCTTCAGCCGAGCCGCTGGTAGCTTGTTAGCACGATGAAGCATGACGTGGACAGAGTCGTTTGCGTAAACGCTGGCAGGAGAATATGAAGAACATGAACACTCACTGTGAATGACTGACTTTATTAAAGGACTGCAAACGCGACACCGAGACGTTCAAACTAGATGTAAACAATGCTCCATTAGATCACCTGGATTATAGTTAGGGCAGTCATCCGGTCGGACAGGTGGCAAAATGCAAGAACCCGAAGAAGAAATCGAGCTGATTTTCGCATAGATGGCGGTAATGCGCCCCGCCGCTTGTCACTACCGACCACTGAAACCAAAGAAGAAGAGCTGCGCGTTAGCTTCTCGGCTGTGGACGCAGTAATGCTCCCGAGTTGGTTTCAGTTGAGCCACCATGGGCGCTCGGCGCGCAGCCTAACATGCTCATAACGCTGTGCTACGTCTACATGTGGGTGCGCTTTCACAGGTGCTACTCCGCGCTGATCCGGAGCGGTCTGTCCCGGCTGAACGGCAGCAGCTTCAGCTTCAGCCTGTGCTCGCGCCGCGGTGCGCGCGTGCGTTCAGGCTCGCTTCAGCTCGAGGACAACGTGTTTCTTCAGCGGGGAGATAAGGCCGTGTATGTTAGCGAGCCTCAGGTTGGTCACCGGACACACGCTTACGTCATACCGTGGAGAGCGAGTACTTCCTGCTTTAAAGTCTTACAGCTTACCGCAGCTAAACGGATGGAGAGCTGCGAGTTAGGCTGGCGTTCACTCGGTGATACTGTGTGTGTGTGCGTGTGTGTGCAGCAACAACAACACAAAACTCATTGTGCCACTGGTGTCCCACTGTAGTGTTATTGGTGTCCCACTGTAGTGTCTCACTGTAGTGTTATTAGTGTCCCACTGTGGTGTCTCACTGTAGTGTTATTGGTGTCCCACTGTGGTGTCTCACTGTAGTGTTATTGGTGTCCCACTGTGGTGTCTCACTGTAGTGTTATTGGTGTCCCACTGTGGTGTTATTGGTGTCCCACTGTGGTGTCTCACTGTAGTGTTATTGGTGTCCCACTGTGGTGTTATTGGTGTCCCACTGTGGTGTCCCACTGTAGTGTTATTGGTGTCCCACTGTAGTGTCTCACTGTAGTGTTATTGGTGTCTCACTGTAGTGTCTCACTGTAGTGTTATTGGTGTCCCACTGTAGTGTCTCACTGTAGTGTTATTGGTGTCCCACTGTGGTGTCTCACTGTAGTGTTATTGGTGTCCCACTGTAGTGTTATTGGTGTCCCACTGTGGTGTTACTGGTGTCCCACTGTGGTGTCTCACTGTAGTGTTATTGGTGTCTCACTGTAGTGTTATTGGTGTCCCACTGTGGTGTCTCACTGTAGTGTTATTGGTGTCTCACTGTAGTGTTATTGGTGTCCCACTGTGGTGTCTCACTGTAGTGTTATTGGTGTCTCACTGTAGTGTTATTGGTGTCTCACTGTAGTGTTATTGGTGTCCCACTGTAGTGTTATTGGTGTCCCACTGTAGTCTCACTGTAGTTCCATTGTTGTCTCACCGTAGTGTCCCACTGTAGTGTTATTGGTGTCCCACTGTGGTGTTACTGGTGTCCCACTGTGGTGTCTCACTGTAGTGTTATTGGTGTCTCACTGTAGTGTTATTGGTGTCTCACTGTAGTGTTATTGGTGTCCCACTGTAGTGTCTCACTGTAGTGTTATTGGTGTCTCACTGTAGTGTTATTGGTGTCCCACTGTAGTGTCTCTGGTGTCTCTCTGGTGTCTGTGAGCTGTGCGCGGCTGTGCTCTATACAATGTGCTTATGCTGCTCTGAGTCTATGGCCAGACCCTGGTGTAGCGCTACATCCTACTTCATTGGCTTGATTGCCAGGATTTGAACTTCCAGAGTAGTGCCAGAATGACAGAATAACAGGCAGTTATGCAGCTGTGTGACTGGGTAACAGCAGCATCTGTCAGAATAAACACATGACAGAAAACTACAAACAAGTTCAAGAAAACTGAAATAGAGACACATTTTCAAATACATGTGGCATACAGTCACGGGCACTTTTAATAGGTACAGCTGTTAAAGAGCCTGTGCTCCAGTCACATGGCAGCATGCAGATGTGGTGTACCGCTGCCTGAAGTTCAAAGCAATGTTTACTGGGTGCTCCCCACAGTCACCTTTCTGCCAGGAAAGCAGCTGAAGCAGCTCACACTGAGAGTGCAGGGCACTGCTGACTGAGACCATCAGACACACCAGCTGTCAGCTGGAAAAGTGCAGTAAGCGACTCATTCACGGGAGTTGGCTTGGCTATATTCCAGTTTATTCTGACAGCAAGACTGGTTCAGTAGTTTTTTTGTTTGTGGGCTGTAACATTCGTAGACTGGGACGTGGCTCATTTGGTGTTTGCTGTTTTCCTTCAGCCTGCCTGCTGGATTTAGATAAAAAAGCTACGACTCTAATTATAAATCAGAGACTAATTATTCTGAACACTTGTGTCACTCCAGTCTCAGCTCATAAATCATCATGACCTGAAATTTAATGTTAGAAGTGTCCAACATGCATAAACAACATTAAACTAATTCACTCCGTATCATTTGCAGTTTGAATGTTTGTCTTTTTGTGAATCTGTCTCAAATTACAAGATCTATCTGATGGAGAAATCCCTCATCTTTGGAAAAGAGAGTTTATTACAGAGGAATGTCTCTTTCCAAAATAAAAGCTACACTATACGCTTCTTCTGGGCTATATTCTCAGCAGCATATTAAACATATCAGGTCCCCATAAGGAGAATCATGTGCTAACGGCTGTCTAAATGACTCGGTAAGGTTTGTAGCATGCGTGCTTGTTGTTTTTGTCTGCTTCCACTTGTCTTTGCACGAGGATGATGTCGGAGTAAATGTGCAGTCATATTCGTTGTGTTCCCACTAGTGCTGTCAGCGTTAATCTGAAATGACGTTAACGCCACAACACGGCAAATCTCCGTTAACGAGCTACCCCGGATCGCCCCGTGCGGGGCTGGACGGCGCTTTGCAGTTTTTTATTTGTAACAAATGTTTGGAATCATGTATGATTGTCGTTCCACTTCTCACGTGTTCACCACTTTGTGTTGGTCTTTCACCTGGAAGTCCAATAAAATTGATTCATGTTTGTGGCTGTAATGTGACAAAATGTGGAAAAGTTCAAGGGGGCCGAATACTTTTGCAACCACTGTGTATTAGTAAAGGTCAGTCTGCCATGTCAGCTTTGTTGATGAACCCACTGATAGTACCCTCTGGGCCCTTTCATGAGTTCCCAGTCTCCAGGCCACTGGTTCCATTATCAGACAGATCCCTGGATCATTGGGTAGGATGTTGCACAGACTTTGCTGCACAGTGCATTGCTGGTGTGACCCACAGTCACGCACCTCAGGTCTGGCCTGCGAGCCTGAGTAATGTAGCAGAATAAATGGAGCATGGTGAAATGCTGAGCAGGGTTAGGATCAGAATGCACCCTCGTATGAAAACAGAACGAGGTGATTGTAACTACCACCCGTGTCTGGCACGAGCATGGGAAGAGTGAATACAGAGGAACAGGTCAGCTGTTACAGTATGAGGGACTCGTCTTTGCATCGGAGCTTTAACAGCTGGTCGTACTGAGGCCATTCCCACAAAGAAATAACATCTTAGCCCAACACTTTCATATTTCACATTGTACACCACGCTGATACCATACTTGATAATGACTATTGTTACTAACTACTTTGTGTTACACTTTGTAGTGTTTGAACTTGTCGTCTGTTCTGTACTTTTCCAGGTATGTGAGGACCTCAGCCAGTGGACTGTTCTCCTGCGGTCCTCTACCGTTTGTGCTCCACGAATAGACAATATTTTCTTCATCATAGAAGCTACAGAACATAAAGTGGGCTCTCCTTCTCATCGGCCGTCTAATAAGAAAGTAAGCAATGTGCTTTCTTAACTTCTGTTCTCATTATGAAGCAACAAGCTTGTATGTATATGAATGAAACACTGACTGGGTGACTGGCTCCAGCACAGCTCAGGACAGATGTCTAAGAAGAGACAGTCCTGGGAACAGCAAAGATGCTGCACAGGAACCTCCCAGCCTCTGGTGGAGGACCCGAGCATGAGGGTTAAAGACAAATGTCAAAATTTAAAAATAATGAAATTAATAAAATTTGGATTTTGTTTGGTAAGCTCAGGAAAAAAAGGTGGAGGTATCTGCTCATTTATTCAATAGTTTCTCTTGATTGCAGCTTTTCTGCAGTGTAAAACAAAACTTCATCCTCTGCCCCTGACTGATTGGACGATGTAATAATGACACTAATAACAGGAGAGTTGCTCCAGGAAAAGAAGCCCAATAGTGCCCTCTACTGGAGATGTTCATCAGTTACTACACCTTATAACTTTTCAATAAAAGTTAAAAGGTCCCATGTCAGGCTAATTTACAGGCAAGATTCAAACAACAGCAAAAATGCTCCATTTCTTTCAAAGAAACTCATAATTTAAACGCCATGTTTGTCCTCGCCATTGCTCACCAAGAGACCATAACAACGTTTAGTGTCCAAATAAGTAAACCTACAGTGGTTGCAAAAGTATTCGGCCCCCTTGAACTTTCCCATATTTTGTCCCATTACAGCCACAAACATGAATCTATTTTATTGGAATTCCAGGTGAAAGACCAACACAAAGTGGTGCACACGTGAACAGCGTTTGTGAACAGCAGTTTTCAGATCTTGCCACAGATTCTCGATTGGATTTAGACACCAGACAGGTCAGGGATAAAGTTATTGAGACATTTAAAGCAGGCTTAGGCTACACAAAGATTTGCCAAGCCTTGAACATCCACGGAGCTCTGTTCAAGCCATCATTCAGAAATGGAAGGAGTATGGCACAACTGTAAACCTACCAAGACAAGGCCGTCCACCTAAACTCACAGGCCAAACAAGGAGAGCGCTGATCAGAAATGCAGCCAAGAGGCCCATGGTGACTCTGGACGAGCTGCAGAGATCTACGGCTCAGGTGGGGAATCTGTCCACAGGACAACTATTAGTCGTGCACTGCACAAAGTTGGCCTTTATGGAAGAGTGGCAAGAAGAAAGCCATTGTTAACAGAAACCATAAGAAGTCCCGTTTGCAGTTTGCCACAGCAAACATGTGGGGGACACAGCAAACATGTGGGGGACACAGCAAACATGTGGGGGGACACGGCAAACATGTGGGGGGACACGGCAAACATGTGGGGGACGCAGCAAACATGTGGGGGACGCAGCAAACATGTGGGGGACACGGCAAACATGTGGGGGGACACGGCAAACATGTGGGGGACACAGCAAACATGTGGGGGACACAGCAAACATGTGGAAGAAGCTGCTCTGGTCAGATGAGACCAACATGCAAAACGCTCTGTGTGGAAAACTAACACTGCACATCACTCTGAACACACCATCCCCACTGTCAGATATGGTGGTGGCAGCATCATGCTCTGGGGGGGCTTCTCTTCAGCAGGGACAGGGAAGCTGGTCAGAGTTGATGGGAAGATGGATGGAGCCAAATACAGGGCAATCTTGGAAGAAAACCTCTTGGAGTCTGCAAAAGACTTGAGGCTGGGGCGGAGGTTCAGCTTCCAGCAGGACAACGACCCTGAACATAAAGCCAGGGCAACAATGGGACGGTTTAAAACCAAACATATCCATGTGTTAGACCGGCCCAGTCAAAGTCCAGATCTGAATCCAATCCAGAATCTGTGGCAAGATCTGAAAACTGCTGTTCACAAATGCTGTCCATCTAATCTGACTGAGCTGGAGCTGTTTCAAAGAAGAATGGGCAAAGATTTCAGTCTGTAGATGTGCAAAGCTGGTAGAGACAGACCCTAAAAGACTGGCAGCTGCAACTGCAGCAAAAGGTGGTTCTACAAAGTATTGACTCAGGGGGCTGAATAATTACACACACCCCACTTTGCAGTTATTTATTTGTAACAAATGTTTGGAATCATGTATGATTTTGGTTCCACTTCTCACGTGTGCACCACTTTGTGTTGGTCTTTCACGTGGAATTCCAAAACATTGATTCATGTTTGTGTCTGTAATGTGACAAAATGTGGGAAAGTTCAAGGGGGCCGAATACTTTTGCAACCACTGTACTTCACTTTGTCACATTCAGAAAGTTCCCTTAATCGTAGCTGAGGGCTTAAGCTTATGTGAATGCTGATTTTTGTCAGTGACGTGGTTCTAAAGTGATAATAATTTTCTTTTAAATGGCTTAAACACATTGGCTGGTTGTCACTTTTGTCCTAATGAGCTGGCTCTTATTTTATGCTTGTTCCAACAGAAAGAAAAACAGCTGAATGTAGAGTTGGCTGTGCTTTAATACAGAACTATGAAGAGCATCGGCCATACGTAACGTTAGCCACATTAGCTACCCACCATGCTAATGGGACAATCCTATTGTTGTAATGTTGCCGTCACAAAGTAATTCACCAGGTCTTTGTGCTTAAGTGTGTTTGTAACACAAGCGTCTGTAGCTAGCATGCAGGTGCTGACGTGACCTCAGTGTAAATGAGGCCGTTGTTTCCTTGTTGGAGCCTTTGTGCCTCTTTAAAACACTACACTGAATGAACCGGCACAAATGCAGAATGTGGATAATACTGGTTTTGGTGGTTATGATGGTTTTCATATTTAGTATTTTAGCAATGTCAAATGTAGCACACAGAAAAATATGCATTTATTTAAATATGGGATGAAGTACATGTTCTGGTTTGTGCTGATGGAGCCTTTATGCTGTTGGGATGATGCTCTGGTTGTTATTAGCTTTTATGAAGTGAGGTGAAAATAGACACATGACCATCATTACAGGCTTATTGTTTCTGTACTGATCCCTCCTGAACACCAGGTGATGATGTAGGCGGGGCATGCTGAACGCTAACACGTGTCACTGTGTGTTGTGTGCTGTGTGCAGGTGCTGAAGTTGTCCGACTGCTGTGTCCCTGTGGCGTGTTGCCCTGGCCAGCCGTTCAGGGCAGTCGCTCGAGCCAGCGTGGAGAGCTACAGCCAGCTCGGGATAGCTTTCATAGAAGATCGCCTGCAGCTGGACAATGGACTTACGCCCTCAAAGATAGTCCGTATGTGGTCTTCAAGTAGATTTTCTACGATGTTTTTGTTACACGGTATCCCACCCCACAGTTCCTTACTCTGTCTCGTTTGCATTGAGTATTATGTTGAGCAGCATGATTAATAAAGTCCAACGAAAACAGCACGTGGAAAATTTCCTGTGCCAACATCTTCATCTTGTCACCGTAGAGAAAGCGACGAGGATCGTACTGAAATTCTGTTGGTCGGGTTTTGCTCCACCCCTCTACCAAGCGTCCTAATATACTTCCCGAGGTCGTGTTCATGTAGTACTGCAGTGATGACGTTCAGAAGGAGAATAAACTTTCTTATTGTTAGTTTACGTTTCCAAGATCAAAAGGTAGAAGCGTGTTCTCACCACCATCTCACCCTGTAGTGTCTGAAGTAGCTTTTTAAACTCAGCCTTGCATCCAGCAGCAGCAGGAAAGTGCTTTCACTCACAAAACCTCATATACAACGTTGAGCTTACAGCTATAGAGCTGCACAGTTTAAACTTAAACTGTCTCGTGACCCATTGAAGAGTTACAGACATTTTTTGACTGTTTTCAGGAGCTCAGGTTTAAATAATGTCACAAACATATTTTCTGTCTGTGAGGAAGTTGTGACCTGTAACTGCCCGACATGTGGAACTCTACACTAGGGCTGCACGATTAATCGTTAGAAAATCGCGATCTCGATTCATACTTATGTGCGATCTCATTTCCAAATGACAACGATTTCAAAAAAAAAAAAAAAGACGACGATTGTACCGCATTTTGATCCGGGACGTAATCTGCATGACAACAAGCGCTCACTCTTCCTGCTCAACAAATGACGAGGGCGGAGCTTATACCACGTGATACAGAAGCTGGCTGCTAAAATCAGCAGGGAAAAAACAAGGAGAGCACGTCAGGGATGACGAGAAAGTGACAGGAGAAAATCCGTCCCGGTCAACCACCCAAACATCAATAACGGGAACCTTATACAGCGCTTCCCTATACCCGTCGACCTCCCGCAGGCACAGAGAAATTACGGAGGCTGTTACTTATCACCTGACCAAAGATATGGCTCCATCAACACTGTGCAAAACGAGGGATTTAGGAGAACGATCAACACCCTAGACAAACGCTACACAGTGCCGTCCCGCAACTATTTTTCTATTGTTGCACTACCTGCTCTACACACACAGTGTCGAGCAACGGTGGAGACGGAAGTTCAAGCAGTACAACATTTTGCGGCAACAACAAAATGTGAGACAGTTGTTGTTTTTATGTTTATTTGTTGTTTTTATGTTCAGTCTCAACTGTTACGAAGTTGATGTGCAGTTAATAAGTGCAAGAAATATATATACTGGAAAAGAAAATCGTGAGAGAATCGTGATTCTCATTTTATGCAAAATCGTGCAGCCCTACTCTACAGCCACCGAGCTTCTTACCCCATCATGACATGAGCTGTAGCTCCAGAGGTAGAGCAGGTCGTATACTAACTGGAAGGTTGCTGGTTCGATCCCTGGTTGGCAAACATGCCAAATATCCTTCGGAAAGTTGCCAGGTTGCTCTCTGATGCTTCTATCGAAGAATGAATGTGTGTGATTGTTACATAGAAAGATGGATAAGATAATTCTTTATTGTCATTGCACAGTCATCCATAGTACGATAGTGAAATGAGATCGGAAAATTGTCCCACGTCGGCACTACGTACAACACAAAACGACACAACACAGAAACTTGTGTAATAAAAATAAGAAGAATAAGCGTATGTGTATTGCACATTGTTATTAATGCTTGTGTGTGTGTGTATGTGTATGTGTATGTATTTATTTATTCATTCAGTGCTTCTTTTCCCTGCTGTATTTGTGTACAGGGTTAAGCTTTTATATCAGGGGTGTCCAACTCCAGGCCTCGAGGGCCGGTGTCCTGCAGGTTTTAGATCTCACCCTGGGTCATCACACCTGAACCACATGATTAGTTCATTACCAGGCCTCTGGCGAACTTGAAGCCATTTAAATCAGCTGTGTTGGATCAAGGACACATCTAAAACCTGCACCGGCCCTCAAGGCCTGGACTTCCCCACCCCTGCTTTATACCTCTGTGGTGCAGCACAGCTGAAATGAAAGGTTCCAGCAGCTCTGAGCTGTTTGTTCTCCGATGCTGCTGGATACAAGAACTGCACCAAAGAGCCTACATTGTTACTGTTTTACTGTTCAGTAGTTTAGTGGTTGACAGAAACAGTTGTTTGAAGTTTGAATACAAAGATAGATCAGCAGATGGCTCTGATGTTTTTGTGGTGTGGTTGTATTTCCACAGCTGTCCTCCTGCAAGAATCCACTCTGAGTGCACTGCTGGACCAGCAGTGTCCACAGAGCCCACAGTCGTCACTGCTTCCCTGCACCACTGGAGAGCCCACAGCTCGCCACCATCATCTGCAGTGCCGTAAAGGCAGCTTCCTTCTCATCCCAGAGGTAAAGAGGAGGTTAGAGGACCGGCGAGGGTCAGAGCCGCTCCGCAGCTCCCAGGATTTGGAATCTCTCGGTGACTTGGAGGAACACTCCCTGGGGAATCATCACCACATGGAGGGCCACGGACACCACCTGCATCTGTCCAGCTGCCACGAATGTCTGGAACTGGAGAACAGTACTATACTCTCTGTCAAATATGCCTCCGCTGAGAATATTCCAGACCTACCGGATGATAACTCGGTTGGAAACGAGTGTCTCGATGAACTTGAAAATGATTCCCGAGAGTTTTTTGGTCAAAGCGGTGGCAAACTCCCAAATGTTCTCGTCTACACGGGGGGCTGTCAGGAACGTTTTCAGACGGTTCGCCAGCTTTTATCAGAATGTATAAACACGGAAAGTAACATCATATATCCGCTCCAGCCAGAGCAGGCGCTGAATGATCCCTGGCTGGAAAACACAAGACTCCTGGTGCTGGCAGAAGAGGAAACCCTAAGTCCCCAGCTTCAGACCCGCTTTCTCACCTACCTGAGCCAGGGGGGCAAGGTCCTCGGGCTCGCTTCTTCTCTGTGCCCTGCAGGACTCTGCCTGGAAGTCAGGCAGAGCCAGTGCATGCAGGTCAACAAGCTGAATTTCACCAAGGAAGACAGCACAGAGCTGAATCTGAGTATACTGGCGAGTGGGAAAGTCTACATCAGGGATCCTCGGGGGGGAGGAGAAGTTGAACTGTGGGGGGAGCTGAAAGGGGATGTCCCCCATAAGAAGGATATGGTTATTGTACGACTGACCCACGGAGGGGACAGTGGAGAAGCTGTCCTTTGTCAGGTAAACCCATGTAAAGCATGCTATTCATTGTCCTTGGGGACAATGAATAGCATGCTTTTATTGAGGCCCGCAGTAGTGCTAACTAGGGCTGCCACAAACAATTATTTTGAGTCGACTAGTCACCGATTATTTTTGCGATTAGTCGACTAATCAGATCATCATCCATTGGACATAAAACGTACAGCTTATTGCACCAGCAGCATCTGCTCTTATATAACTATCATTAGCTTACAGCTTTAAGTGTTTCAGGTCTGTGCTAACTAAAAATAAAGACAAGATGATAGTTTATTAAATTTTAATGAAATTTGCAGATTGTTTCGGTGAAGTTTAATAAACTCCTTGCTATCTAAAATATAACAGGACACCGGAGTAAATTCTCGAGCATCTCACACTTCTGATAATCAGCTGTCTGCTTGACGTTTATTCAGCTATGTAAAAACTATAACTTTAATCTCAGCCAAACCGATTTACTCAGGAACAAATAAAATACTAAAAAAAACAAACAATAACATTTTTAAGTTATCTAAGTGACTTATATATCATGTTTACCTGAGTAGTGAAAGACGGCGGTGGGTTTGAAAACGATGAGCGGGAGTCCGGTGTTCTCACGGCTCTAGTGAGCCTAGCCCCCGGCTAGCTATGGAGCTAGTGGGTAACAGACGTCTCCGAAAACGTCGGAGCGCTTTTGAAAATATGTGGTGTCTTGATAAACTGAGCAGATATTTGAGGTTTACACAGCTACATTCTCGCCTGAAAATATGTTCAACGTTTATTTTGTGACCCAGAAAGAATAATAAGAGTAATATTAAAACTAACTAGCTGGAAACTAAACTCATTGTTGGAAACTGAGCTGGGCTGCGCTATGAATTCTGGGACACAGCTTCTTCTTCTTCGGGGTTTAACGGCAGCTGGCATCCTTGTACATGCAGTGCTGCCATCTTCTGTTTCAGTCCGTTATTACACTCTTAAATCCTACTACTTATTCCTGCGTCTTTTGTGATCTTACAAAGCTTCAAACGACACGTCGACTATTAAATCAGTCGTGATGATTTTAATAGTCGACTAATCGTGACTAGTCGACTAATCGTGGCAGCCCTAGTGCTAACACATGTGGGACAGTGAACCTGCATGCTGTTGTATTTCTGTAGTGTCAGATCAAAGCAACAGTTGCCTCACACATAAAGACCATGTGATGTTAGAGAGAAAAGCCCAACATTCAGGCGACCCCACGTCCA
The DNA here is from genome assembly GCF_963576455.1 of Neolamprologus multifasciatus. Lineage (NCBI taxonomy): Eukaryota > Metazoa > Chordata > Actinopteri > Cichliformes > Cichlidae > Neolamprologus > Neolamprologus multifasciatus. The sequence goes on along the minus strand of NC_140448.1, from coordinate 6,833,750 downwards.
AGGACTTGGCGGCAGTTGGAAAATCTCTTAACAGGAAGAAAGAGGTTCAGATGTATGAGGTCTCAGTGACTGACATGAGTGTGAGTGGCTCAGTGGGTACGCCCCACCACAGGAGTGCAGCAGCCTGGATTCAACTCTGATGTTTGCTCTTTCTCCTGATTTTCCATCTTCAGTGCTGCACTGTCCAATAGAGGCAGAAATGCCTTCAGGTGAAGGATAATTGCATCATGGGATGTTTCCAGCAGTCTGAGCCTATAGCAGCAGATCTAAGAGATCAGCTGATCTAGCAGTCTCCCTGTAGCACACGATTCCTTTATTAATGGCAGTAAATTACCTGCCACAGCAGCCTGAATCTTCTATAATCCAGGAACTGTTCTGTCCTCGTTTTGCAGTCGGGTCTAGAAATATTATCATTATTATTATTATCATTATTTATGCATTCTGAATGAATCCAGGTGCTGGCAGTGGGTATGTGGTACTGCTAACTGTTGGGCTAGTAAATGAAGCCCGGTGTCATATGATGTCCAGATTACAAGCAGATTTATTAGGTGCAAATATTTGCAGTATAAAATAAATAATACTCATTTTTGCTGCCACATCAATGTTTCCTGCATCCTCTGATGTTTTTACTTAAACATGTATATCTGCAGGTCCACTTTGAAATTGCTCCCAACTCTCAGAATTTGCCATTGGACGCTTTTGATGAGCTGAAGGTCAACAATGCGTCGCGGTATGAAGTCCTGACAGAAATCCTCACCTCTCTAGGCCTCAAATGTGAACCAAGTCAGACTCCAAGTCCAAGTGCGGTACACCTGCTCGCGACCTCTCAGGTAAGATACTCAGCGTTCTTGTGTTCAAGACTAAGAACAGCTTCATGTCCTATTGGCTCATCTCTCCATGTGAAATAGGTTCAGTGAGTGCCTCCCACCTGAAGTACAGTAGCTTTGCTTCATTAAATGTGCTACATTTTAAATATGAAGTACTATAGTTACTGTAAGTTACAGGGTCAGGATACAGTTACTCTCTCTTCTTTTTCTGGCATTTTGAGACCTCATAACTTGTTGAGTAAAGGAGCTAGCCCACATAATTTTGGGGACTGAGCCTTTGTTAAGTTACATCACGTTTTCTATCACTTTGATTAAATTGTATTAATGCTCATTCTAATGAATCATAGTTTTTTAATAACATGGTAAAGGTGTCCTTTGTTACGTCCGTAGCGCAACATCAAGCTCAAACACGGGTATCCCCGCCCCGGTTCCCAAAGCCACAAACCCAGTAGCCAATTCAAAGTTAAGGTGAGCTTTATTGCTCCACCAGCTTAAACTCCGGGGTGAACCATGGCCAGAATAACCAACAAAACGAGCTGTTCCAAAGTGCTACCTGAACCCTGTGTGAAAACTGGACCAAACCCAAACTCTAAAAGTTAATAAACTGCACGTTCAGTTAGCTGTGTATCTGAGGCACCCACGTTGATGTAGTTCCTGCATTATACTAGTGTAGATCCAGGATCAACATTGCAACTGACCTACCACACTGCAAAACTATGACATCATAACAATGTGGGGAAAAAGGCAAATAAGATGCGTTTGTTTAATCTGAAGGAGCAATAGTAGAAGGTAACTCTCGTCTGGTAGACTTCTGTGGAGGGACGGTGCTGCCAGCAGGGCGGGCTTGCCAGAACATGTTAAATCTACCAAGATTGTCCATTACATGTTTGACACAGCGTTTATTCCGTTTGGCAATATTACAGCAGCAACAAGCTAACACAGATCATCTGTGATCATGTGCTGATCATTCGATCTATGATTCGTGCTGAATAATTAGAAAATGTCTTTGACGCAGAAGGAACCTCGTCTAACAGATGAAGCTGATCTGTGCTGTCGTCTGCTGCAGCTTCTTTCAACCACTCACCATCCAACATGGTGACCTTTGAAAGTTCACCTAAGAGGCTCCTTTTAAGGTTTGAATATGGAATTGTGGGCACATGTAGGGTGCACAGCTGAACTCTGCGTCCATTGTTAAGTGCCATCAGGTCCTTAAATAGTGACAGCTGTGTCCACATCCTTGGGATGGTGTTGGAGTCCACCTGTGGTTGTCTCTAATTCCAGGCCATACGTGTCGAACTGTTCAGTGCTGCCCAAAGTAAGGAGCTTCAAGTATCCTGTGGTTCTGGAGTCTTCGTAGGAAGATGGAGCATGGATTGGTGCAGGCTCTGCAGTAATGGCACATTTGCCAGACTGTAAATGGACCGGTTCTTGTATATCACATTTCTACTCTTTATATAGAAATGTTTCTCAGTGTTTAGCCTGTATCCAATGGCTTAATCCCTCAGAGTGCCGGTGAGATGTTGGTAAGTCAGCTGATTGGAAGGGTGTAACTTGGTTTACTGCAGTAATCTGAACTGTCCATCAAAGTGACCAATCACATTAGGACCCTGCTCCTTTTAGGCTCCGCCCTCCAGACTGTCAAAAACCAGTTGGATCCAGTGCAGGATTGAGGTTGGAGAGCGCAGCGTTACCACAGAGTGCTAATCTGCTACAGCCCTGATAAACAGTGTTGTGTGAATGATGGCTAACTCACAGCGGCTGAGATATTTACTCAAAAGTAATTTCATTTTTTTAATATAAATATAATACGTTAGTTTATTTAATTTGATTGGTCTCCTGGCTCATAGTGAGGAGGACACTTGGGCTCTTCGTCCAGGCCAAAAAAAGGTGACACATCTGAATTACAGATCCTCAGTTCACAGTTAATCTGCAGGCTTCCTCTGCTCTTTATTGACTTCGGTGAACTTTCCCATTGTTCTGTGTGTGTGTGTGTGTGAGAGAGAGAGTGAGAGAGAGAGAACAATTTGGTGCTGGGAGTTTTTAATTTATTTTTAACCCCTAGGGGGCGTTGAAGGCCCACATTGCTCAGTAGCAGGAGCCCTTCTTCACAGCAGCTCTATGACTGAGTGTCACATTTTAAAAGAAATTGGCTGTAGCCAATACAGACACTGCAGGGAGGCAGAGCAGGTCACCTACCGATCGGGAGGTCGGTGGTTCGATCCCTGGCTCCTCCAGTCTGCATGTCAAGTATCCCTGGGCAAGATGCTAACCCCGAGTTGCTCTCCGATGCATCGGTCTGTGGATGTGTGTGAGTGTCGTCAGAAAACACTCGGGTTACAGAAAGTGCTTGTGTGAATGGGTGTGATTGGGTGAATGTGGCATGTTGTATAGAGCGCTTTGAGTACTCCGTGAGAGTAGAAAAAGTGCTCTATAAGAATCAGTCCATGTATTTGGTCTGCAGTACACCATTCATTTTGCCTTAAATGGGCAAAGTCATCTTCCCTCTCTTATCCATATCTCATACATTATCAACTACTCACATTAAACCACTGGTATGATAACAATAAAGCTAATTTATTTCATTGTTTCTTTATTTAAAAATGCTGCCAAGCTAACATTCATACTATTGGTTTGCATCACATCGATGCTGTGGTCACTGCGGTGGCACTACCTTTGATTAAAAGCTGCTCCTGCAGCCACTTTGAGCGGTGATGAGCTGGGTTTGAACACTCAAGTTTGGTTTTTTTATATATATATATATATATATATATATATATATATATATATATATGTGTATATTAGGGGTGCAACGATACTCGTATCGATATTGAACCGTTCGATACAGTGCTTTCGGTTCGGTACGCATATGTATCGAACAATACAACATTTTTAATTTATTTTATCAACTTTCCTTCTGACGATGCTGTCTGTGTTGAGCGCTCAGTGGATCTGCGCTCGACAGTGCAGCCTAGGCGGAGTAGTCGAACGCAGATTCACTGAGCGCAGCGCAAGCTAGGAGACAGAAGCTAAGCTCGTTGCAACATGGCAAATTGAACCTCCCCCACCCTCATTCAGATCTGGCGTTTGGAACTATTTTGGTTTTCATGTGACGTATGACCCTGAAGGTAAGCGCGTCATGGACTAAAGTAAAACAGTATGTCGGATGTGCCAGCAATGCTCAATTACATGGGTGGGAACTAGTGACCGCGGTAAAGTGAGCCGTCATTTGTGAGCCGCGGTCAAGCCAGCCGCCTCTTATCCGCCGCATAAATTTCCTTGCGCTTTTACACCAGTCTTTACGGTAGCGCCTTTTCGCTTTATATCCCGATTGAGAGCCTAGACCCGCGCACACGCGCACGCGCGCGCACACATTACGATGGAACAGCCCAATACAGTCAATACAATTATGTCTATTACAAAAATTCATTAAAAATCATCCTTAGTAGTTGAGGTCCAACTTTCAACAGATTCCTTCTCTGGGAAGCCTACTGTACCTGTGTGCCAAGTTTCATCCAGATTTACTGTAGAATTCCTCAGAAATTAAAGGACATTTATATTCAATGCAATACAGTCAATACACTACAATTATGTCTATTACAAAAATTCATTAAAAATCATCCTTAGTAGTTGAGGTCCAACTGTCAACACATCCCTCCTCTGGGACACCTACTGTACCTGTGTGCCAAGTTTCATCCAGATTTACTGTAGAATTCCTCAGAAATTAAAGGAAACTTATATTCAATGCAATACAGTCAATACACTACAATTATGTCAAATTTCAAAAATTCATTAAAAATCATCCTTAGTAGTTGAGGTCCAACTTTCAACAGATTCCTTCTCTGGGAAGCCTACTGTACCTGTGTCCCAAGTTTCATCCAGATTTACTGTAGAATTCCTCAGAAATTAAAGGAAACTTATATTCAATGCAATACATTCAATACACTACAATTATGTCAAATTTCAAAGATTCATTAAAAATCATCCTTAGTAGTTGAGGTCCAACTTTCAACAGATTCCTTCTCTGGGAAGCCTACTGTACCTGTGTGCCAAGTTTCATCCAGATTTACTGTAAAATTCCTCAGAAATTAAAGGACATTTATATTCAATGCAATACAGTCAATACACTACAATTATGTCAATTACAAAAATTCATTAAAAATCATCCTTAGTAGTTGAGGTCCAACTTTCAACAGATTCCTTCTCTGGGAAGCCTACTGTACCTGTGTGCCAAGTTTCATCCAGATTTACTGTAAAATTCCTCAGAAATTAAAGGACATTTATATTCAATGCAATACAGTCAATACACTACAATTATGTCTATTACAAAAATTCATTAAAAATCATCCTTAGTAGTTGAGGTCCAACTGTCAACACATCCCTCCTCTGGGACACCTACTGTACCTGTGTGCCAAGTTTCATCCAGATTTACTGTAGAATTCCTCAGAAATTAAAGGAAACTTATATTCAATGCAATACAGTCAATACACTACAATTATGTCTATTACAAAAAATCATTAAAAATCATCCTTAGTAGTTGAGGTCCAACTTTCAACACATCCCTCCTCTGGGACACCTACTGTACCTGTGTGCCAAGTTTCATCCAGATTTACTGTAGAATTCCTCAGAAATTAAAGGAAACTTATATTCAATGCAATACAGTCAATACACTACAATTATGTCAAATTTCAAAATTCATTAAAAATCATCCTTAGTAGTTGAGGTCCAACTTTCAACAGATTCCTTCTCTGGGACACCTACTGTACCTGTGTGCCAAGGTTCATCCAGATTTACTGTAAAATTCCTCAGAAATTAAAGGAAACTTATATTCAATGCAATACAGTCAATACACTACAATTATGTCTATTACAAAAAATCATTAAAAATCATCCTTAGTAGTTGAGGTCCAACTTTCAACACATCCCTCCTCTGGGACACCTACTGTACCTGTGTGCCAAGTTTCATCCAGATTTACTGTAGAATTCCTCAGAAATTAAAGGAAACTTATATTCAATGCAATACAGTCAATACACTACAATTATGTCAAATTTCAAAATTCATTAAAAATCATCCTTAGTAGTTGAGGTCCAACTTTCAACAGATTCCTTCTCTGGGACACCTACTGTACCTGTGTGCCAAGGTTCATCCAGATTTACTGTAAAATTCCTCAGAAATTAAAGGAAACTTATATTCAATGCAATACAGTCAATACACTACAATTATGTCAAATTTCAAAAATTCATTAAAAATCATCCTTAGTAGTTGAGGTCCAACTTTCAACAGATTCCTTCTCTGGGAAGCCTACTGTACCTGTGTCCCAAGTTTCATCCAGATTTACTGTCGAATTCCTCAGAAATTAAAGGAAACTTATATTCAATGCAATACAGTCAATACACTACAATTATGTCTATTTCAAAAATTCATTAAAAATCATCCTTAGTAGTTGAGGTCCAACTTTCAACAGATTCCTTCTCTGGGACACCTACTGTACCTGTGTGCCAAGTTTCATCCAGATTTACTGTAAGATTCCTCAGAAATTAAAGGACATGTATATTGAATTCAATACACTTACTTAAATATTGCATCATATTCAAAAATTCATTAAAAATCATCCATAATAGTTGATGTCCAACTTTCAACACCGTCTTACTCTGGGCGACCTACGGTATCTCTGGGCCAAGTTACATCTCAATTCACTGTAATCTTTATCAAAAATTGAAAGAACAATTATATGTCAATGCTGGCTGTGTGCCTTTCAAAGTGACACTAAATAACAGAACTCAGGCACATCAGGGAATAATCCAAAAGGCGGATTTATTAAACAAAAACAACATACAAAATATCCCTAACCCATACTACATAACCTAAAAAGAAACAAAGGGACACTTAGAAGCACAAGAAAACAATACTATACTGAAAGGGCAAGAGACACAGCCCAAACATAATCCACAACTAAAACGCCAAAAGAACAAGTCATCCCACATAGCAGACGGGTGTTGCCTGGATCTAGTGTGAAGCCGGCACTGCTGGCTGACTTCTGGCATGGTAAGATGGCACTGTTTATGTGATGGCATGCTACATCTGGCCTGATTGGGTGAATGTGACATGTTGTATAGAGCACTTTGAGTAATATGGGTGAGTAAAAAGGCGCTATATAAGAATCAGTCCATTCACTGTCTGAACAGAGTTTTGTCATGACAGTTTATTTGATTGTCTTCACTGACTCGCTTTGAAATCCAGATTTTAATTTTGGAATATTAAGTGTACTTGTGGTTCCTATAGAATTTTAAGGTTGAACAGGAATCATCTCTCAGGCCTCTCTTCTGTGGATGCAGCTCACATCATTCTGTACAATACGATAATTTTTAATTCTACAACTGTTTATAACCTGCATATTTCACATTTGTGTATAGCTGTATATCTCATATTTCTGTATAGTTTTTTTAATTTCATATTCTGTATAGTTTTTCATGTTTATATCCTGTTCATAGCCTGTACATACTTATAGTTATAGCATATTCATAACATACCTTCATACCGTGTACATTATAACATACCATAATAGACCCATTTCTGTAATATACTTACATACCTATATTATTGCTAATATATATTGTAATATATCTATATCACGGCTAAAGCACTTCTTGATGGATGCAAACTGCATTTCGTTGCCTTGTACCTGTGACATGTGCAATGACAATAAGGTTGAATTCTATTCTATTCTATATTAATTCAGAAGACAAACACCCGTCTCTGCTTTTGAGATTAGCATTAAAACCCTCAGTTTTGACAAATAATACAGTTAGAGTGGATCAGGTGACCCTGAATCTTCCCTTATTTGTGCTGCAATAAGCCTAGGCTCTTGTGGGCTTCCCATCATGTATGAATTTTTTCCTTCTTTGCTCTTTCTGTGTTTATACACCTCTCTGCATTTAATCATTAGTTAGTATGTATCTCTTGCACAGTATGTTGTTCTGTCTCCTTTTCATCAACCTCAGCCAGTCACAGTAGATGGCTGTCTCTCCTTGAGCCTGTTTCTGCCAGATGTCTCTACCTCTTCAAATGGAGTTTTTCCTTCCCACTCACACTAAATGTTAGCTCATATGGGGTACTTAAATTGTTGGGGCTTTCTTTGTATTATTGTTGTGTTTTTAACCAGCAACATAAAGTGTCTTTAGGTGACTGTTGTTGTGGTTTGGTGCTGTATAAATATAATAGAATAGAATCGAATAGAATAATGTACTTCAGACCGGGAGATTGGCAAAATGTATAAATAGGATGGTGATTAGGGGAATTGGAGACAGCTGTGTAACACAGCAGGGATACATTGGGAATAAGAAGACAATGGAAGTAAGACTCAACACAAGAAAGAGACAAGAGGCCACCAAACTAAAACACAGACTAAGACACACGAGCTTGACACAGACAAAACCAGAAACAGACATGAAGACAAGACTGGCTTTAACACTAGAGTGTTTTCACAAGTGTTCCATCCACTTGTGGAATGCTTAAAAAGAACTACACTTAAAAGCAATATGGAACTGAAAACAAAAGAATACATAATGTAAACATATCATCAAATAATCCAGGACTCACAAACAATGATATGATGAACAGAACTATAAAGAACAAAACTGAGAAATGCTTGGTAAACTGACCAAGGACTATGTCATCATGTCAATTTTTTAATATCATAGTTAATGTGTCCTGATTTGTAGATAGTGCCACCTGACAATTACCAGGAAATCCAACTGGGTGACAAGCCAGAGTTGTTTGCCTACACACCCACTGACTAGAAAAAAGGTCCAGGACTCTTCAAGCTGGGATACAGGCATCAAAGACAAAGATGTAACCAGATAGAAAGTCATCAGGAAGGCATTGCCTGTTGTTGCTGCTGCTGTCAGACTTTTTAATTCATCCACTTGTGTCAGACACATATTGAACAGGAATAAACATGACTCACTGCACTCTCTCACTTTGTATGCCACAATGTTTGCTTAGACACCTGTATGCTTATATTGTTTATTATATCCCAGAAACATTAATCTTAAAACTTGTGTTCCTATGTCTATATATAAGTTTATTTTCATATCTCTATATTAATCTATTTATAGCTCCATTCCCTCACTTCATTTTATACAATTGCTTTGTTCCTGCATGAGAGCTATTTAAAATGGTTTCACACAAAGTGCCTCCAGATGAATACAGAGTAGTTTTGGACAGCAGAGGCTGGAGAATGGTATTGCTCTCTGTGTGAAAAATAACTACTTATTTGAAATGAAGATGAATGTATGTTGTCAAGGCAAAAAAAAGATTTTTCTTTTAAACAGTACATTGCATAATGAGAGTTGGCAGTTCGTCTTGTCACCGGAAGGTTGCTGGTTCGAGCCCCAGCTCCCACAGTCTCGGTCGTTGTGTCAGAAAAGCGGCAGAGCTACGCCAGAATGCTCTTTGTGGACTACAGCTCAGCCTTTAATGCAATCATCCCAGACATCCTCTGCTGACCTTCCACCACTCGCCCATTGAGAGCCTACTAACTTACTGCATCCGAGGATGGTACGGCAGCTGCACTAAGGCGGATAGCGAGTCAGTGAAGACAATCAAATATGCTGTCATGACAAAACTCTGTTCAGACAGTGAATGGACTGATTCTTATATAGCGCCTTTTTACTCACCCATATTACTCAAAGTGCTCTATACAACATGTCACATTCACCCAATCAGGCCAGATGTAGCATGCCATCACATAAACAGTGCCATCTTACCATGCCAGAAGTCAGCCAGCAGTGCCGGCTTCACACCAGATCCAGGCAACACCCGTCTGCTATGTGGGATGACTTGTTCTTTTGGCGTTTTAGTTGTGGATTATGTTTGGGCTGTGTCTCTTGCCCTTTCAGTATAGTATTGTTTTCTTGTGCTTCTAAGTGTCCCTTTGTTTCTTTTTAGGTTATGTAGTATGGGTTAGGGATATTTTGTATGTTGTTTTTGTTTAATAAATCCGCCTTTTGGATTATTCCCTGATGTGCCTGAGTTCTGTTATTTAGTGTCACTTTGAAAGGCACACAGCCAGCATTGACATATAATTGTTCTTTCAATTTTTGATAAAGATTACAGTGAATTGAGATGTAACTTGGCCCAGAGATACCGTAGGTCGCCCAGAGTAAGACGGTGTTGAAAGTTGGACATCAACTATTATGGATGATTTTTAATGAATTTTTGAATATGATGCAATATTTAAGTAAGTGTATTGAATTCAATATACATGTCCTTTAATTTCTGAGGAATCTTACAGTAAATCTGGATGAAACTTGGCACACAGGTACAGTAGGTGTCCCAGAGAAGGAATCTGTTGAAAGTTGGACCTCAACTACTAAGGATGATTTTTAATGAATTTTTGAAATAGACATAATTGTAGTGTATTGACTGTATTGCATTGAATATAAGTTTCCTTTAATTTCTGAGGAATTCGACAGTAAATCTGGATGAAACTTGGGACACAGGTACAGTAGGCTTCCCAGAGAAGGAATCTGTTGAAAGTTGGACCTCAACTACTAAGGATGATTTTTAATGAATTTTTGAAATTTGACATAATTGTAGTGTATTGACTGTATTGCATTGAATATAAGTTTCCTTTAATTTCTGAGGAATTTTACAGTAAATCTGGATGAACCTTGGCACACAGGTACAGTAGGTGTCCCAGAGGAGGAATCTGTTGAAAGTTGGACCTCAACTACTAAGGATGATTTTTAATGAATTTTGAAATTTGACATAATTGTAGTGTATTGACTGTATTGCATTGAATATAAGTTTCCTTTAATTTCTGAGGAATTCTACAGTAAATCTGGATGAAACTTGGCACACAGGTACAGTAGGTGTCCCAGAGGAGGGATGTGTTGAAAGTTGGACCTCAACTACTAAGGATGATTTTTAATGATTTTTTGTAATAGACATAATTGTAGTGTATTGACTGTATTGCATTGAATATAAGTTTCCTTTCATTTCTGAGGAATTCGACAGTAAATCTGGATGAAACTTGGGACACAGGTACAGTAGGCTTCCCAGAGAAGGAATCTGTTGAAAGTTGGACCTCAACTACTAAGGATGATTTTTAATGAATTTTTGAAATTTGACATAATTGTAGTGTATTGACTGTATTGCATTGAATATAAGTTTCCTTTAATTTCTGAGGAATTCTACAGTAAATCTGGATGAAACTTGGCACACAGGTACAGTAGGTGTCCCAGAGACGGAATCTGTTGAAAGGTGGACCTCAACTACTAAGGATGATTTTTAATGAATTTTTGAAATTTGACATAATTGTAGTGTATTGACTGTATTGCATTGAATATAAATGTCCTTTAATTTCTGAGGAATTCTACAGTAAATCTGGATGAAACTTGGCACACAGGTACAGTAGGTGTCCCAGAGGAGGGATGTGTTGAAAGTTGGACCTCAACTACTAAGGATGATTTTTAATGAATTTTTGAAATGTACATAATTGTAGTGTATTGACTGTATTGCATTGAATATAAATGTCCTTTAATTTCTGAGGAATTTTACAGTAAATCTGGATGAAACTTGGCACACAGGTACAGTACGTGTCCCAGAGGAGGGATGTGTTGAAAGTTGGACCTCAACTACTAAGGATGATTTTTAATGAATTTTTGAAATTTGACATAATTGTAGTGTATTGACTGTATTGCATTGAATATAAATGTCCTTTATTTTCTGAGGAATTTTACAGTAAATCTGGATGAACCTTGGCACACAGGTACAGTAGGTGTCCCAGAGAAGGAATGTGTTGAAAGGTGAACCTCAACTACTAAGGATGATTTTTAATGAATTTTTGAAATGTACATAATTGTAGTGTATTGACTGTATTGCATTGAATATAAATGTCCTTTAATTTCTGAGGAATTTTACAGTAAATCTGGATGACACTTGGCACACAGGTACAGTAGATGTCCCAGAGGAGGGATGTGTTGAAAGTTGGACCTCAACTACTAAGGATGATTTTTAATGAATTTTTGAAATTTGACATAATTGTAGTGTATTGACTGTATTGCATTGAATATAAATGTCCTTTAATTTCTGAGGAATTCTACAGTAAATCTGGATGAAACTTGGCACACAGGTACAGTAGGCTTCCCAGAGAAGGAATCTGTTGAAAGTTGGACCTCAACTACTAAGGATGATTTTTAATGAATTTTTGAAATTTGACATAATTGTAGTGTATTGACTGTATTGCATTGAATATAAGTTTCCTTTAATTTCTGAGGAATTCTACAGTAAATCTGGATGAAACTTGGCACACAGGTACAGTAGGTGTCCCAGAGGAGGGATGTGTTGAAAGTTGGACCTCAACTACTAAGGATGATTTTTAATGAATTTTTGAAATTTGACATAATTGTAGTGTATTGACTGTATTGCATTGAATATAAATGTCCTTTAATTTCTGAGGAATTCTACAGTAAATCTGGATGAAACTTGGCACACAGGTACAGTAGGTGTCCCAGAGGAGGGATGTGTTGAAAGTTGGACCTCAACTACTAAGGATGATTTTTAATGAATTTTTGAAATGTACATAATTGTAGTGTATTGACTGTACTGCATTGAATATAAATGTCCTTTAATTTCTGAGGAATTTTACAGTAAATCTGGATGAAACTTGGCACACAGGTACAGTAGGTGTCCCAGAGGAGGGATGTGTTGAAAGTTGGACCTCAACTACTAAGGATGATTTTTAATGAATTTTTGAAATTTGACATAATTGTAGTGTATTGACTGTATTGCATTGAATATAAGTTTCCTTTAATTTCTGAGGAATTCTACAGTAAATCTGGATGAAACTTGGCACACAGGTACAGTAGGTGTCCCAGAGGAGGGATGTGTTGAAAGTTGGACCTCAACTACTAAGGATGATTTTTAATGAATTTTTGTAATAGACATAATTGTATTGACTGTATTGGGCTGTTCCATCGTAATGTGTGCGCGCGTGTGCGCGGGTCTAGGCTCTCAATCGGGATATAAAGCGAAAAGGCGCTACCGTAAAGACTGGTGTAAAAGCGCAAGGAAATTTATGCGGCGGATAAGAGGCGGCTGGCTTGACCGCGGCTCACAAATGACGGCTCACTTTACCGCGGTAACTAGTGCGTTAGCGCAGTTAGCTTGTTAACGTGTTGGCCGTCCAGCCCCACGCACGGGGCGATCCGCGGTAGCTCGTTAACGGAGATTTGCCGTGTTGTGGCGTTAACGTCATTTCAGATTAACGCTGACAGCACTAGTGGGAACACAACGAATATGACTGCACATTTACTCCGACATCATCCTCGTGCAAAGACAAGTGGAAGCAGACAAAAACAACAAGCCGAGTCATTTAGACAGCCGTTAGCACATGATTCTCCTTATGGGGACCTGATATGTTTAATATGCTGCTGAGAATATAGCCCAGAAGAAGCGTATAGTATAGCTTTTATTTTGGAAAGAGCCATTTCTCTATAATAAACTCTCTTTTCCAAAGATGAGTGATTTCTCCATCAGATAGATTTATTATTTTATTTTATTACTTTGTTGTTTCAGCAACACAAAATTTAAAAACTGTACTTTTGAGTTAAAATCCATATTTATAATTTTAATAAATGACAAATTAAAAAGGCATGAACATTTTTTTTTTGTATCGAAAAAATATCGAACCGTGACACCAAAGTATCTAACCGAACCGTGAATTTTGTGTATCGTTGCACCCCTAATAAATAAAAAAATAAAAAAAAAATTTTATTTCTTTATTTATTAGGGGTGCAACGATCACCTCAAGGCACTTTATATTGTAGATTAAAAACCCTGCAGTAATAAAGAGAAAAGCCCAACCATCAGACCGAACCCCTGTGAGCAGCACTTGGCAACAGTGGGAAGAAAAAAACTCCCTTTTAACAGGAAGGAACCTCCAGCAGAACTAGTCTCGGCCATCCTTCTCCGGCTCTGCAGGTGGTGGTCGAAGCTTTCCTTGCAGGCAGCTCAGGGGGAGACGACCTTAGTGATAGATGTAGCGATGCTGAATGAGTGCAACGTCAGGACGAAGGGAAGAAAAGAGAGAAGATGTGGAGGGTGAAGGTAACAGTGGTCCCCGTGGTAATCGGAGCACTCAGTGCAGCGACTGTAAACTAGGCGAGCGGCGGTGTCTCGTTCACTAGTGGCATATCGCTTGATGTCATCCATGTAGAGGGAGGTGACTGCTGATCTCACTGAGGGGGTCGGGCCTGCGCAGGACAACATGTGGACAGAGCATCTCCGTAGTAGATCTGCACTTGATGGTGACTTGTGCCCTTCTTAAACACACTTCTTAACTTAAAACGGACCAGAATTATTAAGATATACCACTGTGTCACAAATTTAGAGGATCATCATTTAGCTTGGAGAAATAGTTTGTTGCTTTATAAGAAAGCCCTCCGCAAAGCCAGAACAGCTTACTACTCATCACTGATTGAAGAAAATAAGAACAACCCCAGGTTTCTCTTCAGCACTGTAGCCAGGCTGACAAAAAGTCAGAGCTCTTTTGAGCCAACCATCCCTTTAACGTTAACTAGTGATGACTTCATGAACTTCTTCACAAATAAAATTTTTATCATTAGAGAAAAAATTACCAATAATCATCCCACAGATGTAATATTATCTACAGCTACTCTTAGTTCCATTGATGTTAAGTTAGACTCTTTTTTTCCAATCGATCTTTCTGAGTTAACTTCAATAATTACTTCCTCCAAACCATCAACGTGTCTTTTAGACCCCATTCCTACAAAACTGCTCAAAGAAGTCCTGCCATTGATTAATTCTTCGATCTTATATATGATCAACCTATCTCTAATAATCGGCTATGTACCACAGGCCTTCAAGGTGGCTGCAGTTAAACCTTTACTCAAAAAGCCATCTCTAGACCCAGCAGTCTTAGCTAATTATAGGCCAATCTCCAACCTTCCTTTCATATCAAAAATCCTTGAAAGAGTAGTTGTCAAACAGCTAACAGATCATCTGCAGAGGAATGGTTTATTTGAAGAGTTTCAGTCAGGTTTCAGAGTTCATCACAGCACAGAAACAGCTTTAGTGAAGGTTACAAATGATCTTCTTATGGCCTCTGACAGTGGACTCATCTCTGTGCTTGTCCTTCTTGACCTTAGTGCAGCATTCGATACTGTTGACCATAATATCCTATTAGAGCGATTAGAACATGCTGTAGGTATTACAGGTACTGCACTGCAGTGGTTTGTATCATATCTATCTAATAGACTCCAATTTGTGCATGTAAATGGAGAGTCCTCTTCACACACTGAGGTTAATTATGGAGTTCCACAGGGTTCAGTGCTAGGACCAATTCTGTTTACATTATACATGCTTCCCCTAGGCAGCATCATTAGAAGACATAGCATACATTTTCACTGCTATGCAGATGACACCCAGCTCTATCTGTCCATGAAGCCAGATAACACACACCAATTAGTTAAACTGCAGGAATGTCTTAAAGACATAAAGACTTGGATGGCCGCTAACTTTCTGCTTCTTAACTCAGATAAAACTGAGGTCATTGTACTCGGCGCTGAAAAGCTTAGAAATATGGTATCTAACCAGATTCTTACTCTGGATGGCATTACCTTGGCCTCCAGTAACACTGTGAGGAACCTTGGAGTCATTTTTGACCAGGATATGTCCTTCAACGCACATATTAAACAAATATGTAAGACTGCGTTCTTCCATTTGCGCAACATCTCTAAAATTAGAAATATCCTGTCTCAGAGTGACGCTGAAAAACTAGTTCATGCATTTATTACTTCCAGGCTAGACTACTGCAATTCATTATTATCAGGATGTCCAAAAAACTCACTGAAAAGCCTTCAGTTAATCCAAAATGCTGCAGCAAGAGTACTGACAGGGACTAGAAAGAGAGAGTATATTTCTCCTGTTTTGGCTTCCCTTCATTGGCTTCCTGTTAAATCCAGAATTGAATTCAAAATCCTGCTCCTCACATACAAGGTCTTAAATAATCAGGCCCCATCTTATCTTAATGACCTTGTAGTACCATATCACCCTATTAGAGCACTTCGCTCTCGCTCTGCAGGCCTACTTGTTGTTCCTAGAGTATTTAAAAGTAGAATGGGAGGGAGAGCCTTCAGTTTTCAGGCCCCTCTTCTGTGGAACCAGCTTCCAGTTTGGATTCAGGAGACAGACACTATCTCTACTTTTAAGATTAGGCTTAAAACCTTCCTTTTTGCTAAAGCATATAGTTAGGGCTGGACCAGGTGACCCTGAATCCTCCCTTAGTTATGCTGCAATAGATGTAGGCTGCCGGGGGATTCCCATGATGCATTGAGTTTTTCCTTTCCAGTCACCTTTCTCACTAACTATGTATTAACAGACCTCTCTGTATTGAATCGTATCTGTTATTAATCTCTGTCTCTCTTCCACAGCATGTCTTTATCCTGTCTTCCTTCTCTCACCCCAACCGGTCGCAGCAGATGGCCGCCCCTCCCTGAGCCTGGTTCTGCCGGAGGTTTCTTCCTGTTAAAAGGGAGTTTTTCCTTCCCACTGTCGCCAAAGTGCTTGCTCATAGGGGGTCATATGATTGTTGGGCTTTTCTCTGTATCTATGAAGCGCCTTGAGGCGACATTTGTTGTGATTTGGCGCTATATAAATAAAATTGAATTGAATTGAATTGAATTGAATTGGTTGTGCATAAGTCCTAAAGGAATTTAAACTACTGACAGTCTGTAAAATAAAACCTGATGTCCTCTCTTCTGTATTCAACACAGGAGGCCAAGGCCGGATTCCTGAAATGGGTCCAGGCGCATGCAGAACTCAACGGTGTCCTTACGTTGTCCAAGGCCTCCCTCGTCGTGATGTCTGGTTCAGACCTTCAGGATGCTCTTTTGCTGCCTAAAGGCTCTGTGGCCCTGCTCACTAATTCTGCAGAGTCGCAGAGCTGGGCCCACTTTAGTATGGAGACCTACAGCAAGAACCTGAAGACCAAGCAGCTGGGTCACACTGTGCTGTTTGCCGAAATCGTCACCTCTACCATGGATCTATTAGAAGGGTAACACGTGTTTCTAAGAATCTGTTTAATGTTTGAAATGTGGGCCAGCAGGAGTTTATTCTAACAGTGAAATATCCAAGTAGCTCTGAGATGAGACTGCGGCAGTATGGGCTGCAGCTTTACAGCCGGGGTGTCGAACTCCAGGCCTCGAGGGCCGGTGTCCTGCAGGTTTTAGATCTCACCTTGGGTCAACACCTGAATTAGTTCATTCAACTTGAGGAGGTCATTTAGGCATTTAAATCAGGTGTGTTGGATCAAGGACACGTCTAAGACCTGCAGGACACCGGCCCTCGAGGCTTTACACCAGGGGTGTCGAACTCCAGGCCTCGAGGGCCAGTGTCCTGCAGGTTTGAAGTTCTCCAGAGGCCTGGTAATGAACTGATCATTTGAATCAGGTGTGTTGACCCAGGGTGAGATCTAAAACCTGCAGGACACCGGCCCTCGAGGCTTTACACCATAACATAATCTTATTTAGACTGCTCGAGCAAAACGTACAAACTATGGAGTTGCATTATGTGTAAAGTCTTCTCCGGCACATCCTAGAGATGCCTCCTGATGGAGGTAACGTCCAGTCCAGTCCATGTGTTATGTGTCATGCTCCCTGACCTGTCCTTTCACAGGATGAGCCTGTGTTACTGACCCATATATGCCTACAGTATGGGTCAGTGTTTACACGTTGTAGCCCATAACGCTGCCATACAGGTCAGCTGATCTTGTTCTTCACCCTGTTATGTCCATCAGTGTGGAGCAGGCTAAATCGAGACTCATCACACCACACGAGTTGTTGCCACGGCCCCAGGGTCCAGTCTCTATGCGTCCCAGCAAACTGAAATTTGTTTCCAATAAGTCTTACTGATAGTTTTTGTGCGGCAGTGCAACAGTTCAGTGTTTGTCCCTTGAGTTCTCGGCACATAGCTTTGAGTCCTGTATCCAGGTGTTTCCAGGTATTATTGCATTGCACATTTCTTACCTCGTATTTAGTAGAGTCGGTTTCTTTCTTGATGCAGGCCAGTAATTTGACCCATCTGAAACAGCTCGATGTTTTTCCACTAGCAGGTCTTCCATGAAAACATGTTGGGTTGTTTAAGGAATGAGAAGTTGCCCATTTCCTGATTTTGGATAAATCCAAACAAAACATACAATAATTAGTAGTTCTTATTAATTTCCTTGGTCCAGATGGAGACTTGTTTGGGGGCTGGGCAGTGTTGGGCATGATCATGATAATGAAGTGCTAGTTGGAGCAGCTTCATTCATTAAATGTTAATAAATAGGCAAATGAAGCAGAAAAAGATTATCACAGCGGTTTCTGTAAATTCATATACAAGCTCGTATGTGGAGAGTGAGATCAGGTCTTTACATGGAAATTCAAACATGGTTCGAAAATCTTTTCTTGTTACTGAGCCAAACACATCAATCCCAGAGAAACCCATGGTTGGGTTGTCTTTTTATGGCTAAATTGGTAAATGGATTTCAGGGTATGTTGATGCACAAATTTGCATATTTAAGAGAGAAAATGGATATTTCTTCCAACCTTGCTGAGAGTTCTTGATGGCAAACACAAATTTTCAGGAGCAAGTAGTCATAGAAAGTACAGAACCTTTAGATTACATTTTAAATCACAAAAATAAAGCAGGTCTTGAAATGTATGTCAGATCAGATGAACACCAACACATCACACGTGTGTCATTATTTCTATTCATTGTCTGTTTTTCATGCTTGGGGCTGTAGTCTGTCCCAGCTGTCGGTGTTTATCTGACACTTTGTCAAAATGTAGAAGCAATGTGTGAAAACCTAATAACTTCCTGTTACATGCCCAAGCCTAAAAGGCATTGAGAGGGTAAGTAGCAGAAATCAGATGCGCTAATTGCTAATCCATCCATCCATCCATTCGCTTCCGCTTATCCTTTTCAGGGTCGCGGGGGGCGCTGGAGCCTATCCCAGCTGTCATAGGGCGAGAGGCGGGGTACACCCTGGACAGGTCGCCAGTCTGTCGCAGGGCCAACACACAGGGACAGACAACCATTCGCACTCACATTCACTCGCACATTCACACCTAGTGACAATTTGGATTATCCAATTAACCTATCCCCACAAGCTGCATGTCTTTGGACGGTGGGAGGAAGCCGGAGTACCCGGAGAGAACCCACGCAAACACGGGGAGAACATGCAATTGCTAATCAAATGCATTAATTGATCATCATCAGTGTGAGCACTGCTATAAAAGCAGGAGTTTTGGCAGTTTGCTGGTCTCGAGTGAGGTGGAAGGAGGAAAAAGGCCAGCAATGATCTTAAAAAGTAACTCTCTTCTGGGAAGCGATAGAAGGCCATTTGCAAACAATCTGCGGTACAAAACACTATTTACAATTAGAAGACATACAGCTGCCAGTCTTTACAGGAGACAACCCGATGTCACCCTAGTCTCAGACCATGAAACACTCAGATCTCAGACTCTACAGGTATCAGGCAGCATATTAAAGTTTATTATAGTACCATTAGAGAAAGATTTAACACGTTGGGCTTGTTTGGAAGGGTTGAAATCCTCTTCTCTGTAAAAAGAACAACACCACAGCTCAGGCTCACGAAGTTGCACCTGAACGAACGACCGTACTTCTGTACCAGTGTCCTTTGGATGGACGAGACCAAATATGAGATGTTTGAGCGTAATGCACAGTAGCACGTTTGGTGGAAACCAAACAGCGTACCAGCACCAATGGTGCCAGTGGTGAGCACAGTGGTACCAATGGTGCCAGTGGTGAGCACAGTGGTAGAGCGATGATGGTTTGACCTTGTTCTGCAGCCAGAGGGCCTGGGCAGTCATGTGACAGACTGAAGTCGTACAGAAATGATTACTTCAAGTTATTTCTGCTTCACGTGGTTCATACATGGGTTCTGCATTTGTTAAGTCGATAATGATTTAAATCTAACCTCAGATGTAAAACACACAGTTTTACATCTGAGGTTAGGTTTAAATAATTTAAGCATATGCATGAAAGCTTAGAATTAAGACAGAGTGTACTTCCTTTAAACTCTGACTGTGCATGTTGTTTCTGTCATGATGGGTTGCACAGAACACACCCTTGCAGCTAACATTAAAATCACCAGCTAGTTTTGTGTTTTAGCTCAGTTTGGATGTTGCCTGCAGACATGAGCACTGAAGCTTTGCTGGTGTGCTGTGGAGTACGCCAGATTGTGGGTCAGATGTACCTGCACATCCTGTGCATGCTCAGTCAAACTGAAGTCTGGGGAGGTCAAGATAACACCTTGGGCTCATTGGTTTCTGCAGCACACATGTGGGGGGGTTTGACATGGCAATGAGGTGTGTGTTGTGTTTGGACCAAAGATTAGGTGAGTGGTACTATCATAGTGATATCAGCATGATTACCAGGACCCAACGTGCTGTTTTTGGAGTTGCCAGTGCTCCCAGTGGCTTATAGCTGAAGATCCTGTGAACACAAAGCTTTTCACTCGCTCTCCTGTGACCTGACTGAGATTAGGAATCAACCCCTGGCTAACAACACTGCACTAACTGTGCTGACATTTAATATCAGCTGTTAGTTACACACTAAAATACATCTTACAGTGCAGACACAGCTTTAACAAGGCCCAGACCGCCAACCTTGCACATGCATATATGCATGTCATGCATGCGATACATGTTGAATAAGCAAAGGCATAATGGAGGACAGACCAGTGGATGTCTCAGTCTCTCCATGATGTTCACTCACTAGTTGGTCAAAGTGCCTCTTTATGAACATTTGACAGCAAACAACGGAGAGAAAAAAGATAAGACAAAGTTTTCAAATGCATGTAGTGTTTCGTACTGGATCTGGGCTGGAACTAATTTAATGCCCAAGTGACCTCACTGGAGCAAAGGCAAGTTGCACCTAATAGACTTCTTTGTCTGCATCCACACATGTGACTGAGAGTGGCTGTTGAGCGGGTCGATGAGGCAGCAGGTGGGAGCAATTAAAACTGTCATAAAGTTTGAAAAATGGATGGTAGAGCGGCGCTGAGCTGATTGGAACAGACAGTGTTGTCATTAAGGTTATGCAGAAACTAAAGTGGGGTGAATAAGTAGGCCATACAACCCCAAACGTGTTGCTGCAGTTTGATTTCACTGCTAATGTTTGAGTTTCCAGATGTTTCTCTGGAGTGGCCTTGATTAATGTTATTATTAAGGAATGCCTGTTCTATTTCTCCGAGCATTTGTGTTTTTTAAGTAGTCGTGATCCTTATTATTTCAAGAGAAAACCACTTTTTGAGGGGGGAGAGCTGACAGTTTTAAACTGTTGTAGAGAAACATGGGTAAACTGGTGTGGAGCCTCCATGGATCAGGCTTTCTCCAGTTCAACACAAACTGGTGGGGACTTTGTTTTCCTCAAGCTCTTCAACTTTCAGTTACTTTAAAGTAGATTTCAGTTAGAAAGCAGTCTCTGCTTTTTCAATGGCCGTTTCATTTTGTCTGTCGCGTCTGTTCATCTGGTGATAACTTTGCTTTGCCATCAGATGACGTATCCTTTAACTCCCTTTACTAAACCTTAGAGGTTCAGCATTGTATTCATCTGTTGGCTCATTGGTCCCAAGGTGCTCTGTGTTCAGTAGTGATGTGTGGATCGATCCTGAAATATCGATTCCTCCGATACCGTCATTTATATTCTAGAATCAATTCTCACATTAAAATATCGATATTTTAGTAATTTAGGGTAAATTTGTAGTTTTTCATTAACAGGAACACAGCGGAAAGAAACTATATCATTCGGATTGTCTACAATTAGAAGGAACTACTTCCTCTTCCGCCTTTCATAGTCATGTGTGAAACACGGCTGTATAAATGTGGCAGCCTCTGGCGTGCGCACTCACAACAAAGGCTGAGTGTGATTGGAGTCATGTGTGGACGTGTTTTACCTCCACAAACAGCCGAGACGTGGTTTGCGA
Source organism: Neolamprologus multifasciatus (assembly GCF_963576455.1). NCBI lineage: Eukaryota > Metazoa > Chordata > Actinopteri > Cichliformes > Cichlidae > Neolamprologus > Neolamprologus multifasciatus. The sequence goes on along the minus strand of NC_140448.1, from coordinate 6,811,910 downwards.
TACATGTGGCAAGAAAGTGAGGCGCTGTGGCAACACCACAAATTTGTCAAACACCTCAGAGTAAATCATATCACAGGATATGACGAGCGTATGTTGAGACGAAGTGAAGAGGAGAGGGACAGGTGCTGCCAGGGCGAGACAGACGTCTCTCACGGAGTCCTTTAGTGCTGCAGGCAGGCAACGTGTTCAAATAACTTCAGATTTTTATTTCTGTGATGAACTCTGCATTATTAAGTGATAAGAACAAGTAACCTGATGTCCTGTAATCATGATGACGCTATAATTTGAGATACAATAAACATGCTCATGTGCTTACCCAAATACTTTGTTGAGGTGTCATCCTCACGCTTTATCAGCGTGACGTTCCTCAGTGTCTCTTTTGCTTGAGGCTGCTCATCTTCTCGGGCATTTCTCCTCTTCCTTCTGGCTGCTGGCTCATGGTGTATCACCTGTGATTGGACTCGCTCTCGCTTTTTGTGGAGATATGGAGATGTTTAAGAGAGGGAGCAGTGGAATTTTTAACAACACTGTTGGCAATATGGTGCCAAGAAAGTAACTGAGTACTGCATCAGGAAGTCAGGAGTGGCAGAGAAGTGAGGGCTGTGGAGGACATGTAGGAGTGACCGGGTGGAGACGAGGGGTCAGAAGGATCGCAGCAAGAGTGAAAGGGAAGGTTTACAAGATGGGAGTGAGATGTGAGGGGTGTACGCTACGAACAAAGCTCAGCACATCCAGGCTTTCTTTGAATTAGCGAAACCTGTTTATTTCTGATCATCAGAGCAGTGAAATTGGACCCATTGAAACATTGAAGCTTGCTGTCCCACAGCCATTCACACACATGTTGTTTGAACATGGCGTGTTCCACTGTTCATAATCAAAACATGCTGAGCACAGATCATAAAAGTAAGAAATACTTGTGTGTAGTTCAGAGTGAATAACAGCGTCGCTGTTACAGAGGCGAGAACGTGTGTTTAAACTAGAGCTGCAGCTGTAGTCTGCTTTCAGACATTTACTTTGTTTGGCTAGCTGAGTATTTTTGCACAGATATGTTGTTGTTCCTGATGTTTTATTGTTCATGATAAGAAACCTTTATGGATTAGTGAGGATATTAAGGGACTGCTTTCTCATTCCCCACAGTTGTGTTTGTTTAACAAAAGTTTGAAGAGACGAATTTCAGATGTTAGAGTCCTTTGAAGTGACAATGACGGAGCTTTTCTTCTGTCAGAAGGAGGATTATGCATTGCCACAAATGCTAATAGACACAGACGGTCTGAAAGCAAAGTTCCTGTCGGTCGGCGCTGCCTCGAACTGAATAGCTGATGAAAACGCAGGTTTAGCTGCTTGAATGGAGAGTCTTGAAGCTGAGGCTCAATGGCTGGCAGGCTGTGTGTTTGTTCAGGGTATTAATGCTTTGTCTGGCTGTGAGCAGCTAATTACAGTCAGCGCTGAGACACAGGACGGTGTTTTCACAAGGTCACACCACACTGGGATCTCATTGTGTCAGTGAGAAGCTTCACACTGCAGTTTCTCTTTTCTCACTTTTGAATTTGTTTATAGAGTTTTATTAAAGGGAGGGGTTGTACGTGGGAAGATGTTTTCTGTTGGGAGATGACATGAAAGTCTCACTGATGTCACCTTTGTTTCAGTGTAAAAATGTGCTCTTTTATTTACTTGTTCCTCAGCAGTTTGTGTGTTAGTTTGACATTTGTTACATTTTAACAAAAGCTTTCATTTAATTTTTTTTTTTTTGGGGGGGGGGATAGAGAGAGATCAGTAGATCGTACGGTTACACTGTAACCTTGGTTCTCTGAGTGAGAGACTATCTCTCGAGTCCGCTACATCTTCCACATGTATGGGGTGTGACCCCCGCTGGGTCATGGTGTGTGGACACTTCTGCTAGCCTGGACACGGCCCACAGCTTGCATATAAAACAGCTGCACAGATGTGAAACCGCTGGTGGTTTGATCGGCACATGATGTCTCCGAGAGGCCTGAAGGTGGAGAGTTAGTTCTCAGTCAGAGAACCAAGGTTACAATGTAACCGTTCTCTATCATATCGAGGCGATCTCTCCAGCCCGTTTCATCTCCCACATGTACGGGCTAACTCTGAGTCACCCCGCGAGGAGACGGTGCAACCGAACCCTGAGTGAACTATACCAATGAACTATTTAGAGATGTACACATATACATGCTACCCCGCAGCATCAGGGAGGCTGCTGAGACATTCTCCCAACAGCAGACCCAACCACGACGCACACACAGGACCACACACACACAATCGGTCACACGTGCTCACTCTCAAGTGTAGATCAACCGGTTTCACATCTGCACAGCTGTTTTGTACGTAAGCTGTGGGCCGGGTACTGAGCCTGGTTCTGCTGGAGGTTTCTTCCTGTTTAAAAAGGGTTTTTTCTTCCTACTTTTGCCAAATGCTTGCTCACAGGGTTTCATCTGATTGTTGGGTTTTTCTGTAAATAAGAGGAGTAAAAGTTTAAAGATAAGATAACTCTTTATTGTCATTGAACAGTCAGACATAGTACAATAGTACAATGAAACTGGAAAACTGTCCCACATCGGCACTGTGTACAACATGACACAGTAACTTAAGAAGTGAAGATGAAAACACTGTTAAACCATTGCAAACATTGTAAGACTGTGACATTGGACTTGTTCTAATCAAATCTTCCGTATGTTGTTTCCTGTCATTATTTTCCTCATAGTTGATTGTTAGTGTGGGTGTTGATGGGACTGGTGGGCGTATTAGTAAGCAGTTGGTGTTTTGTTAAGGTTTGTTAACGTGCTGAAGTGTTTATTGGTGGAAAACATGAGAGGCTACGAGAGGCCACTCAGCTAGCCTGGAGAGCATAATGATTCTTTTCCTGCTGTGCTGAACTTGATCCCTGGGTCTGCAGCAACGCTGACTACATGTTCACGTCTTTGTAAGAACTTGGACATGAAAACCCAAGGGTCCACTTTTTGCTCTTGTATTATATTTCCCTTATTTTTCAGTCAAAAGCTGACATGCATAAATGAAGAGAAGCAGTAGTGGATTTGCACTTGTGGTCATAAAGAGTCAGTTTTCATTGTTCTGTGTATTTTTGAATAACGCAGTTTAAAACCATTGGCTTTGTAGAAACGACTGTGAAATTGCAGCCTCTGTAAATAATGTTAGAAAATGGTGTTTCGGTGTAAGAGTCACACAAGTAGGAAAAATCTGTGAACAAAAAAACAACCTCAGATTGTTTTTCCAGTTGTCCACTCACCGTTTGTTTGGACAAGCAATCGAACTTCCAGGCTAACGGTGTGTGTGTGGGACGAGGTCCTGTTTCCTGTGAACAGTACACGCTGCACAACGGCTGTGGTGGAAACAACACGGATTCCTCTTCTGTGGCAACAGGTTAGACCATAAAAATCAAATTGCCCTAGTTGACCTTGCATGCTCCACCTGCAATTATAAAAAATTGGAAGCAGATGCCTAAACGTCCACAGCGTCGTATTTGGAGAAACATATGGAGGCGTGTTTGACTCAGTCCTGTGCTGGGGAATCCAGCGCAACGCAAGCCATCCTGCAGGAAAGATGGCACCAAGAAGCTCGGTGTTGCTTAAAGAAATACTTATCAGGCTCTCTGTGATGATTCTGAACAAAAACGATGGCTGCACTAGTCAGTGATGACAGAAACAGAAACGAGGAGCCGCTGGAGGGTCTTTAAGTTTAAGCAGAGGTCAGCTGCAATTAGCTGTTTCAGTGATGAAGTCAAAACAGCACCAAACCTGCAGAGGTGTGTACACTAGTGTGTGTGAAGCCCATAGCTGTGCATGGAGCAAATCATGATTTGTTCATGATTGCAAACCCGTGTCTGTTGCATCCATTTAAAGCATGCAGCAGACACGAGTTTGCAGTGTGTGAGTGCAAAGGAAGAAGGAAATCAAGCTGAAGGTAAAAACTAGCTGCAGGTAGAGTCGCGTAGTCCAACCTGCTCTTTATGCACCAGAAACACGCTCCGTTGTGACATGCTGTGTACAGACTGATTTGCATCCCATTCATTTTAAGGCGCTGACTCTAATGGATTGTTGAGCATTGCTGGCCTTTCCACACCAGGCAGTCAGCAAGGCAAGGTCGTCGGTGCCTCAGCTGGCCGCTAGTAATGGAGCAGCCCTCTCTCATTGATCACTTCCAATAATGCTATTTGGAAATGATAATTTCTGCTGCTCCAGAGTATACAGGATTAGCTCAATTAATCACATTTACAGATTAGTTTGTCCTCCCTTATTGATCATCCCTTTGTTGCTGCACCAGCATCAATGCAAACACGTTTATCTACTGCAAATCCTCTTTTTAAAATGAGCATTGATGGCAGGAATAATCTTTTCATCTGGGATGCTTTAATCTGGGAAGTAAGTGGCGAGTGATGTGGACCTGGGCGGCTGGTGGCAACGTTGGAGGATGCAATAATCTCTGTTTGGAAAGTCTTCATCGTGTGTGTTTTAGGACACATCCGTGCTTTGGATGGACGTGAAAGCTGTGCAGTAAAACTCCACTCTTCTCTTTGTTTGCTGCCTCATAGCTGTGTGTGAAAGATGGCATGTAGCTCCTCATCACAGGATGACTCGGGTGGCGGCCGTTTATCCTCCTGACCTACCTACGGGGTCTGACGGTGACCCCCTCGGCTCGGCTGCTGCCTAAACAGAGTTCAGAGCGTGCTCCTCCTCCTCTGTGTGTCAGATGTGCTGCTTTATAGAGCAGGGCGATATGGCCAAAAATATTTATCACGATATATATTTGAAAATTTGTGATAACAATATAATTGATGCGAGACAAAATACAAATCCACAACTTTACTAGCACAAAAAAACCATCCATTTATTTTCACTTAAACAAACAGCTGTTTTTATGTGCATTAAAGCTATATAAACATTTAACAGTGCAAATGCAAATTCTTTGCTGAAAGCTTAACCAAAAGGCATCTCCAGTAGAAATGTGCTGACATATCCTGAGCATAACCATGTATAATATCCACTGAAGTTAAAAAGAGCTGCTTTGCAACATTAAACTGCAGTGTGCCAAATAAAAAAGTCAAATACGTATTTTTTGGACCATAAGCTGCACGAGATTATAAGACACATTAAGTGAAACAAAGCAGTCAGATAAATCAAACTTTATTCAACTTCTTCTTGCTTCCTCCACTTCTGTACCATTGATTCATTAATGCTGAATTCTCTGCAGCTGCTCTATTCCCATGTTGTTGCAGTATATGAATGACTAACCTCATATTGTGGATGGATTATCTCAGTTGTTCTCCTGACTGAAGTTTGGTGCGTTTACAGCATCCTGCCATGCGATTGCATTTGTCCCTAACCACCAGAATCCATCACGTTAACTTTTATCGAGTGGAAAAAAGTTAGCGTTCATCCTCCAGCTTCACTGTGTTTATGCTAACATAGCTGTGTCGCTAGCGATCACGTAGCACATCATTATATACCAGCTAGCCCAACTTCAGTAACCCTACAAACGTCACTGCTGTTTAGTTTTCTGTCTTCATTTATGTTGAAGTGATAGCAGAGCTGTACGTTTGAATTCTTTCAGAAATCTCTCAGTCAGAACATGCTATATCATGTTTAGGTGGAAGCTAGCGAGCTAACTTCCTGCTAACTTCCTGCTAACTTCTAACTCCGTTAAATGTAATAAATTCTGTTTTCATCGATGCCTGGATGTTAAACTTAATTGTTACACCTGGTAAAGCAGCAACACTGATCATTTTATTACAGATGAAAGAATTTAGACAGTTTTTAACTCTCAATGATGCCGCAGTGATCGTTTGACTTTGGGACCTGAAATGGACGGAGTTTAGGACCCAGATTACTCCCAGATTTACAAGCGCCTTAGTCCGACAAATACGGCAATAACGACGGGCGACTGCCCGCTTGCATTTTCTACAAAACAAATGTGCTTTGTTGTGTATCTGACGGACAAACACCAAACCAGTTCCACATCACTGAAGTTGCACCATTTATACAAACTAATTCTGGTTCAGCCACTTCCAGCCCTCCCCACTCTGTTTACTTACCGAATTATTTGGTGTCGTGGTTTAATCATTTCGACTGTAACTTCATTTAAATACAAATATATTAGTCTGTGATGATGTCACAGAGTAATATCAGTTTTCAAGACTTTTTAGAAGTGAGCACATGGTGCCAGTTACTGGGCAGCAGAAACATTATTAAAATGTGTGCTGTCACCTGTTTTTACCCCTCAGCCTTAAAAGGCTGTTTGGCTGTATTCATCACCCAACGGGCAGGTGGGCAGGCAGCATGGACACCCACAGGTTGTGAAGGCAATAACTCAAGAATGAGTCAACGTAGCATTTTGAAACTGACACCAGAGGTGTATCTACTAAAAATGTGAATTTCAATAACCTCCAGCTCAAGGTCAAAGTCACAGTTTTCTGAATCTTGTGAAAGCATTAACTCCAGCATGACATTTTTCAAATCGCCACTGCAGCGATGACGAAGGGTTTGAAAACCCCTGTGATCGAAACAAATGTGTCTTTAAAACAGGGGAAAAGATTCAGCTACATTCCTCCTCTTTACTGTCAGCTCATCATATCCAAAAGATATCCTTTCAAGACTGACGTAAATTTTGCTCTTACTCCTGACCTTCAGTGGACAAAAGCCAGAGGGACTGGAGTGGGGGGTGGGGGGGTTCATACGAGGCCCTGTCACTATTATGTCTGTCCTACAACATATATCATAATCACCTGTACCCATGACCTTGGCTATGAGCCTGAAGCCCTATGAATTCATTGCTAATATAGGTTACAGTGGAGGTTACACAGCCTGTCCTCTCACCTCCCTGAGCTGGAAACACTTCTTAGAGGCAGCGTGCTGCAAAGCTCTAAGCACAGCTGGGAAACCCTCTCACTGGGGCTGAGCTTAAGCTTGATTGACCCCACACCAACTTTGCATTACAACAGCAGAAAGAGTGTGCTGCTTCAGTCTGTATTCACTGACCAACAGTTGCCTTGAGTCAGTGACTGAGCTTTAATTGCATTTGGAGCTGAATGTAAACACAGTGCTTGGATCAGTGATTAGAACCTTGCAGAGTAAATGTTCAGCTTCATTGTACCAATGACCTGCTGCCTGGCTGTGGTTGGGATGTCAGCGGAGCTCCTGAAAATGATTCTGCTGCGTAAAGTTCAATGCTTGTCCCTGGGTATGCAGTCCATATAAATTCATCTTCTTAAATATTTGTGGCTGGCTGTAGCTCAGAAAAGTGTTCTTTTTATTTGTCACCAGGCCAAATTACAAGACTTCTGGGCAGCATGGTGGTGCAGTGATGAGCAGTAGCACCTCCCAGCAGGAAGGCTGCTGGCTAGCCTGCTGTCCTGGTGCGTTTGAGTCTCCTCTCTGGTTGCTCTGGTTTCCCACAGTCCAAACACATGCTTGTGCATTTAACTGAAGATTGATGAGAGCTAGATAAAGGCCATAAATGTGTCATAGATTACATTTTTTATGGATGTGTTGTTCAATGTGACTTATAGTCTAAAAGCATTATGTCATACATACATACAGTTGTGGTCAAAAGTTTACATACACTTGTAAAGAATAGAATATAATGGCTCTACCGAGTGTCCCGTTATTTATAAAACTGATTTTTCTTTGATAGAGTGATTGGAACAGACACTTCTTTGTCACAAAAACATTCATGAAGTTTGGTTCTTTTATGACTTTATTATGGGTTAACAGAAAAAAGTGATCACATCTGCTGGGTCAAAAATATACTTACAGCAGTGCTAATATTTGGTTACATGTCCCCATTTTCACTTCAATTAACTTCTGGTTGAATCTTTGACCACTCTCGTGACAGAATTGGTGCAGTTCAGTTATATTTGATGGCTTTCTGACATGGACTTGTTTCTTCAGCATTGTCCACATGTTTTCAATGGGGTTTAAGTCAGGACTTTGGGAAGGCCATTCTAAAACCCTTATTCTAGCCTGACTTAGCCATTCCTTTACCACTTTTGATGTGTGTTTGGGGACATTGTCCTGTTGGAACACCCAACTGCGCCCAAACCCAACCTTCGTGCTGATGATTTTAGGTTATGTTGAAGAATGTGAAGGTAATCCTCCTTCTTCATTATCCCATTGACTCTCTATAAAGCACCAGTTCCATTGGCAGCAAAACAGCCCCACAGCATAATACTCCCACCACCATGCTTGATTGTAGGCATGCTGTTCTTGGGGTTAAAGGCCTCACCTTTTCTGCTCCAAACATATTGCTGGACATTGTGGCCAAAAAGCTCGATTTTTGTTTCATCTGACCACAGAACTTTCCTCCAGAAGGTCTTATCTTTGTCCACGTGATCAGCAGCAAACTTCAGTTGAGCCTTAAGGTGCCGCTTTTGGAGCGAGGGCTTCCTTCTTGCACGGCAGCCTCTCAGTCCATGGAGATGCAAAACACGTTTGACTGTGGACAGTGACACCTGTGTTCCAGCAGCTTCTAATTCTTGATTCTTTGTTGACTCTTCACCCTCCTGACCAAATTTCTCTCAGCAGCAGGTGATAGCTTGCGTTTTCTTCCTGATCTTGGCAGTGACGAAACAGTGCCATGCACTTTATACTTACAAACAATTGTTTGCACTGTTGCTCTTGGGACACGCAGCTGCTTTGAAATGGCCCCAAGTGACTTTCCTGACTTGTTCAAGTCAATAATTCGCTTTTTCAGATCCATGCTGAGCTCCTTTGACTTTCCCGTTGTAGCGTTTGTGGGTGTTTGTATCCAATGAGCCCTATTTAACTGGCCTAAGAGAAGTCACGGGCTGTAGTCACTCATAATCACTCACAAGTTAAGAGGCCATGCTATGAAGCTAATTCATGTTGCTGTATGTATATTTTTGACCCAGCAGATGTGATCACTTTTTTCTGTTAACCCATAATAAAGTCATTAAAGAACCAAACTTCATGAATGTTTTTTGTGACAAAGAAGTATCTGTTCCAATCTCTCTATCAGAGAAAAATCAGAGTTTTAGAAATAACGGGACACTCAGTAGAGCCATTATATTCTCTACAAGTGTATGGAAACTTTTGACCACAACTGTACATGCATGCATTCCATGTCCTAATTGCTACTCTTGGTAGTTGGGGATCGGTCTGCCAGGGCCTCGCTCCGGGCCGTCCTCCAACACACATTGCCCCTGACCCCCACGGTGCCTCCTGCGAGTGGTGGGCCTACAGGAGGATGGGCCCATCTCCCTTTTTTGGGCTGTGCCCGGCCGGGCCCCATGGACTAAGGCCCAGCCACCAGATATATAACAGTGTTTGGTGTGAACTGTAGCCAACAGTAATGGACACATGGTTGAGCTGTTTAAAACAAATCCCTGACAAGGCAAACTGACACTCTGAGGAAGGCTGTGCTTTTCAAATGTGAAATTCTGACTTTCATTTGAACGGTGAAGGGAAGCACGAGTGTAGAGCATAGATAGGACTGGAAATTTAGGATTCAGTTCAACATTTGTTGACCATGTCCAGTCCCCTTCATGGTCACATGGTCTGTTTTTCTCCTACTGGACCTAAAAACTGAACCTACCTGTGCAAACTTTTACTTAGTTCTGTCTGTTGAAACTGTTTTAACTGCATCCTTTTGTATTGATGTGGTTCTCCTGCAGCACATTTCTGCTAAATTGAGTCCAAGTCTCATTCTCCTAGTCACACATTCATATAGTGCTCTTATCTATATCTAATCAGACTTATCTAAAGTACACATGCACTAAGTATTTTGCATCATTCCTTCATTGTATAAATCAGGTCCCCAACCCCCGGGCTACGGACCGGTCCGTGAGTCATTTGGTACCGGGCTGCGAGAGTTGACACTCGGGTGTGAAATATATGGTTTTCAGGGATTTTATTGGTTTTTATCGTTATTTTTTTATCATTTTTATCGTTAACTCAGTTTCTTTGGGTCCTTTCCTATGTGTTATGAATAAATCTTCTTTGTTTTTGGTACTGGTACTGTTTTTGTTTTTTTTTTCTTGTATGTATCCGCGAAACCTTAAAGACCAGTCCATGAAAATATTGTCAGACATAAACCGGTCTGTGGCACAAAAAAGGTTGGGGACCGCTGATATAAATGATTAGTTAACTTACGTTATTGGATTCTTCTTGGTCACTGTCCTGGATCTCAGTTTGGAGTGGCCAGGTTGGGAAAAATAAACACGTATTTAGTGAGATTGTTGGATTCAGTAGAGAGACTGAATTAAGAGAATTCATCATTAGTGTGACAAAGAATATCACTTTCACCGATGGTCTTATAGAAAATGATTAAAGCTATACAACACGTCACACACATCTGTTCCCAGGATAACACTGGCAGTGTCACGGTTTGCTTGAGGACTCACACGCAGGACTCAGAGGCACAGTTGGTATTTATTGCAGTTCCACCAGGTGTATATACAAATAGTGCAGGGGTAGTGCTATATACAAAGCTGTGACAGGGAAAAGGCTCCAGGGAAATCCAGGTAGGGAAAAGGCACTTGCTCCTCTTCTGACTCTCTCCTATCGTGACCAGTCTCTCTCCAAACACTCAAAAAAACAGGAATCCACTCGGGCAGGGTCGGGTCCAGGTGATCTATGTACAGAAGGAAACACGTTAGAGGTTTTGCTCAGAGCTGCACTGATGCGAGTCACACACAATGACCCAGCGATGAGTAGAAGCCACTCCCTGGCTTAAATACTGGCTGCACTGATGAGGCCCAGGTGTTTCCTCTTCAGAGGGGCGTGGCCGAGGGTGTGAACCCGCCATGAGTTCCACCCTGGTGAGAGAGAGAGAGAAAGAGAGAACGCTACTAGTCAGCGGCCTGCTGGCTGTGACAGTAAGAAGTGTATAGATGAAACTCGCGGTTTGTCCCGGTGAGCAGTTGCAGTCGTTAGACGTTCACTGTGTTATTTTTGCCTCCTTGCGAGTAAAATAAAGATGTTGTAACTCGCTGCTCTGTGTGTCTCACTTCATAAGAGAAGTTTTGAAACGTCCCACAGAGACACTTTGACACATTTCTGTCTCTCCTCAGGCTGACTGTACACTTACCAAGAGACATGGGTTTGATAGTAGTAGCTACTCAACAAAGCCAGGGAAGAGGTCAGTGCATTCATTTTTATTTTCATTTTGTACGTACACTACCAGTCCAACATTTGGACACACCCTCTTATTTAATGGTTTTTCTTTATTTTTACTGCTTCCACATTGTAGATACAAACTGAAGACATCAAATACATGAAGCTAGATATGTGGAATAATGCAGCAAAGAGAAAATGTATAAATAACTCTGACTCTATAAAACATATTTAAAGTAACCCTTTGCTTTGTTCTTAATGACGCTGGGACCATCTGTTGTGTTGTGCAGCAGTCAGGTTGGTGCACAGCTGACAGGCCTGTTTGACAACTGCTAGAATTCATATTATGGCGAGAACCAATCAAAGAGAAACAACAGCCCATCATTACTTTAAGAGCTGAAGGTCAGTCAGTCGGAAAACTGCTAAAACTTTGAATGTGTCCCCAAGTGGAGTCACAAAAACCATCAAGACTACGATGAAACTGTCTCACATGAGGACGCCTCAGGAAAGGAAGACCAAGAGTCTCCTCTGCTGCTGAGGATACATTCACCCGAGTCACCAGCCTCAGGAAGTTAGCAGCAGCTCAGATCAGAGCCCAGATAGATGCCACACAGAGCTCCAGCAGCAGACACATCTCTACATGTTCAGAGGAGACTGTGTGAATCAGGCCTTTGTGGTCAAACAGCTGCTGAGAAACCGACTAAGGAAAAGCATCATTGAAGGCAAACTGGCTGCCACAGCATCCTGCAGCCACATCCCATCATTTATTCCTCCACAGGACAATGAGCCCAAACACACCTCCAGGCTGTGTGAGGGCTGTTTGACCAAGAAGGAGAGTGATGTCTGTGCCAGATGGCCTGGCCTCCACAGCCCTCTGACCTCAACCCAGTGGAGATGGTTTGGGATGAGATGGAGCGCAGAGTGAAGGCAAAAAGGCCAACAGGTGCTCAGCATCTCTGAACTCCTTCAAGACCGTTGGAAAACCATTTCAGGCGACGACCTCATGGAGAGAGTGAGCAAAGCAGGAATCAAAGCAAAGGCTTTGAGAGTTATTTCACACTTGTTGATTACTGCATAATTACATATGTGTTCATTCATATTTTGGATGCCTTCAGTGAGAATCTATATGTATGAAACTAAAGAAAAACATTAAATGAGAAGCTGTGTCCACACTTCTGACTGGTAGTCTATTTCACCGTATGCTTTAGGTGTTTGTAAAACTTCTGCTTGTGTTTTGTGCTGTAGGTCGGGGGAGGAATGCCTGGCTCAGCCCTCTGGGTTGTGCCATGTTCACTCTGAATGTCCAGATTGAGCTGAACTCCAAGCTCGGACAGAGGATTCCCTTCCTGCAGCACCTGGTTGCTCTTGCTGTAGTGGAGGCTGTTTGCTCACTTCCTGGATATCAGGTATCCCGATATCTCCATAATAACATTCAGACATCCAACTGTTTAGCAGTCCATGTTCTTATTACAGCATTACTACCAGTTAATGTCACTGTATTAAAAGCATTGTATTCGAAGCACTGCAGCGTTGGGGCCTTTTTCCTGCTTAATGTTCTTATATTGTTCTAAAAGATGATTGTGCCCTCACTGTAAGTTTGATTTTATTCATTTTTTAGGTTTTTCCTCATATGGTAGAGCATGCATGAAGACAGCCTAGTATTTACATCATAATGGAAATTTCTCTCTAACATATCCAAGCATGGTCATTAACATGCAATTACTTGGTACAAAACCTTGTTAATCACATGGAAATGTTATTAGACTATTTCCACACATTTTGAAGTATAATAAAGGTCATTGTGTTGGTATTAAAGTACATGTAAGATAGATGACCTTTAACCTCCTGTAGGACATAGATCTGAGGGTGAAGTGGCCCAATGACATCTACTACGGTAACCGGATGAAGCTCGGAGGAGTGCTGGTGACTTCCACAGTACTGGGATCAACTTTTCATCTGCTCATAGGTGACAATCTGCACACATTTCACTCATATCAACATGAAGCCGTTCCTCACATGGCTAAACTAACATACTCATTTTAAACTTGTTAACGTAAGAGAGTACCTTAACGTAGCAGTACACAAAATTTTATATGAGAATGGGCGTCTGATTGGTTAAAACTGATGAGGAGAAATCCTAGTTTACCTTTATTCTGCCTTCGTTGGTGCCCCGAGGTGGTCCCAGCCTCTCAGCACTCCGTCTCATCCAATCCTGAAGAGCAGCACCTAAAAGGGAAGGCCCTACTCTGCTGCACGGGTACTAGATGTTTTTCCCTGCTCTCTCACTTTTCACCTAATCACTCCTCACGTCTTAGTTAGCATGAAGGCCACCCTGGCTGAGATACTGGATATTGTTTTTGTCTCACGCGTCCCGATGACCCACCTTATCATAGGACATCACTGTCGCCATTTCTAACTAGACTGTCTAGACATCTAAATTCTTAAGCTGTTCACTATAACACTAAATAGTCCCTCCTCTTACACCTGTTAAGGTGTAAACCTTTATCTCACACATTGTCTTCCCCTTTCCATTGTACAGGGCATCTGTGGTGCCCTGGAGCTTCAAACCTTCAACACTACACTTGCTTTTGCCCTCAGAGGCCTTTACTCCCTCCTGTTACACCTACTCTTCCTCGCCACCCTCTGACTCGTCCTCCACTCGGAATAATGGCAACTGTTGCGGTGTAGAGTTCTTCTCTTAGACAAAACAGCTACGATCAACCTATCCAACAGCCGTCTAGCACAAAACAACAGTCACAGGAAAGTGGAATAGCTAGAAAGCACGCTGTTTATACTAACAAGGACATGCAGCGGTTTACGCGTTTCTGTCGGCTGTCTGTCGCCGGTTTCTGCCAGATTAGTCCTCGCCTCGGCCAAAGTTCGCGAGGGTGGTTGTGCAAGTACACAGTGTGTCAGGTGGTACCAATTAGCTCCAGCTTTACCTTTACCGGGACTGCATGGGTTATACATTGAATCACCTCATAGGGTCCAGTCCTGGGTTCAAGCCACTTTCTCTTGTGAACTTTCACCCATGTCCACTCACCAACCTTTACTGCTCATTGGAGTTGCCTCGAGCTCAGCCAGCTGCACCTGCTTAGACAAAACTCTGGTCGGTTTAGTCAACGCTGTTCATCACGACTCACCTGCCAGACATCCAGAGAGGGCATATGACCTCCCTCTCACGGTGGGCCAGGGCACCTGGGGAGGTTCTCATTGACATGAGAGCAATGGGGAGAGAGTCCAGCCACATCAGTCTAGTTCCATAAGATAAATCAAGAGTCTTTCTCTTCAGAGTCTTGTTTGCCCTTTCCACCAGCCTTTGTGAGGCAGGCTAGCAAACTGAAACTGTGTTATACCGTGAGCCTTTTCTACCCCTGACAGTTCTTTATTTGAGAAATGCGAGGCATCATCGGAGCATGTGCTCCTCGGGACCCCAGACCAGGCTATTAACTTGTTTTTCAGCCACTTCACTACAGTCTGCGCTGATTCGTTTTTGCATGATACTGCTTCCACCCAGCTGTGAACTTTTCCACCATCACCAGCAAGTACCTGACCCACTCCCACATCAGTGAAGTCAATGGTGATATCTTGAAGTGGAGCCTCTGAGACTGGAGACCTTACCACTGGGCATTTGTAGGGCACCCTTGGGTTGTGCCCATTGCATGTGTGACAGCCCGTGACCTAGTTACAAATGTGGTCATGTGGGGGTCCCAGCAGCAGGTTTCAGTGTTCGTCTGGGTCCTCTTCTTTCCTTCATGGGCTAGCCCATGTGCTTGTTTCAGTAGTAGGTGGTATAGTGTCAGCTACTATTCTTCCATCATGAGACCTCCAGAGTCCATTCTTTAAATTTTTATTATTTTTTTACATTTTATTAAATTAAATTTTTTTATTTCTCCCGATATCCAATCCAGTCATTTAGTCAGGATCGGACAGACAGATACTGTGGCCTAAGTCTGGGTCCCGTCAATACTGTCCCAGACCTAGGATGGCATCTGATTGGGGAACCTTGGCCTTGGCGCTCCTTCATACTGTCTCTGGTTGGACACTCCTGCTCCTCTGCCTGTGAATGGGTTTGGAAAAGAGGGATAAGGCTCCCGAGGCCCTGGTTGTGATGATTTGGCATTGGAGAGGACCTTCACACACTACAGACTGCCTGGATTGCATTATTGGAGTTATGTCGTGCACCTGTAAGCCTTAAGCACTCCAGCATCCCTTTGTGTTATTTCCTTTTTTATGTCTCCGATAGTCAGCTGGGTATTCCTTCCTTAGAACTCCCAGAGGTGATCCCATTACAGGTTGAATAGTATAGCGTATCCTTCTCATGACCCGATGCTGGCTTCCTTTAGTAGTTCACGTGTGGTGTCTCTCCCCTCCAACTTACTCAGCAGGGCGCCCAGGTCTCCACCTCCGTCGGTGTCTCCCATCGTCTCTCCCTCTAGGGTGGTAATCCAGTCTGAGGCTCCTCCTCCCACTGGGGGAAATTTGGAAGTTAGGCCTCGATGTCTCTTTGGGGAACATACAGCAGGCCTCTTCATCTACTACTCGTAGTGGCAGTTGGGTTATTGGTATTGATCTCTCGGTCACATCCTACGAGTCTGGGGTGGAGATCTCTCAAGCTGAGCTGGGACCCCTCTGCACCACTCATTGGTGGAGGAGTGAATACCCCTGTGAAGTCTCCCACTAGTGTACCCTGAATCTGGGTTGTTGGTTGTTTCCTTCAAGTCATGTGGATCCTCCTCCAATTTTCCACTTGTCTTGGATCTCGTCCTCCAATCGGAGTCCTCCTGTAGGGCTGACCCTTAATATGCAGCCTGTCGATGGCACGGAGGGCGTGCTGGCACTGGTTTGTGCTTCGTGGATAATCTTTTTGGTGTGCAGTCCGAGGGGGCTGGTGAACTCCCGGTGCTAAGTGATCCTTCTTGTTTCAAGGTACACTGCAAATTTCTTGTAGCTTAACAAGATTTATTGTCTTAAATTTAGCCAGATTATCTTGTCCATCTTGTTTTGAACATTACAAACTAGTTTCCAGTCTCATGTGTTAGATGATTAGACTTGTTTTAAGTATATATTCCTTTTTTTTCTTATTTAGTCTGTAAATCTAAAAATGAACCATTTCACCTTTATTTCAAGCAAAAATAGCTTTTAGATAGAGTGTAAAACAAAAAATTATCTTAAAATAAGAAACATTCACCTTTTTCCTTGAAATAAGAAAGTCAATCATTGGAAGGTATATTTAGACCTGAGACGTGTCACAGATGTATTTGTTACCATGTAAAATAAGCCACTTTACTCTAACGGCATAATGTATAGCATCTTCAATCACCAAAAACTCCATATTAGCAACCTCTGATACAGGACCTAGTCCTTTCTCATTTACAAATATTGGATGCTCAGTTCCTGCTTCACTTTGACAACACTCCAGCAGCTGATTGTGGTTTACAAGAGACTTGCACACATTCTTAAAGTTTAATTTGGCTGACTATTGTTTTTTAAAAAAAACTGCGTTTAGACTCTATTTCATACACGTATGACAAATTACAGGTCCCAGGGCAATAATCTGAGAGGGAAGATGCAGCATGTAATCTTCTATCATTTTTTTAGTTTGGACACAGTTTGTAAAGACACAACTGGGGCAAAAAGTATTTTAACAATTTCAATTAAATCCAAAATAAATTTGATAAAAGAATGGCAAAATCTTGATCAATATAAGCATTTGTCCAGGGGATTGTTTTAATCTGTTGTCACTTGAAGCTAAAGTAGCATTAAATTTTTTTTTATGAATTATAGAACATTTTTTGAGACATTTTATTAAATTCGATGAATTTATATTCCAAAATCTCTTTTTCCCAAAGTCTGTTTTTGTTTCATAATGGGGTTTTTCATAATGGTGTATTTATTTGAGGTCATTTAACAACTGAATTTCTTATTCAGGCAATCAGGGTGGGACCTGAACGCTCATTGGCTGCTGCTTAAACAGGTGCTTAAAATTAAAGTGTCTCAAAATGTTTCTATTATTACAAAAAAGAATCGTAGTGAAATAAATATTTAATAAAATATTATAAAAATACACAATGTAAAATAAAAATTAAATGACACGTTTTAACACTTTGGTGTTCCATAGTCTAGTTCATATTAAAAAGTTAAATAATGTATTAGCACTAGATTAGGTTCCTGTATTCCTCGGTACAACCATCCCACATATCACACAAAAGTCTGGACTACTGCTATGAATTGTATTAATATGGCTCAAAAGAGACTTTACTGTTAAGGCAACAAAAACAAAACAAATCCCACACCTCCAACACGCCATCTTGTTTGGGGAAAAGACCTGAAAGAAGTTCTTGGCGGGCAGAGTAGTAGAGGTCAATACCAAGTTTGAAGGGGTGGTTTATACCAAGTCTGCATTTAACTTGTGTAGTAATGTAATTGTAAAGACGACTACAACAGTCATAGTAATTGATGGGTTATTTGTTAAAATTAGTTTTTCGAATGCAGGTTCATTATGCATGTTATGTTCACGTTTTACAAGCTTTACACAGACGAAAATGTGTAACCCTACCTCCCCCCTGGCTGCCCTCAAGTGGCTCTGTCCATTACCTCACTGTTTGAATCGGAGGACACGAGGGAGCAGGTTCGGACTGGATTCTGTTGAGGTAATTAACTTTTGCTTACAAACATTTCGGGTTCTTTTAGCTTTGACTTACTGTAGTAACATCAGTCATGGTTAAATATTAAGTTTTACCGAGGCAGTATTATCAGTTCACTACCAATGGGTAGTTAGCCAAAACTGCCAGCCAGCTAGCTAGCTTAGTTCATTCAGTATGCTGAATTGTTAGCATGCAGTGATAGTTTAAAATTATTAATGGTGCTAGTTAGGTAAATTTAGCTTCGTGTTCAATATACTTAACATAGCTATATGACAAAAGAACTACAGTTGATATCCGCCTTTGCAAAAGTCCGTTTTGTGTTTCCCACCCACGGAAAATAAAAAGCTGCGGTGTTTTTTTTTTTCCTTCTTAAGCCGCGTGCTCTCTGTCTGCACTGTGCTTGGTGTGTTTGTGTGTGCAACTTGGGAGGACCGATACTGGTTTGAGACAAATCTCGCAATCGGGCTCATAACTTTACAATGCTGTTTTTTGTTATGGAAAAAGACAGGGGTGTTGGACAGATCTATATTTAACTTAAATGAGGATTTACTTAAGTCATCAAGAGTTAACTGTTTTATGACCAAAATTACATTTAACCAACATGAGTTTATTCAAATTTTATTATTTTACTATTTTTTGCAAGTCCAGTTTGGGTAATGAAATTAAAGATAACACAAGGGAATAAAAATAATGCACATTTATGAAAGACATCTTTACCTATAGATTTACTTTAAGCCTCATTTCCGACAGATTATGATTAATCATATAAACTTGTAAGTTGGAGAAGATGTGAACTTAACCATTGAATTAACACAGGCTCTACTTGGTCTGTCTTTTGCACCTTATCCATGTGTCTGATTGCATAGACTTTGGATCCATGGCAGGTGGTGTCTTGACTCAGTTTTTCTTTTTGACCCAAACATATGTTTTTCTTTCCTCAGGGAAAAGTTCTGACAAAAGCTACACCAGTAAATCATGGAGGGTTTGGATGATTGCAGCCTTTCGGTTCTAAATGGTAGGCCAAGCATATGCATATTTATGCAAATTAATGTCTAAATGAATTTTGTGTTGCACACACTGACAGTGATCGTACATAGAATCAGTTTTATGTTGTCAGATCAATAAAATATTTAAATTACATTTAAATGTATTTGACAAAATGACAATTTGGAATTGTTGTACAACTTTTACATTTCTGAAAGTTACTGACTTTTATTTACAGCTGCAGACATAGATGAGGTCTTGCTCCACACCCTCAGTAGGGACGATTTAAGGGACCTGCTTCCAGGGCCTGAAAATTTTATGAGGAGGAAACAGTTGTGGGCTCAAGTTCACAAAGAGGCAAGTTTTGCCGCTTTTGATTTAAAAACACTTAGCACGACACATTTTGTTTAGGACTCCTGTAATATAACTATTTTCGTTTTCTTATTTAGGATGAGACTAAAGAAAAGGCGTCTCATGGACATCTCACCATGTGACCAGGGAGAAGATTATGATGCAGATTCAAGTGGTGGATCAAACATGCTTTTGCCACCAAGGAGCAGTTCTGGTGACAACAGTTGTAAGTGAAAGATTACAATTATGGCAATAATATTGAATATTGAACTGAAATTTGATTTAGTTCTTTCTTTCCTGTTCTGTTCATAGCCCTGTTCAGGACACTACCAACTTTCTTCCCATCACAAGTTGCACCACCCAAGAAGATGGGACATGCCAGTGAAGCACTGATTGATGTCCTTCAGGTCTGTGTTTCTTCATATTTGTTATCAAATAATGCCCATAAAGCCTTCACTTTAACAGTTTATTTGGCATATGGCCTTTTTATCCATGCCAAGTCCTCCAACAATGTAGTTTATATTTGGAAAAGGTGTGCAGAAATCTGAAATGGCACAAACACTGAGATAAAAAAAATTTCAATAAAAATAAAGAAAATCATAAAGAAATTAAAAACAAAATGGAAATAATTACATATTTAACTATCACAGGTGCAGTATCTTTGTCATTTCCTAAAGTGTGTAAAGACATAATCCTAACGGTGATGAGGCAGAATTTATTACATTTTTCAATGGCATGAATATATATATGAATATATATATATATATATATATATATATATATATATATATATTTATTTTATTTTTATTTTTTTTTCTATACAGTATTTGTCAATCTAAAGAAAAATAACATTAATATGGTCTGTAGCGCATCTGATCTATGGTTGTCATCATTCATGTATCACCCGAAGGGTGCACCCCAAAGGGATCAATAAAGTGAAGTCTAAGTCTAATACATACTTGAACTACCCTGATAGCTTTGGAGTTTCTCCGTACATTGTACAATTTTTGTCTTTGTTTTTCTTTTGCCAACAGAAGATCCAGCGTCAGCCCCGTTCTGCTCTTTGAAGGGTCCCGCTGTCTTATTGCAGTTGGAACCACTCTCATCACCACATTTGACCACAGATGACCTTGGAGAAGGTTTGCTGTATCTTATGGCATACTACTACACCCTGCATCTCACCTATCCTAAATGTGTGGCAACGCTTCTGTCTGTCATTTAGACTGAAGTGTTAAAGGACAAAATCCATGAGCAAGACACCACAGGCTCATACAAAAAAGTCATGGCAGGCTGTAGGAATGTTTATTGAAACGTAGAGCTGTTTGAGCAAGATGTAACTTAGGTCTGTGTTGGAAGGTTTGGGCCTGATAGCTTTGAAGTTGTAATTTACACTTGAATTCTTTTTTTTTTATTCTTATTAATGTAATACAAAGTACTTTTTTTCTTTAAACACATCTGTTCTGCAAATTGTGTTTAAAATTGCAAATGCTCTTTTTATTACATTTTATATGTTGAGTAGCTAACTGGTTTAGCACTTCTAAAAGGAACACAAAATAACAATGTTACACTTACAATGTGTCTTTAAATTTTTGTGTACTATGATTCACTGAAATATTTGTTACTGTTTGGAGAGTTTGTTTCCAATAAAGGTCATGTACACAGTATACTTTGCCTGCTTTAATTTGGCTTTATCTTTCTTATTTTGAGAATTCTTATCAAGTGTAATTATCTTACTGCACTGGCAGATTATTTCACTGAATTTAAGAAGATTTAGACTACAATCTATTATTTTTTAACTTATTTTAAGATCTTTAAAATGATTTA